>NC_090931.1:679748658-680373658 GCF_040938575.1 Ambystoma mexicanum | reverse complement strand
GCATGCATCTCGGGAGTGCTCGGCGAGTGCTCTTGGATGGTGGAGGTGGCGTTGTGGGTTTCGATTTATACTTTTAATCATTCCTCTCAATGCCCTTTTAAACTGCGATTCAGCCATCTGGTGTTTAACTTTAACTGTATTCTGGACTGCAAGCAAATTCTGATATTTCACTCTTTGGAACAAGGAGTCCAAGACCAGGCTCTGGATGGCGGACGTCTATACTTTAAAAACAGCGATGCCCGGGAAGGCCCCCCACTATGGTTTGAGAGATCCCATGGCAAAGCCTCAACTCAGTAAATCAGCCCCGTCAGCTCTGGATGGGAAAAAGAGATGCAGCAGAGGGCAAAGCCTCTAACCGGGGACATAAGAGGTTTGCGGGCCAAATCGAGGGACCTAGCCACGGCAGGGGCAGCGGTGGCTTAACCGCAGACATACCCGCAAACTTGACTATGAACAGTGCAGGCATATCTGACACATGTATCGTGGCGGGTCTAACAGATGGATCAGCACGTTCGTACGGAGCTTGCTACAGGTTTAACCCCTATGCTATCCAGGCTTGTGGTGGTAAAGGGACCAGAGGTTTCGGATATGGAAATTGGGGCTCTACACTCAACCAAGGTCCAGGTTCACTGTGCGGGTGATTGGGGGGGGGGGGGGTATGTCATTGGTTACCCCGGCATCAAATCTTGAAACAATAATAGAGCCTATAAAAGGTGTGGGGTTGCAAAACGAACTCCCTTTGACTAGGCGAGGGGGCGAGCACCTCATGCAGGACTAGAAAGGACATAAGCTGTACTATTAAGAGGCTCCCCTAGTGAGGGGGGTGCAGCGGGTGAGGTGGTGGAGCTGGTCTTTCTGCCACCTCGAATTCCATCTGAGCAGAACCTTTTGCGATCTCCTATTTTGTACCCGGACTCCTCAACAACCTCCCCCTCCGAACTGTCAGTTTCGTTTGCTAATCCCACACCTGGAAGGTTGTTAGGACCAATGCAGGGCAACTCAGTGGCTGCCGACTTAACACTAGCACCCATGAACACAGCTTTGCTGGCATTGACGACACTATACTAAGGATTGGATAAAAACATGCATCAGCATTTAAAAATTGCGAAGGAGACACTGGCTAAAGTGTCATGGTAGGGTGCAGGGTAGCCAAGCCCCTAGTTGGGTGTTAGTGGATACCCGGCAGGCCTATGCTACATGGATGAATGAAGCAAGTGTTTAAGTTTTCCCAGGGGACGAATTGAAAGAGGGGAAAAGTAGAGGGAAAGCCTACGAGGAGGGGAGCGCAGCTGTGACTTTAATACTTTCCCTGCCCCTCCCCCCACTCATCCAGTCTCTTGCTCCTCCTTGCCCCTTCTCTCCTCCCCCTCTACCCCTTCTCCGGCCTCTCCCTCCTCCTCTCCCTCTTACGCCCCCCCTATATGCTCTGTTGCTCTTACCGGGGTGTCCTACATTGTCCCTCCACCTCCAGTAACAGACACACTAGCATTAGTCCAAACTAGGGGTATACCGAACTTCGGCTTCGAGTAAGTACTCGGCCAAATTCGGGCTGAAAAAAAAGCTATTCGGCTCCGGCCAAATAGTTTCTTGCTATTCGGGGCTCTTGCCGAATACATTGAATAGAATGCAACATGAACTCAGAAAGGCAAATAGAGTTCAGTTTGCAAAACTGAATAGAATTAGACCACACGCTCTATCACACAGCTGAAAAATATCTTATATTGTAATGTGCTCTTTAGGGCATGTTTTGTTACAGATTCTTAGACAATAAAGGTGCTCACCTTTTATACTTATCCTGTAACAATAGAGGAGCATCTTTTCTTTTGGCAAATGTTTACATGCAATGTGCACTTTTTTCAGTTGGAAAAAACAAACTAAAAGAAATGTGCATAGATACTTTCAGTTGCCGTCATGTCACTTCCCATTGTGTACGTCATAGTCCCCCCTTTTCTTTTTTCAGTTTAACATTATCTGATATTTTATCAGGAAATTATAAGTTGCATATGTGTGTATTGCTGAGAAAGAGTGGCTAGGATAAGTGAAAAGTGAGCAGCATTTGTTTTGGTGCGGTGAATAGTTGTGAGATGGAGTTCACACATTTCAGATTTCCTCTTGACTTGTGTGCTGCATGAGCTGACATGAACCATTTTATACATTCCAATGTGAGCTGCAAAGAAGTTTCGACACTATCACATCGACTGGATAGAGTATGCAATGCATCTGATTCACAAAGGCAGTCCTTTTGTATTTGTGAAGCCTCCTACTTTAACTGGCACTGAATATGCAACAATCTTCTGTACATTTGGTCCCTTCATTTTGGTTAAATCTGCTTTATTTCTGGCTTTTATACTTTAAATAAAGATGCTGCATAAACTACAATGAAGATAAATAAAAGTATAGAATGCATTTAAAAAGGTGCTTTATTTGATTTTTAATAAGTGTGTTTTTTGAAGTTTGGAACATCATTTATTAAATAAAGCAACTATTTGGCTTCATATTCGGCTTCGGCAGAATAGTTGACAAACTATTCGGTATTCGGCCGAATACTAAATATGCTATTCTGTACAGCCCTAGTCCAAACTGAACAAGAACCTACATTTGGAATATTTAACATGAAGAAAGGCAGGGGAAAGCCTCCTCCGCTTGTGATGAAGCCCAAGAACCAAGGCACACTTAAGACATCCAAATCTGTTAACTGTTTAACAGCCAATTACATTTTTACGGCTTCAGGAGGGAGGCGGGCCTATTGTGAGATGCAGAGCAGTCTGAGTCCAGGTGCAGTCGACTTGCCTAGACTGAAGAAGAGGGAGCCAGTCCATGTGTGTGTCATGGAGGAGGCCCTACCTACCCCATTAGCCCTCAAGTAAGTTACCAAAATAACTTTTAGTAGTTAACTCATTTAGTAACGTTAGTAAGACCCAACAGACAGAAAGCAGGGTTACGGCCCACAAGGGCTGTGTGGGGAAGGGGATTCAAACGGGACTAGGGAATGCAATTCGGAAAAAGATGGAGGAATTCTTATGTGTTTCCCCTGCAGTGTCTACTTAGCCTGGTGATAGTGGACATTGTCAAATTCCGATATTACAGTGCTAGAATTCGTAATTTTACTATTTATAAAGCTGGGCCCCAAATGCGCGCACAAACATTTCGTCAGCAGTACAGTTAAACTGCTCCTAGGCTAGGGTCCCACTCGGTCGAGTGGTGGATATTTTGAGCGTGCACCAGAGAACCATGTTGATCAGTAGTGACGAAAAGAAAACGGGTCTCTCAATTTGTGCAGAAATGGCTTGTTTGAAAAATTAGCCATTGCTGCTCATATGACGAAGAGTTAGTGCTTTCAGTTAACTTCTTGAAGGCTATAAATCAGCACGGAATCCTGTACTGCTTTCTTAGTGAACAATCTCGGTTGTGTATGGGCATTGGGCAGTGAGCACTTTAAATGTTTTACTGAGGTACAGTTAGGGCTTATACTGAAAAGCATAATGTTAACGGGTTGTGGTGAATGTTTCCCTTCAGTCCATACCAGCTACACGCTACACAGAAAAACATTGCTCAACGATGCCTTTTTTCCATTCTAAATGATCTGCTAGGCTCAAGGACAGAGTGAGCTGGCATTCTCTCTCCCTATGCTTTCCCAGCTGGTGCATGTGATACCTGCGGATACCTGCGGGTTTAGTTTTAAAAAAGTATGTGTACACAAGGGTTTTTGTCTGTAGGTGTGTGTGTGTGTCAACGAGAGAGTTTATGTTGTTTTAATGCACGTGTAAATGAGCATATGTATGTTGTATGGTTGCCAGTTTGATAGAGTTTATGCTCTATGAATTCATGCCTTTGCATGTGTGCTGAGCGATGAAACGGGCGTGATTTTGAGGGTGTCTCGGCAGTGAGGGAACATTTTGTGCAGCGACAGTCAATCTGGATAGGTTTTCTCAAGGGCAAGGATTTTTGTGGCGGGGGAATCAAGGATGGCCCCATCAAGAGTGTTTGGACATGGCTTACTGGTCTACATTGGTGTACCCAATCTAGAAACGTTTTCTTACTGTGGTATGGCATTCTTTACAGGAAAAGCCAAGAAGAATGTGGTCTTATGTGAGGCCAGTGGCATATATTATATTGGAAGAAACAGCATGGGCATATTTTCTTACAGTATTGCAAACTGTGTGGCTTTTTGCCAAATGTTTCAGTGTGTAAAAAGCACCATTTAAAACCATTATTTTGAAAATGATCTGGGGGGGGGGGGGGGGAAGACTGGCAGTGATGTTTTCTTCTACGCTCGGTCACTCTCGCATATTTGCTAGGAACATTTACACCACACCAATAAAGAAAATGTAAAAAAAAAAAAAATCAGCTGACATGGAGCTTAGAGGAAGCTCCAAATACCATGCTCTCTGCTGGACATTAAGCGTGTGTGCGTGTGTGTGTGTGTGTTAGCTTAGCTCATATCACCTTGGTCCAAAGGTCTACAATGGCGCTTTGTCACATTCCTCGCCATATGCTTGCCCATGCCCGGTTCTTCGGCTTTCAATGTGGTTGTTCACAGTCATCAACCGTTTCACAAGCTGTGCATTATTAAATGTCATCCTATCTGTGATGCACACAAATGTTAAATTGCAATCTTCTCTGAACATCCAGTCCTCCCCACATTCCAACTGCCATTACACTATGTGACAACTCCTCCTCACAAACTCATCTACCTCACCAAAGCCTTGTCGGGAAAGCAGAGTCTTCCCGAGGTCGTGCAAACAAGTGAAGAGTCCACTCGCATGACTCCAGATGGTGTGTGTAATTCTGGACCATTTCAAAGCACGCAGAGCAGAATGCCTCCACAACATCATAGAGACCACAAGGCCATTACTCTGTTTGCCATGTGTGCCACTTCCCCCACCTCCCTCATGGGCCATGTGCAAACCGGCCAGAGACCAAGGCACCCGAACTCAATGAAAGAAGTAAACGGAACAGGAAGGACCAAGTCAAAGGTGGCAGGCTGCCATAAACATTTCAAAAGGCGAGACAAATACATATGCCTCTTCCGGCCCCTACCCCAAATGTCTTCATGTGCTTAAGCATATTGTTTATGGCAAGAGCACCAGGGGGCTGGTGGTGATAGTGCGCGGTACAAATGTCCTTTAACATTAACATACTACCTCTCCTTAATTTTTACTATGGGACTTTGGCATGATGTGTAATGTAGTGAAGAGTTGTTTTCTTCGATCTTTTACTTAATGTTGCAAAGTACACCCTTATGTCTAATGTCCTCCTTTTCAGCTATGCTATTGTGCTGCATTCAAATAAGTAACTGAAAACGCCATAACAACTATTCCACTTAATCCAAGGATGCACTTTGTAGAATCCATGCAGTTTAATATGTATTTTTCGCGTCTAAGAGCATGGGCAGTCTTTGAACTGGCTACATTTCTGGTCAACATTCTTATTTGCCAAGAACAATAAAATACTGTATAGAAAAGTGTGTCCAATACCAATTACAAGCTTCTAAACGAAAAACTGAAATTATTTAACTAAATTACGGTTGTTCTCTTTATAACGGTTGAGAAAATACAGTGATTAAACAAATGGAGCAAGACAGCCCAGTTTCTCAGAGCTGAGTGTTCAAATGTGCTAATGAAGCCTTACCTGTGAAATGTGGTTGATTGATGATTCCATCCGTCGAAGCTGAGACGCCTGGATATCCAGCATCTGGAGTACATTGTTGGCTAGTGTGTTAATCAAATAAGCTACACTTGCTAACGACTGAGTAGTGTAGGCTTTGGTTTCTTCAAGGGCTCGATGTTTATCCGCTGACTAGAAGTAAAACATTTTTTTAAAGTCAGTAGAGACACTACTAAATTCATGTCACATTGCATGATTATCGCTGCATTTATGAAGTAGAGCACAGCCGTGACAATTACAAGATGCTGGAAGTACCAGCAGAACACATGCATGTTGATGCTGCACTCACAATGACTCGATTCAGTCTCGGCCATCACATCAACAGCAACAAAATTCACATTCCTGCAACAATGGCGCTGAAACTGGGTAAGTCATTAAGCTCTTGCTTAAGGAATAAAAAGCTCTGTGCAGAAAAAAAATGGACAAACCTCAATCTAATGATTATGAAATACATCAAAAAACAGCGAGAAGAGGAAACCTTTCAAGACCTGAAGTAGTCAAGAGGCAGACCACTGCACATGAAACCTCATGATAGCGGTTAAGCTCACTCTCTAGTTGTATGCATTGCTTGACGAAAAACTGGGCACAATTATTTTGCTTGTTTTTTATGTTACCAACGGAATGTAGATGGTGGATTGTGGTCAGGCAATTGGTGGGGTTGAGAGAGCCTGGGGGCTTACCAGGGCTTTCCCCCTGCAATCTGGTGTAAAACATTTGAGGGAAAATATCTTTGAGTTTATTTCGAGCAATAGAGTTACTTTCCATATACTATGACATTTTGACAGCGCTCGATACCATGGACAACATCAATTAATAGCTGGAGTCATTAAAACTTAAAAAATAAATCACCACAAAAGGCATTCACAATCTTCAAAAGGACAGGCACATTACAAATGGCAAGAGCTAAACTCGAACTGGAAAATGTTTTTATGCAAACTCCTATCAATCATGCTACCAGTATTTCTGAATCCATTTCAAGAATAAAAAAATGTACAATGTTTTAACTTCTACGCAATAACTGAATTAGCGAAGATTAAACTGCACTAAAATCACGAACAAAATCCCATATTCCAAAGCCAAAATGAAACTGGAAAAATTAAAGTACTCCTTTGATAGACTCAACAGCCTTCAGAGGCAAAAATCTAAAGTGTTCAGGTGCACAAACGCCTACCAAAAGACTATAGTTGAAAGTAAGAACCAGGAAATAAAATGTTACTCACCCTAGTGATTACTGTACTACCAGTCCTTTGTCCCTTCTTCCATACATAGAAGCATATTCCATCATACAGGGACAGGACCAGAGTGTCCTTTGAATCACCAAAACAATGTTCACTTTATTTTTACATGAATCTGGGATAATACGCGCCTATGCTTCCATCAGCTTTTTACTTCAGTCCTTTTGCGATTGTCTATGCTGTGCCGGACTGATGACTGTTTTAGACGTGAAGGAGGGCAGGCGCATTGAGAAAAGCCAACTATAGTCTGAGACCACAGTAGTCACCACGGTCAATAAGCACAGTAGTCACCATGGTCAATAACTTTCTAACTCTTATGTCCCGTCCCCTTTCCGCCAGAATTAAGGGAGACGCGAAAGCACTGAATTAAATAGGGATAATCGCTTTATGTCTAATGAGCCAAAAAATGCTTTCTAGCCAGCCTGCCCTAAAAGGCATACGCTCTTGAGCTGCCTTCCATGCAGTAATGCTTGTAGAAAGATGGCGAAACCCAATTGGAGGCTTAGGCATAACATCCCACGGGGCACGCCTTCAGAAGTCACTGATGCTTCCTTTGATCAAATCACTTGGGCATGAAGCACCTTAGAAAGTGATCCATTTGGAAGAATAGCTTACCACAAGATATGACACGATCTAGCACATAGTAGCCTTAGAAGCCTTTGTTGGACCACCGAACATAAACAGGCATCCTGAAGAGCGATTCTTTGGTCCTATGAAGGCAGAACTTGAAAGCCCTCCACCCAAATAGATTATGCAATGTTTTCATGCATCTGAAAAGAGATTGGGAAGTAACAGCCACCAGAAAAGCTGTCTTGCAAGGAACTAGTTTAATGTTAGAAGGCATAGGCTCAACAGGTCTATGGCTAAGAGCCACAAGAACAAAGCTTAGATTCCATTGCACATGCTGTAACCTCCTCAGTGGGAAACGATGCAATAAGCCGGTAAAGTGGCATTTCACCAGTGGATTGGCCAAAGATAAACAAGAGACATCCAAATTTCCATGAGCGTCTACAGCTGCCAGGTAAATGCTACAGGACTCAAATGCAGGCTTGAGGTGGCCTGTTCCGAAATGAAAGACACAACATAACCTAATGAGCACACTAGGACGTTCATTTACTTTTCAAAGCACCAGTACCAAAATCTTTGATACTGGTCATGTGACTTTCCGCAAGATATCCCAAAATGAGCAGCTCAAGAGCCAGGCTGCTGAAGACATCGGTTGTGTGGAGGGGTACATCCCTCCATCTGAGATAAGAGATCCCTCCTGGAAGGTAGGCACATTGGAGGGAATGTTGTTGGCAACAGGTCTGAGAACAAGTGCATGACTGGCCACCATGGGGAAACCAGAATGAGATTGCAAGTTGGTATCTCCCCCAACACTTCAGCAGAGTCCATTGGATGAGACAAAGAGCAAGGAAAGGATAAGTAGACATTCCCTTCTGGGAAATTTCTAGGACATCCTCCAGAGACCCCATGTATAATCCCTCTGAGGAAGACAAGAGGGCTCAGCCTGTTTGGTTGAGAAGCAAACAGATCCACGTGGTGCAGACTCACACCAATTAAACAAGCCCATGAGTACTTCCTAAAGGAGGTACTCCTGCATGGTTCGCTGAGCAAAGACAACGCAGAGTCTGCTTCATTGCATGAGCATGGGTGGTCGAGATCCTGTAGAAAATAAAACCTAATATATGGCCCACTTTCACAGCTCCACTACCAGAAAATCCAGAGGGAGATCACTGGATCCCCCCCTCCACCCCATCCCCGTTTGTTCACATAGCGTTCCATGTGATAACATTGATTACAAAACCTAATTCTAGCGAACAGTCCTTTTGCTCCGCATAAACAACTCCACCAACTTTTTTTTACATTTTATTTTATCGTGCCATAGCCAACATTTGACTTAACACTTACAAAGTATTACATCCAAAGAAAATAAAATTGAAACATTTCAATCAATTTACACACTCCATTTCCTAAATGATTGACTTAAAACACCACCACAAACTCTGAAATATGAGAAGGAGGAGAAAGGTATAAATGAAGACGAAAGAAAACATATATTTCTAAAAAAATAAAACTATTTAGACTCCTAAAGACTGCATTTCGCATGAATTAATCCATTAAACACGACACAAAAAACCAAGTGGAAGAAACTAGTTCATCCCTCAACTCCTATTAACCTTCACTTCACTTCTCTCCTCATTAGATCTCAATCGTTGATCAGATTAAGTTCCCTCAGAGCTCTAACAAGTTCCATTGAGAGAGCAGATTCCTGACAATAGGATAATCTCCCCAAAATGTGTTGGTATTTAGCCAGGAGGCATGATGGACAAACCTACCAAATCTTCTTGCCATCATACTCCAGGTACCCGGGCAATTAGATAGTAAGTGTTTAGATGTCCGAATATCGTTGTTATAACACTTATCACACCTCGCTACTATTTTCCCTTCACCATCTCTAGTGGCCATAATCTCTAGAGTTTGGAGTAGGTTTAAACAGAATCTTAGGACAGCTAATCCAAGACGAAGATCCAGTGACTTTTTTTTTAGATAGGTAGGGACCATTGACAGCTGCTTATCAAACACTGTAAACGAGGCAGACCTATTTGCCCTCCTCATGCCTTGTATGGTATCTATCCAATCACACTGCTTCATCTTTTCTTTCACCTTATCTGGATTCCCACGGAGGAGATCAGCATCACAACCCGCTTTTGTTAATATTTCAGAACATCTTTGCTGTAATTTAGACAAAAAAACATTTTTGCCAAGTTGCATCTCTTGCACAACTTCCTTGAATAGTGAGTTCTTGGGCTGATCTAAGAGATGTGTACAAAGTCATCCATTTCCATTGCAACCATGATATGAGTGAGGCAAGGCCTAATTCATACCGAAGGAATACAAATGGCACACAATCCGGTAACCCCAATGTACATTTCCACAGCTTGGCTTCAACTGTGTCCCATTCAATATCCATGGCTAAACAGTTATAATCCAGACCAAAAAGAACTATCGGGGCAACCTTGCCTATATAAAATAGCACTAGAGTGAGTATGGACAATTTGCAAAATTGAGTTTGGATTGTTTTCATTTGCGGGTCCCAACTTTACTATTTTTAGCTCAATTGATCGCAAGAGGTTACATTTCGTTGGAAAAGAGCCGATTGTTGCTCCCAGATAAGTTAATTCAGAGACTGTCTCAATAGGTAGTTGGTCCAGATTCCATACATAGTGCTTTACTATCCTTCTAAGTTGTTTAAATCTTAGTATCTTAGACTTCGATGGATTGATACTAAGATTATTGTTTTGCGCATAGTTCTCTAATGCAAACAGAGGCCAACCAGTTGATTTTTTTTTCTCCCAATTACAGGGGATATTAAACCTATGTCTTTCAACCACCCTGCTAAGTCTGCCATAAACAGGATGAACAGAAAAGGAGAAAAACAACCCTGTCAGATCCCTCTCTCTATCCTGATCGGAATTGTCAATAGGCCTGATCTACAAAGCCTCACCCGCATAAAGAGTGCAGCTTTCTGAGGATTGATAGTAAATTGGGGGGAATATGCCAACCATCCAGTTTTTTTCCATAGGAGGTTCCTATCAATAGTATCAAAGGCTTGGGAAAGGTCTAGCCACACCCCAAAGAGGGGAATACCCCCTTTTTGGAAGGAAGGGGCGGTCAGACAACTCAAAACCAGCCCATTAAGTGAAGTGGAAAGAGCCATTCTTAAGCCCGATTGCTGCCTTGGTAGGATGCCCTTTTTTGCCCAAACTTCCAATTGCCCTAGGATAAGACCTGTAAATATTTTACTGTCTGCATCCAAAAGGGAAATCGGACGGTAGTTCGCTGTTAACAATCTATCTCCCTTTTTATAAACAGGAATAACTATGGAATTTTTCCATGAGTCGGGGAAACTCTTCCACAGAATTATGTTATCGAATAATTTTTTTAGTACTCTTGCCCACAAGGGTGGATCCATTTTTAGGATCGAGTTACTCAGACTATTTAGTCCCACGGCTCTGGAGGTTGAGGATTTCCATATCAGCACTTCCAGATCCAAGGCAGAAAAGTCCAGGGACCATTAACTAGATGGTTTCTCTCCCCGACTATAGCATTCGGACAGACATAGACCCTAGCAAAGTGTTCACACCAAACCTGTTCTTGGATAACAGAATCCTGTTTTTGCAACCGACTTAGTTCATTCATTCCAACCAATGCCCAGAAATCTCTTGAATTTCCCCGCGAGAGACCAGATAGCCTTTTCTCCCCATCTTGCTGCAACATAAGACCCCTATGAGCTCTAAGCCAGTTTTTATAGCTGTTAAGGACTCTCTGCCCCTCCTTGAGCTGTTCCAAATCTGGGCAGTATCTTTAGCATCCCTTTTTGTATTCCAAGTTGCTTCTTTTGAACAGTTATTTCAACATTAAAAGTATGTTTGTGAATCCTGTGTGAATTCTGCGAGTTTGATTCTGCGGGGGACAAATTAGATAGAACGAGAAAGAATTCACCTGGTTTACAAAAGTTCGATAATTGTTGGTAAACCAAGCTCCTCAATTCACAATTTAACACTTTCCCCCCCGTTTGAAAACGTCTTACAGCATTGTCCGCTACATTCATAGACAACTCCTGGCCATAAAACACTGCATCGGGATCCCCCTCAAACCACAAAGTTGCCTTTAGCGTTACATGATCATCAGGGTTGCCCTCCCCTAGCTGAAAACCAGAACAAGTTTCAAAAATACATTTTGAGGCAAAGAAATAGTCAATCGTTGAAAAAGCCTCCCCTTCCCTCCAAGATGGTGCATTTGGGATATCCCCCCTGATGTTACCATGAAACATTTGTAAACCCCACTCTGTCACGAAATCTACCCAACTCCACCAACATACATTAGTACCAGTGCAATTATATAATAAAGATACTCTTCTAATATACAGGGGAAAATACTAGATTGTAGGATAACAAAATACAGATTGGTCCGCTGTGCAATTCTTTGTCGTTGTGGTGAAATCTTGTTACTTTACCTCACACAGAACATGGAGGTGGAGTTTTAGAAGCTTTATACGGAGGAGTAATGTCCTCCTTTAATTCAGGTTTGGAATCTCAAGACAAGGAGTCGTCACTGGAGTTCTGTTGTGGATACAACCTATCCCAACGTCATCTGCCGGACAAGTGAAGACAAAAAGGCATCGAAGGCAGAGGCCAGCTCAGTCCCCTAACAATCTCCAGGGAAGAGTGGGGGTGAACTGCTGTGGACTGAAACCTCTCTTCCGGTTGCTGCTCTGGAACCAGGTACCTGCATGGGAGATTGAAGGACCCACTTTAGGTGCCAGTGAACTTCATGGAGTGGAGCGCAGAACTGAATGACTCGCCTTGTCCAAAAGACTTTGCGAATGGGCTTACAACAACCGAGAACTAGCGTGGACAGTGGTGTACTGGCCTATAGGGAACTCTGGAGATTTCCTGGGAGGCCACTGCACCCTGGGTCTCTTGTTTGGCATTTCTACATTTTCTCATAGGAAAGAGGTTGGACTTGCTGAAAATGTGTAATATGGGGCCACTTTGAATATTATTTCCCCGGGCCTCTTCTGGTTCCCAGTCCACCCTTGAGCGTGGACCCCGTTTCATTGCCCCGAGAGGTCTGCAAGATAGTTTGGTTGCTTTTGACACTTTGAGCCGTCAATGGAACTGTGGTGCTGCTTATGGCACTTTATGTAACTTCAAACCGTTTGCTGCACATCTGCCATTTCAGACACCAACTTCACTTACTGAGGCAGACTGGCTAGTCGACCCTCATCAAGATATTGGGAGCAGCTCACTCTAGCGTACATTCGAATCCTGGAAGCCGATGACTCGTCTCTTACAAATGCAGACATGACCCAGCAGAGCAATTTTCTCAAATCCTACTTGACTATTCCTCAAACCAATGGAAGCCATTGTCTCAACTGCCGACTGGACCCAGCATGAGCCTGCATCATCAAACTGACAACGCCAACTGCCAATGCGATTTAATCGATTTGAATGTCTTGACATCAGCTCAATCTCAGCGGAAGCGCCTAGAGGCCCAGCTATACTGTCAAGCACCATAGACCAGATTTGACCTACTGGCAGGCCCTTGGCTGGTCTTTTGGTCATGATAAAAAATAATCTTAAAATGAAGGTAAAACAGACTATTAATCTGAATGCCTTAATTCAGATCATACTCATGGGAATAGGAGACTCGGATAATGAAGATCAAGACCTGCTGCTCTTATGGTATTCTTTGTACTGGAATCAAGATGTGAAGGAGGGGGAAACGTTTGTAGAACTTGTCACTGATTGGATTGATGAATTCCATACAAACTATAAGAACCTGGGTCTGATGATTTGCGGTGATTTGAACGCTGACTGCCTACAGAGAGAATGAGGGGAGGGCCATTGATCTGACGCCCTTAAGAGACACAGAGAACAGGAATGGCCAGAAGAAATGAACCTATTTCACATGCTTAATGGAAACATGTTGGGAGACATACCAGCTGCATCAACATGGACAAATGGGCTTAAAAAAGTCACTCTAGACTACTTATTCATATCTGAAAATCTTCTCCGAAACACAAGTTCGCTCATAGTTCATCCGGCAAAACACAGCGACCATGACCGAATCATAATGAGATGTACATTAAGGGCGCCCCTAGATCCAACAAAGTGGCAGGCGAGGGTTGAGTTACAAGGAGGGAGAAATAGACTCTGCTCATCACCCAATGATATTCCTGCCCTGACTAAGGACTTAATAACTTGGCATAAATAACCAGGTTACTGACCGTAGTGACCACCTTACTCCTAGTCCATAGTTCCCTTTCCTTCATACTTATGGGGCATCCCTCCGTCCTGTGGGATGGGACCAGAGCGCTTTGTAAAGAAATGTTTTTGTCCTTCCTCTGTTTCTACGCAGGGCCCGGCACGCGCCCGTAACCCTGCCCATCTCGGCTCCGCCCGAGCATCGCCCATCAGACCTTTTAGCAATAACAGAGGAACCTTATTAGAGGGGACGGCGGGCGTATGGAGGAACGGGGACTATGGACTAGGAGTAAGGTGGTCACTACGGCGAGTAACCTGGTTATACTCCTACGTCCCGTCCCCTTTCCTCCATACTTATGGGAGATTCCCAAGCACTCCTTACAGGAACTATGGGTGGATGGAAAAAAAACCTTACTGAAACAGGTTCTTCAGCACAACCTGACCAAACTGGGCATCAGCTCTTGAACTCAGGTCTAGACAATAGTGTTAACAAAAAGCCGATGGGGAGGCCCAAGTAGCTGCCTTTGCGATGGTCTCCGAGGGGACATTTCTGAAAGGCAACTGCGGCTGCCTTGCCCCGCACCAAGTGTGCATGAATACCTTTAGGAGGCTTCAGCCCTTGAACGCTGTAAGACTGCGAAATGCAGGCCGTGATCCATCGGGAGATGGTCGCCTTAGAGGCCTGCTTACCTTGTGGATTACCAAAGGTGATGAACAGTTGAGAAGGGCTCTTAAATTCGGAAGTTCTGTCAAGATAGAACTTAAGAGCCCTTCTAACATCCAGACAGTGTAGAACCCTTTCCGCTTCTGAAGCAGGGTTTGGGAAAAAGACCGGCAAAGAAATAGACTGGTTTAGATGGAACTCAGAAACCACCTTCGGCAAGAAAGCGGGGTTTGTCCGTAGGACCACCTTATCCTTGTGAAAAGCCAAGAAGGGATGTTCCACCGACAAAGCTTGGAGTTCACTCATGCGCCTTGCCGAAGTGACGGCCACCAAAAAGGACACCTTCCATGAGAGGTGCTTGAGGTCCACCGTGGCCATTGGTTCGAAAGGCTTGTGGCACAACGCTGTCAGTACCACATTTAGATCCCACGCGGGTGCGGACTGCGAATCGGAGGATAAAGGCGCGTCAAGCCTGCAAAATGTCTCTTAACTACTGGATTAGACAGAGTAAGACCATTGGTCCGTAGATAGGTAGGCGGAAACCGCCGAAAGATAAGTTCTACATGACAGAACGTGAACTCCCGACTCTGCTAGGTGGGATACAAAGGACAGTACCGTGTCAATTGTAGGCCGCCTTGGGTCCATCTGCTTGTCTAAACACCAATGACAGAACCTAAGTCATTTGCTTTTGTACTGGGACCTAGTCGAAGGTTTTCTGGCTGCCTGGATAATGCGCATGTTATCCGCGGACAGGCCAAGATGTTCTAAAGACCTGAACTCAGGCACCACGCCGCCAAGCTGAGTGATTGTGGGGAGGGGTGCCACAGTAGTTGTTCCCCCTGATGAAGAAGATCGGGGGTCACCAGTAACGTGATCGGCGGATACACTGACAGGTGTTGAAGTTCTGAGAACCAAAACCTGGCCGGCCACCACGTGGCAATGAGCAGAAGAGAACAGTTCACAGAGTTCTTCAATTTGCAAATCATCTGATGAACTAGAGGCAGAGGCGAGAAGGCATAAACCCTCATGTTGTGCCATGGAATTTTGAGAGCATCCCCCAGAGAGGAGGCTCCCAGTCCATTTCTGGAGGCATACAGAGGAAGCTTCTTGTTTGCCGCCGTTGCGAAGAGGTCCACTTCTGGAGTGCCCCAGTGCAGGAAAATCCATCAGAGGACCTCCGCCTTCAGTTCCCACTCGTAGCTGACTATCGTCCGCTGACTGAGGGCATCTGCCGTGACATTCAGCTGGCCCGGAATGTGTACTGCAAGTAGCCAAACACCATGCTGAACCGCCCATTCCCAAATCTGGATGGACAGTTCCACAAGCGGGGGAGACTTGGTGCCCCCTTACTTGTTGATGTAAAATATCGACACCGCATTGTCCGTGCGAATCCGGACCACCTTGTTGGCTATGATCGGTTGGACGCCTCGAGCGCTAGGAAGATTGCCAGGAGCTCCAGATGATTTATGTGGAGGAACTTGTCCTGAGGCGACCAAAGACCCGAGACCTGAAGAAGATCCAACGTCGCACCCCACCCCAGAAGGGAGGAGTCTGTCGTGACCGTTACCGTTGGAGCTGGGTCCTGAAACCCCACCCCCCAACGACAGGTTGCTGAGAGACGACCACCAGTCCAGGTCCGATCTCATTGAAGCCGGAATCATCATCAACTTGGAGTCTGGATCACCAGCCTGAAGCCAAGAACTCGGAAGAGCCATCTGAGTCCGCCTCATCTTGAGGTGAGCAAGAGGAAGCACCAAAACGCATGAGGCCCAGAAGCCCCTGGAACCACCAGGCCGACATGCTCTCCAACTGCGCAAACATCTGACACGTGGCCAAAAGATCCGCCATTCTGTCCCCAGACAGGTACACTCTGCAGTCGATCGTGTTCCAGCGAAAACCCAGGAAGATCAAGTCCTGAGAGACCGTCATGGAAGATTTCCGCCAGTTCACTGACAGCCCGAGGTGGAACAGGAAATGGAGGAGAGACTGAAGATTGCAGGCAGCTTTCAGCGGACAAGGACTGCGCAAGAGCCAGTCGTCCAAATACAGATATACATGGATACCCTGAAGACCAAGATAGGCCACGATCACCGACATCTTCGTAAAAACACACAGTGCCGAACTTAGGCCAAAAGGAAGCACTTGAAACTGGAAATGCTCGTCTCCCACAGAGAAATGGAGACATCTCCTGTGTGGACCCCAGATCAGGATATGCATGTAGGCATCCTGAAGATCCACCACGCTGAGCCAATCGCCCATCTGAAGGGTAGACCGTATCAAGCTGGGCGTGATCATCTTGAATTTCTCTTGGGGTAGGAAAAGATTGAACTCGGAAAGGTCTAGGATGGTGCACAGGCCAGCCTGGTTGGGTTTGGGCACTGCAAACAGCCGGGAGTAGAAGCCCTCCCCTCGCTCCCCAAGAGGAACGGGTTCCACAGCTCTGAGGTCCTGCAGTTTCTGCACCTCGGCTTTTAGGGAGGGCGATCCCGACTGCTGGAAAGAAGGGTTGAAGGGTGGGGTAGGGGTAACGGAAGCCCGCCTGAGCGACTGACAAGACCCACCTGTCCTCTGTGATGTCTGCCACGCCTCCCAATGAGACGCAATGCATCCTCCCACTGGGGTCTCGTGCGAGCGAGGAAAATCCTCATTTGGCAGGCTTTTCAGTGGTGTTACCACCTGAACCTGAGGAGAAGGCCGAGGAGCGGGAGAAAAACCGAGTCCATTGCTGCCTTCGGCGGTAATTAACCGAAGGAGTATCCACTCTGCGGAATTTCCGGTCTAGGAAGCTCCTGAAACCAGAGGAGGGCTGGCTCTGCGACAGCGGTCTCTGGCTCCTGAAAGGGGTTTTAACCAGGACTGACAAGGACTTGGCTGTCTGGGTGCTGCCCTTCGTTTTGGTGAATCCACATCCGTTGTGGAATGAAAAAGCTCCTTACGTCAAACGGCAGGTCCAACACCTTGTCCTGTACCTCCTTCGAGAACTTGGTGGCATGCAACCACGCCTATCGAGAGGTGTCAACACCCAGCATAAGGGCCTGAGCCGACATGTCGAGCCGCGGCATCAAGCAGATCCTGGGCCAAGACTCTGGCGTCAGATAAACCTGCCTTAAAGTCTTCCAGCTTCTCGACCAGAATGAACTCCTCGAACTCTGACAGACCTTTCCACATCTTCATGTTCACCCCCGCTAACACCAGTTCCGCGTTGGCCTGCCGGAGCTGCAAGGCCGAGTTAGCGAAAATCTTCCTCCCAAGGGAGTCCAGGAGTTTGTCCTCTTTCCCCAGAACCTGAGTCGCCATCGTAGAAGAGGACGCTGCAGGCCTGGACTGCAAAGTGGCTGCGGCCACCACTGTGGAGGAGGGGGGCGGACAAGATGACAGGGCCGCCTCTTCCGAAGAATGCAGCCTGTAATGCACGTCAATTTTTTCTTATTGACGAAAAGTCCAGAGTGTGGCTTTTCCCAGACCCTGCGGACCTCGGCCAAAACGTCCTTCTGCAAGAACAGGCCGGTACGCTCCGAAGGAGACAAGGTGAAGGCCCTCGAAAGCACACCCTCCTGTGGAGCGGGTGCCTCGGGCACTGGAGCATCCAATAGGCACATGTCCAGTACCCGGTTGTGAAAAGCTCTAATAGAGCGGGGCTGGTCTTCGCTGTCCTGCGCGCCCTGTTCATCATCCGACAGGTCAGGATCCTGCTGAACCGTGTCAGGCACCGTCTTGTCCATGGGGGCAAGGGCGGAAGGGTCGGTGGAGGCACCATAGGCAAGGGCGGCGCCGGCTGAACCACTGGTGGAATGGGTGGAGCCGGAGGCGCAGGCGGGCATATCTCCCTAAAAAGACCCTTTAAATACTCGCATGAGCATCTGAAATTTGCCTCCGGAAACTTTTGGAACTGCCGGAGAAGGCCTCATGAGGAGGATAATTCCAGGGACGCAGAGGGGAGGGTTGCCACACAGGCCCATCCCCCGAAGTGTCCACAGAAATCAAAGGTGCCGAACCCACAGGCAACGAGACATTGTGCGGAAGGGGCATCCAGGCGTTTCAATCGTAAACTGGACGAAACGGATGCGTACAAGGAATTTTATGTTCACCCGCGGAGCCAACTCCTACACCCGAGGCCAATGGCGTAGTTGTAGGGTGAGCGCCAAAATGGCTGCCGTGGTCGTGGCGGGAATGGCCGCCATTTTGCCATCACCTGAGGGGAGCTGCGGCACGTGAGGGAGTGAGGCAGGGGTCCCCTTCGGTGGGTCAGGGGTCTTAATTTTAGCCTTTTCATAAGGAACCTCGGCAGAGCCAGTACTATGTGGCCTGGAATGTTTCTGCGACATACCCGTGGCCAAACTAGCCTTCCCAGGAAGGACCTCGGCACGGCCGGTAAAGGAAGAACTTTCACTCCTTGCCCCCTCAACAGTTCTGTCGTCGCCACAAGAGCGGGAACGGTGAGGAACAACTTTCACCGATAAGGCCTTGGCAGGCCTCTCAGAAATGTTGGTCGCTTTAGCCTCTGCACACGGGACCACGGACCAAGGTCCGGTAACAGCCTTACTAGCGTGGGCCTCGAACATCCGTTTGGTAACACCAAGCCCAGGCCTCGGGGCGCACCCCAGTACTTTTGAGGGAAGCCGATAAGGCCTCAGAGCGAGCTCCGGTCACCCATGACACAGAACAGGCTCTACAGGCAGCCCCCACAGGAGGGGCCTCGGAGCATGCTCCGATATCCACAGGCCCCTTACGGAGACCCTCGGAGAAAACTCTGGTACAATTATTAGGCCCAGAAGGCACCTCGGGGCAATCCCCGGTGACAGAGCGATCAATGCTCCTCCTGGCTCGGGCAGAGCCCGGAAAGGTATCTCCCGGCCGGGGTGCTCTGAAAAGTAAAGAACTTACTGGGCGTTTCTTCTTTTTGTCGATAAACGCCGGAAAATGCGAAGGAGGAGTATGTCGAAACACCACCTCCCACCGCTCCAACCGACGTTGAAGTGCCGGACCGAAAGACAGTCGCAATAAAAACAGGAGTCCCAACGGTGATCCAGACCCAAAGACTCTAGACAAAGGATGGGGATCCGCCCTCGCGAAACGTCGGTGACACGATAAACAATCTGGAAAGTCTAGTTTGAACGACATAGACAGACTAGTACACGATCGCTAGCGAGAGCCAGAGGAGGAAAAAAGGGAAAAACTTCCGAGGATGCAAGCCCGTCCAGTCCCGAACGAGCGGAGAAAAGGACTGATGGGCGATGCAGAGCCGAGATGGGCGGGGTTACGGCCGCGTGCCACGCCCCGCGTAGAAAGAGAAGTGGACTAAAACATTTTATTTTTTTATTTTTGGATGCTTTTACAAAGCGCTCCGGTCCCGTCCCCCAGGATGGAGGGATGTCCCATAAGTATGGAGGAAAGGGGACGGGATGTAGAAGTATATGATCTTGAAGATGTGGGGTAGGAGAAAGCTCTGGTCGCCTTCAGAGATGTAAGCCGTAGAGACATGAAGCCAGTGCTCAAACCACACCACATGTTGGACGTGGTGGGTAATCTTTTCGCTTCAAACTTGTTAAGACGGTTGAACGAACGGATAAAGTCTACTGGGAACTTTGATATCAGACAAGCAGGCTTTGTGAAGGAGGTTGGCTGCAGCCTAAATTTATTCTTGATCAACCTATTAAAGCTCAAAGCAAAGAAAAAAAAAGGGAAAATCTATCTAGTTTGTATAGATCTTGAGCAAGCTTTTGATAGTGTTGATCAGGTTTTGGTGTGGCAAAAACTAAGAGTTAAAGACTGCCTAAGAGATTTGTTAGCAGCTATCAAAGACTTGTATACTGGAACAAGCATGCAAGTTAAGTTAGATTGACAAGGAAATCTGACTAGGTAAATGAAGGATAAGAAAGGACTAAAGCAAGGATGCCCACTAGCCCCAACGTTGTTCAATTTTTTTGTCGAGGATATAAAGACCAGCCTAGCTAATAAAACATCTTTTCCGGCAAGGATCAACGGAACAGCGCTGGGATGGCTACTATATACCGACGATGTGGTGCTACTGGACCAGACTCAGACTGGCCTGCAGAGGAAATCGGATACTCTGCAGGAATATGTTCAAGCAAACTGTCTAAAGATCAATGCCTCCAAGTCAGAAATAATGGTCTTTGGAGCGGGGAAGAAAAAAAAGGGGAAGATAGAAAGTTGTCTCTGAATGGGAATAGTTTGGTTGCTTCACAAGAGCTGAAATATCTGGGGCTAATTCTTAGCTCAGTAAATGGAGAAAAGGCATAGAGCGACTGTTTGAAGATGAAAGTCAAATATCTGAATAACCATCAATAAAAGATTTGGAAGATTTTCTCTTCGAACAGTCATGAGTCTATAACCAAAAAGTTGCCCCAGTTGTCACCTATGGGGCTGAGACATGCCTTGGTCTCAGCTGGGAGTGGTGAAATTATCTGGAAGGTTATTTCTGGAAATGGATACTCCACCTCTCAAAGGTTACACCAGTGGCAGTCATAAGACATGAGCCAGGTCGGTTGTCACTCTATGTGAGAGTGACATGGAAAGCACTGCAGTTGTTTAGAAAATCACCCCTGCCAAATTTCCCTTCCCACTGGATATCATCAAGACTAAAGACCCCAATATGACAGATTGGGCCTTGGACCAATGGAAAAATGTGTCTAGAAATCCAACGGGACGTCAAAGGAAACTTTATGTAAGAACCCGAGGTATGTCAAAAAGATACTTTGGGCTAATGATTGGCAAGTTGCAGAGGTAAAAGCTCCAAAACTCATACACTTTCCAGTTTTAACTATTGTCATTTAAATGGCTTGCTGGAATACTTGAAAAAGTTCCCAAACTATAAGCAGAGAGGCTTCTTTTTGAGATTTAGGTTGAACATTCTCCACACTAAGAGTATGTTGAAGAGATACGGAGATAAGCAAGCAGACGAAAAATAACAGCTCTGTGGTGACCCAAACAAATCGCTAACACATCCAACATTGTTTGGCCCTATCCTAAAAGAATTAAGATCAATTCATCTGTATTGCAAATTGGTTGGAAAAATCGGCTGGACACGGAACTTTGGTGGGAGACCCTATATGGAGGTCAAAACCCTAAAACTGTGTTCGCCCTGATAACATTTCTGGAAGCAACGCTTGCTAAGCTAGGGAAAAACAGCAAATTAAATTGTTTAGACTAACCGGTCATAAAATGGTCAATGGATGTCATGAGCCCTGCCCCTGGCCCTAATAGGCAAGCCATTTGGGCTACGTCACGACCCTCCATCATGGCCTTAAAGGCCTCGCCATCTCACCCAAGACTCTCTTGGAGTCAGTCCTGGTGCCTTTGGCGCCAGGCTCATATGTGAGTAAAGAGAACTTGAGAACTGGACTTGGCAATAATGGACTTTTGCACAACATGGATGCCCCCACATAGCTCAGTTCAATGAGCCGAGCTATGCGGTCTAGTGTTTTAGGCGTGGTCAGGCCTAGGGATACCTGGGATACCTGTGGGCTATATAAGCCACGCCCAGGCTGAGAAACACGCTTCGCGTTACTCTGCGCTCAGCAGCGTGACGCCCACCACGTTCTGCTCGGCTCTTCACCAGCATTCCGGAGCCGAAAACCTGCAAGAACAAGACCACCATTAGTATACACTTACCTGTGAGTGAATCCTGCTCCTGTCCACAGCTCTTGGGTCTGGAGAACAAAGCATCTCGGCGACGTCCCCTCGATCTTGAAAAAACCGCAACCTGAGAAGAAAAAGAACAAAACAGCATTAGTAAGCATTTATACTCCAATACCGAAAAATAACTAATCAATCGCACGCTTACCTGGGTTTGAATTGCCCTTGGCCCACGTCCACTCCGGGCCATAATAACGACCTGCAAGAGAAGAGACACCGATTAGCACACAAAAGATCAAGAAGGCGGCGCATGCTACGCGTTACTCGCCGCTCTCCATCTTCTCAGCAGCATCCATTCTGGGACATTGCAGCGGCCTACAAGGAAGAGAGAAAGACAGGTCAGCACAAGAAAAGGCACATAGCGCGCGCATCGCGCTTTTACTTACCATCTCGTGCGCAGCCTCAAGCAGCACCGCACCACTAGAGCTCTTGCACCTAGGGAAGAAGGAGAGACATTAACAGGGGCAATTGCAAAGTAAAGGACAAACTGCCAAACCAGCAGACTTACCTGGACGAAGTAGAGTCGCAGCAGGTCTGGACTCTGAGGGCCTGCACCAGTGAAGCAACTAGGTTGCAACGTGCCCATACCAACAACGCACCCCTGCACAGAGAAGCAGGATGGAGAGCACACCATACAATAAAGCAAGGTGAGGAGAGCACTAGGGGGAGGTTGGGTCCACAAGGGAGATGGGCTCCAAGCAGGAAGAGGCATTAAGATTAAACCCAAATTCCTGTGTTTTCAGACCCGGTCCTCGGCCGAACAAGAGTCCAAGGGAGGGGTTTGAGGTCAGAAGTGGTCCAACCAGACTGAGTGGCGTCCCCATGGATATCAGGTGAGCATTACACTGGAGTTTCTGAAACTGACTGTGAAGGAGGATTTAGAAGTAATTTGGTAGATTTTACTTGGAACGGGATGAATATACAATGGAAACTGCTAAAGAAGTATGTTAAACTGAATAACAAATAAAAAAAAAATTACCAGACCAGATTTAAAAGGTACTGTGAAGGGGTCCTGTCCCCCTGGTCAACATTTTGGGAACATACGGACCCTAAATAACCCTTCTTTACATTTTCCACAAGAACGTATACTTGAACATCGGCAATTGCCTAAATCCATGCCTCAACACCCCTGCATATCAACTCAGAGTGCCCTTTCACATCAAAGTCCAGCATTCTGTTTCATTTACAGGGGTGGGTTTTTAGTATTTTTTATTAGAAAGTCTTGTATTAATGGTTTTATTAAAATTCCTAAAATGTTAATAGAACCTTAGAACCTTCACTGGACATTCTCTTATTTTGGAACCATTTGTACTAAAGCGGTTTGAGTTGCGATGGTTATCAGCGCATATGTCTCCTAAAGGTATAGCCAGCACTACCAAAAGAGATGAAATAGCTATACCTTTCATGCTGTGCCCGTTTCTCCTTTATGATTGGAATCACTGCAGTAAAATAGCAGTGTGGGGCTGAGTAGGCGGTTTAGCCCCCTACTAATCCCTATACGCCAGAAGAGCATTTGTCAGATTGCATGGTATTTATTGTGCGCTATATAAATGTCAAAAATAAATAAATCAAATAAATGGGATTTGCATACAAAGTATTGCAGATCCCTCAACTGTAAACAGTTGCCCCTAGGAATTTACTCCCTTAAAGCCAAGCCCATCTCAACATTAGCACTGCTTCTCATAGAATACATCCCACAAACAATTCGGTTCAGTTAGAACATTCACTCACTGGCATAAAAATCCAGTCTGCGCCTGGACACTATATACTACGGCTACATTATTATCAAGACACATTCAATCTCTGTTAATAATTGGACAATTCCCCCTAATTATACATTCTATAGTGGCATGCAATGCAATTCTAGGTTCATTTTCATGAATCTTCAAACTACGGTCTGCTGAATGGCCACTCAACCCACAGCGCTTAGAAGCCATAACAAGGGCAGTAAAAGGCTATACAAAAACAAAGTAACATAATATACTGCTAAATATTTGAACATGTGGTTCATTGGATCCTCGGTCTCTTTAAGCCAAAGTTTTCTGGCAGCTGCTAATGTAAAGCCCTCTCTGCTATCTGTACAGGCCACAGACGTAGCTCTGTACCTTCATACAATTATGCAGCTACGCATTATATGTTCCCTCTAAGATGTGCACACGTGCACTTGCCCAGCTTCCTTTTGAGTGCCCCTCAGAAGAGTTTTAGCAGTGCACCCAGACAATTCCCACCTTCTCATGAATTATTAAAGCACAAACCATAGCATTTAGCGGACATTTGCTTTCACTCTCAATAAAGCTAACTTACACTAACTAGTCTGGATATTCTGGTCTAGCCTATTTGCATTAACACAATAGGCAAGCATGATCTTCAAAACCTAAACACCTTAAAATCAACCATACCCACAAGATGTGAAAAAAAAAGGAATATGGATGGCCACCAGGGGGCGCACGGATGAACGTCCTCTCCGTGTGAGCTCCAGCCCGGGGTTCCTGAAAAGTGGAATGAGCCCCCACTAATGCCCCCCCCCACCAGATAAACGGATAGATTGTGCGGAGGGAAGGTGTCCCCCTTGATACCAGAGAAAGTCAGTTCAAAATCGGTGAATGAGGAGAAAAGTACATTTTAGAAAGCCCCTCCCTGCTACGCAGCAGACTCCGCGGGAGGAGGCTTCCCCCTGCGATGTGGCAAAGCAGTGAGTGATTGCACTACGGAGGCCCAGACAACGGCTTCTGGGGTTGGCCGCGTCTGACCCATACACTGTTCTGACCGCCGCACTGAATACACAGAATGGTTTTCCGCAGGTAGCGCCCACGGACCGAAGAGAGGCTTGCGACTTCACAACGAGGTCACACGACGAACTAACATTACCTCTCCCCGCACCGGATCGAACCCAGAAGGAGCCCGGAAATCCAGTGGCTAACTGGAATGTATCAAGGGAACCCGAACTCGGGGCCTGGAGACCCCTGAGGCCGAGACATGCTTTCCGGGCCATCCAGCTAGAGGGGTAAGTTGATCGCCCAGTGGAAAGGCACTGCACCGGGGCCTTGGCAGTGGGCCCAAGAGCGTAGAATGAGAGGCAAGCTATACCGCTGCGTTCCCAGCATCCCCAACACCTTCCCAGTCTACTATAGCATGCAACACGGCGCTTCTTTCTGCATTGACGGCCCTGGACAGCCCTGGTGGGCTCCTATAAAGACCCAAGACGCGGGAGACAGGAGGGGGCCCCAAGCAGATGTTGCCTCCCTGTGCCACGGTCCCAATGGCGTATAGACTTCCATGTTTACAGGCTGCACTTACATAAACAGCCTCACATGCCCTGACCTGGGGGCGCATAGAAGCATTTCATTCAAGACATCCTAGTGATCTCTCGCTGGGGAAACCCAGCATCTGCAAAATGAACTCCCGAAAGGTGATAGACATTTGGATGCACTGTCCTCTGAGATATTTAGATATACTTTTCTCTGAGTGGGGATCGATCCATCCATGCTCGAAATCACTTTGGAGACACATGTGACCAACACAAACCTCGGGCTGGGAACAGGGTGAGCTGGTGATGCCTAAAATACCATACGCGAGGAAATATGGCGGAAAGAAACTCAAGATCGCGGCTTTCCGCTCACGCTACAGCCCCATGCAGCGCCTGTCAGAAGGACCCGAATCACTGGCCTAACGTATACACTAATTTACTGAGATACAAGCAACCTCTGTGAAAAGAGGAGCTTCATAGACGGCAAGGAATCGCTTGTTCCCAGAGGCGCGAGCAGCAAGGTGTGAATCACTGCACGGAGATGTGTGGTTGAGCCCTGAAAGAAGTACATACACCCCACGCCTCTACACAAGCGACAGAAATCGGTAGCAGAGGGAGAATTCAGGAAGGGTGAGCCCCTACACAGTAAGGGGTGTCCCCTCCTCACAAACAAACTATCTAGAAACATGTGCAGCAGGACTCCAGTTTATAACAAATTCCACACAGTATCACGCTGGGCTTGAATACAGATCACAATAGAAGAAGGGCTAACTCAACGCAAGACTAGAATGCAGAGTTCTTCTGCCCCAACCTGGGTGGAGTCCTGGGCTTCATCCACCAGTTACCCAGGGCAGTGTGACCCTGGCATACCTTGCTGAGAGGGGTCTCCAGCCCGAGTGTGTCAGCAACCTCTTCTGCTTGTGGGGGTTGGAGATTATTTGGTACACAACTATAAGAAGGGACCACACCTCATCAACAACATCTCTTCACGCAACTCTGAATTACACATATATGAACATCAAAGACGCTTGCGCCATACAAATTCTCCCTCCCTCGCCCTCAGGCCGACTCTGCTCAAGACCTCAAGATGGCAACCCCAGGGGCACAGATGGCCACCACTAAGGCTGACGTGGCGGATCTCTTGAGTGAAATAAAAAGCATGAGAGCCGATATAGGGGCCAAAGTTGACAAGATAACAAGGAGAATAGACAAGATGGAGGAGAGGATCGAACAGGTTGAACCCAATCAAACCTCTCACCCCACGTTAGAAACCCAAATAGACCACAGAATTGCAGAAATTGAAGCGAGAGAAGAAGAATCGCGTATGAGAATGGATGATTTAGAAAATCGAGAAAGACATAATATTTGCGTCTTTGGCATCGCAGACAGGGCGGGGGAAACTGAACAAGACCTCAAGGGGACCCTCCACACGATCATGAAACTGCTGTTTGAGGATGATTCGATTGATGAACCCAAGCTGGATCGTATACACAGAGCTGGTGGGACAGCAGGTGGTCCGAAAACGGTGCTGGCACGATTTCACAACTTTGCTGATAAAACTAGGGTTCTAGAAAAGGCCAAGTGCAGTGCACAGATTCCCCTCGAAACTGTGAGAATCTCAATATTCCAGGATCTATCATCTCTCACGTTGGCTATGAGGAGGGAAAAGGGTGTTTGATATCAGTGGGGGTATCCCTTCTCTTTGACATTTGAGTGGCAGGGCAATACGGTTAAGTTGAAAACTGAGAAGGACATACGAGACTGCACTGCTGACCTGGGCAATCAGGAGGAAGAGACAAACCGTGGGGAAAGCAACAGGGACAACCAGCAATTGCGCATCAAGGGCCCGAGGCGACAGCGCATTCCGGGCTCCAGAAAGTTCAGGAGGATGAATGCATCTCTGGGAGTACAGGGGTGACTTCACGGTGGACTTAGGTCCTATGTTGCATATTTCTGGTAGGTGCGCAGGTAGCCGGCGGAAGAGATAGCGAGCACCTACCCAAGTTTACAGCAGAAATTCGCTCAGGCATGACCTTGATTGACACAGGGACAATGTTATTTTGTATTAATGGAATGACTCAAGGTGGGGAATGGGGGCTCAATGGTTTAATGATTCAATTGTGCAGGGACCCAGGCGGGTCCAGTTCTTACTGGTGGTCCAATTCTAGCTGGGAGATGTTATCCAAGCTTGTGCGGACGCCATTAGGGGTTTAGGGAGGGGGGTGAGGAGTTTGGGGATGGTCAACATGCAGTGTTGTGCGAATATGTGACTAGGGGTCTTTTCGACTACGCAAATGAAGCAGATTTTGTGAAGTCCATTAGGGGCATGAAACGAGTCTGATAGGTCATGGCAGTAACTTCTTATATGTCAAAGGGTGCTCTCAATAGAATCTGCACACTAAACGTAAAGGGACTCAATTCTCCTACAAAGAGGTCTATGGTGCACAGTGAATTCCGGAAATCTGGAATTGATGTACTCTTCTTGCAAGAGACCAAGTACGCTTGAGGAGCAGAATGCAAGGTGATACAACCCAGAGAGGGATTCGAATTTTAGGGATCGGGCCCATTGAAGAAAACGGGAGTGGGCATACTGGTTAAGAGGGGGATAGAGCTCAGGGTGTCGTAGGTATGGTCGGATGTTGAAGGAAGGGCTCTGATGTTGGTAGGCACTATGAGGGGCTTGAAGGTCACGTTGTTACAAGTCTTCGGAGGGGTTCGCTCTGGCATTGTTGGCGGCTGTAGCCAAGAACGAGACTCTGTACCTCCAACATGGCGCCCGTACCGCGAAGGAGCGGTATAGTTCGTCAGAAGGAAGACGAGAGCGAGGCGGCTCCTCTCTCTCCGGAAGCAGTATATGAATCCAAGCCGCCTGGACAGTGGCGCGCTGCTACTGTCTTCAACAGCTCTGCGAGTTATCGGTCCTAAAATACGAATCCACTCGGCTCTGTGTTTGGCTCGTTATTCTCTCCTTACCTCTACCTACATTTCTCTTTAGGGAATCACCGCCCTTTTGTTCCTCTT
Source organism: Ambystoma mexicanum (assembly GCF_040938575.1). Classification (NCBI taxonomy): domain Eukaryota; kingdom Metazoa; phylum Chordata; class Amphibia; order Caudata; family Ambystomatidae; genus Ambystoma; species Ambystoma mexicanum. The sequence continues at coordinate 680,345,395 of NC_090931.1, read as the reverse complement.
CTTCCGCCCTGCCATCATCCACTGGCTCCCCTACACAGATCAGATTCTCTTCAAGCTCTTGTAAGCAAACCCTGACTCCGAGTCCGTAGCCAGATCATATTTCCTTCTGCTCTTAATTGATTGCTTTCTTTTTTATTTCTTATCAGTAGACAGCATTCACCGGTCACGTCCCGGTCCAGTCATTCCTTTCCCTAGGTCCCGTCTCCGAGATCTGTACTCAAGCACACTTCCAGGTATGACCCTCTTTTATCGCCTCCACTCCTTCATTTTACACCTAAGGTCATTTAAAAAAATAACCCTTTATTGGTTTCTTTTACTTACCCTTTATAAGCGTGGGCTCTCTTCACAACTACCGGATAACTCTTCACCTTCACCCTAGCCCTCTGGAACACTCATCAGGTATCTTAGCATTTAGTTCAAAACACAGAGGAGTTCCTCAAAAAATTCCCAGAGTAACTCTTTTCTTTCCATCCATCCAGAAAGGGCTACACGACTAGACTATTCAAGGCAACCTAACCTCGTCACTTACCTGCAAGACTTCGCAATTCAGCGCAAGGGAGCAACGAGACCAGTACTCCTTCAGCACTCGACAGCCGGGTTTTCTTCCCAAAGAGGGTTTCCCAGGAGCCTCCTTCCAGCACCTGCGTTTGAAGGTGTCGCAGGAAGGTTTCCGGTAAACTTTCCTAATCTCCCATATTCAAAGACAAGGTAGGAAGAGCTTTGTTGTTGTCTGCAAGATTGTTCGTGGGGTTTCTCCAGAGGCATATAGGAAACGTAATTGAGGTAACAGTGTAAAGAAGTGACAGTTATATGCACCCAATGTGTGACAAGCTCACTTTCTACAGCGCACAATATCCAAAATAATGCTAGAGGCCGACGGGCATGTAATAATAGGAGGGGATTTTAACCTCTGGGCGGATACCAGTAGAGATAGGCGAACAGCAGTCCCCGGCCTCTCGGAGACAGCTGACACCAGGAGCACGGCGGTAGCAGAGATGATGCGAACCTATTGTCACGACTTTATCCCCACCGTGTGTTAACAGGGCCCTAAAGACCCTATTTGACCCCCTCGGATCCCTTGGAGCCAGTCCTGGCGCTGTTGGCATCGGAGGCACATACTAGGACGGAGTTTCAATGGACAATGGGCAAGCATGGCCGCCCCCATGAGGACTAATGGGGAACGGCACTCTGCGGTCTAGCATCCAGGGTGGGGCCGCCCCGAAGGCACCTGGGATACCTGCTGGCTATTTAAACCACACACGAATCGAGGCACGCGCTTCGCGTTATTCTGCTCTTGCAGCGCGACGCTCACCGGGTCCTGCTCAGCATCCTGGCCTGCACGGGCGAGAAAAGGGAAGAACCATTGTCATACTTACCTGCTCAGCGACATACTCCGTCAACCGAAGTAATCCAATGATCATCGTCCTCCTCCAGCATCTTCTCTGGAAAAGGCAGTGTGAACAAACATCAAATAAGCTACTTACCAGTTCGCCAGGAAGGCCATCGTCTCCAGTACATCTTCCGCCTGCTTGGGTTCTAGCGAACCTTTCCTCCTGGATTCTTCTCGACCTACAAGACAAACAATATCAAAGGTTAGCCACTGGCAAGGATGCTCGCAGCGCCGCTTGGCGCACCCATCTTACCTTCTCGAACACAGCCTCAACATCCATCCACAGCTTTCAACATCTGCAAGAAAAAGGGGAGAAGGTTATTGGGTGTTTAAACCAATATAGAATTTCTCATCTTAAAGACTTACCTGGAAGTGGAGTCGCAGCCGGTCTGGACTCCGGCCCTCGCCAGTGAAGAAACTCGGCGGTACGGTGCCATCAACAACACGCCCCTGCTCAGCGCAGCAGGATGGAAAGTGCATCTTAACAAGCATCAAGGTGAGAGACGACCCCAGGGGAACCGCGAGGGGAACCCGGGAGGTGGGTTGCAAGGGGAGAAACAGCAATTAAACTTTGCCTCCTGTCTCCTAGAACCGATCCTCGACCGCACGAATTCCAGAGAAAGTGAGGGGTCCCGGAGAGCATCCCGACCAGCCGAGGGGCGTCCGCGTGGATACAAGGTAAGCGTTACACATGTTGATTGAGGGACATATGCAGAGTACAACACCCGGACACCTTGGGCTTCAACTTTTTCTCTGCACCCCACAGTACATACACAAGAATTGATTACATATATATTTCCGAAGATTTAGAAACTGTCACGGCCCGTTCTGAAATTGAGCCAATCGCTTGGTCGGATCATGACATGGTCTCGGCAGTGGTAGATCTGGGAGCCTTACCGAAGAGGGGGGGGAACAAGTGGCGCTGCAATGAGTCTCTGTGGAAAGACCCAGTTTTCCGAGCTGAAATGGTCACTGAAATAGAAGAATATCTCAAAGTTAATGACACGGGGGAGATCTCGACGAAGGACGTATTGGAAGTGGGAAAAGCAACCTGGCAGGGAGTCCCGATTAGGGAAGGGGCCAATAAGAAGCGGGAGAGGACCCTGGCTGAGAACAAATTGAGGGGAGAAATTACTTGTTTAGACTGGGAAGCTCGGACGGCTGCTGAGGGAAGGGCAACATTTACATTAGCCAGGCAGAAACGCAATGAGCTCCGCCTTCTCGAAGAAGCACAAGTCGTGAGAAAATCTCAACTACTTAAACTAAAGTTCTATGAGAAAGGCGATAAGGCCGATGAGTTACTAGCAGGCCAGACTGCGTGGGCAAAGGGAAGAAAGATGGGTTGCAACCAATGATGAAGACGGGGGGACACAACCAGGCCGACAGGGGGGGAGGGATCCAGAAGGCATTTGCCTGGTTTTATCATCACTTATATAGATCCGAAACGAGCCAGGACAGGGCAGTTATAGATGACTATCTGGCTGGAATGCATATGTCTGCACTAATACCGACGGCAGACAGACGCCCCAATTACAGCAGAAGAGATTGAAAGTGCAGTCCGGCGGTTATCATTGGGGAAGGCTCAATGATGGCTATAACGCAGGCTTTTACAAAACCTTTTTCTCCCCTTTTTGGTTAAGTTGTTTAATGATATATTGGAGACATTGAGTAGCACCTGACTCCTCAGAAGCATTGATCTCGGTCATCCCTAAGGAAGGAAGATATCCCACACGTTGTGGATCATACCGCCCAATATCATTGCTTAATGTAGATGTGAAGATCTACACGAGAATCCTAGCTGCTCGTCTGTAGACGTATATGCCTCGCCTCATGCACGCAGTCCAGGTGGAATTCATCTTCGGAAGACAGGGATCCGACACTATGTGTAAAACTCTTCACCTGATACATGAATCTAAAACGATGGTAGGAGATCCTGCCCTTCTGTCTATTGACGCGGAAAAGGCATTTGACAGGGTCAAGTGGGGATTTCTAGAGGCGGTATTGGCTAAGGTACAGCTTGGAGAGCGATTCAGAAGAGGAGTAAAAGCGGTGTACACATCCCCTAAGGCCTCAGTCGGTATCCGTGAACAGCGACTACTCAGGGTGGTTTCCACTGGGTAGAGGGACCAGGTAGGGATGCCCTCTGCCTGCCATATTTGCCCTCTCGCTCGAACCCCTAGCAATAGAAATCAGGGCTGATCTGCATGTTGAAGGGATGTCGGTGGGGGGAAAGAATAGAAAATTGCACTATACGCCAACGATATGCTTTTGCATGTCACTAATCCGCTCACATCAATCCCCAGAGCGATACAGTTGATTGAACACTACGGACAACTCTCAGGCTTGAAAATTAACAAAAACAAATCCGTTTTGTTCCCTTTACGGGAACTCACACAGGAGGACAGAGGTACGCAGCCCTGGGACTTATAGTAGGGGATACCTGTAAAGACGCCGGTGGGGGGTGTCTGTACTTCCGCTCTCTATATGGTAGAGGAGAGGCACAGAGGACCCCAGCCAAGATTCTCTATTACTGGTGCGTGGTCGAGCAATCAAGGCCTAGCTTCTCAGGAGGTGATGCAGGCTGGTTCTTAAGTACAGTGTAGTCCCCAAGCACCCACAAAGGAATGTCAACATACTGTATCGGTTAAAACACAGTCTTTATATAATTGATATTCAAAGATATATGCACTATCACGATAACTTACTTTGTACTCCGAAAATCAACAATGGTAAATATATACAGTTCTAAAGTGGTACCACTAACGTTATCAGATCTCATTAAAGTGCATACGGTCAGAATGACAAACAGATCAAAATAAAGAGGAAACCAGCAGTAGAGAGGAAGAAAAGCAAGATGGTTGAACAATTGGCAGAATACTGGTCCCGCTACCTAGACACAGTTCTGTGTGGAGATTCCCCCCGGCCTCCACATCTGGGCAACCTGTAAAGCAAAGCTGTATCACAAGCCCAGTCCATATATTGTTCACACTAGTCTTTCCAATAGTTCTGCAACCCCAAAGTACCTTGGCATTCTAGTGTTCCTCGTCGGGGAATCGACGGCCCTTCTTGAGTGCCTTCCCTTTAAGGCAGGAGTCACAGGTCGAACGTCTGACGGAGAACAGGTCGAGCTACGACGTTGAAGTGGCCGCGTCGTTCCTAGAGGTGTTCGTTGATGGGGAAGCGTAAATGTCCTGCAAGGAAGAGGCGTGCGGGGCACCTCGGTGTCGATAGTTCTGGACCGCAAAGAGTTTCAAGAACTGTGGCCCAGCAAGGGTGTTGAGTCATCGGCATCTCTGTGGTCTTTGGGTGGTGGGAAACCCGCCGGCGGATGCTCCTCGGCGGTCAGGCCTTCTCCAGCAGTATACAGTAGCGACGACGCGGACGAGAGCGTCCTTGGATCAATGAAGTGCTGTCCTGATGCCTGCCCCCGGAAGACCAGACCAGGCCCAGCAGCCCCGGAAGCAGGCATCATGCCACTTGGAGCATGCCAAAAAGCCCCAGTTAGGGGCTGTTTGGGTACAGTCCTGGCGCCATGGGCGCCAGGCTCATTATTGATAACTTACCTGAAGCAGACCATGCTGCATACTCACCTGAAGCAGACCATGCTGCATGAAGACTCAAGCCAAATGAGGCTTAGGAGGGACTATTTTACTGAAGGGACTATTTTGTTACTTGGGTGGGGCTGTGGAAGAATACTTACCTGGATCTTCTTCCAAGGCTATTTAAACCATGCCCGGACAGCCACACGTGCTTCGCGTTATTCTGCTTGCTGCAGCGTAACGCTCACCGTGTTTTCAGCAGCTCCAGTCTTCAGCCACGCCCGCTTCAGTCCTGGGACTCCTGAAACAAGAAGACAAAAAGGATAAAGGTTAGAACAGGAGTTTTAACTTTAATCCTTACCTGAATCCTGATCCATTTTGCCACGGAACTGAAAGACAGAAGTCTTTGAAGCATCGCTTCGCATTCCTACGGCGCCGCGCTGAACTCACCTGCTTGGCGGTACTTCAGCATTCCATCACGCTCTCTCCAACTCGCGGCCGCCCTCCGACACCTAAGGAGACAAAGACAGCAAGGTGAGCAAGGGGACTCTCTAAGGCCATACAAGCTACCCCCAAGGACTTACCTGATTTACCACGGGAGGTACTCACCTCATTTCGGGTCGGCGCAGTCAACTCTGCTTCATCGCCGTACCCCGGCCCCTAAGGGGAGAAAGCAAGGACAATACCAGTTACCCCCCACAAAACCTATCTGATTTACCACGGGGGTCTCACCTCATCTCGGGTCGGCACAGTCAACTCTGCTTCATCGCCGTACCCCGGCCCCTAAGGGGAAAAACACAATAGACTTACCTGAATCTTACCGAGTGCCATTTGGAAATCTTCGAGTGGATTAATCGGCAACTTGCAAGGAATTGGACAGAGTGAAGAGCAGACATTTGAACTCTTGTGAACGATTGGACTTTAGAGTCAATACTGGAACTCACCAATTCCTCTACGCCAGTGAAGTAACTGGTCATCAACGCGCCCCTGCGGTCGACGCAGGATAGAGAGCTCATCCTTCCAAACCATCAGGTGAGACTAAGGAGGGGACATCAAGAGTGATCAGTGGGAAGACAACAGGAGTGGGGAAGGTGGGTTGACACTCAATTCCACAGGTGGTTAATTCCTCTTCTCCTTTGCAGAAGAATATTCTTGCGAGCCAGACAAACTAGGCTGAGCGGGCCAGTCCAGTCAGTCATCTCGGCGCTACACGTCACGTTGGTGGAAATAACAGCGGCCCAGTTCCGGTCGACGCCCCCGTGGGAACCAGGTGAGCGTAACAAGTTCTTAGGCAAACAGGAGCACGGCGGCACCAGTCGGCGACGGCGGTCGTCAACTGTGGCGTACAACAGTCCGGGTGCTTCTCCTTGGAGTTCTGCAGCAGTCCCCGTATCGGGTCGGCAGCCTGTCGAAGGTCTGTCTACCAAGGAACTTTGGCAAAGATCTGCTGGTGCACGATGGTTCCTCATAGCTCGGGAAGAGGGCGTCTTACCAGGTCCTCTCAGGGTCAGTCCTTGGAGACAGCAGCTTTCAGATTGTGGAGGGGAGCACCAGCAATTCTTTTCTTCCAGCAGGGCTTCAAGGTCAAGCGTCAGTTTCACTCCAGTTACTCTTCGTAGTTTGGACTTCAGCTCTGAACACTTCTGAACACGATTCCTGGCAGTCGGAGGTCCCCAGATATACTCTTTATCTCCCATTCATTCCGCTGGGTCACACTGAAGTATCCAATCACTACAAAGGGCATTCATGCAGGCAGGCAACCAATCAGGCACACAGTGCATTCAGGCCATTCACTTCTCTCCAGACACTCACAACAAGTTATGTGTATTGGGACAAGTACCGAGCCATTCAACACTTCATACTGCATTCATACCGGTTTCGGGCAGGGCTGTCTCAGTCATTGTGTCAAACACCAGGTACTAGACACCCACAACACAGAATGCATATTCGTCACACACTCCATTCACCCAGGTCCCACCCACAGGCGTACCCACAACATACGGTTGTTGGGAAGGTTCCAGCCAATCTGGTCAGCACTTCCCCACACTACCATATATGGAACTTTCACCCAACAGCCAGTCAGGGGGAAGGGACAGAGTCAGGGCTTCCCGGGACTTTGGGAAGATCAAGGTAACAGGCGATGGAAGGCCATTTTGTCTCCATCAGGAATCTACCGATTCTAATGACAGGGCCTGGGCATCCCAAAATGGAGGACGCCCAGGGCACCAGTCATTTCAGCACGAAGCTACCACCAGCCCATACCCTGCTCTGTGGGTCACACACAGGTGCCCAAAAACATACACTAGGGGCACAAGGATGCACCCCTACCCATGGGTGCCATAAGGGTATCCCATGGGTCTGTTCACCAAACCAAAAGAGAGCTGCACCGCCAGGAGTCCCACATGAACTCCTGCGCGGAAAACACAACAGAACACACGATAAAAAGCAGTAAAGGACAAGGATACGGAGGCTCTGTCCCTCCGATGCATTTCCAGCATCACAATACCACTAAGATATTTGGGGATAAACATGGTTGGTGTGACAATTAGACGACCTTTATGAGGCCAACATGCCCTGCTTACTTGCGAAGTTCCAGATGGATCTGTTGAAGTGGCAGAAACTTACGATCTCATGGATGGGGAGGATAAACGCAATTAAGATGGTGCATCTCCCACGGTTTTTATACCCCTTCCAGATGCTCCTGATAAAGATGCCCAAAACATTCTTAAGTGAAGTAAAGAAAGCTATATTAAGATTCCTGTGGCAGGGGAAAAAACAGAATCTCATATGAGATGTTGATACTGCCCAAGGAAAAAGGAGGGGTGGGCCTACCTGATCTCGGAAGCTATTATGTATGCGCCCAATTGAGGGTTTTAATTCCACACTTGAGGAACCACACATATTTATAGAGGGTAAACCTGGACAATCATAGTTTCACTCCAGTCACCCTTGCGGAATGGCTCTGGGTCCCAAAAGACAAACTAACGCAGAGGATACAGCGGCATCCGATTTTGGGTACAATACGGGCGATTTGGAGGGAGGGCAAGGACATGCAAGGGATCACGACATGGCCTTCCCCATTGAGTCACATATGGGCTCTGGGTGTCTGAGAGCAAATCCCGGATCATGGGAGGTTTCAGAGTTGGTTTGAAGCGGGTCTCGAAAGGGTTGGACAACTCTGGAAGGGTGGCAAGTTTATTGCAATTACTGACCTTGAAGATGCATCGAGTATAGGGAAACTACCAGTATTTCACTTCCTCCAGTTAAAAGGTGTACTGACGAGAGAAGCTTGGGAGGAGAAAATACAGAGCGGGCTTACCCACTTTGAGACACTGCTCGGCACCCTTACTGGCAACCAAGGTTTGATCTCAATTATATATAGAACTCGGATAGACACCCGAGGGGGGTCTACAACTAGACTCAGACAAAGATGGGAAACGTATGAATATGGAAATAGACCTGGTCCTATGGTCCAAGCTATGTAGGAACTCCTTTAAAGTTTCTATTGCGTCCCAGTATAAATTGCATGCTGTCAAACTCCTCCATAGAGGGCAATATGATTCCCCATAGGCTGTCCAAAATGTTTCAGGCAACGAGCCCCCTATGCTGGCCTCAATGTGGTCAGGTGGCAACTTACTGGCACATGTGGTGGGAATGCCCAAAGGTGAGAATGTTCTGGGACGAAGTGCTTGGATGGATTAAAGATGTGGAAGGAATTTAATATGAGGCGACACCTCTTCTGGTTCTGTTCGGGCTGGAGAAGGAGGAAGATAGATATGTAAAAGTTGCAGGGCTTGCTGGTCCTATGCTGTTAGCAGCCCCAGCATGTATTGTTATAAGGTGGAAAGTGGAAGGTACACCGAGCAAGAAGAAATGGGAGAATGTGATTACTAATATTTGGATCATGGAAAGAATTACTGTGGGTCTTCATGGGAAAGCCATCCTATATGAAGTTCTACGGATGGACTTCAATGAGAAATACATTACCAGTCCCTGACATTTGGATGGCAGCTCTGCGGGGACGACCTATCGTCTGGAATTGGGGATTGAAATTAATGGCATTTTAGAAAGCGAACAAACAATGTACCGGAATGGGGATTTGAATAGCACACGTTGACCCTGATTGCTTGCTGCCAATTAACCTTCAGTATGACATGGAACACAAATCTGAATATGTATGGCACTATTTGTGATTATAGACCTGAAGAGATTTTCAGAGGCAACACTGTTTTTGGGGGGGAGGCAAATGGGGAGAAAATTATCTGTTCTGGGAACAAGGTGTTCAGAGTTTGAGAGAAGAGAGATCACCTTTCTGTATCCTGTTAAGTTATTTGCTCTATAACACCTGTTCGGTATTGTATGTGTTCTATTGAAAATTCAATAAAATTAAATTAAAAGCAGGACGCCATGAGGCCCAGCAACCTTAAGAATTCGAAAGCCGGGAGACTCTGGGCACGTTGAAACTTGTCCATCATCTGCAGAATGTGATGAGCCCTCACCTGGGGAGGCGAACACTGCCCCAGGGATGTGTCGAGCACTGCTCTGATGTATTGGAGCCACTGGGAAGGTGTCAAATGAGACTTTTTAAATTTAGGGAGAAGCCCAGCTTGTGAAGGGAATGGCAGGTGACGGATAGATGATCCAGGGCTTGCTCGGGAGAACGCGCCCTGATCAGCCAATCATCCAGGTAGGGGTATATGTGAATCCCCCCTCTCCTGAGGTACGCTGCCACAACCACCATCAGCTTGGTGAAGACCCTCGGACGGAGGTCAATCCGAATGGCAGGACCTGAAACTGAAAGTGCGAGTCGCCAGCCACAAACCTCAGGTACTTCCTGCGCTTGGGATGAAACAGCACATGAAAGTAAGCATCCTTGAGGTCCAGAGACACCAACCAATCCTGAAGTTGAAGGGCCTTCCTGAAAGAGTGACCATCTTGAACTTGTCCTTCCTGAGACGCTTGTTCAACTAACGCAAGTCCATGATGGGTCTCAATCCCCAGTCTTTCTTTGGGATAAGAAAATAAGGGGAATACCATCCCTTGTTTCTCTCTGCTACAGGCACCAGTTCTATGGCGCCTTTCTCCAGCAGGGATAGGATTTCCTGTGCAAGGAGGGGATCCAGACTCTTCAAAGAGAGCTTCCCCGGTGGATTGTCGTGAGGCCGCTGAAGGAAGGGAAGGCAGTAGCCGTGGGGTAGGACATCCAGAACCCACGCATCTGAAGTAATGGCACGCCATTCTCCAAGATGCTGCACAAGTCTGCCCCCAACCGGCGAACCATGGGACATGGCCTCATGACTGAGCTGGAGCGGCTGCGGCAGTGCCTGAGGGCAAAGAGGCAACTGCCCGAGCGGCTTTGGCACCCCGAGTTCCCCGTCCACCACGGGTACCTTTACGTTGTCCCCTTTGACTGGCAGCTCCTCTCAATCTACCAAAAGAGGAGTAGAAACAAAAAGGAACCTCCCCTCCATTGCAGTCCCATAGGACGAAAAGGCGGAAGTTGACGTACTGTAGCGCTCAAATATTTTGCTGCAGCTTTGGAGGTCTGCAACCTCTCAAGGCTCTCGTCAGCCTTGCTGCCGAATAAATGAACGCCATCAAAGGAGATGTTCAGAACACAAGCTTGCACATCAGGAGCAAACCCCGACTTCCGCAACCACGCAAACCTGCGTAGGACGGTGCTTGCAGCCATGGACCGGCTGACACAGTCTGCCGTGTCCAAACCAGACTAAAGGGATTCACACAGACCACCCTTGCCGGCACGCACGAGTGCTAGGAAGCCATCCCTTTCCTCCCCCTCAGGAATATGCTCAGCCGCTAAGAAAGTACCTAACCACCTCCTCAGGAAACTCCTCAGACACATTATGCCCAAAAAAACGCAGAGGGCACTGAGGGTCTTGATGCCGAGGGCATCGAGGCCGAGACAGCCGAGGGCTTCGACGCCGGAATCCCTCCGGTGAGCGTCAACGCTGCTACAGGCATGGGCTGATCGGGCTCGGGTTCGCTCTGGTCCGTCCTAAGGCGTGCGAGCCGCAGTTCGAGAGAGTTCTCTGTCGGCTTCGTGAGAAGGCGTAACAGGAACCGTACCTTGAGACTGGAAAATCTCCATCGTTTGCTCTTTAAAAACCGCCCACTCCTCTGGAGTCGAGGACTTTGTGGGACAGGTTACCTTACGCACAGCGCCATCCTCCGAGGAGGATGGGGAAGGCGACCGGTGCCGCCACTTCCTAGAGTGCCGTGAGGACGAGGAATGGCGGGAACCACTCTGGGACCGAGAACCTCCTCCCAACACGGAGAGCCGCCCCTCGAGTCGTCAGTGGAAATCCTAGACTTCAATCCAGATTTACGGGACTTTGAGGCCCCCCCTACCTACCTTGAGCTTCCCCTTCCTTTCACACAAGGCCTTGGCGGTTAGAGACTGGTATTTTGAGCAGTTGTCAGTGTCGTGCAACTCACCCAGACACCATAAACAAATACAGTGCAGGTCGGTCAACGACATCTTGTACTTGCAGTCCCGGCAAGTCTTGAACCCGGACCTTGGAGTCGGAGGGGTCAAAGAAATAGACATCATAAAGGTTGATGATACACACAAGGCGCGTGGAGTTTCACAAAGCTATACACGTTTGCTGTCGGAAAAAATGGAACTGAGGCAACGGGCGCTGTGCGTCCTATATATAACATCCGGTGACGTCGACCCTCGAAGAGGCCCTCGAGGGACATCGGCTCGATGCCATCGACGCAAGACGCCCTCTGCTGAAAAGTTTCCAAAGTGCACATCTGTGGACATTACATGTCATAGATGTGGAATACGTTGGAGGACACAATCCCTTCGAAAAGACAATGTGGGCTCAATTCTCACTTTAAGAGTGAGAAAAGAAGCATTTTAATGTGAGGAAGGCATGGTATCAATAGTACACACAAACAATGGATCCAAGTTTCAAAAACCTTTATTTATGCTTTTGTTTGGGGTGGTAGAATGCCTAACTGGCCCCAACTCTAAAATGGGAGTAATCTCTACCATTAAACAATAATAAATACATCCAAGTCGGTCTGGTAAAATAAAAAGGCCTATACTAAGAAAACATAACCTTGGCCTCCTTCCTAGTATAACAAATGTGTTAAGGAAATACAAAACTAAAATAGGGTCTTAAAAGGAAATGTCAGAATGGCTTTAGCACCAACGCCCTTCCCCGGGTTCAACCCCCAAGGGGCATAGAGTCTAAACAAAAAAAAAAGGGGGGATGGGTGGATGGCACAGTTCTGTCAGTATTGCACACTTTGGCTTACTGGTACAATTGAACAGTTCAATCTTAGGCTTTCAACTTCTGGTAGCTCAATCACTTATTTAGGCTTCACCAGCCTTACCTTCAAGATTCAGTTTATATATTCTCAAACTCTTACAATTCTGCACAGGTTCGAGTCGGTCTCTCCTTCTGGGGTGTTCCCTTCACTTCGTTTTATCGCATATCCTTTTCACTGTCAAAGACTTTCGTGGGTGGTGGGAGGGCAGGGTTGATGTTTCTGGTTTCTTTGATGTTGTATTTTTTGTTAGTTAAGTGTAAAAGTGGCGTTTAGGATAATTGGTTAGTGGTGAATTTGCAATTAAGGTTTGTAGAGTTTTTTTTCCCTCACTGTATTTGCCTTGATTTAGTTATCACATTTGATATTTTGTTATGCTCTATTTGTACCATTTTTGATTGTCTGTTCTGAATTGTACTTATTTTTGAATAACCTAAATAAAGAGTTAAAAAGACTTTCAAGACTGCAAGGAATTTACTAAGACCTCTGCATGACCACATCAACTTCTCTGTCAACAATCCTTTGGTTTACAATTTTCTCTGGTAGCACCAATGCCTCTTGGTACTTGGTCTTATTCACTTTCACTTCTCCAAAGTTCTTATATTTTACTTTTGCCCTCTTGGCATATTTCACAGTACACAAATGTCACCTTTCTCTTATTCAACCTTCTTTCCTTATTGCAGTTTCCTTTGATCTCTGCTTGCAATATCTTTCATATTCCACAAACATTTCAGAGACTTTCGAATGTGCGACTTCAGCTCGCAGGACCACTTTGCTACTTTGTATCTTTTTCCTTTTGATTCACAGGTCACTTCATTCAAGTTTTATTGGCAAACGCGCAACCTTCCACTTTCAAATTACAGTCACTTTTCCCTTTAACATCAACCAGACTTGTTTCCCTCGATAACACACCGGCTATGTTAATTGGATTTCGTTCATCTCTTTCCTGCAGCTCAAGGCCGTAACCAACGCCTCTTCTGCTCCTCCCCAACTCTGCTGTTCATCCAGGAGGGTCACGGGCCGCTTTCTGGCAGTTTGAAGGTTCCTTTCCTCTGCTCGCTTGGCTCTACTTTTCGAATGCTCACAGCCTCCCGAAAGCACGGAAATCTTGCATGGCTTTCTCTTGATGCTCTCCACTGTCGATCCGCCCGTTGGCCTTCCACATTCCACAGCCTGGTATGCAACAGCCTCGGAAGAGCTGTTCGTTCTCGTACCCAGCCACGCTCAAAGTGCGTCTGTGTGCGTCACCATGTGTGTCACCTTTCATCTTCACAGGGAGTGCTAATAAGTGGCAGGTGTGCATTGTTAGAGTTAAATACCTGACTGCCTGGCCTCATTTCAGGGACAGGGCCAATGCAAGTCAAGGGAGGTAATCCGTCTGACATCATTCCTCATCTTCTTTGGTGCAGTACTTTGGTCAGGGAAAAGTGGGGAAGTTATTATGGGAGTTGTGGTTCCCCATAAAATAAGCAGGGATAGGGGTTAGATGGGTTGGGGAAAGAGAGGGATACCATGTCTCACATGTATTTCTCCCCCCACTCCCTGAGGATCCACTACACAGGTGATCCTCCCTGGCTTGTCCACCCCCAAAAGAGATGGCCTTTCCCTGGCCACCTGAGGATGGGATCCCCGTGGACTAGGTTGTGAAACACCATTGGGTTTATCACAGTAACCACCATTATCCAAGCCAAAAGGGGACACTACTCAAATGGAGTAATTGTGATGTACAGAAAGGAAGATTACTTTTTGATGGTGATTGTACCAAGCATTGCCTAAGCCATAGAAAGGCAAACAAAGGAAACCAAAGTGGGCAGAACAGACACCCTCCTTGTGATAATATATTAAGGGGGAGAGAAGTGTAATCTGCATTGCCAGAGACAGGTGAATCAGTGTTGAAATACATCATCAATGCATGAAACAATTGTTGCTACAACTTTCCCCATTGAGGATTAAAGTGTGGAAAGTTTTGAAGCAAACCTTACCACAAGGTACTGGTATTAGTTGTAGGAGTTTTTTCCTGGCAGGCGAGAAGACCAGGAAGAAGAGACGTAAAGTACTGCAATGTGGAAGACGGTTATGGCAGAAAGAAAGTGGCACATCCATTGGTGTGCTTTCGTTGAACTATTGAGAAAGCATCCTGACAAAACTGTGTAACATAACAAGAAATCTTCTTGATTTATCAAGCAGCAGTTTATGAACATTTGTGATCCTTACCTTGAAGGGTGAGAATAAAAATGATACATAAGAGGTTGTCTTGTTGGTTTATCCAACAACTGTTTGTGAACAATTTTGACCCTTTTCCTGAAGGATACATCCTACTTTACAATAAGACAATTGTGTTGCCAAGTGAAGAATCGATGGAGTGAAAATAACTTTGAGTGGAACTTGGCTATTGGAAGAACTTGCTTACTTTTAACTTTGTGTTGGAAGCATCATGATTTGATCCAGGGGAAGGGGATTCAACTCTGGATACAAGGATTTATGTTTATAATTTTAATGTTTACATTTAAATGTTATTTTATGAAGTTTGAACAGCCACATAACCCTTATGCATACAACAAAATCATAAGTGTGAGGGACAGAGATTTTTGGACATTAGGTCAGTTTTTTTAGCATTTGTTTTAGGGTTGAGAGTTGGGTGTTCATTCCTAGCCATACTGCATAATAAAATGGCTAACTTTGAGAAATCTATCTACTTGTCCGTGTTGCATTTCTGGCCCCTCACAATAGGCAGGAAGAGATGAGAGAGCGCTTTTGGCAGGGAACAAGAGCATGTTTGATTTGGTAGAATGTAACATCAGAGTGCAAAGTCATCTAATATTTAATGGCAGAGACACAGTTGGACATTTTGATCGAGGGGTCAGAGGAGAATTCAGTAAAAAGATTTGAATGTCGTCTGCGAAGAGTTGCAACGAGAACCCAAAGGAGGAGATTAGTGCCCCAAGAGCAGAGGTGAAGACTGTAAACAGAAGCGGACCCAAGACAGAGCCCTGTGGAACTACCAACAGTTAGAGGAGTAAGTTGACAGGTGCTATTGCTCCAGGATACGGAAAATTGGCATGGTGCAAGGTAGAATTCAATCCAGGCAAGGGCTTGATTGCGAATCCCACAAAAAAAAAAAAAGAGTAATGAGGAAATCGGAGTGATCAACAGTGTCAAAGGCAGCAGGCAGGTCAAGGAGAATTAGGATAGACGATAGGTTGGGGTGCTTAGCAGAGGCAATGAAGTTGGACACATTCATGAGAGCAGTTTCCGTGGAGCGACAGGAGTTGAAACCTGCATGTAGTGGTTCTCAAAGGTTGTGGATCTCCAATATTGGTTAGAAGATTGAATACAACCCTTTCAAGCACTTTAGAGAAGTGCAGAAGGAGAGACACTGGGTGTAAGTTAGCCAGTAGGTTCGGGACAGCCCCCTCCTTTTTTATGAGAGAGATGACTGTGGCTGTTTTGAAAACAGAGGGAAAGCAAGCAGAGTCAAAGGACATGTTGAAGATTTCATGGAGGTGGGAGGCTTGAGAAACAGAGGGGCAAGAGGGTCTAGCATTCATCAGTAAAGATAGGACTTTGTCATTATTAGTGTGACTAAAGTGGGCAGAGGATGATGGTAGAGTAGGTGAAGTGTAAAATGTAGGAGGATGGGAGTGTGAAAAGTCAGGCAAGAGCCTGTCATTTTGGACATTTTTGCAGCAAAGTATTCAGGTATGTCAAAGCTGTGAGAGTGGAGTTGAGTCAGACTTAGGAGGAGTGAGGCGTGAGCTTAGGGTGCCCTGTAGCCAGCGAGGATGGTTGAAGTGAGTCAATAAGGGCTAGGTAGAATTCCCTTTTCGCTCTATCAAGAATGGACTTGAGAAAGTTCAGGGCAGAGAGGTAGAGTTGCAGGTCCTCATGCGAGTGCGTACGCCTCCATTGCACAGCAGCCGGCGCATGTCTATGCGGAGAGAGCAAATGAATGGGGTGACCCATGGTTGAGGATGCTGAGATTCAGGGGTGAAAGTAAGCAGTGGGAAGTGAGAGGAGAATGAGTCATAGTAGGGATTGGAAGCTGGAGACGGCAGTGTTGGTGGAAGCGGCATCAGGTGTGAAGGAGGAGAGTGAGAACTATAGGTCACAGAAAAAGGGGGCATGGCAGAAGGCTTACATTTCCTTTTAGTAATAGGTGAAGCAAGTGGTGAGGAAAGGTCAGTTTTGTACTTGACCCTCACACTTAGACCTTATGACCAACTTCTGCTGCAGGCCATATTAAGATATCCTCTACAATCTTGAATCTGCCTACCATGGCTCTGCAAAAGGGTCCCAAGACTTGTCTAATGTTTGTTGTACTATGAATAACTTTCAAGAATCAACATTTCAGTAAGTTATGGTGCCTTAGCAAAAGCGACAGCCACAATATGTAGCCCAACTGTCAGCTCAAATATCGGCTACTGATTGTAAGAGGGCTACTTGGATCAGTAACCTCATTCCAAGCTTCCTATTCTTTGTACACAAGTCACACAAGTACTTTCAAGCAGTGACACATTATGAAATTCAAATGTTAATTTACCCTCTTAGGATTTTGAGAAGGCAAATGTCATGCTCAACCTCTATTACTTTGGCATTGCTAGCATTAGCGTATACGTGGACAGCAAGAATGCAAACGAATTTACTTTGCCTGCAAGGAATTCTGGGTATGTAATATGCCTGTAACTACTCATACATAGCATTGGAGCAACAGATATTCCAACAGTTTCAATACTTTGCACACAATCTGCATAATTCCCAAGCTTTCATAGTTCCATTGGGCATAGACCTTAATAAATATAACATGCTAACTAGCTGCTATCCAAAAACGTTTTCACTGAGCACTTGTTAATCCTACCCAGCAATATTAGGGTGGGGGATGTTGCAAACAATATTGTATGCACTGCTGAGGAGGCTGCCATAATGGCAGAAATCACAGTATACAAGAACAAGCTACATTCTCATTTGTAATTCTGATTGGAGACAACAGATTCCAAGTCTTAAAGAGACGTATCATGGACTTGGAAAAAAGAAAAACACAGGAACATTCCTACTTTGTCTTTATTCAAACTCTCAGACGTCAAATACAAACTAGGATCCATCAAAGCCAATAGCTACAAGGATAATGCCCTCCTTTAACCATCATTAGAACACTCCTAAATATAGTTCAACAACATCAAGCAACTCGGATCCAGTCAAGGTAACGTGGCTGTTTGTCAATCTGAAGCGAAGCTTACTTAAAGTTTTTGTCGGCCCCTAACCACAACCAGCTTTCTCGATTTCAAACATGGTCCACAAACATGTGAATATAATGATTTTCTGCTACTTCCAAATATGTGAACAATTCCTTGTTTTTTGTACTTTGGTAGTTAGCTCTTCAGTTAGACATTGCCAAAAAAAGAAAAAACCGTGACATCACCCGCTACTGCTCAGGAAAGTTAAAGCCTACCTAGCCAAAAACCATTTCCAGGATAACATACAGGCGCTTGTTCTCGCAAATCTTCGCCATGCAAATGTTCTACCTTTCACTCAGTTGGAAAAAAAAAAAGGTTCTACACATAAAAGTAGGACTTATCAGGGGCATGCTCAACCACATCACGCTCATTCTGTTTGCGTTTAGACAGCGATACAAGCACACATTCTTTGAAGCCTGCTGTGTCACCTATGTTGATGAATAAGGTCATCCAACCACTGCAACATATTATCTACCAACTAATTGAATTCAATAATCTTACTCCAGTGCAATAAGGTGCCAAAGCAAAATATTGTCAGGTTCGAGCTCATCCAGTAACCTTAGTGCGGTCGGTCCACACTTCAAAGGCAAGAGTTTGATGAAAGAAGATTTGCGATGTAAGGTGAAGGTATGAGAATCTAAGTGAACAAATGCGTGTACCCTTACTGGCAATAATGAGAACAAAAGGTTTTGGTGGACAGATACTGAAATGTTGGGTCTGTCTGCAAGGTTTGAGATTATGTCTCCTGAAATAGAGATCCTAAGAATAAATCAAAAATAATAACCACCCACTATATCAATATACTGACAATTGCGTATGTCAGGGGAACATCGTGGAGAGAAAGGAGACAATAATGAACAATTATCCCTCTTTTACTGAGTGCTGGCAAACGTGTTCATTCTGTTCAGCAAATATCTAAGCAAATAGTTGTGACATAAATAATATCTAAGCCAACAGTTGTGACAAAGTACAATAACATTGTAAAAGAATCAGCAAAACATTGCATGGTGTAAACAATTATGTGCAAGTGTCAATTGTGCTTCATTGACAAAAATAAGGAGACATGAGTTTAAGAAAAAAGGAAAGGTGTTTTTTAAATTGTTAGGGAGAATTATCCAGAATGGCTAATTTCCCTTACCTACTGAGTCCCTCAGCAGCTTTGCTGGATTTCTAGGATTTATTTTTTCATCTGGTAAGAGTGTGAGCCTTTTTGCCCCATTCTTACATGTGTTTTTGCTGTGTGTGTTTAACATTTTTGTGTTCATAGACTGTGGAGCCTCACCTACTCCACAGGCACTTTTTACTGTGTGTTACAGCACCTTCGGTGCAGTGACAGAGGGTTGTCTTTTACACTTCCCAACTCAGACTCCATTTTCTGGGACTGACTACTGTCTCCCAGAACACAAAGTTCCCATTAACTTTATTAGCCTCTGTAAAACCATAGACCCACTACAAACCATCTTACATGGAGTACTGGAAGGGGTTACTACTTATCCCTTTTTGTCTGTTTCTCTTGGAGCATTGTTTCGCTCCCTTTTCATCAAGATGTGGCTGGTGGAAGTGATAACTACCCTATTTTTCCGACCACGGTTATCTTAAATAACCTTGGTATTGTTTTAGGCTATCTTGATAGCCTCAAACTTAAACCCGCTAGACCATATATGTTTTATTACGCTTCCGGCTGGGTTTATTCGCCATTTCTTTTTGTAAAAGTCTCTCGTGTTTTACTCTGCGCGTCAAACCAGGTTTGATTCCTTAGTTCGATGTCTTTTCACAGGCTTCAATGCAGAAGGCCTCCCTAGGCGCCTGCATGTCTTGGGAGGGGGGGGGGGCGATGGGACAGGATGTGAGGGAGGGGTGTAGGACTGTGGTGAATGTCCTGGCGGGACAGCCACCCTGCTGTGTGATTGACAGCCAGGCTGTGTGAATGGTGGAAAACTGCATATAAAGCAGGTCTCTGGGTCTGGAAAGGCAGAGTCGCCACTAGAACGAAAGAACCGACGAGGAGCTGACGGAAGAGGACCCCTACCACGACTGAACCACCGGTGAAGCCCTGCTGCAGGTCCGAATCCTCGAACTCCAACGACAGAAGATCCTCCAGGAATCTTCTTATCCTGAGCTGGTGGGACCAACCAGTTCGCCCAAACTGCTAGCCAGGACTCCAGTACCTCAACTGGTACTCGCCAGACATATCTCTCCTAAATGAAACAAATTTGATTGGTAAATTGACCTGGAAATTAAGATTAAGGATTTTATTAACTGCCGATCAAAGTTTGTCATATACGGAATACAATGTGTTTTTTCAAAAAATGTATATTGGTAGCACCATAAGAGAAGTACGCTTTCGCATAAGGGAACACCTAAACAGCTTGGACAGTCAAGATATTGGACTACCATTGGCCGCTCATTGGCAAGAACATCACCAAATGGATAATGCCAAAGACATTAGATATGTCGGACTCCAACAGATTCAACCACATCCAAGAGGAGGTGACAGAGCTGAAACTACGCCAACAGGAAGCAAAAATTATCTGCAAACTCTGATGCACGTCACTCGGTCTCAACAAAGAGCATGAGCTAAATGTTTTTCTGTGAAATGTACATACATTGTAGCATGTCTAACTCGGAACTGCACTAAGAAATGTTCGAAATATTAAGAGAATCGCTCATTTGGATAATTTGCAGTCAAATAATGTCTGTCAAATTCATGCAAGAAATGCAGCTAAATATATCTGAAATGCCACCGAACAGGACGCAAATCGCAAAATTTATATGCTTGAACAATATAGATGTGGGTTGCCAAATGCACTTTAGAAATATATGCAATTGATGCAAATTCGTCATATACGGTTGATACACCGCACTTTAGTTTGATTTCTACTAAAGCACTTTTTCCCTAAAAATGGGGCGAGTGACATTATAAGCCTTATTTTTCAAACAAATAACTATTAGTCCTATCCGCTTTGTATCCGAGTCAAACTCATACAACAAGTCCGTGCAGGAAAATTCGAATACTGGGGAACCCTTCCTGTTTAACTACAGTTGCCTAGTAACCATGGACAGGTGACCAATCACATGACCAGTTTACCTCAGACCACTGAGCATTAACATTGCGGATACTCGAGCACGTATATATCGGCTGCATTATTACCAACTAAATCACTTGCCCAATTCTCTCGAAATTGGCATACTGATAACAAAACGTGCATGCATTTTTTACAATCCGACTGCTATCCTCACTCACTTCCGGGACACGTGATGCATCAAGTGACCGGAAGAATTTGCCACGCTACTATAGCAACGGCAAGTACTCACCGATGCTTCAGTCACGGCCCGACGGCGCAAGATAACAATCGGTGGATTGCACTCTAGCCGGGAAGTTCCGAATAATAACATGCCGGGCACTCTTTCATCCATAATCGCCCGAAACTGGTAAAACAAACTAAATGCCCATGACTTACACACATCTCATTTTTATTTTTTCAGAATACGGCATGAATCTATAACGGCAAATCATGTTGGACATTTGCAATTACTTGGAACAAAAATATTGACCTTTCAGGTAACTCTTCAAGTAAAGCTTTATAAAAGAGCTAAACTCGCTGCAGCATCTACATCTCGCATTTCGTCATAGAGTGAGGACTTTTGCAACAATTAGGCTTACACCAAACTTTCTTGTCCTTTTAGGAAACTGACCTTCAGTAAAAAACTAACTCTGGACTGCCAATGTGACTTATATATTAACGCCAGAAGAAAGTATATGATCTAAAGACGTTAGGCATAACTGCACATAAGGTAACTTATCACTATTCACTTTCTCTGAGACACGCTTATGATAAGCATGTTCCTTTAGATCTTTTTAGTCACGGCAACTTGCATCTATGGTGTTTTGACTGATACAAACTAACCATTCCCCCTGTTTTCCATCAATATGCGAAAGTAAACGTTAACATATTGGGAAATTGCCAAATGCCGGTGCTTTTTTATATTCAAGCTCCCTAGTTGAATATTAAGAACTATATTAACCGATAGAAATATAGTAAATTATGAAAATGTTAACCTATATGGTCAAGTTCACTTATCCGGTCACTAACACTTAATCACTTTCTCTTTTGTTTCCCTCTATTACATGGTTTTCTCCTGCATTTTCCCCGCCCCTCCCTGCCTGTGTCTGTTCCCTCCCCAGATTCTCTCTGCAAACAAGGATTGCCGATTGAATATGTTAACTGTACTAATTATTACAAATTTTACACCCTGAGGACGGCCTAGATGGGTTGAAACACGTATTGGCGAAAACAAGTTTCTTTTCTAAATGTATATCTAGCTTATGTGTAAATAATCAAGTGTGAACGAGTTCCTTCTATGCATGACTAATTGATTACCAAAGCGTGGCTTTTCACCCTTCTTTTAGTTAAAATCGAAATGTATGCAAATAATACTTTTGCCCTTTTGTTGGATTTGAAATACAGGAACCCTACTTTCTAAATACTTACCAGGTGTCTCTCATACTTACTTATTCATTTTCCAAATCCAAAACCCTACTAAATCAATACCACATTTTAGTGGCATATGTAGGACTCGGCGCAGTCTGTGAGGTTAGCACCCTCTCAAGCATTAGTTTTATACAGGTGACAGTGGAAAATCACCAGTCTAACCACACGGCTGCAGCCGTTCCTATACCTTTAAAATTAACAGTAGCTCTTGTTATTTCAGTGGTGCGCACCCACAAACCCTTCTTTTGGGGCCACGTTTTCCACAAAACTCACTAATTTGACCGGTACGAGCACCAACTTTTTCAAAAGATCCAACTACTCGCATACCTACCATGCCGGATTCACGAAAGGCGCCAGGGGCCCGATGATACTCGTCCACAAGCGAGTCCCCCTACAGGTTAAGAAGGTCAAAGCTGACCCCTGGGGCCGCTACGTAATGATACTTGCCAACATCTGGGGCGAGAAATGGGGCCTTGCAGCAATCTATGCCCCCCGCCACGCTTACGAAAGATCTGCTCTCTGAACTACGGAACTTGCTCCTGGATAAAGAGGCCAATTTATGGGTGATAGGTGGGGACTTCAACGAAGTGATGGACACCGCAGCCTCCACACCACTCGCCATGTTCGCCGAAGCCCTGGGGTTGACGGACACATGGCGTTCACTTCATAACGACGAGGCTGGCTTTTCCTTTTTTCCGGCATCCACAAGTCGCTCTCCAGGATTGATTATGCCTTCATCTCCCGCAGCATAAACCTCAGACTCATAGATGCTGAATTTCTTGCAAGGGGAATTTCGGAACACTCTCCGCTCCTTCTAACTATGAAGAATTCCTGCCGATGTCCGGATCATAACTGGTGCTTGAACACATATCACCTACGTCTCCCAGAAATTGTGGAGGAACCGGAAAAAAAGACAACAGAATATTTCGAAATCAACGAAGGCTCAGTGGACTGCCCAATCTCGATCTGGGAGGCGTACAAGACTGTCCTCCGAGGGGAAGCCATCTCAGCGGTTTCCGCCCACCAAAAACGAAAAGTCCAAATGATCAGAGAAGCAGAAGCACGAGTCTTGGAATGTGAACTGCAAATCCTAGAACACAGCAACCAGGAGGCAAAAGAGGCTCTGTTCACAGCACAAGATACCCTTAGCAACCTGGCTCTAGACAATGCATGAACAGCCCATCAGCTAGTCCGGAGCCAAATTTAGGAACGAGGCGACAAAGCAAATAAGACCCTGGCCTGGTTGGAGAGACGCGAACAAAGCAGGGGACATGTACATGCCATTAAATCTCTGGATGGAACATTGCTGACAGATGACTGACATTGTTGAAGCATTCGCCGCCTACTATAAGAATCTTTATACCCCACCCACTGGGAGCTCGCCATCCGAACCCTCATGCTACCTTGACCGGATTGAGATCCCGAAACTCTCACAGCACCAAGCAGATCTCCTGAACGTTGAAATCACAGAGGCCGAGGTGCAAGATGCGCTTGCACAGCTCCAACCCGGGAAAACTCTGGGTCCCAACGGTTTCCCTACAGAGGCATGGAAATGCCTCGGTGGTACACTATCCACCCATATGCAGCGTATGTTCCTACGTAGCAAAGAGCTAGGGACACTCCCTCCAGACCTCAGGAAGGCATGCATAGTAGTCATACATAAACCTGGGAAACCACCAGAGGAATGTGCCTCCTATCGTCCCATATCCCTAATCAACGGCGAAGCCAAGGTCCTCGCCAGAACACTTGCTAACAGACTACTGCAGGTGATTGAGACCCTCGTCCACCCAGACCAATGTGGATTCATGCTCAATAAATCCACTCGCATGAACCTACGCAGAATCCAACTGGCGTTGAGTAGAGCCAAAGAAATACTGGCCTCACTAGCCCTCTTGGCGGTGGACTTTGAAAAGGCATTTGACTCTGAGGGTTGGGATGCTTTGTGGGCAATCATGGCTCGGATGAACCTGGGGCAAACATTTACATCATGGGTTAAACTTCTCTATGCATCCCCAGAGGCCACGATAAGGGTGAACGGCAGGTCCTCTAAATCATTTCCCTTGGGTCGAAGTACGAGGCAGGGGTGCCCGCAGTTCCCGCTTCTCTTGCGCCAGGCCATCGAACCACTCGCAATTGAGCTCAGAGCTAACGCCAACTGGACCGGATTCGTTTGGCCGGGAGGGGGAGAAGACCGCCTCTCACTCTACGCGGATGACCTCATATACCTTAGTAACCCAAGCACTTCATGCCAGACTGTCTCCCTCATCCTTAGGGAGTATCAGCACTTTGCGGGCCTAAAGCTGAATGAAGCCAAAACCATTTACTTTCCGATCCAGGGTGGCGAGTCTGCGATCCCCGAGACCTGCCCATACCATATCTCTATCAGGGAATTTAAATATCTGGGCATACGGCTCGATCCGACACTTGAAGGGTTCCTCCAACTTAACCTACAACCAGTAATAGAGCGGTTTAACAGAGATACTCCCACTGGCAATCACTCCCCCTATTGCTAAGGGGTAGAGCTGCGCTATTCAAGATGACCCTCCCCAGACTTTTGTACGTTCTCCAAAACGCCCCATTTATCATCCCCCGAGAAACCTTCGCACTTAATGACAGAAACCTTTTGCACGCTGTTATGGGGAGGGAAACAATCCAGAATCGCCCTTGACACTCTCCAGAGATCAGTATGGGAGGGAGGTATCGGTTTACCCTGCATACGCACGTATTACCTTGCGACACAGATCGGGGTAGTAAACGACTGGATACACGCAGACCCCACACTACCACACATCCGTATTAAACTAGAGACCATGGCCCCGTTAACCCCGCTGCAGATCATGTACGCCACTCATAACCAGCTCCCGACGTTGCCAAAAACGACACACCATATTCGTCGTGCCTGGCGGGATGCACACAAACTAATCGGCTGGAAAGGAAAGCCAACACTATCCCAACCCATATGGTACAACGTGCTCCTCCCAGAAATAGTGAAAATGGGTTCTTTTGGTCACTGGCACGCAAAAGGGATACACACACTAGCACATGTGATACAAGGGGTTACCTCCTGGACTTCCAGACCATGCAAGAGCAATTTGACCTGGCACCCATGGACCGGTTTCGACATGTGCAGCTGGCCCACGCCATCTGCACCCAATTCCCTGACACGACAAACATACCCCCCTGCTCTCCCATTGAGACCAATATCCTCCCGCAACGCATCTCCTCGAAGGTCACCTCCACTCTCCATCAGGCCCTCAACACCTTCGGCGCTACACAGCTTGATGGGCTCAAAGCAAAGTGGGAAAGAGGTGTAGGTCAACTGGAACCAGAAGACTGGGTTGATGCATTAATGTCCCCCAGGGAAATTGGGATAGAATCTGAACTCAGACTAATACAATTGAGAATCCTTCACCGCTCATATCACTCACGTACTACTATGGCCAGATGGTGGAGGATTAGAAGACGGGGCATGACGGGACATGCATTAGATGCAAAACTGAGCCTGCCACCTTCTACCATATGATATGGGACTGCCAGGTGTTACAGGTCTTCTGGGAGAACTGTATGAACACGATCTCTGCTGCCCTGGCAGCGCCAATTCCAAATTGGTACTCTTAGGCATCTGGGGAGAAGTAGACCTGTCAAAATATGAAAAGAAAATTCTGGCGGTTGCGTTAGGGGCAGGCAAAAGACTTATTGCGGCTAAATGGGGCTCTGCTGTCCCACTGTGCCTGAACCGCTGGAGTAATGAACTGGACAGATGCGCAGCTTCAGAAAGCCGGATCTATAACGCACGGGGTTGCCCCCGCAAATTTGAAAAAATATGGGGCAAATGGCTTGATGCTCACTGAAGTCCGCCGGTGGAATTTGATCAGCACCACTGTTGGCATTATTTACCTGCCTTGTCTCACAACTGTCTTATGGCCCTTGGCCCCGCGGGGCCCCTCTCGCTTTTGATACTGCCATGCTGCCTTCATCTGTTGGATGCCTATGATTCATGTTTGTTTTTACATTGTGTTGTTTAAACTCAATAAACAGTTAGATTAAAAAAAAAAACATATGTAAGATGTCTTTGTACCTATAGGTATTGCTTTCTCTAAAATAATGCCAGAATATGCTTTAACGTTCTATAAAGCATTTGAGTATAGGAGGTCTTGACGTCGGTATGTCACCAAGTGCTGTATGTCCAATTTCTTTTGCAAGGCTCTAAATGATTTGTTCAAAAATACGGTTATTTGTCCTTGTTTGAAAATTAATTTGAGAGAGGTAATCACAACAATACCCGACTTGTCTTTCAGAACATCCGCAAAGGTGTACTTGTATAAGACCTCTACGAACCTCAGTATACGGTTACAGCTGTTATTCTTTTCTAATTGTCTCGAATCAATTAAATCTGCTTGACATTGTCTGCTCAAATTCTGTTATTGTATCCCCCCAGGGTAATACCTTTTAGCCTGTTTATACAGCGTATAAAACTCCTCCCCAGATAACCACCATCACATTCTCTCTTTCTCTTATCAATGGCCCAAGACGCCTTATAAAACTGACTCCATACCCCTGCAGCTACCCAGCTACCCTACCCACTAGCCCACATTGTAGTCGATTTTGTCACATGTAAAGATTATTATGACCATGGGCATGCAGGATAGCATACAACACCGGCGCGGAAGTGGTGGTGCGTAAGTGACAGCACCAGTGGAAGTGAGTGGCTGACAAAGCGTGGAAGTGGTGGTGCGCAAGTGACAGTCAGTGGCAGTCAGTGGCAGTCAGTCGGCAGAGCAGGCAGACATTGACTTCGGCAAAAAAGACTTTCCCCGCTCCAACTCGTGTAAGACTGTCAGTCGCCAACACAGCTGACAGCAGTTGAAGCGAGCGGGCGTTTCTACAGAGGCTCATATACTGACACATGACCTGTGACTTTAATATGCATTTATTTAACAAAGAGGGAATGAAATTTTCAATGCAAGAAATGTCACCTCGTGCAAGGAAATGGATGAAGGAGCTGAGAATTCGTAACATTTTCTTAACAAAACAACCGTTAAATGGAGAGGGGATACCGTGTGCAACTTGGATAGGAAAAACCTCTACGTCGATAATTGACTATATCTTTGCCTCTGACACTCTACAACAATTAGTAATTGAAACCAGCAACTATTCAACTGAAGAAAGCGATCATCAAATCTCTATTTCTTGGTATGCCCAGAAAACTATTGCTGAGTGTATATTCTTACCTGACTTGGAAGTAAGCAACAGTCTGAATAAATTAAGAATACGAGACCAGCAAGCCAGAGAAATTCGTACAACTTTTCAAGCAGCCACATTGAAAGATCAGGAAAAACTGAACTATGGATGGCTATTAGAAAAATACAAAGACCCACAAACAAAAACAAAGCATGCGGCGAAAAACTCTCATAGACATTATTACAATCAAACTATCAAACAAGAAAAGCACGATCAAAAGAGACTGCGTCACTTGAAATCAAAAAATGAACCGGACCTCAAAAAAAAGTTAAAGAAAGAAAAACACAGATACTCAAACTTTATAAAACAAAACAAGGCTATGATAAAACAACATGATGCAGAAGCAATATTGAACGCTTTAAAAAATAAAAACACAAGATATCTATGGTCTATGATGAATGATAAATCAACTCAGCAAACATTAATACAAGAAGTTGACTCACAAAACTGGGTAAGACATTACCATGAAGTATATAACAACAAAACAAGCAAGCTGTTAATTGATGGAGGAAACGATGAATCTAATTGGAAATTTGAATGGGAGCTCGACGACATAATAAATAAAATCAAAGCTTTGAATTCTTCGCGAGCACCAGGCCCGGATGGGCTCTCAAATGCAGTTCTCAAAGCATCACCAGAAGACTGGGCAAAATTCTTCTCACAATTATTGCAACTCATAGTGAAAAGTAAAGAAATCCCCAAAGCCTGGAGAACTGCAATAATAATCCCAATCTTTAAATCAGGAGACCGAAAGCTGCCAAACAACGACAGACCGATAGCCCTCCTTGATCCACTAGGAAAGCTATTTGCAAGCTACCTACAAAAACAACTAAACATATGGGCAGCAAAAAATGGAAGACACGCGAAAAGACAGACTGGCTTTGTGACGAAGATTGGGACAAACGTAAACTTACTGTTACTGAATATGATAAAGGTTGAAGCAAGCATCAGAAATCAGCAAGTTTATGCTGTGTTTATAGACCTGAAAATGGCATTCGATTCAGTAAACAGACAGAAGCTCTGGGAGAAACTAACAGCTTGGTGTTGTCCTGCTTACATCTTAAACCCAATCATTCAACTATATTCAAATACATCTATTCGAGTCCGATTAACAAACGCTGGTATGGTCACAGAATCCATTTCTACTATGAACGGTCTGAAACAAGGCTGTCCCCTAGCTGCATGTCTTTATAACCTTTATACTAATGACTTTGAAGAGCGTATTCAAAACACGAGAGCAAATCCTCCGAAAATCAATAACGAACCTATCCAAGCACTTATCTATGCTGACGATATTATCATCTTGGATAAAACGACATCTGGCTTGCAAGAATCTCTGAACAAAACACAAGACTATATGAACGTAAACGATCTGCAAATCAATACGTGCAAAACCAAGGCTATGAAACTGATCAGTCTGAAACGGAAAAAACAACATCCCTTTAAAATCATGCTGGATGGAAATGAAATTGGAATGACAAAATCAATGAAATATTTGGGTGCCCTGATAAATCCTTCAAACAATGAAAAAGAATGGTTTGAAAACATCAAAGAAAAGGCTATATCTTTAGCGAGACAAGGAAGATTCTTTCATCTGAAGTATGGCACATTCTCAGCAAAGCCAATAACGTTATTATATAGGCAAAAGGTAGTGCCTATCATAACTTATGCCAGTGAATCTATAATCAAGGAGAAGTTTATTAATTGGTCCATTCTAGAAGGGCTATACTGGCGGAAAACGTTGGCCCTTCCAAAATCATTTCCTGTGGCAAGGATCAGATTCGAATTGGGTCTGCAATCAATGGAATCCATAGTTACATGGAAAAAGATGGACTTATACAGAAAAATCTTATCGGAGGATCCAATTCCATCACTTGAAATATTAAAAAAGAAAGAAAAAGCAGTCCAAACGACAGCTCTCGAAAAATGGACGACATCAATTAAAAGAAAATTGCAAGAAGAAGAAATATCAGAAGAAATGTCGACTAAGAGGCCCCAACAGGCGAAAAGAAAATTAAAAAGCAATGACTGGATAAAAATAGAGAAACAAAAATCTTACAAAAGGTATCTAAATTGTGACACTGAAACAAGGGCTCTGAACGAACTACCGGGATACCTAAACCAATTTCCTGATAAAACAATCCGAGATCAATTTCTAAGATTTCGCTTAAATATACTACCAACCAGAGACTACCTAGCAGCATTTGACAAAACTGGCACTGTCGCAGTGGAGTGTAGATTTTGTAAAGAAGCACAAAGCCCAGAAACATTATTTCATTTAATTATGGTGTGTCCGAGGCTGAAAGAAAAAAGAGATATATGGAGAAGTTTCTTCCGGATCTCGAGTAAAGTGATGACGACAGAAGAAAGATGGGAGAATCTTCTAAGAGGAAATGACCAGTGGTTAATAATCACAATAATGAAATTTTGGGGCGAAATCATAACATGAGTCCTAATCTTCAGAAGAAACGAAATTATTCTTTTAAAGAATAAATCGGAATAGACTTGAATGTAAAGTTTGAAAAATCAAACCAAACATTAAACATGTCCTAGATGTTGTGGCTGTATTTTTTATTGTTTTATAAAAGACTCCCCTATCGCACATTTAGAAGGCCTGGATAAATAATATGCTTGTTGCATTCAACAGCTGAAACAATTGGTACTGGTGCAACAAATGTCCTTTAATATAGATATAGGATCAGTATAGCTGGTCCAACGCCGCTTCTAGGCCTATTTAGGGTTCCAGCACAAGCAAATGTAGGCCTTTTTTATACTCCGTCCAGTAATTCAACAGAAAGTCAATAGAAAAATCCTACAAAACAAAGATCAACGAGGCGAAAAAGAACTATTTCAACAGCCAAATCGAAGCATCATCTAATTCAGCCAGTAAGCTATTCGACATCCTTAAATCCTTAGATAAACCTAAGGCGTTGGCTCCGGAATTTACTCCATCACAAACAGAATGCGAAAATATTCAGGCTGCATTTGCGAACAAAATATCTTAAGCTAGAGAACGAATTGCACTAGCACAAGCTAATAAACCTCAACGTAGCCTCCCTGCAGAACAACCAATAATAATGGGCAAGGAAAAGTTTCAATTTCAATCAATTTCTTCAGAAACTATGCTAAAATCATTAGCAACTGTGAAACCATCCTCCTGCGCTGAAAACGTACTCCCTCCGAAGATCATCCTACAATATCCAGAAATTTTCGCGCCACTCTTTACTAAAATTGTCAACACCTTATTTCGGGACCAAGTAGTGCCTAACAAAAAAAGGTTACTGTCACACCACTGGTAAAAAAACCTACCCTTGACCCTCGCGACCCCAACAACTTAAGACCCATCACAAACTGTAATTTTACACTCAAAGTATTAGACAAAATAGCAACAGCCCAACTCCAAGAATATGTGGAAAGCCATGAGATCTTACATCCTCAACAATCTGGCTTTAGAGCAGCCCACAGCACTGAAACCGCCATGCTGGACTTCCAGTCCAAAATGCTGGAAATTATGGACCAGGGAAAGGCTGGCTTACTCATCTTGTTACATCTGAGCGCCGCCTTCGACCTGCTTGACCACCAGCTCTTGCAACAAGCACTGGAGAAGGTCGCTAATTGTTCCAAGGAATCCATAAGCTGGTTAGCATCATTCTTAGAAAACAGAATATCCAGAGTACACTGGGGCGACAAATTCTCCTCTGAATTTAATATCTTATGTGGGGTACCACAGGGAGCTAGTCTTTCCCCTTTGCTCTTCAATCTGTACATCTGGTTCCTATGCGAGCTACTACAACAACTCCAGATATTCTTTACCAACTATGCTGACGATACGCAGCTGGTCCTGGAAATGAGTGGGAATTACACTAAAGATAGTACAACTCTAAATACACTTTACGAAAACATCGAAGACTGGATGGATAATAACTGGATGTGCCTGAACGGAAACAAAACCGAATTAATGGTATTCGGCTCCACCCAGGCCCGTGAAAAACTCTCCACGGAATATCAGGCCTTCCAAATCAATGAAACCCTTATTCCAGTGACAAACAAGGTTAAAACATTAGGCATGATGCTGGAAGCATCCCTCAATTCTGATGCCCAGGCTACATATGTTAGTAAAAATTGTAACTACTACATCCGGTTACTTAAAGCCATCAGACCACTATTAAGTGAGAAAAACTGCACCACAATAGCAAGAGCGACCGTCATGTCACGCCTGGACTATGGTAACGCTCTCCTGGTAGGAGCTAGTAAGCAAAGCATCCAAAAATTCCAACTGGTCCAAAACAACGCGATCAGAATGGTCAAAAAGAAAGCAAGAAGTGAACACATTAGTGAAGCTAGACGAGACCTTCATTGGCTGAGAATAGAAGACTGTATACAATTCAAGTCTATGTGCCTAACTCACAAGTGCTTATATGGCAAGGCACCAGCCTACTTGAATTCCAAACTTACGATTTACCACCCACGCAGGGCATTAAGATCAGAAGCAAATGGACTCATAACACCCCTGAAATTCAAGAAAGAACTCGGTTTGGGCAGAGCTTTCCCCAACCGAGCAGCCTCCAATTGGAACAAGTTGCCAAAGCACCTTAGATTGGAGCCCAATCTTCTGGTCTTCCGCAAAAAACTCAAGACAGAGCTCTTCAAGTAACTCCAGTCTTGGCCCCTCTGATTCAGTTATCTGGTGTATATATATGTCTCCGTCCCGTCGCCTCACTCTGGCTCCTTCTTGAGCTTTGTATATGTCTAATTGTAAGCGCCCCGAAGCCTGCGGGCGGTTGGCGCTATATAAATAAATAAATAGATAAATAAATAAATAATAATTGTCCATGACCCGGTAGGTGTCCAGTCATTTGGTCGAATTAAAACTGGTCGAATGCCATTTGGTCGATGCAATTTGGTCGAAAACCAAATGGCCGAATTTTTTTTTAATTATTTATTTATTTTTCGGGTTTTCGTTTTTTCAAAAAAGGGTTTTTTTAGAAAGAAAAAAAAAAAAGGGGTGAAAATAAAAAAAATAAAACATTCGACCATTTGGTTTTCGACCAAATTGGTTCGACCATTTGTCTGGTCGACCAATTTTTTTCGACCAAATGTCTGGTAACCGACCCGGTATATATCCCAGTTACAGATACACTCACATTCTTGGCAGTTCCTAAAAATTACAAAAGTCTGTTTTCAGAAGAAGTATTTTTTCTTTAATGAGAAGACACAGGACTTTGAAAAAACAATCGCCAACCATGTTTTTTCACTTTTGCAGGTGCTTTGTTCGCTCGTCAGTCATTTTTTCTAATGTTATGGGGTCGTGGGGCGGTTTCACTCAATGTTTTAAAAACCATACCTTAAATTCCTTGGTTTTAAACATCTGTTACACATCTTGTCAGTAAAGTAATAAGTCTCTTGTTCATATAACACTATACACCATCAACCTCAGGTCATGGCTAGATCTAAAGTGTAGATTTTCATTTGTGTAGCATGGATCGCAGATACACCGTATCACTCTCAAGGTCTTGTTTACAGTTTTAACTGCAACAGGGTTTATTGTCAGCCCAAGTATGTTATAAACAATGTTCAATGTTTTAAAGACTCAACTGGCGTCCAATGTGTCAAATTTTTCCAATAGTGTGTGGCATATATGAATCACTGAGACATTCGTGCACATCTTGTTGCGGGCCATGACAACCGTGACGATCGCTGGAATAATACTGTTTCAAGCAATCATTTGCCACAGCAGCCTTTACGCCTTGAACAAACACCTCCAACGACAGTCAAACTTTTTCAATCCTGCTCAACTTTTAGCAGCTCCTCTGCAAAATGGCTCCTTATACATCCCAAGTTTGCACATAGATTTGTTCTTAATGTTTTAACAGTAGGGACAATCGAAGCAATCACTTTCAGAGGCAGGACATCTGGATTTTTTTGGCTAGCTTTTTCAACATTTTGCTGGTCAACAAAGGAACATGACATTTTACAACTTAAAGCGGTGTGCTAGTAAAAGCATTTATTATAGATTGCTTCATACTTACATTAGCAACATCGTCATCGCCTTCATTGTACACGGTTTCCACAGGCGCAGGAGCACAGTCCTCAAATTGTGGCAAAGATTTCATCTAGCCCTTCATATCCTCACAGAAGACCCTATTGTTCTCCTCCCCTTTCACAACGTCCATGTACAATGGTACCTCAGGGGTCTTGCACTGAATGTCTCGCTCCAGAGCATCGCTAGTAATCGTGGTTTCCCGGTTAAAGTGTTCCACTGCCAAGTGGCAAATTTCATCAGAACTATCAGCCATTATAGGTTGGTATTGTTTAACATCATCTAACGCTCCGTCACAAATGTCCTCATCCTACGCCATCAGGGTTTGCGGTTTCTAGCAAACATTCACCGCCATTTCCTTTCAGAGATTCTTCTCTCACTTACAAGTTATTTCTGGTTGGGCTGTAGACATCTTGTATCAGTGACAAAAAAATGCATGCACTGAAAGGAAAGCCAGCAGTGTTCTTTTATACAGAGCTCAAATTCCCAACAGCACCAAACAACCCACTCCACCCCTCCACCACACTCCACATGAGTGCCCTGGCTCAGGAAGCCTGGACATACCAGTCTTCACGGCAGTTGTTCAGACATTTAGAACATGCCCAGGCATGCCTGTCGGGGCAGCATCTGTTCAGTTCATTAGGTACAACCTGCCTACCTTTCATCCACATGCCCCACCTGGTGAGGGTAGGCATCTACCATAATATATGTCTTGGGGCAATAAAATGACCTTGATCAAAAAGAAAAACATTTTCACAAAGGAAATTAAATGAACATTTTTATAAAAAAGAAAATGTAAAACAATTTAAAAAGGAGTAGCGCCATGGTACCACTGGTCTCGTTGACGAAAGGTGTCCCTATATACGACTTACATTAAGTTATCTGCCTAGATTACAAGAGTGGCATAGGACTAGGTTTCAGATGGCAAAGTCTTAAATTGTGTAAAACTGAGGTTAAAAAGGGCAAACCTCTGCCTGGTGGGACAGGTTGTTGCGACTTCCAATAGGGGCATAAACGGATCACTGTTAAAATGCAGCACCATAGGAAATATGGCTCGGAGACCACCATTTTAAAATGTTTGATTTCTCAAGTCATCCTAGTTCCTCAATGGCAGTAATTACAATCATTCACAATCTAAAATATGAGTTGCACGTAGAAGCTTGATTCTGCACAGTACAAAAGCTTGATATAACAGTGGATCTTAATTGGGCTCTACACGGACTACGCTTGGCACTTAAAGACCACTACGGTGGTGACGTGCGCAGTATAGAAGACAAATAACAAAACATGCACAGGGAATATCAAGGAATGTTTAAATCAATTAGCAGTGACGTACCCACGACATGCAAAAATATATCCCAACGTAAAGCATGAAGAGAACCACTTGTTGGCAAACTTCCTGAGAGGCAAAAGACTGATCTCGAATTTGTTATTTCTGGTTCTTGCCTGGAAAGATAGTAATTATTGTGTGATTAAACCTCTGTGGGATTAACAGTAAGCGCTCAAGCTGCAGGAAAGTGTTTGAAGGGGTGTGGATGGTCACAATGGTGGTGGGGGCAGAGGTATTTCCCAGAGTGTCAAAGAAGAGAATATTACAATTTAAAAAGGTGTGAAAGGAATTTTTGACAAGTTTAAGATGGGATTTCTCATTTTAGGGGACCCGCCCACCACCCACCGCTGTCAACGTCATACCCCTTAGCACTAAGGAACGCGTCTCTCCTAAGGAGATCGTCCATGCAGCTGCTGGCTGCCCGCCCATGCCCCCTCATATCTAGTATGAGCGTTCTATGTTCCAGCACCGAAAGTCCACTACTAGACACCTGGACCACGATGCGTCCTGCACACAACGCACTGACCAACCTGCCCCTGGAGGTCATACGAGCATTCACAAATAATGTAAGTCTCTCCCCCCCAAGCAACTGCTGCCAACCCCAACGCTGACACGGCCATTCATGACTTGCATTCACAGGTCAGTCTCATGCACACATACCGACAAAGGTATTGTGCACACCCCTTGCGCAATACTTCAATTGCCCCACTGAAAACAGTTGACAATATCACTGCCTGTGCCCTTTGGTCAATGATGTACATTGCTTGTGCCCCACTGAAAACAGTCGATGCTATCACTACCCCCCTTGTTACTAATGCAAATGACCTCGCCCATGACCCCCCAATTAGATCATGCACACCCCCATGCAACCTATGCCAAGTCCCCAGGAAATGCCAGCCAAACCCTCAAACCCCTTATATCTCACTCTCTTACCAGTAAACTACATCCTGCGAGAGACGTCACACAGTCACCTCTCCTCCACCAATCACAACCACCCCACCCCACCCCACCGCCTGGAATAGTGCCTTCACCAGACACCCCCACCAGCCTAACAACCTCCACAACGACCCCAATGTTAAATTCCCTTCACTGAACGGTGCACTGACCAATGCACGCTCTGTGATCGCCCACACCCTAGACATCCAGGACCTTCTGACGTCTCACAACCTAGAAGCCCATGCCATCACGGAAACATCACTCCATGAAGCTTTTGGCCCAGCATTATACCTAGACTATACACAATGTATCGCAAGGACACACCTAAAACCAGAGGAGGAGGAGTAGCCCTACCACCCAAAGACTCCCACTCCATAAGGCCTTTCGGCTCCTACCTACAAAAGAATTGAGACATCCTCTCACAAACTCACCACCTCTCCCATCAGCACCATCACTATCCCCATTATCAACTGGCCACCAGGCCCCACACTCACCTTCGAAGAAAACCTCCATATCCTTGGTTACAATATCAAAGCCTTTTCTCAAATAATCGTCCTTTGCAACGTCAACCTAGGCCTCAATGACCCCTCGGACCTCCAGGCCAACTCCATATCTAACTCCCTAAAAGTACTAAACCTGAGACAACTGATCAATGATCCCACCCACTCAAAGGGTCGCACCTTGGACTGGATTACGGCCCTCAATTGCCAAATCACCATTGAAACTAACTCCCCATGCGCTTGGACTGACCACCACATAATTACCTTCACCATCTCTCTCCACATAAAAAACCCTATTACTCTCAGTCTACCACCCTGCCCTAACCCTTAGCTTACGCAAGCTCACTAAACATCATATCTTGCTACTGCTACCCACACTCACACGAACTGACACACACAAAGGACCTGATCCTCTTGGCAGAACTCTAGACCACCATATTAACATCAGCAGTACACAGTGTGCCCCACCACCCCCTCACAGTGAAAGGGCAAACATTTGAGACAGCTCAACTCATGGAACACCCCTGACCTACACAATCTCAGACAAAAAGCGAACAGCAGAATCATGCTGGAAAAAAATAAACATAAAACGGCAAATTAAAGTTCATCACAGCTTCCAAAGCCTACAAACAAGCCATCATCTCTGCCAAAGCCACCTCTTTCAACTCAAGGATAGCCAATGCAAAAAACATACTCAAAAGAAATCTTCACTATCCTCAGAGTGCTAGAAACACCTTCTACCCCTCGCTCCCCATCATCAAGTAAAGAACCTGGTGCGTAAATATCTAAAATGCCATGATCAATAAACTAGACCCCATACAAAAAAACTAAGCGCCAAATCAGTCACCCTCCCGCCCCAAGCAGCTCACACCAATCTCCTCCCAAACTTCCCACAATTCCACTTTCAGCCAGTTACAGAACCTGAAGTCCTTACCATCTTAAAAAGTTTTATGATATATGATATGATATATTTTATTTATATCACGCCCATACACAAGTGTTTCAGGTCGTGACGAGGCAATGGAGGATAAAACAACGATCTTACTAAGCCCAGTGACATTGAGAACGCGCAAGTGCAGGGGAGAAAGAAGGAGGAGAGTGCAAAGGGAAGGGGTGTGTGGAAAGTGCTGAACACGTGATCAAACAACAACAGGTAGTGCGGCCAGCAGGTGGCAAGTGCAGGCATTAAGCGCAGACAGCAGGTGTCTAATAAGTGCAGGTAAGGGGACTGTAGGGTTGCAGATACAGACCCAAGTGCAGGGGTTGCCAGGAGGCAGTGCAGGTACGCAGCTGGGTGGGCTCAAATTCAGAAAGGTAGCCAGGTGCCCAGTGCAGGAGCAGGCAGAGATCAGCAGGGGAGAGGAAGAGAGAAGGCAGAAGCAAAGAGGAAGGTCTTTAGGTGCTTTCGGAACCGAAGATGGTTTTCCTCAAATTTCAGAGAGGCAGGAAGGCTGTTCCAGAGGGAGGTCCCAGCCGAAGAAAGATCTACCACCAACTCGTTGCTTGGAGAAGCGACTGACCCTGGGGTGTTGGAGGTGGATGAACGAAGAGGTCAAATAGGAAGGTATTTTCGAAGGGAGAGTTGAAGGTATTGAGGACCCAGCCCCCAGAAGGCCTTGTGGACAATGTAGAGGGTCTTCAACTTAATCTAAATCCTTGAAAAACCTTAAACCATCCAAGTGAAAAGGTTATGTATGCCCAGCCACCATCGTCAAAGACTGCGACGGAGCCTTGCCACCCCATATCACCGGCTTCAACGCCTCCTTTGCCACAGGTATAATGCCCACTAGTCTCAATGAAGCCTGGGTTCTCCCACTCCTGAAAAAACCTTCACTAGACTCCACAGCCCCCAACAACTACTGCCCCATTACTACAGTCCCATTCATTCTCAAAATCATAGATAGAGCAGCCTACCTACAGCTCCAAAAATACCTGGAAAATAACCACATCCTAGGAATGCGCCAATCCGATTTTCGCCCAGGCCATGGCACAGAATCTGCACCTCTCAACTTCAAAATCAGATAGACTAACTCCGAGGCATGGGGAAGCCAGACCTCCTACTCCTCCTTAACCTGTCAGCAGAGTTCGACCTGGTTGATCATAACATCCTCTACCAGGACCTCACCACCCTGGCCAACTTCTCTGAAGAAGGCACAACATTGATCACATCCTTCCTAGAGGGAAGGGTCATGAAAGGGTTTGCCAACAATGTCAATGCCCCACCAGCACCTATCCTCTGAGGGGTCCTCCCCCCTCCCCAAGGATCCTACATATCACCTACAACATATTTACCAGACCCCTCTTTGAGATCCTTGATTCAATCAGCATAGCATATACCAACTATGCGGATGACAAATCCTCCTACCCCGCTCTGGCAGCTACACAGATGATGCCAAGACACTCAACCATGCTTAACTACCATCCAGTCTTGGATGGCAGCCAACCACCTGTGCCTTAATGAGGACAAAAGAGAAATCTTGCTGATTGGGCTTCCCTTAATGCTCATCAAGCTCTACCCCCAATACACCTTCAAAATTGACAGCACCTTGATCCCCATCCCTACCTCGGTTAAGGCACAAGGGGTCCACCTAGACGCCACCCTCTCTATTTTTATTTTTTTATTTTTAAATGTTTTTATTGGCATTTATGTTGTACGTCACCAGTTCAGTGTACACTTGTTAGTGTCAGTCAACATGTACATAATAGAACACAAGTTAGCAGTAGCCAATATTTAAGAGAGGAAAAAAGGAAAAGAAAAGAAAACAAAAAACAATAACAATAATAAACAAACTAAACTGAACAACCAGTCTTCGCTAGCAGCGTTATCATGCTGGGGTTCCCAACCCCTCTTATTGGACATTCCAGACTTCAGGAACTTATTGGTGCTGATCAGACCAGAGGTGCTGTGTCTAAATGCTCCCCAGCTGGGCTCTGGGTGTTGACTGTTAATTGCAGTTCCGGTGGGTAGGGGCAGCTCAGGGGGGTTTGTTATCAGTCAGGTAAAACATGTCCCATATTAGGGCCTTCCAGTCCTCGTATGCTGGGCTTGCCTCTCCTCCCGCTTTGGCCACTTCTTCTCCCCATACTGTCGTTTCCGCGCCTGTCCAGTGCTCAAGTTCCTTGTGCCACCTATCGTACTGCGGACCTCTCGCTGATTTCCATGGCATAGCTATAGTTCTTTTGGCTAGCACGCATACCATGTCCATAAG
Source organism: Ambystoma mexicanum (assembly GCF_040938575.1). Classification (NCBI taxonomy): domain Eukaryota; kingdom Metazoa; phylum Chordata; class Amphibia; order Caudata; family Ambystomatidae; genus Ambystoma; species Ambystoma mexicanum. Next base: position 680,306,187 of record NC_090931.1, on the reverse strand, counting down.
TTTCACTACATGTCTTAGCTTGCTTATTCTTGTATATGCTCCCAGGAGGCATTCCTTCGGGGACCATGGATATCGCACCACCCCTGCTCTCCTACAAGTCTGTTCGATTCTGGCCCAGAAGGTCTGAGTTCTCAGGCAGCTCCAGAACATGTGTGCCATTCCCACCCCCTCTACATCGGGGCAGAGGGGATTAGTGTTTTGACTGAATTTGGCTATCCTGCCTGGCGTCATATGTTCTATATATTATCTGTAATTGGATTAGTCTGAATCTTGTGTTCCTCGACACCTCTCGGGGGTACATTAGTATTCTCTCCCATTCCTTTTCAGTTATGTCTATCCCCAAGTCCGTCTCCCACTTCCTTTTCTGGGCCTCGCTTTTACGGTTGGGTCTATCCGCTAGTTGGGCATATAGCCTAGACATTAGTTTCCATCCGTCCCCCAGATTGTATAGTAGTGTTAGCAGTGGGTCTTGTTCAGGTTCTCCCAGCCTCTTTCCACTGCCTCTTAGCCCCCTCCCTGACTCTCCTGTACCAGAGGAATTGTACTTTGGGTAGGCCATCCTTCTCTGCCATGGATTCAAAGTCTGTGAAGGTCCTATCTTTGTACGTGTCCCCCCCCCCCAGTGTAAATGCTGTATCCCTCCCATTTTCTCATCCGGGCCAGGTCTGCTTTCCCCTTGCACACCCCTGCCGCAATTGGGATGTCTGAAGAGTAGGGATGCACCCCGCTGTGAGTTCCAGGGTCCTGTCCCAGATCTTCATGCCCAGTTCAGCTAACATCAGGGTCCTGCCTAGGCATTCCCCGGGGACCCATAATATTTCTTTCAGGTTCGCTGGTGACACTGGCTGCCTGAGCAATCTGTTTTCGGAGGTAGTATCATCCTCTAGCCACTTGGCCACATGGCTCATTTGGGCTGCCAGGTAGTACCTTTCGAGGTCTGGGAGTTGGATACCACCTGCTTTATATGGTAGTGCTAGCGTGCCGAGGGATATTTTGTGTCTGGTGTTGCCCCATAGTAGCCCTCTTATTAACTTTTCTAGTAATCGGAAGAAGGAGGCCGAGATGTAGCAGTGTACGTTGTGGAAGAGGTATAGCAACCTTGGTAATACTATCATTTTGACCATCGTAGCTCTGCCCATCACCGATAGTGGTAGTTTGGACCAGAACTTCATTGATTTTCTTAGCCCATGCACCGCGACCTGGGTATTACCCCCGTGCTCAAGTGTGTGCCAGATGTTGACACCCAGGTATCTGAATGTGTGTGGTGTCCATTGGGCACCAACCCTTGGGAGGTCGGCCACAACTTCCCCAACCAGTCCCGCGAGCGGGAATGCGCAGGACTTCTCTCTGTTGAAGGCGATCCCTTACACTCAGGCAAAATTCTCTAAGACCGCTTGGATTGTTGGTAGGTTGAGATGGGGGTCCCCCAGGTATAGTAGTACATCATCTGCGTACAGTGAGACAAAATGGGAGTCGCACCCTATTCTGATGCCCGCATCAAAACTGTTTCTTCATGTATATGGCTAATGGTTCCAGGCCCGGAATATAGAGCATTAGGGACAATGGGCAGCCCGGTCTGGTGCCCCTCTGGATATCCCACATTCCTGAAATTATCCTCCCAGTCTTTACCCTGGCCACCGGTGATTGGTAAAGTATTTTTATCCATTGGATAAACGATTGCCCCCAAGCCGAACTGCCTCAGGACCTCTAACAAACACTCCCAGTATATGGAGTCAAAGGCTTTTGTGGCGTCTAGGGATACCACCGCGTAGGATTCTTGTGAATCGTTTGTTTGTGCCACTATGTGTTGTAGCCTACGTAGGTTCGTTCGCAGCAGTGTTCCGGCCTGGTATAAACCCATTTTGGTCTGCGTGTATTAGTGTTCCTATCACTTCTGTCAGCCTTTTGGCCAATATGGTAGTTAATATTTTGATGTCGTAGTTTAGCATGGCCAGTGGCCTGTACGAGCCGCATTCATCTTTTGGTTTCCCTGGCTTGTGTATCGGTACCACTAGTGTCTCCCTCATGCTTTTCGGTAGCGTCCCTTTCTCATTTGATTCGTTAAACACTTGCAGGAGGGTGGGGGCCAGGTCAGAGTCGTATACTTTGTAGAACTCAGGGGGCAACCCGTCACTGCCCGGGGTCTTACTTGTGGACAATGATTTAATTGCCTCACTTATGTCTTCCACTGTCAGGTCTCCATTTAGGGAGGCCCGTTGAGCCTCATTCAATGTTGGCAGACCTATCTCATCCAGCTTGTCTAAGACCTCCCCCTGTGATACCACAGTGGCGTGGCTGTACAGCCGGGAGTAGAATTGCTTGAACAGGTTTACGTCCATCTGCGATGTGTGAACCTCGCCAGTGAAGTCTTTAATTTCGGTGATAGGGGTTTTCGGGTGTTCCCTCCTGCACAACGACGACAAGAGCCTACTCGGTTTATCACCCTCAGCATGTGCTCTTGTAGTCTTGGTTATGTAGTCAAACTTAGCTAGTCTGGCCCATGCATTTTGACAGTCGCTTCTAACTGTGGAAAGTTCCTCCTCAGCCTCCCTGGTCTTAGGTGCGGTGGCTTCCAGCTGTGTGATCCGACTCTCTCCCGCCTCTAGTTCTAGCCTCAGTGTTTTCCTGATGCCCTGACACTAGCAATGGCTTGCCCCCCCCTAACCACCACTTTTAATGCTTCCCAGATCGTGTCCCAGCCCTTTACGCTACCCACATTGGTGTCTAGGCATTCTTGTATTTTGTCTCAGAGTCCTTCTCTAAAGGCGCAGTCTGTGGGCTTCCGTTGGCATTCGCCATATTGCAATGGGTGGTTTAGGCCCCCGTGCTTTCCACTCCATGAGGAGTGGGGTGTGGTCCGATATCGATGTTCCCAAGTAAGATATCACCTCCACCTAGGGTAGGTGTTGCTTGTCCATTAATAAGTAATCAATTCGGGTGTAGAGTGTGTGAGGTGATGGAAGTAAGAGTATTCTCCATAATTCCAGTGTAGTTCCCTCCAGATCTCTGCTAGCTCCAAGTTCTCCATTACCTTGTTTAAAGTGGATTGGCATAGGTTGTAGCGTGGGGGAATTCGATCTGTCCAGTGTGTGGTCACTTATACAATTGAAATCCCCTCCCCATATGAAAAAGCAGTCTCGATAGGATGCTAGCCTGGCACTTAACTTGGTCAGGTACGCCGAGGTCCTGTTGTTGGGGAGGTAGGAGTTGACGCATATATCCAGTTGTTCAATGCCGCCTCTTAGTATCAAGCACCTCCCGTCTGCGTCCACCTCTTTCGACAGCAGCTTAAACAGTATTGCGCAGTCTATCCATGTGTACACTGCGTGCACATATTTGGAGTACGCCGCGCCAAAGCCTCGTCCCCCCCACCACTCGGTCACCTTGGCAGTGCTCTCAGGAGTTAAATGAGTCTCTTGCAGGGGTGCAATTGAAACGTGTTTTCTCTTCAGGAAGGATCTGATCCTGTTCCTACGCATGTAGGAGCCCAACCCACTGGCATTCCATGTCAGCACCTTGATGTCAGCCGCCATCCTTGTGTTGCAGTGCCCATTGTTTACATAGGCATATAGTAGCAAAGCCTGGGAAACATGTCAAACAACAACTCTGTAAACTTAACCAACTGCACCTAGCAGTTGCGCCACGTGGGCGACACTCAGGTGCCCCTGCCATGTCTCGACCTCTCCAGGTCGTCTTTGGCTTGTAGTGGTGAACCAGCAACAGGCCGGCACCAGTCTTTTCGCGGGGTCGTGCCATCCTGCTCAGGTCGGGCAGTGCAACAGGTTTCCCGTCCTTTGGCAAGAAAATTGGTGTGGTTTATCTTCTCTTTAGGGGCCGTCTGTCCTCGGCAGGGCTCCACATCGGTTGGCATTCTGTCACCCTACTGTTTCTTCGCCGCTTGCCAGGTTATTTTGCTCAAGCCACATGTTGGCTGCTGCTGGTGTCTCTAGAAAAATAGCCCTCCTTTGTGTATAATTTCGAGTCTGAACGGATAGAGCAGCATGTACTTAAGGTTCAGCTGTCGTAGCCTGGCTTTGACTGGGACGAAGGAGTTTCTCGCTCTCTGAACCGCTGGGGTGTAGTCAAGATATATTGTGATCTTAGCATTGTCTCTGCTTATTGCACCCCCATCACACGAATGGCGTAATATGACTTCCCTGTCTTGGAAGTTGAGGATCCTGGCTATGATCGGGCGGGCGTACGAGCCTGGTGGTGGCTTTTTCTGGAGGGCCCTGTGAGCGCTTTCAACTGCAAACCCTTGCGAGAGTCGACCAGCGCCGATTTCCTGCTGTAGTAAGGTTTCTACGTAGTGGGGTTAGGGCCCTCAAGTCCCTCTGGAACACCAAGCAGATGGATGTTGTTGCGTCTGGATCGGCCTTCCGCATCTTCGGCCCTTCCTTCCAGTATTTTGTTGTGTCTCTCCAATTCCCCAATCCTCTCTTTTACATCTTTTAGCGTGGTGGACATTTCGCGTTGCTCTGCCTCAGTAGTTGTTACTCGTTCCGCAAGGCCACGCATATCTTGGTGTATTAGTTGCATGTTTGATCTCACCTCCTCTACCTTGGTGTCAATAAGCACAGCCCGGATACAGCCTCGAATATTTGTTTATCTTTAGCGTGTTCCTCTGGGGCTTGTGGGCTGGTTTTGTCCCTTTGGTCTCTGGTCTTAGTTCCTTCGGTCTAACTGTAGCAAAGGATTCCATGATGCTGCTTTTGTTTTTCCCTTTGGGAGGGGACATGTCCATGTGCCACAGGCTGGGGCTGTGATGGGTCGCCTGCCGGAGCTGCCCGGCCCTTACTTGGAATCAGTTTGTACGTGTGCTTCTGTGAGTTCCTCTCCTGGGGTCCCTGATCCCGGCCTATCTTGTTGTTGGCTGCCCTGCGGGAGTTATCACCTCGACAGGGAGTGGAGTGAGATGGGCTGCTACGTCTGCCTGCCTTGCTATTGGGTGTTTGCGCCAGGGCCAGTGGAGCTGTCTCCGAGTGTTGTTGTGCCCTTGTAGTGTCTCTTGGTTCTGCTTGTCGCAGTCACACTTGTGTTGGGTTGCCGTCCGTCCTGGTGGGGCAGTGTAGACCCAAGTGGGCGCTGGCACGCGGTTTTCAGGTGCTGTCTGGCCGACAGGTGGTGCAGGCCCTCTGCTGCAGGTGTAGGCTGGCCGCCAATTGGTATGGGCTTGCAGTTAGCAGGTGCGTTTTCCTTAGTTATTTGTTTTGCACCCAACTTGTTCTGTGGGTGATTGCGTGGGGCTAGGTAGTTGTGCTCCGTGCCCATCAGCTGCTGTGGACTACGTGGTATGTGTCCTGCACCCGATGGCGGGCGCAGTGTGGCATCCCTTGGTGGTTTACTTGGGCGTATTGCATGGGCCTCATTTCCCTGTCCAAGGTGCCTCAGGAGGGGGCAGCAGGTCCGCACCGCGGATGTGGACCGTCCGGTTGGTGTTATGGGCGCTGGTTGCATCCCAGGGAGTGTCTATTGTGCTTTTACAGGGTGGCGCTGTTCAGGGCGCACCCTTCTGCTCCGTCCCCCGCTTATCCCCTCTTCGGCCTGCGCGGGCTGCGTCGCTCTGGGCAGGCCAGGCCCCCCCCCGTCTTTGGGACACTCGCCCCGCAGCCCGGGCCCCAGTGTCTCACCTCTTGGTTCGTGCTGCTCCTTCCCAGCTGCAGGCATCGTAGGCTGTCTTCGGTCCAGTGCTATCGCACTCTGCTGCCTTCCTTTGGGAAGCTTGGGCCGCTCCCTGTGGTGTCGCCTTCCTTGCTGCTACCCTGCGGGTTGGTCTCCGACCCCACCGCTCTCCCAGGCTATCAGGCTGCCTCCATCCGTCTCCTTGGCATCTGGGCAGGCCGCTTCAGGTCGGGATCCGTCCGTGGTGGTGTCCGCTCTTCTTACGCCAGCAGGGGTCCGCTCTCCATTCGCTGTCCCCTTACTGTCTTTGGGCTCAGACCTCCGCTCCGCCCGCCATCTTGGTTTCCTCCGGGGCGCTTCTTCGGCAGCGCAGTTTGTCTGCTTGCAGGGTCCGATTTGCTTTGTGCTTCCCCCCCCCCCCCCAACAATGCAGTGTTGGTTCCACTGCAACAATATCTGCCTTTAGCTTCTCCTGTGGGCCTCACGCCATAGGATTAAAGGATCAGTCGAGGATCTGGATGAGAGCCTCGTCGCAACACGTCCTCACATCCCGCACTCAGGCCGCGCCCCCCCGACGTCACCCTCTCTATGACCCACCAAGTGAATGCAATCGGCTCCTCCGCTGCCTACGTATCCAAACTGATAAATGCCTCTAGACCCTTCCTCTCCCCAGACAGCTGCCTTACCATAGCAAGTGCTGTCATTGGAGCTAGGCTAGTTTACTGCAATGTCATATTCGCAGGAACCTTAACCATAACATTTTAAAGCTTCAAATCATTCAAAACAACGCTCTGCGAGCAACCCTTAAACATCCCCAAAGGAGCTTACATCTTGGCAGCGAGAAAAGCAGCCCACTGGCTGCCTATCTGTGAATGGATCAGCTTTAAAAACATGTCCATGCCGCATAAATGCCTGTCCAACACAGCTCACTGCTCCCCCTTTCGCAAAACATCACAAAAGAACAGTCATCTAGACCCACAAGGTCTATGTACGCGAATCAACATCTACAGCCTAAATTAAGATGCTCAAAAGTGGGAGGCTGCAGTTTGCCATCCATCTCAGCCAGACAAGGTAATTCTCTCCCCCCACCATGAGAGCGGAACCCTCCTACTGGACTTTCCAAAGATCCCTCAAAACCTAGTTATTTGCCTAGCAATCCTATCAAATATTACGTTGCCCAGCACTACGGCACCCTACCAACTGCATTCCTTTTGCATCTGCTTTGCACTGCCTCACCCTACCAACTGTATGTTTAGATTTCTGCTTTATCACCTGCAAGTAACTGGTTCACTGTAACAGCGCCTTAATGCCTACGGATTGCTGTGCGCTCTATAAAAATGAAATACATAGCAGATAATGTGGTTAGAATGCATACTTTCTTTGCAACTAGAAATGTGTATAAACAAATTAAATTATTGTTCGGTGCTCTACTTTTTTTCTGCTGGCACAGCTTTTTGTTCTCTACCAACCAATTAACTGCATTACAATTATTTGCACCACAGTGGTGGGCGTTCGGGTGTATGTGCATGTATTGGTTGTTTTGTGTGTCTTTGGCGTATGGTTGGAATTGAGTGTTGTGATTGAGAGTGCTTGGAGGTGGTGTGCATTTTGCTGTATGATTTTAGAATTGGTGTTTTGGTAGTCGTGTGTGGGTATTGAATTTGGTAGGCACGTGGTGTGTTTGCAGGATTCAGAAAAGTTTTATTAGGATATATGGTAGGAATGGGGGATGTCCTTATGCCGGTGATGTGTAGATCGTCAGGTGTTTAGACTGAAATTCCTTGTGCTGTGGTTAGCGATATTAAGTTTCCTTTCACTGTGACTGACCAGTTTGACTTGACCCAGGAGTCCCCAAGTTGAGCCAATCATTTGTGGTGTACCTCTTTGTATTGAGGTTGCACACTTCTCTAAGATCGTGGTTTGCTTTTTAGGTTGGTAAATCAAAGAGCAAGGTTTTTAGCTCTTTCCTGAAGGTGAGGAATTCCTCTAACGTGTGCATTTCTTAAAGGAATGGTTCGGTCAGAAATATTATTGGCCAAAAAGATGGCCAATAATAAAAGAAATATCTAAAAAATATATATTTTTTAAAGACCCTATGTAAAGTATTGAGCAAATGAAGCTCAAACTTTAAAATGGGAAGCACTAGGGGGCATCCATTTTGTGAAATGGATGCAGCCTGTGCTTGCCTTTGCGGCACTAATGAAGCAAAAGCCAGCCAGCTCTAGTAAATAAAAGCTACCACTGGTTGGCTTTTGCTTCATTGGTGCCGGACTTGGAGGACGGAGACCAGAGACTACAGGCAGGAAAGCTGCAGCTGCATCTCGGTAAGTGCAATTATTTTTTTTTTATTATTTTTTTTTTTTAATAAGCACTAGCTGCGTTTTTTTTCCTACGTTTTCCGGGCTGGAGGAGCCCGGAAAACTTAGAAATAAAACCGTAGCTTTTAAAACGTATCTATGTGTGCGGTAGCTTCAGCTTGGAGCCCTCTGGGCTCCAAGCTGAAGCTACCGCAAACATAGATACAACGTTGTTGTGTTTATAAACGCTGCGGTTTTTCTTTCTAAGTTTCTCGCGCTCCTCCGAGCCGAAGGAGCCTGAGAAACTTAGAAAGAAAAAACGCAGCGTTTTTGAAACACAACCGCGTTGTGTTTCTGCCTGCCGTGGCTATCGCTTTGGGTCTCCGGTACTCCCGGTGTGTTGAAGCAAGTGGTATTTAAAGATGTGTTGCCTAAATTATCACTTAAAATTAAGTGATTTAAAAGGACTAAAAAATATAGGGACATTAATAGTAAAAGCTCACGCAGCAGCATTGTTAAATGGTGTATATTACCTAGCTGTCAAACATTTTACCTTTCTCCTTTCAAGCAACCTCCATCAGATTGATTTCAAAACAATCATATGTCAAGTCCCAGCGTGAACTGTTATATGCAGATATGAGGGGCTTCTCTGGGAAGTATGTTAATGCAGTTGTCATTTTTCATCTACTGAAACAGTGGAACATATGCTCTTTACTTGACAAAGGTTTCAACACTAGAGAGTCAAGTATCTGAATCTAATACATAACAGCATAGCAATAAGAAGGAAAGCGGATGCAAATTTGTATTTGTTAGGTGGTGAAAATAGATCTTCAACATTAGCAATTTAATTATCCCACGTACAGGCTGAAAAGATTGTAAACTTATGAAAATTGAGTATACATGTTATATTGATTGTGTGAGTGTTACATGGTTTTACCCTAGAATGACAATTATGTGATGAAATAGAGCATGCATTTTTTGTGTTGCTCTTGATTTTGGTATAATTTGAAGCTGCTTGCAATGGTGTTTTTGTTGAAGAAAAATAATTATTAATAAAGAAAATATCCAGAAAGGAGTCTCTATGCTTCAATGTTTGGAAGGATTGTGACCAGAAGTGTGCAAATAAGAACTTCTGCATCAGGAGTAGTTAAAGAGCTCAAATAGTGATCTCCATGTTTTTGTATGGTCTTACATTGTCGGTGGACCGCAGTGCCCTTTCTTTTGTACAAGTACGCACCCAGTTTACCTTTGGTTCACTTACCGATTCACTCCTCGTTTCAGCCTCTTTTGTTGGACCTTTTATTTTTATTTAAAGAGTTGCTGTTTCAATTAAGGTCTGTTTCTTCACAGTGTGACAGGGTCAGGGACATGACCCTGCAGGGGGGCGATATGGAGGAGACTCCCCAGAACAAAAGCCCATGCCAGCCCCGTCACATATTGGGGAGGTAGGAGTTGGAGGGTCCCCAGTCTCCATAAAATACCCCCTTCTCCCATGAGACAAACGCCTACTCAGATATCACTCTTTGCATCTCAATGCCTCCCAGAACAATTCTGGCCACAGTTGTGTTTTTTCAGAACTGCAACTCACAGAATCCTGTTGCAAGCAACCAGGAAACCCTAGATCAGAACCCAACAACAAGCAGACCCCAAAAGGCGACAAATTCTGCATGCTGAACCGGTACCACAAGCCAACAGCAACCAGCACCCCAAAAGAGCAGAAAACTGAAGAGCAACTCAGAACATCGAGGTTCCAGCCAATAGCTTGTCAGCGAAGAACCAATTACTTACCTCTGCTAATGTTCTTTCGACTCGATGTTCCCCCACGTATTCCTCATGTTTGATATATTCATAAGTCTGCTTGCAGCTTAGGAAACCTTTTTCGTAGTATCGGGCGCCATTCATCAAGTCGTGGCTCTCTATGGTCTCAGTCCTCTCCTCGGCCAGGACGTTGACGCTGGTAAAAGCAGCTTGCGCTGGGCCCATTGCCTCAGTTCTATTTTTTTCTTCCCTATGCTCAGCCATCTTAAAAAAGGTATGACCCAGACGTTAAAAGAGAGGAAAGTGTAAAAATAAAGACATTATTGGCAAGATAGAGGGGAAGGATGGGAGGGTGATGAGGAATACGTGGGAGGAACATCCAGTTGAAAGAACATTACCAGGGGTAAGTAATTTGTTCTTTGAATGGATTGTGTTCTTCCACGTACTCCTCATCTTTGATAGACTCCCAAAGCAGTATGTAGAAGCAGGTGGGAACAGAGAATTTATTGCTGGGAAATACAGCCTTGCCAAATCGTGCCTTGTGAACCGACAGAATCCAGGCGATAGTATTTGCTGAAAGTATGAAAACTGGAGCGAGTCGTCTCGCTGCAAATGTCTTGTATGGGCACACCTCTCTGAAGAACTGAAGAAGTAGCCATTCCTCAGGTGGAATGTGCTCTTAAACCATCGGGCAGATCTTTGCCAGGAAATGTATAGCATTCCGAAATGCATACAATTCCAGCGAGAGATGGTTTGTTTGGGAACAGCGTGTCCCAATTTTTGACCTGAATATCCCAGAGGAGCTGGTCATCTTGCTTGATTATGGACATTCTGGAAATATAGAAGCTCAAGGACTTCTTATAGGGCCTAAGCAATGTAATCTCTCCTCCTCAGAAGGATGAGGTGGATAAAAAACAGACAAAACAATCTTTTGAACTAAACTGAACCACCTTCGGTAAAAAAAGGAGGACATACACCCCCCCCCCCCCCCCCAAACCTCCTTAAAACAGGTAGTAAATAGTCTTACGGGTGAACATTCTGCCCCCATTAGGTACCTCAACACCAAATTCAAGGCCCAAACCGGTACAATAAATGGAACCGGGGGAAAGATGTTCTTTAACCCCATCAAGAACTGAATTACTATAAGGACTTTGAAATAGGAACTTTCATCCGGCGAACGCTTAAAAATGGAAAGCGCTGCCAAATAACCTTTTACCGTAGGAACCTGAAGCCTCTGATGGTCCAGATGTAGCACAAATGATAATACAGTAGACGTTTTGCATGTAAAAAGGATCAATACTCTTATGTCTGCACCAGCTGCAAAATGTATTCCAACAGCAGCAGTACAGAGATGTTGTTGCTGGCCTTCTGGCCGAAAGCAACACGTCCATTACATCTTCTGCAAAGTCCCAATCTTTGTATCTTATCCTCTCAGAAACCAGGCATGAAGGATCAGAGTACTGATTTCTGGATGGAGGACCACCCCCCCCCCCTTGCAAGTGTAAATGCTCTCTTTGGGGTAGATGAATTGAGGCAGCTGGCCATCTCTAGAGGTTTCGGGTACCACGTTCGCCTGGCCTAATACAGAGCGATCAGGATCATGGATTTCCCAAACTTTCTCAACCTCCTGATGACATTAGAAATGACAGGGACTGGTGAAAATGCATATAGAAGTGGAAATTCCCAGTCCACTACGAACGCATCTCCTAAAGCTCCTCTCTGAGGAAATTCCCTTGAGCAGAATAGGTCGCCTTTCCTGTGGACACTGGATGCAAACAGATCCACTTGAGGGGTTCCCCAAAGGGCAAACTTCTCTAGAATGACTTCCTGAGCCAACTCCCACTCGTGGGAGACTCTGCTCTGCCTGCTCAGAGCATCCATCACTAGGTTTTCTTCTCCAGCTAGGTGAACTGCCAGGAGTAAGATTTATTCTCTTAGTGCCCAAAACCAGAGCTGCATTGCTTATCTGCACAAAGGCAGTAACCCTACATCCCCCGTCTTGTTGAGGTAGTACATGGCCACTGTATTGTCCGTCAATATCAGGGCTTTCTTCCCCTGCATAGAAGGCAGAAAAGCCATCAGCGCTAGTCTGATTGCTCTTAGCTCTAAAATGATAATGTGAAGTTTGGACTCTGCTGATTGAAAGGTTGTTTATGTGGGCTACCCACCCATGTGATGGAGGCATCTGTGACAATGGTCATCTCAAGCCATGGTTGCCAAAAAGGATATCCTTTCATCCTGTTCTCTCGACAAGCCCACTACAGGAGATCCTGTGCGACCTTCTTCGGGACCTGAAGAAGGTCCGTCATTCTGCTGGGAAACTGTTACCACTGGGATCTAAGGTCCCACTGAAAGGACCGGATACTCACTCGGGCTTATGGACCAGGAAAATGCGAGATGCCATGAGGCCGAGCAACCTTAGAGATACTGGGCACTCAAACTTTTGGGCCATCTGCAAAAGATGTTGAGCTCTCAACCCGGGGGGGCGAGGCTTTCCCAGAGGACAAGTCCAGGACTGCTCCTATAAACTGAAGCTTCCGAGATGGTGTCAAGTGGGACCTCTTGAAATTATGGGATAAGCCCAGCCTGTGGAAGAAGTTGCAAGTATGACTGAGATGATCCAAAGCCTGTGCAGGAGAACAACTTCTGATCAACCAATCGTCCAGGTAAGGGCAGTGTGACAAATCAACTTCTGGGGCACCAGTGGTCCAGGGATGAATATCGGTTTCTAAACCATCCATTAGCCCTACACCTCTAGTATACCAGAAGAGATCCAAACAGGTTGGAAACGCAAACAAATTATGAACCTCCTTGTCCAATTTTGGTAACGTGGACGGAACGGCAGGCTTATCGACAAAAGGTTGTGGATCATTGGTTAGTTGCAACAGTGAAAATACAATTATTAACCAATAATAAAAAGGTACTGTCCAGTCACGGTTGTATAAAAATATCTAATTCCCTTACATCACTCCATTTTAAATCTAGGGCTGAATTCCCTTCTCACCTTTTTTTATTATTGTGGAGCTCTCCATCCTGCTTTTCTACAGCGGCACTTTGAGATGGAGAAACACTGGTAACTTGGGTAGCTGATGAACTCTATAGCTTCTTGCCTTGAAATGTCGATTCTTTTAAGAATGAGTCTTTGGGTAAGTAAGCTGGTGGAGATTATGTAATCTTTAAGGCCTTTAATCGATTCCTACGTTGGAGAGATCTCTTTCGAATTACATTTGTCTTTTTTCCTTTTTTGCAGGTTCTAGTACATAGGGAAAATAATTATGGCTGCAGAGTTACTCAGGATAAGAAAACGTTTTAAACTTAAGTTCGCCAATACAGAGTAACTGCAGCCTTCAAGGTGTAGCACGGTAACAACTCTGAGGTGAAAACTTGAAGAAACTTCAGGCACGTAAATGTTTATAAATTTTCTCTGTTAAACTGTTTTTTAATTAAATACCTTGTGTTGTCTGCACATTTTCCGAAAGCGGAGGAAAAAAACCTTCGGAAGATGCGATGGCTGCAGAAGAAACTTCTGACTGAAGATGCTGCAACTGCGAGCGAATTAAATGTTCTTAACTGAAGATAACCGCGTCTGAGAACTTCTGTCGGGTAAGTCTCTTCTATGAACTATGTACTCTGTAAAACCAATGTCTCTAATATCTCCTTTCTTTCACAGGTTCTGTGAGGAGAAACGCCAGTAGCATTACCCGCTGTCAGCAGAGCAGACACGAAGCATGGGTTCCAGGGGAGGTGGGGCTTAAGTAGCTCCCTCTGCAATATGAATAGAACCCTGCTGCTACTTGTAAATGGGTTTGACGGCGGCCATGTTAAGTGTATGAAAATACTATTGAACATCACGGGAGTTTATGAAAGTAGATGCTGTGGATTGTGTAAATGCCATAGGTGCCAGGCTAACAACCACCTTTGACCTGCTGATTGATATAATGTTCCCTGCCTAGCCTGAATGAGGACTATGCTCACTGACTGGGATCATGATAACAACCCACCCTATAAAGGAATGCAGAAGGCAGTTTAAAGCAGGAAAAGGGCTGCACTCTGGATATTGACAGAAGCGTAGTCGGTATAGTAATTAATCGCAATAGTTCTCGGATACTTTGTTTCAACACAAAGAGAGCAATGGGTCTTAAAATGTCAACAGGGGCCTTCAGAGAAGGGCCACGGGGACAGAGCCACAGTGTACCTTGTGCTATAGGTGTTCTTGGTGCTGATTAGTAGCTTCTGAGACAAACTTTAAGATGGGAGACAGCTGCAGGTATCGGGCGGCAACCAGTCCCGCGAGCGAGGCTGCAGGCTGCAGGCTACCTTACACGACGACTCAAGGTCAGGAATTATCGTCTCAGTGCTGATCAGTGGTTCTGAAGCACTGGACAATGCGTCTCGGAGATCTTTCAAAAAAGGTAGCAGGCGCTCCTCTCCAGAAAGAACATGGCATGATAACCTGTTCTGAGATGAGAGTTTGCAGCACACGCTTTTTGCTCACTGTACCTTTCACAGATGGGAAATATTTATTTGCAGATCAGTCTTTGTCCCGCCCACATGGGCAGTCCAGTACCGAAATGCTATGGCAATTCCTCTCTGAACAAGAGTACCAACAGCAACCCCATACACGTGTTTCAGCCTTGTTGGGCCTCATCAGTGAAGTGAAGCTGTGCCTCTCTGAGCACAGTGAGCAGGGAGTCCACGTCTGGTTGCCCCCAGCTGAGGAGAGTGTTGTAGGCCTCTGCCTTGTCCTTAGTTTGGTGCAGAGACTCTCTGGCATTTTCGGTAAGGAGCTTGCTGCAGAGCCTAGAAGGGCACGCCGTGTCCTGGCTGGATAATGGTTCTGGAGCCGAGGGTCCTATGGATTCAGTATCTCCCTCTGTTCCCTGGGAGATGTTTAGGGGATGAATCTTGCTTCCCTCTTGGAGGTCATGACCTTCCTTCACTGGTGGAAGATGTAAGGCAGACAGTACCTTCAGCCAGGGTCCAATGAGAAGTTCTTCCTTCTGCTTAAGCCCTCAAATCTCCCAAAAGAGGGGCACTGCCATCTTTTAAAGTCAATTGGACCACAGGGATTGGTGTAGGCCAAGCCAACCTTAATGAACCAATCCTGGGTCCCCAACAACAATCTCCTGAATGCACGAGGTCATAACCAGAGTGCTTTACAAAAGAAAAGGTAAAGGGGTGAAACAATGTAATACTAAGTCCCACCCATATTCCTGTCTGTTGTGGATCAAAGGGCCCACTCTGGTTAATGGAGCCCTCTGTGGTTCCTGATTCAAGTAGCAGGTCTCCCTTGAAGCTACACCGAGACCAGACTTTCTGGCTCTGTCAAACCACATTCTTGTACCTTCCGGTTGGAGTCCATCTGCTGGGATGACTACTAAATAGGCAATCCCAGGCATGACATTTCACTGTCAATCGATACTGAGGGTGGGTGCTCGCTTCAGGTTGACACAGTGCATATGAAAGGGTGTTAGGGTTTCCCGTCTCCTTTTGTTAGCCTCTGCAGCCAGGCCCCATGTGGGCCTGTTTGAATGAAAGTCTGAATAATATGTGAATGCTGCCACCAGCTACAGGTCTCAACAAAAGGATAGGGCCAATCCATGGAGCCTTTGTTTATAAGGCTGGCCATGGCAGGGAGGTGGTTTGGTCCTCCCCCTTCTGGAGATGCATCGTGTACTCCACCTGTCAGATTCCATTAAATATCACAGGGGGGACTGTGCCTGTAGGCTGTGTCCACACAGAGTACAAGGTTCTATGCGTATGTTTTGCGTTGAGCATAGGAAAATATGTGGGGAGTACCCCAAACATTTTCCGGAGATTGATTTACCATCATTCAAATACAATTAAAATTTCAAAAAAGCCCAGGCGAGAGCACACCCACCGTGCAGATGGTCGAATTCCTCACATGTAGATGGAATCCTATCCTTTCTTAGACTTGCTGCTACCACCACCATGAGCTTGATGAAGACCGTCGGGGCAGGGCTGAGCCTGAATGGCAGAACCCGAAACGGATAGTGAGAACCCCCAACTGCGAACGTCAGGTACTCTGGGTTTGTGATGAATTAGCAAATGATAGTAAGCATCCCGAAGATCCAATGACACCTCCCAATCCTAAAGTCGAAGGGCCTCAAGGATCTGGGAAAGAGTTATCTTGAAATTGTCCTTCCTGAAGAACTTGTTCAAGAGTCTCAAGTCCTCAGCCCTTCTTAAGGATTAGAAAATAGGGAGCTTACCAACCTCGATTCCTCGCTGCTACAGGTACAGACTATCAAACCTTTCTTCAGCAGGGTAAAGATCTCCTGTAGGAAGAGCGATCCAGATCTTTCAAGGTTTTGTCCCCCTGGAGGACATTTTGGTGGTCTATTTAGAAAGGAGGCAGTAGCTGTGAGGCACTGCCTGCAGTGCCCAAGCATTGGAGGTTATGCCCCTTCAACTCTCCAAATGCTGCGTCAGCCTGCCCTCCCACCATAGTCCTGCGAGACACAGACTCGAAAGGGGTTTTGGAGTGGTTGTTGACGCCGAAGGCAAAGAAGCAGAGACTGAGAGGAGTTTTCCATTCTCATAAGCCACAGGGAGCTCTTTGGTCACTCTCTGCAAAATGGCCTCTTCCTCTAACAATTGAGGAGTAGAAATGAAAAGGCGGACCCCTCCAGTCATGGGACAACCCTGGAGATTGTTGAGGCTGCTGTATCGCTGATCCCAACAATTTAAATGCTGCCTGTAGTTTTTCTAGACTCATCGGCCTTGAAGACGAAAAGCTGTGAGCCATCAAATGGCATCTCCAAGAGTCTTGACTGGACGTCAGGTGCAAAACCAGATTTCCTTAACGAAGCAAATCTTCTGGCGACAGTACTCACCGCCATAGCCTTGACGAGAATGGAGAGATTGGCACATGGCATCCTTGCCATCTTGCACCAGGCTATGAGACCCCTCTCTCCCTCTACTCCCCTCCGGGATATGCTCTACAGCCAAAGCTATCCCATCCCACCCCACAAGGTGTGTGTATGCTTGGCCAAGGCACATGTCACATTTATGGCCTTGTCTTTTGCAGACTTGTTGCATGTTTTTCTACGCTGCCCTGAATGCTTTTTGTATTATTATATGTTAATAAGCGTAGATACATATGGTTATGATTAGCGTTTTTTTCGCTTTTTTTACTTTGCTAATGAGATATATTATGGTTTACCACAACTAGTCTGCTACTCCTGGTCACCTGACTGGGACCCAAGGTGGTACCACTTGGCACCACCTCTTGCAGATTGGTTGTATATTTTTCCACATTTTTCTATGCTGCCCTTAATGTTCATCATGTCATTATATACATCTATTAGTTTAGACACCTTTGGTATTGTCTAGCGTTCGTAAGAGCGCTCTTTATGAATACTTTGTTATTATTTGTTTATTTCAAGGTGACACAGTTCTGTGTAACACTTTGTGGACACGATGGATATTCTATTACATTTTTCATACATATGTTAGGTTTGGTTTGGTTTATAATTTGGCCCGTTTTTTGTAAATGATATGAGTATTTCTTATATGTCTATGTCATGTACAATTTTTATATTATTTTCTCTTTAGTATTCATGACTTAATCCCCACAGCCCCTACAATTGCTTTTCCTGCATCAATGATGCCCCTAACGGTGGTATGCTGCCTCTTGTATTACATGCCGCATTGCGCGGGTTTCCCCAGCGCAATGCGGTCACGTGTCTATTTCATTCACCGTTTCCCTAACAGTTTCACTCAGCGATGCACAACGGCTCGCTGCGTTCACCGCCGACACCATTCTTTGGACCCAGGTAACTGGGCACCGTGTGGCTCACTCTACTCCGTTTACTTACCTCCTACAACCTCACCCACTAAAGTTGGTTTCGCTTTTACAGATCGCACACTGGACTCCCTCCAGCATTCGATCGTGTTCTTTGTGAAAACATACGCCTGACATTGTTCATTTTCTTTCACCGCGCCTGACTAGATTCTAAAAGCGAGGTAATCTTCTTTCCCTCACAAGCACATGACAATAATTTAATGTCTGCAACCACACTTTACTGATTTCCATTTTCTCTGTTTTTTACATATTACACCTTGACCTGAATTCTCCTACTGGGGTATGTAATCATTTTTCTTTTATGTGCTGTATGATTATTATGTCACCATTACATTTCATTGTGCATTGCTCTTTCTCTATACATTTTCTTATGATTTTGTTGATGTTACCTTCCTCCTACTGTACAGACTTGCCCTGATGAAGGAGTTTAACACTCCGAAATGCATTGGCATCTTAAGTCTACTCGAATAATGAAATATGTCAGCTGCGTCCTCACTAAGATTTGATTAGTGATCATTTTTTAGATTTCTCTGATAAAGAAATATATACATTACCCAAATGAAGTCTTTGAAGTTATTTTGGATTTATGAACAATTCCTAGATTAGGAGGAATAAAACCAGCACTGTTTGGAACCGTTTTTTTCGAACAACATTACCCAGATCGGGTACAAACGGAGAGCGGTTGTGTGACTAGGTTTCCCATCTAGTCTATCGTCTCACTTGTTTTCGGGTCAGGGTGGCTCCAGACCCATCACAGCCTGCTCCTGCAAGTGTTTTGATATTTTTTTGTTAAAATTAAAAATATAATACGTACAAAGGACGACAAATAGTACTTACCTTGTGGTGCCCACTTATTTTCCTTTTCTTTTTCTTGCTCCTCCTGTTTTGAGTCACACGCAAGTGGAAGCACACATTGCTTGAAATTATCTATTCACATTTGATTGTTACGAAACAACATGTCCTTTGAAGATATCGAAGGACTCTCATCTAAATGCGCAGAAACCTTAGGGTTTTCTACTGAGGAGGCAGCTGCTATTCTTGAACTAATCAGCAAAACGACCATTGGCCCGCATGCCACTGCAACCAAAGATCCGGCTAAACGGATTAAACAGCTTGAATATCTAATACGCAAAGAAATCAACCGTAAGCTTCATGCAATCACCTTGGGTCGTTACTATAAGAACCAACGCATCCCAAGAGGCCTACGCATCCAACTCCGTCCGACCCTTTGCAAGGAAAGCAAAGAGTTTGTACGCAAATGGGAAGCTATTTTGAATAAATGTTCTTTAGATCTCATTCTATTAACCATTCAAGAGTTGTCTAAAAATTTGATTTCCCTCAATACAGAAATTCAAGAGATTAAGAAGGAACTCATTGGTTCATTGGGAAAGGAAGATTATGATATAATTCTAACAGACATCAACACGAAGCTTGAAACATATAAGGCAGAGTTAGACCAGAAAAAAGTGAAGAAGTTCAAACGCGATACCTATGATTATATTAACGAAGAGGTATATACATGGATGGACAAATACGGACCAATAGCTCCAAAGAAGCTCTATCGATATCCACCAGACCACACATCTAGCTCTGATTCAGATGCACAAAGAGATTCCGATGTACGGACAGAAGAGACATCTGGTGTTTCTAATCGCACAACTAGTCCTTCCACCCAAACACCAATGACCTTGCCTTTTTTAGGAGCACGACCAAAAGAACCCGCAGAGGGAGGAGGAAACCTCAGAACCAAGCCTCAAACGAGACTCCAACTGAGGAAAACTTAGTGATTAACATATCTCGAAGGGTATTAAACAAAACAGAAGTAAACACGTTACAGAAAGGACTTAGTTTCGAGCCCACATACAGCACGACTCTGTTTGATACCAAGATCGAACTCTATAAATTCGTAAGGAAATTGAAACTTAAGGTGTTCTTCGAAGAACTGGAAACCCAGGAAAGCATCTCTGACGCCCCTGATTTTCAGGAGTTCAGAGTAAAGAGTGGATTCATACCACCTATATCGGTACCATCCATAGATATCTTCCATAAAATGGTCACCAGAGATCTGGAACGTATCAGCTACAAAATTCCACCCCATAAAAATATGAAACCCCATGAGATGAAAACCATCAGAGACCTCTACTGTGACAAAGATATAACTATTCGTCCAGCAGATAAAGGAGGAGCCTTGGAAATCATGAATACTACCGATTATGATGCAGAATGCATCCGGCAATTACAGGACCAGACAATTTATGCACCCTTAGATCATGATCCCACAGCACCCATCAAACAGAACCTGGAGATTCTACTTGACAGGGCAATGGAACTAGATTGGATAAACGAACACACTCGTAAATTTCTTAACAACAAGCACCCCAGGATTCCAAATTTTTATACTTTACCAAAGATTCATAAAGATCAGGCTAAACCACCAGGGAGACCTATAGTTGCTGGAATGGACAGCATTAATCAACCATTGGTAGTGTACATTGACTTTTTTCTTCAGCCACTCATACAAAAAACCTCCACCTATATCAGGGACACAACACATTTCCTGCAAAAACTTAACAACTCAATTTTCCATTGTGAACACTTGATGTTCACCATCGATGTTAAGAGCCTAGATACAACCATACCGCATGATCTAGGCATAGAATCTGTTGAATGGCTTTTATTAGAAACATCCGTGGTCCGTGCACAGAAAGAATTTATCATCACTCTTCTTCAATTTATCGCAGAGAATTCATATTTTCAATATCAGAATAAGTTATTTCTTCAAATCTCCGGCACATCGATGGGTGCCACCATGGCACCATCATATGCAAATTGCTTTATGTACAAATTTGAGACAGAACACATACTGAACAATCAAGAATGGAACCGTAACATTCACTTGTGGTCACGGTACATTGATGACATTTTTGGAATCTGGACAGGTACCGAATCCACATTCAATACTTTCTTCGAAAACCTCAATAACATTGACCCGCGAATCCAGTTCACGAGCGAGATATCTAAAGACAGGATCACATTCCTTGATGTTTTAATAGAAAAGAAAGACAGCGGCTATAGCACAACTCTGTTCCCCAAAACCACTGATCGGAACAATTTGTTACATCGTCTTAGCTTCCATCAGCCTAGTCTCTTGAGAAATCTTCCATATAGTCAACTCTTGAGAGTCAAAAAGATTGTGAGTGACCCAGAAGAATGTCTAGCCCAACAAATTGAAATGAAGGACAAATTCCTGGCACGTGGTTATAAGCAAGAAGAACTACACTTAGCATCTGAGAAAGTGAATGCTTTAGATCGTGATACATTGCTGTCCAATGTTACTAAATCTAAAAGGGAACTCAAATCAGCGGTCTATGTTTCAAAATATTAGATCCAAAGCAACAAAATCAAGAATTCCATTAAAAAACATTGGAGCATTTTCAAGGACGATGTTAGAGTTCAGAAACTATTTGACCGAATACCAGTATTTGCCTACCAGAGAAGTAGGAATCTTCGCGATGAACTTGTCCGTACCAGACCCCCTTTAAAAGAACCAAGCACCCAACGGACAGGCACATACCCCTGTCTACACTGTGCCAACTGTAATATGGTAATCAAAGGAAACATTGTGTACCATCCCCGCACAGGCAACAAGATTCCTCTGAAGTCTTTCGGTACTTGTGACAGTGTGAACATAATATATGGAATCAAGTGCCCATGTGGGAAATATTATGTTGGCCAATCCACGAGAGCTGCTAAAGTACGATGGAATGAGCATCGCTCGTGTATCCGGAATTCGAATCCTAATTCAGCCGTGGCCAGACACTGGAATGAGAAACGTCATAGTTTGACACAAATCAGGTTCTTGATTTTGGAAGTACTGACCAAGGTTAATCCACATGAGGATTTGAGTCTTCGCCTCAACCAAAGAGAAACATTTTGGATTGATAAACTTGGGAGTTTGTATCCCAATGGTCTCAACGAGGAGATTAACTATCATTGCTATATCTAATGTGGTGTATTGTGGTTTTGTTTATTATTTCCCAATGTTATGTAAGAGGTGCTGCTAATAACACAGTAATATACTGACTGTTGTCATCAGGTACAGGCTGCTCCGATGTTAAGACAAAAAACAGTAGGGTTGCCTTTTGTTTCAACTTGCAGTCCATTTGTTACCATTGGTATGCATAGTTTTTTGCTGAGGATGTGCCTCTTCATTCTTTAAATAAGATATAACATGGTTTATCATATCAAGTCTGCTTCTCCTGGTCACATGACTGGGACCCAAGGTGGTACTTCCTAGTACCACCTTTTGCAGACTTGTTGCATGTTTTTCTACGCTGCCCTGAATGCTTTTTGTATTATTATATATGTTAATAAGCGTAGATACATATGGTTCTGATTAGCGTTTTTTTTCCTTTTTTTACTTTGCTAATGAGATATATTATGGTTTACCACAACTAGTCTGCTACTCCTAGTCACCTGACTGGGACCCAAGGTGGTACCACTTGGCACCACCTCTTGCAGATTGGTTGTATATTTTTCCACATTTTTCTATGCTGCCCTTAATGTTCATCATGTCATTATATACATCTATTAGTTTAGACACCTTTGGTATTGTCTAGCGTTCGTAAGAGCGCTCTTTATGAATACTTTGTTATTATTTGTTTATTTCAAGGTGACACAGTTCTGTGTAACACTTTGTGGACACGATGGATATTCTATTACATTTCTCATACATATGTTAGGTTTGGTTTATAATTTGGCCCGTTTTTTGTAAATGATATGAGTATTTCTTCTATGTCTATGTCATGTACAATTTTTATATTATTTTCTCTTTAGTATTCATGACTTAGTCCCCACAGCCCCTACAATTGCTTTTCCTGCATCAATGATGCCCCTAACGGTGGTATGCTGCCTCTTGTATTACATGCCGCATCGCGCGGGTTTCCCCAGCGCGATGCGGTCACGTGTCTATTTCCATTCACCGTTTCCCTAACAACAGTTTCAGTCAGCGATGCACAACGGCTCGCTGCGTTCACCGCCGACACCATTCTTTGGACCCAGGTAACTGGGCACCGTGTGGCTCACTCTACTCCGTTTACTTACCTCCTACAACCTCACCCACTAAAGTTGGTTTCGCTTTTACAGATCGCACACTGGACTCCCTCCAGCATTCGATCGTGTTCTCTGTGAAAACATACGCCTGACATTGTTTCTTTTTCTTTCACCGCGCCTGACTCCATTCTAAAAGCGAGGTAATCTTCTTTCCCTCACAAGCACATGACAATAATTTAATGTCTGCAACCACAATTTTTTACTGATTTCCATTTTCTCTGTTTTTTACATATTACACCTTGACCTGAATTCTCTTATTGGGGTATGTAATCATTATTTTTCTTTTATGTGCGGTATGATTATTATGTCACCATTACATTCCATTGTGCATTGC
The DNA here is from genome assembly GCF_040938575.1 of Ambystoma mexicanum. Classification (NCBI taxonomy): domain Eukaryota; kingdom Metazoa; phylum Chordata; class Amphibia; order Caudata; family Ambystomatidae; genus Ambystoma; species Ambystoma mexicanum. Next base: position 680,283,236 of record NC_090931.1, on the reverse strand, counting down.
TCTTTCTCTATACATTTTCTTATGATTTTGTTGATGTTACCTTCCTCCTACTGTACAGACTTGCCCTGATGAAGGAGTTTAACACTCCGAAATGCATTGGCATCTTAAGTCTACTCGAATAATGAAATATGTCAGCTGCGTCCTCACTAAGATTTGATTAGTGATCATTTTTTAGATTTCTCTGATAAAGAAATATATACATTACCCAAATGAAGTCTTTGAAGTTATTTTGGATTTATGAACAATTCCTAGATTAGGAGGAATAAAACCAGCACTGTTTGGAACCGTTTTTTTCGAACAACATTACCCAGATCGGGTACAAACGGAGAGCGGTTGTGTGACTAGGTTTCCCATCTAGTCTATCGCCTCACTTGTGTGCCATGCTGCCTGTGGAAAATGCCCTCTTCCCTAAGGTGCCAAATCTTTTATCATCTCTATCCGTGAGGATAGTAGGATAGGCTGCAGCCTTACAAGTTGACATGGCTGCTTGGACCACCAAGCTTTCGGGAGTGGGGTGTTTTGATAGGAAATTTGGGTCTATTGTGTCAGGCCTATATTTCGTGTTCAGGTTTTTGATGACCACCGGTGTGGTATCCAGTTTCAAACAGTTTTCCAACACACTGGTTCTTAATGCAGTGTGGAAGGGTAACAGGCTCCATTGGGGGTCGCTATCCAGGATTTCTGTAAGATCATCCTTTTCCAGGATTGCCACAGGTTATATCCACATCCTAGATATTAATTGACTTTTCCCCATCACTGCTCTATAGGAGGGGTCTGTATGACCTGAAGTGAGGAGAGGCGAAATCGGTCTCAGTAGAGGTGTCTGAGCCTCTAACATCAGAGTGTTCACAAGATTTTGCAACCTGAACTCCTCTGAGATCAACTCGTACTCAAAGCCAAAAGGTACATCCTCTTCCTCCTCAAAAATCAACCCCAAGGTTTTAAAAAAATCAGCCTTAGTTAAAGGCTCAGAAGACTTCAATGAGTGGATAGAATGCCTCGAAGTCTACGAAGATGTCGATGGTGTCAAAGGCTTGGACCCGCCTTTTGAATAACGTCCAGCATTTGGAGACATTTCTCCCAGTCAGCAGAAGATGCAGACTTGCTAGGAAAGTTTACCCGTCTGTCAGGAGAGGAGCCCGACGAAGACAAGCTTGACCGATGGAGTTGTTGTTTCTTCTTTTTGTGTGACGAGGATGTACAAGATCTGGATCTCAAGCGTTTCAAATGTTTGGAGCGCTTTTTCACAAGGAAAGACTCTCTGGACTTGTTCAATGACCTTTTTTGAAGGGGTAGTAGAAGGGAATTTAGCAAGGGGCCTACCTGCCATGAGTTTCCCCTTCCTCTCCCTGAAGGCCTACAGTCGTCGCACCCAGACACCACAGGCAGATCAAATCCGAGTCTGTAATGGAAATTTTAGCGCCACAATCTGAGCACCGCTTGAAACCGGTCTTCGGTGTAGACATTTTTGACAAACTACAAAAATTGAAAATAGGCAATGAGAATTTGCTGAGGGAACGAACCGCCCGAAGGATGCATAGCATGCCGAAAAACAGACCTGAGGAAACGGGTGCCACGCATGCTACTTACACCAGCGTCAACGTCATGGCTGAGCACAGGATGGAGGCTGTTGAGGGACACGACTATGCTATGAAAAAATTTGCAAGCAGACGTACAAATATATCAAAGATGAGGAATCAGACTGATGGCAAAACTGTGCTGGGAAAGGTAGGGTTTTGGGAGGGTTTCAATCCTCCTCCTGGCGTAAAGACAGGCACAGATTGGTAAAAGAAGATCGGTGAGCACTGTAGCCAATGGGAGGGTGAGCCAGACAATTAACCATCAACCCTGCAGTATGAGAACCAGCAGCAGGAAAGGCAGAGTGTGGTTTGTATGGGTGAGGTAATAGGAGCTGGAGGGGGACAGAGACCAGGAGGAGGAAGGACGGCAGAGTGCAGTGCTGGAGAGTTGGTGGCAGAGCTTTTAAAAGGTGAGGTATTTGAGGGAGTGAGTGGCATCAGTGGTGTATAGTGTAGATTGTGTATTGTAGACATTTGGGAGTGGGGTGTTTAGAAGGTGAGAGTGAAAGAGGAAGGTAGAAGGAAGAGCATGGGGAAGCAATAGAGGGGCGACAGTAGTTAGTGTGAAAGGGAGTGAGTTCTAGTAGAGAGGGGTAGAAGTGGGGTACAATGAGCAGGGCATTGTAGAGAAGTGGGGAGGGTGTGAGTAGTGAAAGTGGGTGAGCAGGGCACCATATCACTGAGAGGGTAGTAGTAGTAATGCAGAGGGAGTGATAGTAGTAGGAGGGATGGAGTAATTACATCAAAGGGTGGAGACAAGAGCCTAGTAGTGAGAGCAATTGTTGTGAGAGCAGTAGTACAGTAGAGGGAGTGGTAGCAGAGAGCAATAGCAGCGAGAGAGGCACAGTAGTGGTAGTGTGCAGAAGGGAGAGAAGTAGTAGTGTGGAGAAGGTAGACTTGTAGTACAGTGGAGAGGGGAAGGTGGTAGGAAGAAAATAACATCTGAGGTAGTTGGAAGGAGAGAGGTATATTGGAGGGATGGGGGAAGGATGTGGGGAGGCGAGAAGGCTGATGGAGTAGACAGAGGAGGAAAATAGGTAGAACGGCACAAACATACACCACACTAAGAATAAACCATTGGTAGTGTTGGGTAAAGTAGAAAGTCCCAGAGTGAACTAGACCGCCTGCATGCAGGGAAACCATGATTGGGAGAAGGCAGTAGGGGTTTACGAGCAGTAGTACAAACCAGGGGTTTGGGACGCCTGGGTTAGTGTGGGGAATCCCACAGGAGGAGAGAGGGACAGCCCTAGCACCACTTCCAAGCATAGCTTTTGAAGCCGGTGCTTCTGACCCGACCAATTGCATGTCTATCATTAGTTCTCAGAGGAACTGTTCAATCTTTAAAATAAAACCATTGAAACTTTCTGGAGAGTCCTGGGAATTATTCAGGCCGTCTGTGACCACAGACAGTGCATTCCAATAGTAGGTTTCCCCCCATACTGGGCTCCATCGTATTTACCACGTTACACATTACCCTACCACATGTGAAGGGATTACCATGATCAGTATGTGGCACTATGTGCCATATTCTGGGAAAGTCTTGATTTGTAGCATCAGGCATGTATTGGCAAGCATTTGTTGCAAACACTCATAATCGTAAAGCCACACTTGAGTAACAATCAGTTATTAGGAACAAGTTACTTAGCTGTAACTGTTGTTCTCCAGCATGGGTCTGGCATGGATTCACATGCTCATGAATATTCCCTGTCGTCGGGCCGGGAATCCTCGGTAAAGAAAAAATCAGTATCAGTTTTGTTTCTGATCTGTCTTTCTCAGTAGTAACCAATCACTGGTCTCTGGGTCATTCTGCCCCCAGCCAATGACTGCCCTCTCCCTAAGCCCCGCCTCTGGCAGCCATCTTAAGATTTGGTAGCACGCAAAGTGGCAGTTTGACCAAGTGAAGAGCCGTAGAGGGGCAGGAGGGAGGGTTCGCATATGAATCCATGCCAGACCCATGCTGGAGAACAACAGTTACAGGTAAGTAACTTGTTCCTTCTCCAGCATGGGGTCTGGCATGGATTCACATGCTCATGAATATAAGAACACGTAGCAGTACACACATGCACAACCAACGGGAGGTGGAAAAAAAAGGCTCAACATTAAGCAGTTCTTACCTCCTCACCAGGCTCACCTTAGGCAAACAGGTTGCGCAGCACCGCTTGGCCGACCCTGGACTCCTCCCTGGAATCCCAGTCGACGCAGTAGAATCTCGTGAAGGTGTGCGTCGACCTCCACGTAGCAGCCCTGTAGATGTCCAGCAGGGGCATACCAGACGAGAACGCTGTGGTAGCAGCAATAGCTCTGGTCGAATGGGCTCTCGGACGGCCAGGCAACGGTTGATTTGCCAATCGATAACAGTGCGTGATGCAGCCGGAGAGCCATCTGGAAAAGGAAGCCTTCGAGAGAGCCTTCCCTTGGTTCAGAGGTCGAAACTTCACAAAAAGCTGTGATATCTTCCGAAAACTCTTTGTGCGGTCCACGTAGAACTTCAGCGCTCTAGCCCCATCCAGCGAGTGCAAAGTCCTCTCGGCCGGTGACGAAGGCGACGGGAAGAAAACAGGTAACATCAAGGGCTTGTTGAGGTGGAAGTCCGACGTCACCTTGGGCATAAAAGAGCGGTGCGTCCTCAGCACCACCCTCGTGTCATGAAAAGTCAAGTACGGAGGCTTGCAGGATAGGGCCTGGATCTCTCCCACTCGCCGAGCGGAGGTGATGGCCACAAGAAACGCAGTCTTCCACGACAGGAACTTCAACGGTGCCGAATGCAGGGGCTCGAATGGCGCCCCCATGAGCCTGGTCAGCACCACGTTGAGTTCCCACGCCGGGTCAGGGGCCTTCACCGGCGGGAACGATCGGAACAGTGCTTTCATAAATTCCTTCACCAGGCTATTGGACCACAAGGGCGCCTGTCCTGTGGTTCTGGTGTATCGGGAGATCACAGCCAGATGTATCTTGGAGGCTTGAGCAAGTCCAGCCTTGTCCAGCGACAGTGGGTACGGCAGCACTTAAGGGGCCGTAATCCGTAGAGGGTTAATCTTCTGTGCACGGCACCAGACAGAGAACCTCTTCCACTTATGTCCATAGCACTTGAGAGTGGAGGACGCCCTGGCTTTTGCAAGGACCTCTCTGCAGTCGGCCGGGATATCGTACCCTCCAAACTCTAGTGCTGCAGGAGCCAGGCCTGCAAGTTCAGCGACTCCGGGTCGTGATGAAGTATGGCGCCTCCTTCTCTGGAGAGAAGATCCGCGTCCATCGGCAGCTTGACTGGTGGGGACGCTGACAAGTCCAGAAGGTCCGGGAACCAGATCTTACTCGGCCATGCCGGTGCGACCAGGATCATCCTGCACCGGGACCCCTTGAGCTGGTTGACGAATCGGAGCAGCAATGGCAACGGAGGGAACGCATATAGGAACACGCCGTCCCAGGGGAACGAGAAAGCATCGCCCATGCTCCTCGGCTGGGGAAAACTGCTGGCGAACCTCTGGCACTTGGAGTTTGTCGCCATCACAAACAGGTCGATCTGCGGTTTTCACCATCGTTGGAAGAGTCGATCCACTTGATCCTGACATAGTTCCCACTCGTGGCACGAGCGCAGCTCCCTGCTGAGTGAGTCGGCGATGGTGTTCTTTATCCCTGCCAGATGAAAGGGCACCAGAAACATCCCTTGGGCGACGGCCCAATGCCACAGATCCTGGGCTTTCTTTGAGAGGGCTGGGGATCTGGTTCCTCCCTGCTACCGGATGTAGAACATCGTGGTGGTGTTGTCGGTGAAGATTCTCACCACCTTGCCCTTGAGGGACGGGAGAAAGGACCCGAGGGCCCAGAACACTGCACGGAGCTCCAGGATGTTGATTTGGAGCGTCTTCTCCTCCAGGAGCCAAAGGCCTCTCGCGTGAAGTTCTCTGGTGTGCGCCCCCCACCCTTCCAGGGAGGCATCCGTCGTCACCGTTATCTGGGGGGATGGGGTCTGAAAGTCTGCCTGCCGTCAGATGAGCGCGGGTGCCCCACCACTGGATCGCTCATCGGAAGGTCTCCTTGAGCGGGATCCTGTCCTCGAAGCTGCCACGTTGCTTGGATCCAGCGGGAGTCGAGGAACTCTTGCAGAGGGCGCATCCGAAGCCTGCACAGGCGCACAAGATATATGCAGGAGGACATCATCCCGAGGAGGGACTAGATGGACCTCACCCTGGCCACGTAAGTGGCCAGCAGACGCTGCACCTTGCCCAGGATGGCCTTCGTCCTTTCCTCCGACAGCGAGGCCAGACGCGCCACTGTGTCGAGCTTGGCTCCTCGAAACAGTGCGACTTGCGATGGGACCAGGTAGGATTTGGGAAAGTTGATGGAGAATCCCAGGTCCGTGAGCAGCTGGACGGTCTTCGCTGTGTGGTCTACGGGAGCTCCCTTGTCCTTGCTCGGTTGAGCCAGTTGTCCAGGTAGGGGTAGACTGGGTTCCCTTGCAGGCGCACCCGCGCCGCCACCGGTGCGAGACACTTGGTGAACACTCGGGGTGCCGACTTCAATCCGAACGGGAGGGCCTTGAACTGGTAGTGTCGTCCTTGGACCACGAACCTGAGGAACTTTCGGTGTCCTTTCAGAATGGGGATGTGGAAGTACACATCCTCCAAATCCAACGACGACAGGAAATCGCCCTCCTCCAGCTGTCCCAGCACGTGCTGGAGGGTGACCATCCGGAACTTCTGTGCCTTGATTTACTTGTTCAGTCGTCGCAGGTCCAGAATGGGGCGCCATCCTCCTGTCCTCTTTTTCATGAGGCAGTACTTTGAGTATACTCCGGAGCCCCGGAGCCTCTTCGGGACGAGCGCAATGGCACCTTTTTTGAGCATCGCCTTACCTCCAATAGCAGTTGAGGGACGTGATTTTCCTTCCTGGGCATGGGTGGAATGCGGGGGCACTTTTAGAAATTCGAGGGTGTGCCCCTGGGCCAGGGCGTCCAGCACCCAACGGTCGGTGGAGATGGACTCCCACACGCTGACGAACTTCGCCAGCTGGCCTCCCACCGGGGTGCTTCGGTGGGGGTCCGACACCGCTGTCGGTTCAATCTTGCTTGGAGGACGCCTTGCCGCCTTGGCCTCCCTGGTGACGACGGCGGGGCCCACCCGACTTGCCACATCCTCTATAGGCTTCCTGTGATGAGGAGCGGGCCGCTTGGCGGTACGTAGAGGAGCCACCGCCGAATCCCTTGGAGGCACCCTGCTTGCCTCCGGTGCTCCGAAAGGACTGCCTTCGTTGCCGGAGAAAGCCTAGGGCCTTAGCTGTCTCTGTGTCTGCCTTGATGGCTTGGAGGGACTCATCCACCGTTTTCCCAAACAGGTTGTCCCCGAACCGCATGTCCAACACCTTGGCTTGTACGTCCTGGCGGAAATCCGTCGCCTTGAGCCATCCTCGTCGTCTAAGGCAAACGCTGTTGCCTAGCTGGTGGAAACCGGTGTCGGCAATGTCCGTTGCCACCGTAATGGCATGGTCCGACGCTACTTCGCCTTCTTTCAAGATCTCCAGGGCCTCGGCCCTCTTGTTATCCGGTAGGAAGTCCAACAGGGGGGCGATCTTGTACCATGTACCTGTCGTAGCGGGCCACGATCGCAAGGGCGTTGGCCGCCTTAATCGTTGTTGCCGCCGACGAGATAACTCATCGTCCCATTGAGTCCAGCTTCTTTCCTTTGCCGTCAGGCGGGGAAGTTGACGTTGAGGTCGATGCCCCCCCGCTTTCTTCTTGGCCGCTGCTGAGACAACCGAGTCAGGGGTCGGTTGTGTCCTAAGGCACAAAGGGGCCGCGTCGGGGACCGGGTACTGCTTCTCGTACCGATCCCTCTTGGCAGGCGTCGTAGACGGATTCTTCAGAAGGGTGAGACCCTCGTCCCAGATGTCATCCAGCAGAGGCATGGCGAGGACTGCCTTCCTCTTTGCCTCGCGCCGTTGGTAAAGGAAACCTTCCTTCTTCTCTTCGGGGCAGAGCTGAAAAAGCTTGTATGCCCTGGCGATCATTGCATGGAAAGATCCGATCTCGTCGGACGGGGAGGCCCGGGCTGGCGATGGGAGCTCCGTCCCGTCGTCACCGGTACCCGTCATGGCCGTGTCCGTTCAAGTGTCATCCGCAGGGACGGGGGACGTGGGTAAAGGCTGAGCAGGCCGCGAGGGCTGAGAAGGCGGGGCTGGATGGATCTGTCTTCTCTTGTTCGGGGGGCTTCCATCGAGCCTGGTTCCGGATCCTAAATCGGTGGCAAGGGCAATTTCGTCCTTATCTCCGAACATAAGGATTGTATTGCCAACAAAATCGCTGAGTTATCCTGCGGCTCCGGAAGCGACGGGAGACTAGGACCCTCGCCGGTGCCGCTGTCACTCTCGTCGTCACCCTCGTCGGGATCCCTCCCGTGGGGACGGGCCTCTTCGACGCCCTCGTCGAGGCCCTCTAAGACTTCTACCAGCTCCTCCTCGGATGTTGTGTCCGTGTCCACAATGGCCACCGGCCCCGCCCCCTCTTTTTCCGCCGGGGTCTTCACAGGGTCTTTTTGATGGGTCTGGAAGAGGCTTCCCTCCGCAAAGGCAGGGAGACTCTGGGCCCCGAGGTCACCTCCACTGGTGTAGCCTCCACAGGCTGCAACAGGGCTGCCGCGACTTCCTCGTTAGAGGCCTTGGCCGGGTGAATGAAGGCCTTCACCGCCTTGGGCGTGTTTGAGGCCTTCACCTTGGGGGGTGAGGGTCACTGCCTCGCTCCCCCTTCGCCGAATCCTTCGAGATCGACCGGGGCCTCTCCAGAAGCTTACCCGGGTTCTCGGATTTCCTCTTCCCCGAACCAGAGCGTTGGCTCGTGGTTGATTGTGCCAGGGAAGGCGCGCCCTGCCTGGCAGCCGAAGAGCCCGACTGTGCCGCGCTCCCGGTGCCCGCGGAGTCGCAGTGCTTTGCTTTCTGTTGGGCCCCCGTCGCCGGACCGCCCTCACAGGACTTAGAAGACTGCTCGGACTTCTTCTTTTTCTCACCTGACAGACTCCTTCCTTCCAGCCAGTTGGAGAGACGAAGGTGTCGGTCCCTGATGGTCCGTTCCGACATGTTCCTGCAAAACGCACAGTCCTTCTCCACGTGCGTCTTGTCCTCATGAAGGCAGTAGAGACATTTCGAGTGCTTGTCCTCCTTGAACACATTCTGTAGCTGGCATCCAGGGCAAACCCTGAACATCTTTCCGGCCGTCGAGCTTCCTTTCTCCTGGGCCATGTTTGGGTAGGCTGCAGAAACTTCTGGAATCCTATAAGAAGCGTAACTCGACAAAATCTTCACCCTTGAGGGGTGTAGAAAAAAATCTGACACGGATACCCGTTAATCGGATGTAGAGACGGTGGAGCTTGAGGCTCTATTTGACCGAAAAATTAGAAATCCTCTTTGAAAAAGCACGAAAACGCAGCAAAAACTCAAGAGCTAAACACGAGGACTCCCAACACTTGAGCGTGCGGTAAAAATCTGAAGATGGTTACCAGAGGCGGGGCTTAGGGAGAGGGCAGTCATTGGCTGGGGCAGTATGACCCAGAGACCAGTGATTGGTTACTACTGAGAAAGACAGATCAGAAACAAAACTGATACTGATTTTTTCTTTACCGAGGATTCCCGGCCTGACGACGGGGAATATTCATGAGCATGTGAATCCATGCCAGACCCCATGCTGGAGAAATAGGATTCAAATGCCCAACTTGTCCTCCCACTAGCTAAGGACACTTGAATACAACACGTTTTGTTATTTGAATACAAGTTGTGCAAAGTTGTCAGTAATTCACTCTCGGGGATGTTTCACAAAGCCTATTCTACCGCCAAAAAATCAGGGAACAACTTGATAAACCTTCTGTCTGGTCTAGTTCAGGTACTGCAATCCTACGATAAAAAAATTGTGTACCTTTCTACCGATTTTTTGCCAGGCAAATCATGCAGAGCCACTGCTCTTGCGTGACAATGTATTTTGTTTGTGCTTTGAACTGAGACATTAGCAGTGCTAGTAAATTATGCATAGCAACCATTTCCAAGCTTTTAATCTGGTTCAGTAAGCAATCCATATAATGTAATATATTATTCCCCGTTAGTTAATTTAGAAACTCTGCTTGCATGGTATTCAACTTGACATAATCAGTAAGAAAAAGGTAGAGAAAGTTTCTTCGACAGTCACTTACTCTAGAACATAGCTACAAATCACATTTACAAAAAAGTGATAAATCATCAATACAAAATAATTTTATTAAGATTCAAAACAAGATAAAAATCTCATGAGGTAGAAACTACAATACAGTAAATTACATAAAACAACCCTAAAACAAGCATATTTGAATATACTAATGACCAAACATAAAAGGTAAACACCCCTTCCACCGCACATCAGACTACTTGACTCTCACACTGCCTTTCGCAAGGCCATCAAGACTGGTCGCTTCAAATAATGTGCCTGTTTTTTGTCCGCTACCTAGGACCTATGTATCTGTAACACTGTATGTATATTCTAAGAACTCTTCTGGGGCGGCTTTTTTGTAACCCTTAATCAAGCCTTCTTACGCACCGCTTTCAGCGCCTCTATGCCTTTGGGCTGCAGTGCGCTTTACAAATGTAAAAAATAAAAAATAAATGCATCAATTGTTTACAACAAAAATCATGAGAGGATAGATCCATCTTTTAATTTTTATCAATGAAATATACATTTTCAATTTAAATAGTACACTTGGTTACAACTCCAAGTTACACACTCAACATGTTTCAGTCCTCTTGAAAACTCTGGGACTTTCTTCAGGAATAGTCATCACAAAGGAGTTTTTTTTTTTTAAACCTACAAAAGCTTCTTTCAATGAAGACACTTTCACTTGTTTGGAGACGTGACTGTTGATAGAAAAAACAAAACATCAGCAATTTTGCTTGTATGTTTGGGACACTAACTAGTTGTCCAAGTGGACCCTCTGACTTTTTACCTGGGAACACTAGTGCGAACAGACCTCCGTCGGGTTATATGTCATATTATGGACTAGTTACTGGGAAATCATTTTTTCTCTTCACCAGAACCTGTAAATCAATTACAGACGGGGGTACTAGTTAGAATTGCCATTTTCTTCATGCCAGAAGAAGATTGGTGACCCCGACCCGCACCGGCACACACTACTTCTGTGAAATGGCCATTTACCCATCGGTAAGATTTTGAGCCTTGGAAGAGTAATGTAGGTGGACGATGACCCATAGTAATTTTAAGAACAATTAAAGATGTATCCTTATAAGAGTATCTTAATCAGGATAAATGAATGACAAATTTTGAAATAGACGGAATAACCAGTTCCCGTTAGTTTGTGGTCTCTAAACCTTGCTAAATTGTAGTAAAATAGCAGGAGACTTCTGGCATGAAGAAAATGGAAATTCTAACTAGCACCCTGAAGAAAAACGGATTTCTCATTAACTAGTCCCTAATTGGACATATAACCCGACAGAGGTCTGTTCGCACTAGTAGTCTCACTAATGGGAAAAAGACACGTCTTATATCCAATTATGTCAAGAATCACCATGTTAATGTCCTATGTATACAGGAGTCTCATCCTTGGAAGGAGCACAAAATCCCCGCCTTAGCCAGCTGGGGTATCCACAGGTATGGGTCTTCCCACTCTACATACTCTCGGGGGGTTACTCGGGGGGGGGGGGGTTACTATTTATATACATCGTTCATTGGAAGTTATATTGTATAGACAAGTGTCTGATGATGAACACTGGTTTGTCTTGGTGGCGGGGGAAATTGCGACTTGGTCTGTCCTATTCTTAAATATCTATGCCCCCAACTATGATTCCCCTGATTTCTTTCAAACGTGTTCGGAGCACCTGCGGACATTCCTGGGGTATGAGGTGGTCTGGGTGGGGGATTTCAATCTGGCCCTTTCCTCGACATTAGACAGGTCCACATCGCCTCAGAGGTCACTTCCCAAGGCGGCCCAGGCATGGCAATCCATTGCTGCAGATTATTCCCCGACTGATATTTGGCAATTTCACCACCCGAATGTACAGGAATTTACTTTTCATTCTAGTGTGCATGGGAGCTCCTCCAGGATAGACTATTATTTACATGTCTCCAGGACTAGTGCATGTGACAGGTGGGGCAGTGATTCTCCCTCATGCCCTATTGGACCACTCCGCGGTCCTGGTCAAATTCAAGGGTCCATTATCCCCCCCCCACCCCAAGCAACTCAGGTGGAGGTTTCGGGCTCGAGCAGTTGAGGATGTGGTGTTTCGGGAGGATATGTGCCAAGCCATCTTGAATTCTTTCAGTTCAAAAAGGATTCTGTCCCGAGCTCGGGGGTTGTATGAGAAACGTTTAAGGTGAACCTGCGGGGCTGGTGTTTATCTCAGGAGGGGGGTGTCTTGAAAATATTCATAGGGCCATTGCATCCAAAGAAAAGGAAATTAAAGACTTGGAATTCCTACAGCTGGGATGGATTCCCCCTTGCTACAAGCCGATCTGTCAGCGAAAAAACGGGAAGTCCGCTCACTGATGGACAAGGAGGAAAGATGCTTAAGTGATCCTATCGCTGCAGCAAGATATGGGGAGGGGGACCGCCCAAGTAGAACCCTTGCTTAGGCAATTAGGCAGGAACATCGTCGAGACCCTATATTAGAAGTGGAATCCACAGATGGGGTGCTCACTAGAGATAAGGGGGGGAGATAAATGAAATATTCCGTCAATATGATGAGAGGCTGTACACTACCCAAGGTACCGGGGGGCATGACGACATTACCAAATACCCTGACAGGATCGCTCTGGAATGGTTAGACCCGGAGACCGGGGTGCCCCTTAATGATCCCCCCCACGAAGGAGGAACTTCTTCAGGTGATAAATTCGCTTTCAAACCGTAAGGCTCCAGGATTGGATGATATCACGGCCGAGCTAGAAAAAGCCTATCCCGACCAGCTCATCCCCTAATTACACAGTATGTTTGAGTAAGCAACCTTCTAGGGGGTCTTACCAGAATCCTTCAGGACGGCCCTGGTGACGGTACTGCTTAAGCCTAACAAGGACCCCAAAAATGCTCCTTCTATCGGCCCTTATCGCTGATAAATACAGATAATAACATTTTTGCAACACTACTTGCTAACCGGCTTTGGCCTCACATGCCACCCTGATCCTTCCAGATCAGGCAGGGTTTATCCCAAGTCGATCCACTCAAAACAATTTGCAGAGGTTATTCACCTTGATGCACAATGTGAACCCTGACATCCCTATTGCGGTGGTAGCCTTGGACGCGGAGAAGGTGTTCAACTCAGTCGAATGGCCTTTCCTGTTAGAGGTCCTCTGATGTACAGGCATTGGCACCACGTTTCTATATTGGATCAGGCTTCTTTATACAGCCCTGCGTGCCCTGGTGTACACCAATGGGATCCAGTCAACTCCTATAAATGCATTTCGTGGTACTAGGCAGGGGTGCCCTTTGTCTCCTCTCTTGTTTGCTCTGGCCATCGAGCCAGTGGCCTGCGCCTTGAGGGAGGTTCCATTCTCACCGTGGGGTGACTATTCGTTCATACACATACATCGTCTCACTCTATGCAGACGATATGTTATATATATAAAAAATCCTCAGACAAATGTATGCCCCTTGATGGAGAAGATCTCTGCGTTTGGTACCCTCTCCGGCCTTCAAATAAAGTGGTCCAAATCAGAGGTGCTTCCACTCACAGTGGGGGTCAGCCCGCAGGATGTTGGGGAGAACTTCTCATGGTGCCCAAGGGGAATTCGCTACCTGGGTGTACGGGTTTCCACTTCCCCTTCTCAATTATTCGAGGAGAATTATGTTGCGGTCCTGCAACACCTGTAACAGAGTAGACACATGGATACAGCTCCCTATTTCGAAAGTGGCTCGGATTTCCTTTTCCAAAGTGGTTATCCTGCCGAAATTACTATACATTTTCAACAACGTCCCGGTATGGCCACCCGTATCCAATCAATCATGTCCAAGTTGATTTGGGCCGGGAACCATCCCCGTATCTCTCTGCGCACAATGTACTGCCGTATGCCCAGGGGGGTCTGGAGGTTCCTAATCTTTTTCTATATTGTCTTGTAGACCAAATTCATCCATCTGGGGGTGGTCCCCCACGAGCGATTTCCCCCATTCACACCTCGAGAGATCTGTTACTCAGCCTGATCACCTCAGAGGACTACTGTGGGCCGATCGTGATCAACACTTGAGGGCGGAAATACAACCCCTGGAGAACACCCTCAGGGCTTGGGATCAGTTAGCGAAGTGGGTTGGGCTGGGATCATGGTATTCAACCTCAGTGGCCATATATAGGGTTTGCAGGATTCCCCTTACGCACGAGTACATAGTCATTCAGCACTTCCACAATCTGCAGATCTTCACATTGGGAGATGTGGCCCCGGGTGGCAAATTCATAACATGGGAAGAGCTTAAGGGTAGAGGTGACTGGTCCCCAGTTACCTTGCTGTTATACTACCATCTTTGGGAGGTATTAAGAGCAAAGTGGCCCGATTTCCCTAACGCACCTCAGGTATCTCCTATGTTGAAGTACATCATAGCTCTGACTTCTTCTAGAAAGGTGATTTTGTCTTTATATGGCTTGGCCCTGAACTCGGGCCCCCACCCTCACCCCAGTATAGGGTCAAATTCGAGGGCGATATGGAGAAGTCGCTGTCGAAGGTCCAATGGTGTTCCATTCTTATCCAGACCAAGTCTATCTCCGTTAACAATAGATTTCGCCTGATCCACTTCAAATTTCTGCATCAGTTGTACCACTCTCCTCTACACCTGCATATACTGTTTCCTCTTATATCCCCAAACTGTAAGAGAAGTCAACATTCCTCGGCTGACTTATCACGTGACCTGGTCCTGTACTTGAATTCAACCTTATTGGTCTGCTATAGCTGGGGTTATGGAGAGGATTGTGGAGGACCCGATCCCTTTTACTCCAGAGACATGGTTGTTAGCAATGGTAGATTTAAAGTCCTGTGGCAAGAAGTGCCTGGTGGGTATGGCTTCTATAGTCGCCAGATCATTGATATTGCGCATGTGTGCGGCGGCCACAGCATCTACTTTACAACATTGGGTCAACATTATGTTGAGTTGTGAGAGAAGGGCGATGCTGTATAACCAAACACTCCCTCCCAACAGCAGACCCAAGGACTACTGGGCAGACTTCAGGAGCTGCATTTCCAATGAGACCAACTCTGTGAGGGACTCCCTGAGGCAGGACAACCAGAGTGATTCCCATGCATTGCGTCCGAGGGTGCAGCACCCACGGTCTGGCTGAGCACGACATCCCTATGTGGCCCTTGGTGAGAATTTGTTCTATGTATGATGCGCAGTCGGTATATGCCGCGAATCATTTCATGACTGGTGTACAGATGTGCAATTGTTCACTGATTGTAGGACACGGAAAACGTTGAGGGGGGGTACTGCCCTATGTTGGGGCTATGTTTTGTATTTGCCTTTTGTATTGATTGCTTTGCAAAAGTTAATAAAAACAGTGTTTTGTAAAAAAAAAAAAAAGGAAGCAGCTAAAGACCTTCCTTTTCTCCTCTGCTTTCTCTCTCTCCCTCTCCACTGCTGACCTACCCGTCTCCTGTTCCGACCGGTTGCTTGGCTACCTTCATAGTTTACTGTGTTAAGGATTTCAATCAAGCGACACGCACACCATGGTCTTGGCCTAGTATGTAGCGCCTAACTGAGGTGCTTTTCTCCTTATTTATGTGGATCAATTTTGTGATGGTACACCACTCATATCACACCGCCTTTTCAAATACCCCGGGTCACAATGGACCATGAACCAGGCTGGTTGGTCAAATGAAATATTTATGCATTTAAAATTCAAAATAAAATCACACACTTAATATAGGGCAGCAATCACCAATTGAGTGATAGTTACAAATGAGAATGTGAGCAATGCACTGGGTTTGACTTTTTAGTGGAGTACTTACACAGCAGAATAGCAGCACTTTTAATTTAGGACAGATAGCACTCAAGTTAGGATTTCCCCATGCAAAGTTCCCTCAACCCACAAATAATCAATTCTGAATGGATATAAGGAAGCAGCAAGTGATCATGAATAAGAAGCTGGAAACTGAATCCAAATCCGACCTTCCCTCCCCAAATAAGAGTGAAAAACAGATTTGGAACCCTTGCAATGTTAAAAAGGACACTCAGAGATGGATGAATAGAATAATGAATGTGTGCAAAAACCTTGAAACAAATACAGTTCTTCACTAAAGCAACAATGTAAAGGTACTAAATCACAAGCAATGAATTAGCAAGAGCATAAAGTTTGAAAAATGAATGGAGGATTTAAAAAAAACTGTTGACAATCAAAATGACACGTTGGAAACTTTGCAAATATTTCCATTTTCCGTGTAAATTTACTCAAACAGTTTTTAGGTAGGGAGATAGATATATATCACAGGTATTCTATGGGCGTGAAAGTAAGTCTCTAGCTGGTAAATTGAATGAGTTATGCAAGATCTAAGAAGGTGCACTTTGAGTAAATAAAGGCGCAAAAAAGGCCACCAAGTGGGGACACAGTAAGCTCCAGGGTTGATTCCCGAGTTCAACCCTCTCGCCCCTGCGCCCATCGTGGCGGAACCAGTCCGATCACTCGAAATAGGATTAATGGCTTAGGATTTCACAAAAAAGATTACTAAAGAGATGGCGCTAGCACTCAAAATCAAAGGCAGGGCTCCACAAATAATGCCGACAATTTTAACAGGATATCGGGGTCCGAGTAGGATGGCTTAGAGAGGGGAACTAAGGACAAAGCAAGGCAAGGTATAGTATGGATTTCTATTGATACTCCCAGTTTAGGATTTCTGGACTGTCAGTGTTCTGGTCACCCACCACACGGATCTGGTCTAACAAAGGACAGCCGGACAAAATCAGTGGGACAGGATCAGCTGGGAAGGGACTGGATACCAAATGATAGTTCTGGTCACAGGTACCTCTGGATGCAGTTAATGGGCAGCAATTGGTGGGCCGCAAGCCAGGCTGGCATCAGGAGGCTTCCCACAAACATACCACTGCTTCTTCCTTTAGGTATTGGGATTTTAGAATTGAGGCCTTGCTGGAAGGGTCAGCAATGCTTGGCCTGGTAGTTTTATCTGGAATCTGGATCAGTGCAAGATGAAGGAAACAGGAACAGGACACTGCGCAGGAAATCAGGAAGAGTGTGTGTAGTCTTGTCAGGGACCCTTATTTATAGTGACTAATGACATCATCAAAGTATAGGCTGGGCAGGGTTAACCAAGCACGCCCCTAAACTACTTGGATTGGGCAGGGGTGCTAGTCTCGGCCTTGCTCTCACCTGGTTGGATTTCCAAGGGAATGATGTCAGGTTTATGAGGTGAGTTTTACAATGTCCAAAAACTCCCACATTTTCTTTGAACTCCGATTTTGCCAAAAACAAACATTTATACAATTGCAATCTCTTAGTAAATTACATACCCAGGTTACATATTATGTGCAGCACATATCAGTCCAATCCTCAAGTCTGTGGGACCTTATTTCGCCCTTCCGATACATTTTGGTAATTTTTAGCATTAAAGATTCGGCCTAAAATTCCAGAACTTTATACACACAGGCGAATTATCCCCAGGGATGTATGTACAAAATGTTATATTGGCAACATTGATATTTTTTGTTTTATCCTCAATACTTTTCCCTTTCTGCCTCCAAGGTGTCAGTGAGTTCTACCATGTCTCAAAAGAAATCACGAAAAATCACTTTTAAACTGACATTTTTACAATTTTTCAAAGTCTTGCTGCAAAGATAGATGTCTTTAAAGTTAATTCCTGAAATAGTCTTTGGGACCAAATGGCAGTCTTTGTTCCTAGTTCCATGTTTTTTTCTTTAACTTCAATTCCTGCCAACTATCATCTCCTTCAGAGCATGGTGGGGGTTTCTCCCTTGATTGAAGTTATATTGCCCTCTTTACACCTCAGGCTTCCTTCCCTGGGAGCTTCATATTTTGGGTCCCAGCAGAGAAAAGTCTGTTCAACTCTGTAATTATCAGGGGGTTGTCAGTTTCTGCTGAGAGAGAGCCCTCCTTTTTGTGCCACCCCTCCAAGCAGAAAACCGGTTTTCAACTTGCAGCTCCAGCCAACATAGTTTTAATCTTTAATTTCTGATCTTAGATCCAGTTGCATAAAATAACCCATGTTATATAGTCTCACCATCAACAAACCCCTTCATATTGCCAAAGACATGTAGGCTTTCATTCACCAGCGTACTGTTCCAACACAGGCATTTGTTTTTCTTTAGTTTGCTAGTTTGCAAAAGCCCTTCCTGCCCGATGTGTGCTTGGCAGAACGGTGCAGTTATTTTTGTTGCAAAACACAGTTTTGAGCCACGGCGCTCACAGGAGCCAGCGCAACCCTTTTGTGGTTGTTTCTGCGCAAATGCAGCTTAGTGATGTGGGGCAATGTCGATGAGTCGGTCAATATATCCCACAATATATCCCACAACTAGATACCATGATCAGTCTTCCCCTGCACTGGCTCCGGGTCTACTATGCACTTAGGGGCTGTAACTGCCACCCACAGTCCCCTGCCTCCTTGCACTTACCCAGAGCTGTGCTTCTCTGGCTGCACTTACTCAGAGCAATGCTGCCTGATTGCACCCCCTCCCCTCCCTTGCACTCCTCCTCCCTTCCCCCTACACTTAACGTCGTAGCACTTGCACAATCTGAATGACACAAGGCCTAGTAAGATTGTTTGTTCTCGTCATCCCTCCGTCTTCCCTCCCTTGTCTTGTCACACCTCGAAACACATGTGTATAGGTGCGTTATAAATGACATCACAATGTGTTGCTTCAGCGGTACACAAAAATGCTCTATTGTTGCTCATTTTAGGTATTGGATACAAATTACCTCCTTTGACATTAAAAATAGTAGTACAACATTGCTAATCAAATGGGTTTGTTTGCTAATCAAGAATACTTTAATTAGCAAAGTCTGCTAATCAGGTTTTGAAAACTAATGTATGCCTTGTGTTAGCAATGTATTTTATCCATTTTGTGTTTATAATAAAGTAGCAAGGAAGCTAATAACAAAATTAAAGGACTGTTTTGGTCAAAAAATATTATTGTCCCTATGGGTCGCCCATGTGCTTTTAACCATAATTCGATCGATCGTACAAACATTTACTATGCACTTACCCGAGTTTTCGTCTCTTGAACACAAGCAAAATCAGGCAGCAGGGCGCGGCCATTTTGTGATAATCCTATCATTTGCCGCATGGCCCTGTGTGACCTGCGTTTGCTGCACTAAATCATATCCCCCCCACCCCTGAGCCTGACATCACTAGACGCGTACCGCCCATTTCACAACGCTAAAGCACGTCTCGTGTCAACATTCTCTGCGCCTCAGCTAATGACATGTCGCCATGGAAACGGCAGGAAGCCTCTTTCCTCGGCAAGTGTAAACAGAGCGTTTCACAACACACAACAGCAGATTTTCTTTTCCATTCCTCTCGCTTTATTTCTTTGAGTATTCTGTGACTCGTTTCTGTGCTCTAGTCAGCTACCTTCGTTGCTTGTAGCCCGTGTGAACAGATACCAGTACGACCGCTATAAATTATTTTCGTTTCTTTACCACACAATGGCAACAATAATGCCCTATCTGTACGAGCCCGAGTATTCCGAGGAGGAATTACTGGAAAGAGCAAGCTCTGTAGACGATGGGGATTTGGACAACAGTTGGGCGGACGTTTCAACAGATGAGCATGGGCCTAGTGGCATGGACTGTTTTTCCACCTGGTGTACCTGCAATCGGTGCACGCTAATGCCAACTGAGGTGGAAAACTGCTGCTGCCTAGAAAACTCTGGAGGCTTGTCCTACATATCGCAAGGCGATCCACAGCCGCAATGCGTTACCGAGCTGCCAGACTTCACGGCAGTCTGTCTCACACGGTCCGTGTTGAGGATTTTGATGGTGCTTATGCACAAACTTCGTGCAACAGTTCGCCCTCGTAATCCAAGCAACGAGTAAGTGTAGTCTGGTTGTGATGTCAGTTAGGCCACTACTATTTCTTGGTTGTCCCCTATATTCTCGTAGCTTCAATATATCCATGTCATATCCGTATAGTTTTGCAATTCTCCAGTAATAGTCGCATAAAAGTCATTCAATATTGTGCAGTGTCTAGTTAGCATTTTTCATGGTAAAAATGCCATTGCATACAAGAATTGTCATTGACAACTAAGGTTTAATACACTTATCTTGGTCATTTAAAACAGATTGTATCTTTCTTTCATAGGTGGTACCGGCTGGTGGCCTATCGTTCGTACACATGGTGGCTTCATGGGAGGCTTGGACACCGTGTTCGACGAGTAATACCCACCTGTGTCGGTGGCGCCATTAGACAAACTTTCCCCAGCGACAGTGGTCAGTACAGGGGATTTTCCCTCGCTGAGCTGCAACCAGACCTTTACAATGTCTAGTATTATTGTGTCATCAAAATAAGAAACCAAATAAAACACAACATATTTTTTATCAATGGTTGTTTCAGTTTTTAAGTGAATTAAGCGCGTCTCCATTCAGCAGTGTTCCGGTGCCTTGTCTGCACGCCTCCCGGCCCATCCATCCCACCCCCCACTATCAAAGGCAGTTCGCACCAGTAGATGTCAGGGGCGCGAACGGCCAAGGTGCCAAACAACATGTACACTTCAAAAGGAATCCTACGCCCAGGGGCCATTGTTCACATGGCCTCCCCAGACCCCCGTGTCTCCAGGCAGGCCTCCCCTGAAGCAGACCGTGCCCCTGCAATCCACATAATACCACAACATATACACGTCATTCATTCACAAACACACCCCTTTTTGTTATTCTTTATAAGCCACTGGATATTTACCATGAGAACATCTTTGAGCACTGCAAGTCAACTCGTGAACGTGCTACTCTGTGACCGGTTCGAGTGAACTCATCAGTGTGCTACCTGTGAACATCTCCCTGTTCTCCTGCAACTAATTACTCTGCTTGCTGAATCCAACTGTTTGTTGGTCAAGGTAAGGGCATGTATCCTAATCATATCTCCTTCATTTGTACATTTATATCTATTCCGAAGTATCAAACTCTGTACTGCTATGTTAATTTGTATCATTGCTATTGACTTGAGTTTCTTTTGTTATGTTATCGATATATCAATTTTTATCAGTGTCAATTTGCATCGTATTGCAGCCTTCGCGGACCGTGTCTATAGTATAAGCAGGTTTCCTTTTCGTGCATGATAGAACATTCAAGGGACGAGTAACATGTTCTGATTTTCAACACATCAATGAATCGTTTGTGAAATGTATCCTATAATACAGCTGCACACGCTGCACTGGTTTTGAGTGGTGCCCAAAAGAAAGCGTTCAATGAACAATGTATGGTCCAATTCATTCTTTCTCATGCAAAATATTTTTTTTAATAATGTTGACCTTTATTTTGCAGAATTAACAACAATGCCTGCATGTTCTATTTTCGGTTGCCCTTCGAAGACCCATGACAAATCCGAAGCATTACAATGCATGTATTCCCTAAGACTGTTGATTGAATAAGAGAATGGGTCAGACGTTGCGGGTATCCACCGGAAGAGCTTGAAAGTAGAGTCAAACTAGTCTTGGAGCACAAGAGGGGTCATCGATACCGCATCTGCAGCCTGCACTTCTCCCCGGATATGTTAGACATCCTTGTACACAAGGAGGAATCAACTGAGCACAACTCGGAAATTGCTCCCAAACGCTATTCCGACTTTACTCGTGAAAATGCCGCCACAGGCGAGTCACACTTCCGGATTTAGCTTTACACCTGTATTTTCGGTGTAAATGCCACTTATAGTACTTTCCATATTTATGTGATTGAATAGCTGTTGAAATGACTTTTTCGCTAAACATCAGTCCTTGTTTTGTAGAACCCACATAGAAAAATGATTTATGGGGATGGATAGCTATGCTATATTATGCATTTGAATAAGTGTAATTTTCTCGTATTCAGTCTCCTTACATGCCATTTTGTAATGTTGGAATTTCTAAATCGAATAATACTTTGCCTTTACCACTCCATGACTATCCACCGAATATGAAGGAACAAGATTCAACATCCATGTCTTGCTTGGAGTCATCAACCACTTTGAGCGCGTATCAGGTAATGTTACCTAGCTACTCTGTTCCAGACTGGTTTTAAACACGGAATTAGATAATGTGATCATATTTTCGCAACTTATCATTGCATTACACAATGTTTCTTTACTACTTTACTGTTGATATGTACCTTTGCCGTCTTTCCAAATTGTGTGTCCCGTTTACAATCTTTTCGACCTTACTAATGCAAGTACTGTGTTTAAGGGAGATGCTGAAGCGTCCACTACAATCCGAACACCCCTCGTAGTAGATCCGGTGTCAGAGGTATGGTCCTTCATAGCCCAATAGGACGAGATCTTCTGATCTTATTTTCATGTCGTGTAATTGTTTTACACAATGTTTCATTCCTTCTTAAGTATTGATATGTACCTTTGTCTTTCCAAATTGTGTGTCCTGTTTACAATCTTTTCGTCCTTACTAATGCAAGTACTGTGTTTCAGGGAGATGCTGCAGCATCCTCTACAATTACATTATCCATTGTGGTTGTTCCAGAACCAGACCTTACAGTTGGTCTGGACCCAGAGGTATGCGCACTGACAGTACCATCGAATGAAAGAAAGTCGGTCTAATTAGATGTCTAATGCCAATGACTTATTTTAAATGGATACTATTTTTTGTAGGGATGTATACAAGATCCGTCTATTGAACCGGAGGAACGTGTATCTGAGTCGGTGCACCAGTTTGCTGATGTTAGAGTAAAGAAGGTTTCAAAGAAAAGAAATAAAAATAAGGTTAGTTATAAACCCTTTCTATTGTTGGCAATAGTTTTGTGCTAAGGCCTTCATTATATGTTTTTTTAATGTCAATTGTACAACATTGTATGTTGGATTTACACTGAACATCCCTTTTCCTATCTGTCCTGTAGTTGCCCGATGGAGTATGGACTATGCAGACACAGACAGCGATACAAATGACAGATGCTGCTTGCCAAACTGTTTTCACCATGTAGGAACTATTAATTGAGGCATGTCGTGTTCACACTCGAGATGCCTATGTCCAATGGCCAGAAAATGAATTTAATAAGACCAGCGATTCCAGCAAAGTGTTCTTGGACCATTGCTAGAGTGCACCCGCTCCGCCAGAGGAAGGTGAAATTGAATTTATACATGATAGTTTAACATTACTATATGAGCACTTGACACAATCGACACCCGCCAAATAAATGCCCCCCAAAAAACAGTCCACATTGATCTCTTCTCCTATCCATCGTCAAGTAACAGATGTTGAAATGACAGAAACTGAAGCATCAACACTATTGACCGACCAAACAGATCAAGATATCGACTATAGTATGTCCGGTTTGGCTGATATGTCCACAACGGTTCAGTCAGAAACCACAGTGTTGCCAGAAGACAGTATGATAAAAAGGCCAAATACATAGTATTTGGCAGCAGCTTGATGGAGATTATACAGATGCTGAAATGTGTGCATTCAGTGGGAGGGGAAGTATGTGGAAAGCCATTGGTGAGTGTGACTCCTCTAACACAAGGCAGTAACCTCAAAATACATGCCACCTGTGAAAAGTCACAAAGCTTTTTCATGGTCCGCTCAACCGATGCTGGGGAAACTGCCACCTGGCAATCTACTGTGTGCAGCAGCTTTACTTTTCAGTGGCTCCAGTTTGTGGGACTCCATTTCATTTCTAAAACGCAATACTACAAATAGCAACGTGATTATCTATTCCCTGCCATTAGTGATGCTTGGAGAATTGAACAATTGGCTATTCAAAGTACATTCCCCGACAAACGGTTCAGGCTAGCCGGCGATGGACAGTGTGACAGCCCCGGATTATCTGCTAAGTACTGCACCTACCATCTTCAGGACATGGAAAGTAATAAAATTGTGAGTTTGGTGGTCGTGCAGGTGTCCCAATGTAAATCCTCGGTGGCCATGGAGAAACTTGGTTTTATAAAATCACTGGAAGATCTACAATCGAGGGGAATACAAATCGACCTCATAGCCACGGACAGACATGTTTCTATAGCCAAGACAATGAGAGAGCAGTATCCAAATATTAATCAATTTGATGTATGGCATGTTGCCAAATCAATCAAAAAAATCTCGGCTGCAGGGAAGAAAAAAAGGTTTGGAAGGTATTTTGCAATGGTCCCTGTCTTTCAGAAACCATCTTTGGTGGAGCTCAAAAACACGTGATGGGTCTGTGGAAATTCTACTGGAAAAATGGCGGTCACTAATGCACCACTGTTCCAACGTTCACCACTGGACAGAAAAACATTTCCACCAATGTGAACATAGCCCTTTGTCCCCAGAGCAGGTACGGAAGAAGAAGTGGTTGATCCCATCTTCACCTCCACACAAAGCCCTTGAGAAGATTGTGTTTGATAAAACTATCAAGAGATCTTAAGGGACTCACAGAATTCTGTCACACAGGAGATTTGGAGGTGTTCCACAATATGTGCCTAAAGTACAGGCCAAAGAGATTGCATTTTGGTATCCAGGGGATGAAATGTCAGACTTTACTTGCGGCATTAGCGAATAACAAGAATGTGGGCCGGGAACAATCTAGGACTGCGGGAAATTTAGGGATGCTTCACTACACTATGGCCTTTACGAAAAGAAGCAAGAAATGGGTTGTCAAACCAGTATATGAGAAAATGGAATTTGATTTTGTGAAAGATCTTGTTAATGTCGTCGAGATGCATTCTAAGGGAATAGCGCACAAATCTGTTCAGAGCACACATACATTGCCACAAAACATTGCCAGCGTGCCATGTCCACCCAAAGCAGAGCTTGTTAAATCGTTCAAATCCCTGTTGAAATGATTACCGTCTGTTTTTATTTTTGCAAAAAATGTTTCTATAAACTGTACAAATAAAGTATGCCTTTTGTCTTTCGAAATCTATCCTCGGAGTCCTTATCTTAAATAGATATTAGAATTATTATGATTGCTTTCACAGTTCAGTTGAGATACTGTGGGGCCTTCATTTTTCGTGTTAATGACCAATGGGTAACAGTGTGTATGAATATTAATGTTTTGGCAGAGGACTTGCAATAAAGTTCAGCAAAAAGCTGAATAACTGCTGGACCTACAAAAGGGATTAGACCTAGGCCACAAAACATTCCAGGCACGCAAGAAGTACTGACTGTGAAAACATGCCATGGGTTAGGAGGCCATGGGATAAGCAGAGGTGGCCCTATTATTAGACACATTTTGACTCCGTTTTTGTGTTACACCGACTATAATTTGGGAATAGGGGGCATTCTGTCGTTGGCAAATTTCACCTACAGCTGAGCAGCGCCACGAACAACGTGCAGTGATAGCACCCAATTTCCTGTGCCCGTGCTTCAAAATTCATGTTCTCATGGATGCGTTGACACGGGATGTTGCAAAGTAAGAATGTATGTTCATTTTGAGAGAAGGTCACCAGCTTTGAATTTTTGCTTGGGAGCTGGGAGGCCCATGCGTCCCGCGCACAGTATAAGGTTCTATTGTTCTTTGACCTCGAGAGGCAGGGACCATTGCGAAAGGGATTGAATTGAAGGGGGCTGTAACAACGTATGATATGATAAGGTTGCCCATTCCGAAACTGCACCTAGTTACATATGTGTTCAGTTTATGAGAAAACCTTGACACAAACGGATGAGTCTGCATTACACCTAGAGAATGGAAATGCCGAATATAATGCAAGTTTCTCTTTAGACAATTTCATACCAGAACTAATCGAAATACGAATAGCTGACCATTACTGCTGGGTGACAGTGTACTTGTTCGTTCTGTTTGGCATATTGCAATGAAGTGCTAGTACAACCTTTGTGTGCAGGGCCATCTACCGGGCACATGGGCAGGCCAGCATCGAGACGCATGTAGACCACCACTCGTTTCTCCCTGGCTCTACGCTAATAAATCATTACATTGTTTTTGCACCTCGAATTCTTGCCCCAGTTTACGCATTACGTTTAGAGCTCAACATTCTCATTCGCACTATCCTCGGAAACAAATAGAGTACTTTGATATTCCACGTTGTATTCTCTCGGTTCACATTGTGTCACCTCTGCGCTAATAAAGGAAATGATCAATTGTAATAAAGATCGGCTGAGACACTTTTCGATTTTTATCTTTTGCAAACGGGTACATCGTGCCGTTCTGCGATTGTCATCTATTCCAGACCCCGACCGATGGCTTCTTCAACCACCAGCTGCAGCTACATGACAATCACTGGATCTACTTGACCGTATTTTGGGATGACAGACAAGGTCCAATATGTCTGCAAGCGGTACCGGCGTTTAGGAGCAACATAACCTTTACGGTGGTCTAGTGCCAAGTTGAAGCACCAGCCTTGCAATTCACTGTGCGACCGAAGTGCTTCGTTTACCCAAAACGAACAACCTGTGCACCCAAAACGAACACCCTATGGACCCAAAAGGACCAGCGTGTGACTCACGATAAACATTTGCGGATTTATGAAACGAGAGCAAAGAAAAAAAGTTACATTTTAATTGATTTGATCACACGCCGAATGTTATCGAAACATTTAATGTGAAATAAATGTACTTTACCAATTGTACAGTCTCGTTGTTTCCTTTTAAAGTACAGTTTCATATTCCTAATTGTGACGCACCGCACTGTGAGACGATGTGTGTTTTCCGGGTTCCGCGTCTAGTTGCGTAGGTGACGATTGGGCACGTTTGGCCACGCTGCCCAGCAACGTCACAGAGCGAGGCGGAGAATATAAATGATTTGGTGATGTCAGGCTCAGGGGCGGGGGATATGATTTAGTGCCGCAAACGCAGGAAACCCAGGGCGATGCGGCAAGTGATAAGATTATCACAAGATGGCCGCGTGATGCTGCCTGATTTTGCTTGTGTTCATGAGATGAAAACTTGGGCAAGATGCATATGAAATGTTTGTACGATCGATCGAATTATGGTTAAAAGCACATGGCCGAACCATAGGGACAATAATATTTCTGACCAAACCATTCCTTTAAGGCTCAATCACTTCCCCTTCGCAGTTAACAGAATGTATTGGAATAAATAATAATTAACCCAACTGTACGTGTGATAACACCTCACCCCTTCCTTCACTTCCCTTCCCACCTCAGCATTAGTGCATTCCTCACTGACCTGCACTTCCGCCCGCCCCGCCCCGCCCCGCCCCCTTGCACTTCTTGTTACTGCACTTGCACAATCCGAATGACAAGGCCTAGTAGGACTGTTTTTGGTATTCTTCATCCCCGTTACCCTCCCCCTCCCCCACACTTTAATCTTGTTGCACCTTGAAACACCATTTGCTGTATAGGCGAATTAGAAGTACCCAATAAATAAATATAAAAATGGAGCAGCACCATAAAGTCTTTTATGGCACATAATCAGTTGTTTGAAAACAATCGTAGATTTTACTGGCAGCCAATGTAGCCCTCCAAGAACATGGGCTGCATGATCTCTTTCGAGGTAGAGACATTCTCCTGGCTGCCACATTTCGTATTAGCTGCCATAAGATACTAACTGGCAAAACTTTTCACAATTTCACATGTGAATCCATTGATAGAGTCCCAAATCATTCTTAATGTTTTTACTTTTGATTGTATTTTTAAAGGGATGTCTGCTAAAGCAACCTTCGGATACAAAGAAAAAAGCTTGAAGCAAAACATGTAAAGATATCGGCAGAAATTCTGTTTTCTTCTGATATAAACCAAGACAGTTTTTGCACATCCATATTTTTTACTTGTTTGAAAATACACCTGGTTTGATAAGTATTCGAGTCATCTGTCTAAATGAAAACATCTGTATATCATCTGCAAAGTTCTGAAAAATCGCTCCCAGGTTCTGTAGCAGGTCATGTAAAGGTGTATATATAGATTTTAAAAAAGAAGCAATAGAGATGCATGACACTTTGGTAAATCTACAAAGAACAATTTTGGTGTGGACCTACACCAGAGAAACTATTTTGGAGAAAATAAGCAATCCATTTTGATGCCGACTCGGACAACCCCACGTGAATTTAAGTAGCAAAGAGTGAGGCAGTGTTGCAAAAGCTGCAGAAAGATCTAAAAGCATTATTGGTCCACTACTGTGCTGGTCCATAATTTTAAGTGCATTTTGTTTCAGAGCTACTAATATTTGATCTTACAATGTCTATTTTATCTCTGAAAAAAGACTGCATTAAATGGCACCAATAAACAGAGGACAAAGTGCAGTATCAAACATTGCCACATTGTTTAAATTTGTGAACAATTCCTTGGGGTACTGGAAACCATCAATCTTTTTGGCATACACATTTTCTCCAGTAGAACCGAATTTAAAAACCACTCAAAAGCAGAGTACATGTTTCAAAAATACTTTACAAGCTTAGAATATTCAATACATTCTTTAAGAGTGGATGAAAGTTCAACGGGGCACAGCTGATTTTCAGTGTAGGATATATGACAGTAATGCACACATTATACTGCATGCCCCGATTCCCGTTTGATCAACATCAAAACTCTTAGTTTTACAACATTTAGGAGTACGAGGCAATTACCAGGAATGTTGTGTTATGTTACTGGGATGTATACAGTGGACCGCTGGCATCCTGAGTTAAGTTGCCAAAATCACAATGCTTTCAGTTTGTCTCAGATCTTTTCCCAAAGTTTATGCTTTCACATTAGTCTGCCTTGCATTTTCATTTATCTTACCCAGCAGAGGCCTCACGTTCCCAATTTAATGTAGCACCACACAAGGGCATGTAACCCGACTTTAAAAGCAACTATAATTAACACGAAGGCACAAATGAATCCACTGCAGGTTAATCGTTACGATGCATATTATCACTTGTAGGTATCAAAATACAAAACAAATAATTGGCAATTGGACTCACTGGCCCTTCGTGCTCATATTTAATTGTAAGAAGGCCACCGTGCATTGCGATTTTATGATATGTTACATTGCTTGCTCCAAGTGAAAATATAACCCAGGTGCACAGGTCACTTATTACTCAGCAACAGATTATAAACTCACAAGAAACGCTGTAATTTTAGTTATTTTCAGGCAGTGTCCAAAAAAGTGTGCCGTTTTGTTCACTGCATTTTACACGGAATTGGCATCGTAATTTTAGGATATTAGAGAGTAGCAGCCTGTTTAATTGAGATGATAGATAGCATCCAACTACATCCAAAAGATTGCATGCCACAATGGTTCTACAATAATTGTAATTGTATTTCTGGGCTGAGACCAACAGCAGAATCTGACCTGTGGCCTCATCATGCAATTGAATACAAGCCATGCACGCTACCTACATACAACATTAGAGTTACATGTGGACTTTTTCTGTCTGCTCAATCACATCAGTGAGTATCATGAAGGAGTGTACTACAGGGTACAACCTTGTTACCCAGATATCATTTTTTTTTTTTTTTATAAGTCCCATCACCAGATATTTGCAGAAGAGAACCCATGTGAGAGTCACACAAAAACTATTTTGGGCATTCAAGGAGCACACGGTCACAGCACCACGATCGAGGTTCAAACTGATATATTCATTCCAATATCCAACATCTAAACTTGACATTTTTCAGTGAGCAGAAAAACTTCCAAAGTGGTTTCTGACCGGGAATAAACGTATGGAATCCATCAACAGCTGAGAATGGACCCAATGATGTGCATATTGAACTTAAGGAAGAAACAGTGGATGATGGGAATCAGTTCTACATCAGAAAGGCCATCTGGCTTACACAGATGACTGCCAAATTAAAGGATTTAAGTCAAATAGAACTTGTTTGTGCAGCACCGAACACAATCTGTGCAGCTCAATTTTTTATAACAAAACAATGTCATGAAAAAATGTTTGAAAGATACGCATTTTTCACAGACATTTATTCGATTAAAAAAAAAAAAAATCAGTTGCCAATTTCTGGAAAAGACATTGAAATGCCACTTCTAAGAATTTGAAAATAATGTAATGTCTACAAATGTCTCATGCACCAGGCAAAATACAGAATTCAGGGCATGGGGTCATCGACCCAAAGCAGTGGGGTCTTAGCAGTGAGAAATGATGGATAAAATCTTGCAAGCGAGAGGACAGTGATTTCTGCTAGTGAGGAACTGTATCATGTAAGGAATTTACAAAGCACAAGCCTTGCTCACATGCTACAATGCGTTTGATTGAAAGATGGGAAGAGCAGGGAGTACAAAAGGTACAATGAAAAGATCAGGGGGCATTTTAAGACCTGTGGTCATTCAAATAAATAACTAAGTGTTTGTCATTCGAAGAGCATGGTCTTGATCAATTCAGGTTTTCAACAATAAAGAGCAGAGGTCACTATTTGTGCACAAATTATTAGCAGCCGTAACAGCTAAAACAGTAGAAAAATCATGAAACGAGCCAAGCCGTATACCTTTTTTTGGAGAATCTTAAATCGTACGACTAACGCCAAGCTGGGAGCCACCCTTTAGAACTAGGGAGGTGAGCCAGCTATGCAATACTCTCCCCTAAGGGACAGGGCAAGGGACATCCTGTGTATACTTGGTGATGACCGACACCCAGGAGCTGGTTTTAGCCGCTGCTCACTGATTCTCAATTTCGAACCCTGTAATGGAAATATTAACTCAAATATTAGCTCCATTAATTGCCCATGGTCAGATCATCTCATGATATGTTTTGAGCTAGTATTGCCATGTAAAGCAAAGCCTACTCTGTTTAACAAATCCGGAATCTTATGTCCCAACATCAGTAAAATCACCAGTCAGACTATGGCCCCCTATGCTTAAACCCCTGCTTGAGGATTCTTTCCATGAACAATCAATCATTGGTGCTGAAGGTTGATTTCTATCCTGCCTCTTCAAAAGTAGCCTTGGACCCGATTTCTCCACTTAGGCTAAAAACTGTATAGCCCCATTAAAACTCTTTGTATGCAGTGGTCAAAGTGTACGAAAAGAAGTAAAGGAACTAGGTTCCCTACTGGCCTGCACCGCTCCACACAAACCCCATCACCACGCCCCTCCCACGCATAATACAAACCCCAAAACACATGCACCTGCTGTTTAAGGGCACGTCCAGTGCAGTGCACTGAAAGTACAAGTTTCAACGTCTTCCTACACTTTTATTTTAAAACAAAACCGTTCCGGAACGGTTTCTTTTTAAAATAAAAAGTATAGGAACCGGTGAAACTTAATTAAAAGAAGTAGAGGAGCACCGCTCCTGACAGCTCCCGCCCACTTCGACCACTGTCTTTATGTATGTATGATTAAACAGAGAGCTGAGAGGAAATGGGAAAGAATGGGCCACTGCACAGGTCCAATACAGGTCAGCTCTTGTTGCCTCTAATATATAATTACTAATTCTCCCTTGTCCAGAACTCTACCAAAGAACTGTTTAGCGTATTACATACCCTCAAGAATAAGTATGTCATTATTACTGGCTCTCCTGCTTCATCCGATTGGTGCAACAAGCTGAGGCTCATTTGGAGCAAAAGATCTGGGACAATATCAGGTTTAAAAAACCCACTTAATGGCCCCTTGAGGCTATTCCTAATCCCTTCGGGACCTTGAGAAATGTGGGGAATTCTGTTCCACAGTTCTTTTTCTTTCCTGTGTCCAATAATGAAGTTGCCAGAACAACCTGAGAGCTTAAAGCCACTAGCTGCGGCAGTGACATATGGCATAGTAAAATTATCACAGAGTGTGGCCCGCTTTTGGTGCAATCACTCACTACAATGGTTAATGAGACCTTTTCCACTAGCCTCATACCGTATTCACTGAAGGAGACCTGTATCACTCCCATCATAAAAAAGGTCTCCCTGGATACCTCTGATCCCGGTAATTACCGTCCTATCACCAATGTTAGCTTTCTACTAAACATTCTAGACAAAATTGGCTATTCACAGTTGCAGCGTTTTGTTGTCACGCACAACCCATTGAGTATCTACCAATCGGGTTTCCGTCCAGTGCATAGCACAGAGACTTATATGCTGGATAGCCAGTCGGACATGCTTGACTGCCTGAATGAGGGCAAGGCTTACTGTTGATGTTCCTGGACCTTTCAGCAGCTTTGAATGTACTTGACCATGACATCTTACTGTCGTGATTTGCCAAAGATCTTAATTTTGACCATCTAGCCATTAGCTGGATTAATTCATCCTTGCGAGGTGGGTCTGCCTCCGTGGTGCTGGAACAGCATTCATCCAACACCCATTTGATAACGCAGGCAGTCCCTAGGGAACATGCATGTCCCACTTGCGCTTCAATCTTTAGAGAAGTCCTCTCCATGGACTTCTATGTAGCAACATGGTTCCATTTCAAGATTATGCTGATGACAATCAGCTGCTGTATATTGTCTGGTGACGTCGATAAAGACACTAAATATATCAATAACATCTTTAATCTCAACGGTTTATGGATGAGGGACAACTGGCTACGTGCCTGAACGACCAAAAGACAGAACTATTATTGTTGGCATCTCAGAATACAAACAAGAAACTTGGACACATATGACTGTCTCTGAACACCTACACCATCCCGATATTGAGGAAAGCTCAATCTTTACGCATTTATCCCAACACTGAAATGAATATGAATGCCCAGGTTTCAGCCACTGTTAGTTCTTGTCATTACCTAGGTTTGCTTGGTCAGATAAAACATTTTATATCGGACTCAAAGGGTGCTATTGTGGCTAGGGCCATTACTGGGAGTGAGCTGGATTATGGCAATGCATTGCTTGTGGGGGCACTGGCATGTGAGGTTGCTAGGCGCCAGGTGGTGCGGAACACAGCTATTCGGATTGTGGGTAATGTCAGAAGATCACACGTTTCTCCTACATTGAAAAGCCTCCACTGCTTGCCAGTTGCACAGCGGATTAAGTTAATGTGTTCAAACAAGCTTTATTCGGCAATAAAAACCAAAACAGTCACAAATTGCACAATTTTAAGGCAGTTCATAAAAGCACATATCAATCAATATTGTATGTTACCAATAAACTAAAATACAAATATTTTTTAAAATGACATAAATCCGATCAGAAGGAATTAGCTGCACAACCTCATAACATTGCTTTCATTCTCCTTAACCATGACCTATGGAGAAATGTTACAATATAATAAACCTCATTCAAATTAGTGCTACTTTTACAATAAGCAACAGCAGCTTCTCTATGCAAAACTCCCTTCCATCTAAAAAGGGGACTCAAATAATGCCTGCCAAAGGTCCTGATAACCAGGACAAAAAAGAAGGAAGTGTTTTGACGACTCGATAGAGTTACCACAAACTTTACATTGTGTGTCAAAGGAACTAGTCCATTTTGCAGTAAAAGTGGCCACATTAAGGGTATTGGTATAGAGCTGAATAAACAACGCTCATGCATATACAGGGGCCACTCAGTCTAGGTAGGGCTCAAGCCCTCTGTTTCAGCAATAAAAACGATACTCCAATTTGTAAAGCAGCACCATGCACTTTTCATATTTCTAATTATAACATCGCAGCACTTTATTTTGACCCTCTTATTCAAACCATGGGGTAACCCCTCTGAGCTTGGCCAAAGTGCGGGCACCTCTAACTCCACAAGCCCTTTGCAGATATGCCTAAACCATGAGCTTGACCCAGGTACATTCGCGAGATTAATAATCATATCCCTATATTTTACGAGTTCAGGTGTACATCATAATCTGGCCCAGAACAATGTTGGCCGACTGGCCGCTACTTCACACAAAGGCATAAGCTCACATTCTCATTACAACCAGGGCATTGGGGCTACGTTTCGTTGCATAAGTAGAGACCTAAGTCAATGGTTTTCCGCCACCTTGATCTGTGCACACTCACAGTGACACCTCAACTCTGCTCCATAAAGTGTGGACAAGCATCCCTGTGCTTGATACAATTTTAAAGTTAGGGAAATTGCACCTCTCCCATCTGTGCTATAAAAACAGCGTATACCGTTGCCCATTACGTTTTAAGTGGTGACCATTACAAATAAATGCATGTATGGCAAAGCTTCTGCCTTTTTAACCAACCCATTCCCCCCACTCCAGGTCGTAGCAACCATTAACCAACCAACGTTTCAACCATAGCCGTGTGGGTGGTAGAGCCTTTCTGATCCTCACACCCAACTCTGTGGAACAGGTTACCACTGTGTCCACGGCATGACCCCCTTGTGTCCGTTAGTAAAAATGTAAAAACATTCACCTTTACAGAATTCTTTACTATTGTGACCTCTTCGATGTTGGATTATTTTTTTTTTGCTTAGTGTTTTTTGTTAGTCTTATTGTTTATTTCTTTGTTACAGCACTTTGACGCCTGCAGGCTTAAGCGCTTCATAAATAAATAATGTGGCTTTACCTGGCTCACCAGCCTTGGCTTGAATGGGTGGTGCTTCTGTGAAATTTTGTTTTGGGTTGTTAATATCGTAGTAGCCTTAATGGTCTTGATACGGTCACTGGGGTATATGGTCATTTCATCGAATATTTTCCATCTAATTTTTTGCAACGAAAAAAGTTGCATTATATGTATTTTTTTGGGGGGGGGGGGGCGGTTGGGGATCCACCCCAAACCCCCAGTTTTTTAACCTTCAAAACCCATCCCCTCAAAAAATTAACCCTTAACCCATCAAAAATATACATTAGATGCAACTTTTTTCGTTGCAAAACCCTCGATGGAAAGGCATTCGATCCAAATACCAAATACCTGTCGATACTGCTGCACTTGAGTAGGTAACAGTGCAGGTTGGCAACTGACAAAACACAATCTGATACAAAATATTTCAATTTCATCTACTATGCCATGTTTATGGTGGCTCTACCCCCCGATTTCCCATGCGTCAGAGAAAGGAAGATATGAAGGTTATACAGGGGGCTTTGTTAATCCCATCATGAGAGTTTGTGTTTTCAGAGCATGCCACGTCCATCTGTCGGCAGATCTGGTGAGAGCTTCCTTGCTTTTACGTTAAAGATTCCCTACCCCTATTGTGCCCTTGCATCTAGTGAATACACTCTTAGGTAATGTTCACTACAAATCAGCAAGGGCCTTACAGAGAGACGCCCTCCGAGAGAGCACGATTATGGGGGTAATTCATAGATTTCAGCGCAGAGGCAGCGCACGCGAGCAGCGCAGAGAGGGAGCGTGCGCCAGCGTGCGCCAGCCGTGTGCGCTAAACAGCATTCTGGTGCACCGCATATTCATGGATTTTCCAAGCCATTTTGAACCTGCCGCAGCGAACATCCCGCAATGCCAGTTACGCCCCCAAGAACGCCCCTTGCGCAAGGAAAAGCCATTGAAGTCCCCAATACGGCGCAAAGGGCCGCGCTAACCCTGGACCAGCTTACAGGGCCGCAACACTGTAATCGCGTGAAAATACTACGTGTACCCCGCTCACAGCAGCCAAAACGCGTGAAAATGTATTTGCGCACCCCTCGGAATAAGCATACCCTGCTCGCGCCAGGTAAATTGCATTGAAAAAGTACCCCCTGTGTTGTGGGCTGCCTGTGGGGCATGCACAGGGTGGATGGGCTGCCTGCGGGGCATGAGGAGGGTGAATGGGCTTCCTGTGGGGCATGCCCAGAGTGGATGGGTGTGTATGCAGGGATTTTCATACGAGACAGGCCTGGCGCGAGCGGGGTACGTGTATTTCGGGTATGCGCAGGGATTTTCACACGGGACAGGCCTGGCGTGAGCGGGATACGTGTATTTCGGGTATGCGCAGGGATTTTCACACGGGACAGGCCTGGCGCGAGCGGGGTACGTGTATTTCGGGGGTATGCGGGGAGTTTTACACGCGATTTGGCATTGTGGCCCCTCCCGGGTGAGCCCTTTACCCCCTCCCCATACCCTGCAGGCAGCCCACACCACAGGGAACTAATCTACACCCCTTACCATGCTATGGAGACAGCCTACACCACAGGGGACTGCCCTACACCCCTGACCATGCCCTGCAGGCAGCCCACATGGCACCATGCACTTGTGAGCCCAGACTCATGTCCCCCACCCATGACGGGCA
Organism: Ambystoma mexicanum; assembly: GCF_040938575.1. Taxonomy (NCBI): domain Eukaryota; kingdom Metazoa; phylum Chordata; class Amphibia; order Caudata; family Ambystomatidae; genus Ambystoma; species Ambystoma mexicanum. The sequence goes on along the minus strand of NC_090931.1, from coordinate 680,247,612 downwards.
CCTGCCAGCAGGCCCCGACACATGGCCCACCAAACATGTCCTAACAAAACAGACCCATGTCCCTAATGCCATTCCGATTCCCCCTTGCCCCCCCCCGTACAAGCATGCAACCATCCACTGAACCCACTCCCAAATTACCCATGCCATGAAAGTCACAAAAGAACCACCATGGCCATGCATAAATGTACAACAGAGCCACACAGTGGCAACACATGACCGAAGCAATGCTCATAGAGACATGCACAAAACCAATGAGAGTAGAGCACATTAATAATGAAGATATATGATATGTATTAAACGTAATTAAAAAACATATTGAAAAATCAAACTTGTAAATTAAGAGATAATGAAATCAGAAAAAAAGAAAAGTCCAATGTTAAACAAAAATCCACAAGAGGAAAAAAGGGAAGTGGTCCATTTCCAATGTCCAAATAAATTCAATGAAGAAAAAAAAAAACATTGCTCCATGGGATGTTAAAGTAACTAAAGTATGTACAAGTCAGGAACTACATACACTGCAAGTCCAAAGGGTCCATGATGCCCAAACCAAAGGAAACCTACCTGAAACCCTACTAAATAACTATGTACATAAAGTGGAGCAAAGTCCATGAACTCCAAAAAAACAAAAAAAAACTAAAGGAAACCTAACACTAAAGAACTATGTACAAAGGCGGCGGACATGTCCTACGGCTCACTCTGATGTTCCGGGCAAGGGCATCATCGAACTCCTTTTCAACGTCCTGAAGGCGGGCCTCTTCCCTGGCCTTGAGGTCTCGCAGGGATGCAGTCATGGAGCCCTCCAACTACCTGCGAGTTGCCTCGAGGCACTCAGCCCACCTCAACGCCCTGCGCATGGAGTTCTCCGCCCTGACCATAGTGAGCCGTGCCTCCTCCGCCCGCCGCCGCTCCACATCTATTTGCCGGCCCAACCGCTGCCACACGGAAGACACTCCCAATCCAGGGTCCTCCTGCTCTCTGGCCGATGCCTGCCCCTGTGACGTTCATGGCCCCGAGCCAACATCGCTCCCACCTTGAGCCTGCTGCTGCCGTGCATGTGCCCTGCCTGTCGATGCCTGCACGTCCTACTCCTGCTGGGGTCCAGTTGTTGGGGTGGCCACCCCTGCTGGACCTTCAACTCCCGACTGTGGCAGGGATGTGTCCTCCACCAGCCTGGCCGCTGGTTCAGGGCCAGCTTCACAGGGTGCCCAGGTGATATGTGGGCAGGAAGATGGCACGGAGGACGACGGGCGCATAGGGGGTTCAGTTGAGGAGGGGGGGAGGGGTCGATAGAAGTTCCAGCACACGGAGGAACCCAGCACTGCTAACCCGTCCTAGTAGGTCGACGCGGTCAATGAGGCATTCAAAATGATGTGCATTGTCCACACGAGAACCCTGTACGTCATCCTGAATGCCACGTTGACGCAACGCCACCCCAGCCAGGACAGGCTCAAACCTGGTCCCGTATAGCCACGTCCGCAGGGAGAGGAAGGCCAGTTGTTGTTCGTGCATCCCCTCCCTGAAAACGGGTCTGGACGAAGGCATCCCTACTGGTGCGGGATGATGCAGTCACAGGATTACACACAGGCACCTCCGCGGCAGCCTGTGCTGCCTCCCGTCCCTGCTCCTGGACTGCACCACTAGCACCAGTGGAATGCCCCCTCCAGGCCCAGTGCGTGGGCCTTCCATGGCCTCCTCAACCAAACCCCCCCACCAACCTGGATGACTCTGTGCCATCTTCCTCGATAGGCCCCTGTGAGGTCTCAGCTGACCCTTCTGCTGCCGAGGGGTCCACCTCCGACCTCCGCCTCTTGGACCTACCCTCGGCAGCTGCAGACGGGGCACCAGACTCCTCACTCCCCGAAGAGAAGACAACCCGGGAGGGGAGCTGGGCCTGGTGTCTCCGGCTGGCGGTGGGATCCCTGCCGCTGTGCTCCACAGCACCATCTCCACCCTCTTCATCAGTTGACGCTGCAGACAGGGAGAGACCGAACACAGGCATCAGGGCACTGTACAATAGTCTGATACACACATGACAGTTGCACATGAGTGGCAGTGTCAAACTTCACAGATGGCATCACACTCCCCAACACACATGCGCAAATTAACAGGCAGGCAGCACCATCCATACACATACTACAGCATGAGCATCCGAAGGTTAGCCTGACGTCACATGCAACACGGGGAGTGTCGGACAGATGCACACACGCCACCAGACATACATGCATCTGTACATCTCCACCACCTGTCACAGTGAAATGTGCAACTATGTCACATCTGCAAATCAGCCTCCTACCTGTCAGTGTCACATGCATCCATGGTATGTCACAGTCCAACACATGTCAAATACGCACACAAGCACATGTACACCATGCACGTACATGAAGGTGGAACCAGCATCCATGTGTCACACCCCACCATGCCATAGTACATACACAGAAATGTAAACATGTGTGCATCCCCTCATGCATTTGGGCATCATGCATTTGAACACATACACCCTTGATGTGCCTCACACATGACTGGACTCACATGCCGCAGGGTCATGTGCCTGTACATACACATCCATACATGGGCCTTTCAAGACATATGCCGATGCTGCACACTCCTTGCACACCTCAACATGCACTGCGTCCAATCAGTACGCATGGACACTTACCGCTCGACTCCAGGCGGGTCTGCCTCCGAAGGACCTGGACGTGGAGCGCTGAGTGTATACTTTCCAGGACCCTCATCTGGTTGTTGGTAAGGCGGAGGTCATTGTAGCCTGCGTGTACCATGCATACGCTTATTTTTGTGTTACTGGATGCAACAGCGTAACGCGGGTCCTTTATTCCACGCACGTGGGCTACCAGGGGTCGCGTGCACGTTAAATTTTGGTTTCGGGGTGCCTGAGCATTGCGTGACCTGTCATCTTCCCCCAGGGGTCACAGACAGCCTTGCTAGAGCACTAGGGTACGTATTCCATCTAGTACCCTGCCCCCTTCACCCCAATTGCCCAGGACAATTGTTTACTGCACCTCCCATTCGCACAAGAACGTCAGTGCCATGGTTGGGAGGCGACCAAGTGGTAAGGGAGGCAAAGGTGGCCGACCTCCAAGAGGTGTCCGCGGTAGGGGACGTGGCCAGGATGTGCAAGGTGGCCCAAGAGGCCAGTGTGTGGAGGACCAATCAGGGACACCTATGCCCCCCCCAATGGGTTGGGGAGATGCAGCGGACACAATCCCAGCTCAGGCCCCATTAAACCAGCCCATATTGTTCACCGAACTGGCACGGGATGACTCACAGGCCGACTTACGTGTCACCAAGTCAAAGCCATGTGTGGCGGTGAAAGTTCCTGTCACCAGGCCACGTGGATCTGGGACAGCAATATCATCTGATGTCCCAAGTAGCCAGGGTGAGGAGGCTGCAGGGGCAGCTGCAGCTCAATCTACCCCAGCTCTGAGTCACCCAGCCGGGACAGTGTTGGTCTAAGACCATCACACCAAGGTTGGTCCTGCCAACATCACCCAGCAGCCAATGCCTGCAGTGAGACCTTTGGCCATCGTGCCTTTCGCTCCTTCCAGTGCCCAGTCCACCTGCACTTCAGCCTCTACCGACCAGAGCGGCGTAAGCCACTCAGGGTCCGCACCACCTCTCAAGAGGAAGAAGGGTGCTCTTGCGGTACAGGCTGGGACCCCAGACACGGCTTCCCCCTCCGGCATGTCAAGGAAGCAGAGTTTCAATGATGTGGAACTAGATTCACTTGTGGGCTACCTGTCGGCCCATGGCCGCGAAATGCTGGTGACTGCAGGGTGCAAGACTACGACTGCTCAACGTAGGGGCCACTGGCAGTGCATCGCGGACCAGATTAGTTCCCTTGGATTCGTGAGGCGCACAGCTGATTGCAATAAGAGGTGGAATGACCTCAAACGCAGAGCAAAAAAAACAGGCTGGCTACCAATCATGCCTCTACTCTGGTGACTGGCAGTGGGTCTCCACCAGAGGAGGAAGTACTCACAGAACATGAGTCAATCTCTGGAGGCTTCATCACAGAGGATCAGATCCAAGGCGTGGGAGACCTACCAGATCTTGAGGCAATGTCCGGTGAGTGGCCATGCATGTGTGTGCAAACCATGTGTATGTTGCTTGGGTTGGGTGAGGTGTTCTGATTGAGTGCCAGGTGAGTCTGTGTAGTCATGACTGCTATGGTTCACCCATGTGGTGCCTCCAAACCATCCCCAGGCCTTGGCTTTGGGTTTTACAGTATCCCTTCTGACCGCAGTTACCAATTTGCACATGATTACTGCACTTGCCCTTCAACTGCCATCATGCCACAACCTTGTTTATACTGTTTTCCTGTTCATTCTGCCTAATTGATGGAATCATTTGCATAATTAACACACATGTTTGTGCCGTTCTGCCCCAAATTCACCATACTCCAGACATAGATTTCACCCCACAATGCCCCAAATTTGTTTACTCATTATGGGAATGATTTCATCAATCAGGCTGATTGACTACTGTGCACCTACACATGTCCTGCACAAGATCACTTCGGGGCCCTGTTTGAATGTTCAACATGACAATTGACTTCTCTCATGTCCAAGTGACCAACCATTGATGTATCCATGTGCCTGCCATTACTGTATTAGTAAACACTGGCTTTGTTGCAGCGTGTGGCACATGTGTGTTTTGTCACACTTTTCCATGTTCTATTTCATGATGTACATCTCACATGGATGGGGGACAGTACTGATTTGCTACCATCTGGGTGGCCTTGTCAAATCTGCATGGCTATGCTACGTGCAATCTGTGTGCGGGCATGTGTCATGTATGTGGATTGTCCATGCCACTTACAGGCTAATGTGTGATGCAGGTGCTGTGCGGCATGCAGCACATGTGTTGCTTTTCCATCTTGGAGTCCGCAGTGTCTGCTTTTAGGCTCCCCTTCCACTTCATTGCCAGTGCATGCATGCCACAGTTAGTGTCATGTGTGACATGTGTAATTTATGTATTCGATGTGTACATTGTGATGCCTATGTGTGTGAGCTATGCTGCTCATGCCCGTCTTCATTACTTTTCTTTTATGTTTTTGCAGGTGATGAGGCACTAGATGCTGTTGAGGACGAGGAGATGTCGCAGGGGCAGGAGTACTCACAGCCCCAACCAGGCACAAGTGGAGGACGTGGGTTGGTGGTGGGTGAAAATCCATTACTCCTACAGACCATCCTGTCCACGGGTGTCTCTGCATACACCTCAGAAGACCTCTATGGCTCAGGTGCTGAATCTGACATTGAGACAAATGTCCCGTCGCAAGTGAGTATTTCTGGCAGGGATGCTGTTCTGTCCAACCCACCTGCACTGGGGCTAGACCCCTCTATGGGGCATTCAGTGTTGGAATGTCTGCCTGTGGCGGTTACGGATGCAGGGTCACACTCCACTATATTTGATCCTGTTCCTGGGCCAGCAGATCAAAGGAGGAATGCAGTCCTGCAGCCTCAGGCAGTGCCAGCACAGCAAGGTGCACATCACCTTCCCCCAAACAGGTGTGGTGCACGCCAACGCGGTGGCCGTGCGCCACCAGGCAATACTGAGTGGGAGAACTCCATGTATACTATTGCAGCACATCAGGGGGCATCGTGTGAGATGATGGCTCAGGCTGTGGATAGCATGGCCACTTCCATTCTCCCCCCTGAAAGGCAGGTGGAGCTCCAGCAGCAGGCAACAGAGTCCATGTGCCGCTCACACAGGAAGGACATGTTGGCGTCACACAGGGACCGACGGGCTGGACTGGAGACTCTGCGTACAGCCATATCTGCAGAGTCACAGGCCCACAGGGATGCCCTGAGGTTAGAACACAGGTCCCTCAGAGATCCTGTGGGTGCACTTGAGGTGTCCCAGATTACAAGGTCAGAACAGCAGCTGGAGCAGCTAACACGTACAATCTCAGCTGAGCTCCAAGCAACCCGTGAGGAGATCCGGGCATCAGAGGCCTTGCAGGCAGAAATCCGTGCTACCCATGAGGTGCTGCATGGGGATCTCCGTACCATCATCCTGCAGAACCAAACCTTTCAGACCTGCATACTTGCTGCCATGGAGGAGCATGCCAGGGCTTTGCGTGGTCTACCTCCCATACCACGCATGTGGGTGTTGGGGTGCACCCTGTACCTCCTCCCTCCTGGGTGCCCCCCGCTGCCCCTGGTCGACACATGGCCATTTTTGATTTTTCTTTTTCATTTTTCTTTTTGACAAAATTGAATTATTTGTAGATTTCTCTTTTTTGTTCATATTTGATTCCAATTTGATACTATTTCATTAGAATTTCATTTTTTCATTTTAATTTTTTGTTTAGATTTTTCAGTTTATTATTTTCATTTCATGTTTAATTTAATTTTTTGATTTAGTTTTGCTTTTCCTTTTTTGTTTTCATATTTCTATTTCCATTTGATAAATTTTGTTTACTTTTCATTTTCAATTTTTTAAAATTGTTTTTCATTTCATTATTTTAAGTTACATTTACTTTTCTGTTGATAACTATTTTCTTTCAGATTGTACATTCATGTTACAGTGTGTTGCTTTGTGTGGCTCCTGTAGGCATCCACTGTATGTTACAGCTGGGCGCATGCAGGCATACCCTGTGTTTGGGTTTGAAACTTGTGTTCCTGACACATATGCTACTCCTGCTTCCCCTTTCCATGGGCTCGCAAGGTGGTGACCAAGTGACAGTAATTTACACAGAGGCATTGGGCTCCCATAAATTGTGTGGGCAGTCTGTAGTCCAAACTGTGTATACATCCCTAGTGGGTATTGGTGATGAGTTCTCCACTGCATGGTTGATTTGTATATTGTATTCCATACAGGACATTTGCCATATTTGCATGTAGCTTCTTCATGTCTTAACGAGCCGGTCTCCATTGCAGATGCAGTTCATGTTGTATGCAGTACACTGCCACATTTACCTACCAACTCCACACTGGAGATGGAAGGGGGTCGATGTGCTGCCTTTGTCAGGTTATGACACTTGCACTACTTTCTTTTTTTACTGTCATACGTTGCCACTGCTGGGTCCTGTACTAAAGTTTTGTCTTGCTGGTACGTATTTGTTTATGTGTGCCGTTTCTTTTTCATTAATGAAAGGGAATTGTCTCTGGGCCGTTTCCATTTGGGAAGGTGCACTTTGTGACACTTGTGTCATGTGTTGTGCATTCATTTGGTTGCTTTCACATTGCATGCCATGTCATGGTGTGTTGGGTAGCTGAGATGGGGTTAGGGAGGGGTTGGATGACATGGCACTATTTGGGTGTACTATTTTGCAAGGGGGTAGTCCTTCATGCTGCATGAATGTGTGGCATTTACTGACACAGCATTGGGTGTGTTTAAGTAGCTAAGGATCCACACAATGTAGCACTTCTAGGTAAACAATCTCAGGGTGGTATGGTTGTGACAGTTGACCGTCCCTTTTGTCATCATCATCAATTGTCAGCTGGTATGTGCCAGGCCTGTGTGCACTCCGCAGGGGTGGGATTTTAGGTGAAGAAATTTGCCACAGCTGGGTACGGGCTGCCTCACCATGTGCCCTTTCACCTCCCATGTGGAGCGGCCGTGCATGTGGTTGGGGATGTGGAGGGCACCACCATGTCCACCGGCACGCCCCGCCGGGTTGCAACGTTGTGCAGGACACATGCTGCCACTATGATCCTGCACACTACTGGGGGTGCATATAGCAGCTGCCCACCAGAGCGGTCAAGGGAGCGAAAACGTGACTTGAGCACTCCGAACGTGCGCTCCACTATGGCCCGGGTTGCAATATGGGCTGTGCTGTATTTACCTCGGGTGGTGTGGTGGGGTTCTGTATTGGCGTCATCATGTAGGTGCTCAGAGGGTAGGCACTGTCCCCTGAGGAGGTGATAATGGTTGTCATTAGTTGAGTTTTACCATTTCTCAGTGTCTGACATGCATGCATGTGCAGAGGCATTTGTACTCACCAATGAGCCATGTGTCGCCATGCCTCCCAGTTTCCAGGTCCCGGTTTAGGGGTGACATTCGGAATATGAAACTATCATGGCTGGACCCCGGATAGTTGGCATATACTGAGGTGATGATTCCCTTGGCATCACATACAACCTGCACGTTGATGGAATGCCAGTGCTTGCAGTTTCGATAGATGTGCTCAGTGGCTCTGGGAGGACGTAGAGCCACATCGGTGCAATCAATAGCACCTAGCACTTTGAGGAAATGTACCACCCGTAAAAGTCCTGGACGACGGACTGCCTTTCTGCAGGTGTTCTGGGCATGCATATGTGCCTGCGGACTAAGGGGCGTGCAGTCATGATCGCCAACACCTGGTGTAGGCAGTGTGACTGCGTGGCCTGTGAGACACCCCCAACTATGGCACTTGTCCGCTGAAATGACCCAGTAGCCAAGAAATGCAGGACATTGAGCACCTTTTCCAAGGGGCTCAGTGCTTGGGAGCACAGGGAAGGTGACGTAAGTCATCCTCCCACTCAGCAACCAGTTCTAGAATGATATGGGATGGAAACCTGTACCTCCCATAGACCTGGTCATCAGGCATCCCAAAAAGGCTGGTCCTGGGTAAAAAAAAAAAATGCGGGACCTGGCTATCCTCCTCCTCCTGTGGTGTGCCACGACCACTGCTGCGAGGAACGGTATATTCATTGTAGCGTATGAGCTTGTTTGTTGTTTGCGTGTACTTTTATGCTGCGCGGGGCCGCTTACGCCTGCTTCCTGCTGGAGTACGTGTTTCCGGATTAGCGCGTCTTTTTTGGCGCACGGTTTCCCCTGCTCGATTGCATGAATGTGTGTTATAACGCGTGTGGGCGTTGCAAGCATTTAGCTGCGGTACTTCCCCCGTAACGCCCACATTTTCACACGTTGTTCCACATTCCGCGTGCTCTGCCCCCTTTTGTTGTGTGCGCTACACGTGCGCTTTTGTCGTGGGTGCGCTAACCACGGATTTGGGGCCCATCCCAGGGTTTACACGCGCAGCGCATTCCATGAATCGCCGAACGGCTGCGTGCGTGGCTTTAGCACGCGTGCGCTGCGATTTTCACGCTTGCACTCCCCTTTTCAGCGCACTTTAATTCCATGAATTACCCTGTATATTTTTAAGCACATTCAATATCAAACTATTGGGTTATATATCCCCATGCTCATTACCATACCTCTACTACTAAATATTTGATGTTGGGTGACCAGGAGAACTTAGTACCTTCAGTGCAAGTAAATTTTTTTGGGGGGGATTTTAACATGAAATAATGTACGCCTGTAGACATCTGTACTCTAATTGAAATGAATGCAAACCAAAAACATGGTAACTGAGATAGCCTTATCCGATTCTGAACATTGAGGACCATCCGCCTGTATATTGTAAATGGTATATGTCACAAACGCGGTTATTTTTCGCAGGAAACTTATTTCTAGCAGAATAAGTTCACTTCAAGGTCTTTAACAGTTTTCTTTTGAGAATACAGGCCAAAGGGAAAAAAACGTCGCAAAAATACACACGCTGTGCCCAACATCGATTAGAAGTAAACAGTCCTGCAGCTAAATTATGAAAAAACAGCTTGCATGTAATTGTATTAATTTGAAGAATAGGGATGTCAAATTCGAACAGACATAACTTACAATATCACATTTACAGATGGTATAGGCATTCCTAAGACAGGTGCCTTGTAGAATAGCACAAATAGGTTCTATGTGAGTTTGTCGAAGTTAGTTGGTCATGGTAGAATTAATTGATTTTATTTTTACTGGACAATTTTGGCGCAAACATGTGAGGGGGAAGACCCCCGCAGCACCTCACTTGTGTCCCCTACATTAATTATTCACTTAAACCCACCCTGCACATATATTTGCAGAAATGCATGGTAAAAGCTCAATGAATTCAACAGCGATCAAATCTGTTGTGGTAAAAACTCCCATTCCCATGCAAATATGTGAACAATTTGTGAGCCAGTTTGTGCGGGTGTGACACAGGCCAAGGACAAAAAAATACAAACAAGTGACTTAAAAAGGCAATATACAAAATGTGGTGAGGGGCAAATGCTAAAAACTAAAGATGTGTATTGTATAAATATATCAAATTACATAAATATACAGCACACTACGAAGCAGTGAGCTTAGGTAGGGAGGATAGGGGAGTCAGTCAGTGAAGTTTAAACCGAGTCTTGAAGAGAGCCAGAGTCCGGCTAGCTTTGATTGGATAGGCTCGCTGAAAAAGCACGGAGTAAGAGCAGAAGCGAGAGTAGGAAAAGGAGGGCATGGCACAGAGAAGTTGAGTTCCTAAGAGGAGCGGAGGGAACTAGAGGTTGAGGACAGGGGAATTTGAAGTTGCAACCTACAAGCCAGGCATTACAAGTCAATAAGCCCCTCAATTATCAACATACAAATGGCTAGTGCACATGTTGAGGCCTGGGGAGGAGACAGGTATAGTCAGTCAAGTATTGAGGATAAAGACTATTGATAGCTTTGTATACTAGAAGAAAGAACCTGAAAAGGGAGTTGTGAATAAAGAGACATCCAACAGCATGGTGTTGGTGGGTAGGGTAGGCTGTAGAGTGTGTTTATAGCAAAGTTGAGGATTTGTCTGGAGGGTGGGGGAGAGCAGAGCGAGGAAGACCAAGCAGTAAGCATGAGCATTAGTCTAGGATGCAGAAAATGAGGATTGAAATTAGAGTTTATGTAAAGTTGTAAGAAATTGGTACATTTAACAAATCCCGAGAAAATTAATATGAGTGGCAGTGATTAATTATTGGAGTTAGAAGTTGCTATCAAAGAAGACACCAAGGTTGTAAACCTTGGGTGAGTTAACAATAAAAGTCGGCCGGGAAGGGGGCAGAAGAGGAGAGGAATGGCGCTGAAAGCCAGGGGAAAGAGGACTACTGTTTTCAAACAGTTTAGCATCATGTATCAGTCAAGTGAGCGAGTTGATTGCAGTGAGACAATTGACAATCTGTTCCGAGATGGCTGGGGTAAAGGAGTGAAATGAGAAAAAAGTTTGGAGTGTCATCAGCAAAAAGGGTGTCATGAAAGCCAAAAGACGAGTCTACATAGGGCAGAGGTTTAGAGAATGAAAAGCAGAGATCCAAGGACAGATCCTTGGAGTACACAGACAGGGAGAGGCGTTTTTATCAGAGGTTTGCAAGTTCCAATGAGTATGTTGTACAACAAAGGTCCCTTCATTTATGGAACACTTGTGACGTCAAAATGGGTAGACAACAACCTTTTCTGCAATGCAAAAAGAATGGTGACCAAAACACATTGTAAACCATCTCAGAAAATTGGGGATTATGATGAACGTTTTCCATCGATTCTGGAAAAGGGGCATCTCCCAACACAGTTTTCCAAATGTGCGAGAACCATCTAAGACAGACAACTGAATTTATAGGACAATAAGGAAACAAAGGTCACGAAAAACTCAGCCTATTTTCACGCTTACAGAGAAACATACGAAAACGTAGAGATACACAGACGGGGGAGCACTGATGGGGGTGCTTGATGTGGATCTGCATTAACTACATTATCTATGTAGACTGGGGAAAGAAACAAAATCTTGTGTTCCAGTAACGTTTACAAATACGACATATGTCTGCTATTTGCAAAGAGCAGCAGCATATAGCACGGACACTAAAGTTGAATTTCAAGTCCAAATGCCTTGAAAGCCGTAGCTTCTACAATGACTGTTTTTCACAGACTACAGATGCTCATTTTAAATTGTTGTTCAGCAAGTTATGCCAGTATAATTACAAAGGGCCTTTTCAGCATGACGTTGTCCGTGAAATCTCCGCACAATGAACCCATTACACTGCCATCAACATGTTTATCGGATGTCAGTTGTGCCATCGCTAAACTATTTGATCGCACTGCTAAAAAAAGACAGCTGACAAGGCCAAAAGTCAGAGGAATCTGCGATGCATTGGTGAACATTTTCAACAGGTCTCCCCAATGCGTTTGTATCTATTTGGACGCGCATATTCATAACTGAAAAATGGTAAAAAGGCATAGAAATGCTATCTGTGCATCTGGCTGCATGGGGAGTCGCCTCTTGCTAAAAGAGGTGGTTTTGGAGGGTTTGCAGGAGCGCGTGGCGGTGGCAGATCCTCGGTTGGGGGAAGAAGCACCCAGTGCTGCGTAATCGGAAAGGGAAAATTCCTGCAATTTGAAGTATTGAAGGGTAGTTAGGTTTTCGAAAGAAAATACAAGGAATTAAAGGGTGGTGGATGGTCTGCACAAGGCAAAGGTGCTTAATTGGTAGGCTGACTTGGCTAGAATTAAACACAAACGTGACACATGTGAATCTGGGAAAGATGTAGGCATGTCAGGGCTTGGGAAATTGCAGATAAAGTATTTATGAAATTAAAATAAATCCAAAGATGTTGGCATAAGTGAAAGGGACACAATGACACAGCTGACAAGACCAAAAGTCAGGAATCTGCGATGCATGCCGTGGAAAGATGGGAGTGCAGCGTGTGCTAGAGTCTTTCTACAGTGCACATTACTTGGAGGTGGTCCTTACAGGTGTGAGAGACATGTTGAAGAGAGAATTGATGAGTGTTCGGATGACTGCGCTAGGTGTGGCTGAGCTGAGTGGGAGGACTTTGCTGGGAGGTGACGGGGTGAGAGGCAGGAGGAGGAGCAGTGTGATGTTGGATTTTGTGATGCAGGCGGGGCGGTGGGAGGAGTTGTGAGTTTATGTAAACTAAGTATTGATTGGTGGGTCTGGTGCACATCATCCTTTAGGATGGGGAAGCACCTGCGTGGGTCCGCCCACGCCTCCGATAATTGAATGAAAAAGAAAAGATCCCGGCTCACAAGCGGACGCAGTGGAGTGTGGCAAGTGTGTTGCCCGGGGTACGGGCTCCAGGGCTTTAGAGCTGCATAGCGCCCGGCGGTCCGGCTCTGTGAGACCTCATGGAACTGAATTGAAAAGGGAGATGCTGCCGTAATTCCTCTAGCTGCAGTGATAACGGGGGTTGGCTGGGGTAGCCGTGGTGCCTGGAACTGCGGCGGCGAGCTGTTTCTTATACGACACAAACTTTAACGTGAAGTCCGGCTATGTCAGATTGTTTATATCGGCGATTGTGTACACAATCTGGGAACGACAAATTGCCTTGTAACACAGGAGTTTCACAGCTTTCATAGCAAATACAGTGTTCATTTTTCATGTCTCCATTTGGGACTCATCTGTTAAATTACTCTGCTAAACGATAGAACTTTGTGATTAAATCACATTTAGTGGAGGTGGCAAGTACCAGAGTTAACTCTTGTGTGGGAAAAGGAGTGCACATTTAATATGTATAATTTGAGAAGTGCAATCTTCAAGGACGATTCGCAAGCACCGGAGTGAAGGTTATTCAAGAAGGGTTGGGTGTACAAGCACCAGGCCTCCTACCCTTAAGACTGGCTCTCCAGTTAGTACAGCAAAGATCTTAGAATTTGAACAATGAACGCCCAGAATAAACCTTTCTACGACTGCATGCCTGATGAGTGACATTTTTAAACAGATTTTACAATAGACGTTATCTACTTCCTCAATGAAAAGTTCGATAACAAACTTGGCATCCAACAAACGAAGATCACGTAGCCTTAGTGCTATGGATACATCTGCCTCTACCAATAACTCCCAGCAGCAAAAACAAGGAGCAGTAACTAATTTGCATAACACTCGTGAAAAAGTAAATGGGCGGGATAGCTCTGGGGGAACAGTATCTCAAGCAAAGGAGCACTTGCAAAATCAGTACAGCCCGGGTACCCCGATAACTTCTGATTTTGCACCACGCAACGTCAGTACTAATGTTAGAGAAACAAAACCCTCATACAGAACGACCAAGAAATGTAGAACCAGTGGGACCTTCTGATACTACACCGACTGCCTTAAGTTTTGTTCTCACTTCCTTGGTGAACGTTGAGTCTTTGGAAGGCGAAGTCCAAACACACACGGGCATTCTTTTGGAACTAATGAAGGAAATCGGAGGCTACGAGTCATCTTTGCTGGGCCCGAGTGGAGCAATAAACTCTTTAACAAACGATTCTCTGGAAGCGTTAAAGTCTATCAAATAGGAACAAGTGAGTGAGCTAAAAAGGGCTGAAAGTGAAATGCAGCTCTTTGAATGATCATAATGAACAAATCTGGGCGGAAATAAAAAGGTTGCAGTACCAGATGCAGAGAAAGACACAAGAAGAAAAGTCCCCAATGATTCAACTGAAAGCGGATGCATAGATGTCTCTCCAGATGATACTCCACTGTCAAGGTCGGTACTCGAACTTATAAAGCTAGACCAACTTGCTGATGAATTAGAACTACAGACTCAACAAGAAGGAAAATCAGAGTCATCGGCTAATTATGCTCAGAGAAGAGAAATGGTTTCAGAAGTATGCACTACACATGTTAACTTAGTAGACAGAAGTCAGAGTGAACAAGGGATTGAGTTGGCTCAACAGGAGACTAAAATAAAATTAAAAAAATACTGCAATAATAGAGTATCAAGCAAAACGCACAGACATTGATAAGCAAAGGAAATAAAGACCTGCAAAGCAGAAACAGTCTGGTAAGAGGAACTTTTCAATGAATTGGAAGCAAATAAAGGATAACAAATTACTAAATCTAAAAAGGGAAAATACAAAGCACATCGCTTGGACAACAAGTAGACATGAGCAAAGATGTGGATCCGAGTGAGCAACTGAGCTCAAATTAAAAAAAAAAAAACGGATTCAGCCGATACATCCTTAATTAAAATCAGTACTGGCTCACCAACAGCAGATAATGCTAATTTTCCCGCAAACCCATTGGCACCAATTTTATTGTCGAGAAAAAAAGTCAGCTAGCATGACTAATGAGAATATAGTAATGAAGAAAATACTTCTGACACTAGCAATGGTGCGTCTTGCAGGATTTGCTAAATAACTATCAATCCAAGCAATGTCCTAGTGAAGAAAAGAGTTTAGAACAGAGGAATGAGGAACTACAAGTGTATCCGGTTAATGAAAAAAAAAGAATCCTCCGGGTAAAGGGCGCGCAAGATTTGCTGCTGACAGTGGACAAACGTTAAGTAAAACGGACTCAAGTAATTATTCAAATAAGCCATTTGCATCGCCCAGACAGATTAATTTAAATGAAGAGGCCAGAGCACTGAACCAAAGTACTATTTCATCTTTTACTCGTAAGGTGCCCGATCTATATCTTTTCTCCTTAGTGGAGATTGATCGAATATCTTTTCCATATGAACAAGGGACACACATTGCTGAAGTGATTTTGAAATCTAAGATGGGAGCACACGTTTTGTTAATGTCTGCAAATGATCTGGGAAAACTGGGCTTCTTGGTATTTGAACATCTATCGAAAATATAGATGACAGAAAATAGTGATCAGAGGGACTAGGGGCACATGTTTATGTTTATGTTTATTTGTAATGCGCACCTAACCCAAGGGTAGCAGGGCGCAGAAGCAACAAGAGGATTGTAAAGCTTAGTTACAGTGGCGCTATAGATGGAATCCAACTGAGGCTACATTGCATTGCTGGAAACATCAAAAACAATGAGAGCCGATACAGCAGATTATAGTTGCAAAAGATATACAAAATTTACAAGTTATATAATGTGTCGAAACATAGAAGATCAGTAGATATACATAGATATACACAATTTACAGAAATTATAATGTAGCGTAGCAAGAAGAAACGTTAGGTATCGTGTTCCTTGAGCCAGTGGATAGTATTGGATCAAAATTGTAGGTAGGGGAGGTCTTCCCTAATGGCTGGTGGTAGAGTTCCAAAATTGTGCCGCTTTAACAAGAAAGCTGTTCCCTCCCACAAGTGTGTTTGAATCTTGGCACTAGAAGGAGATTAGAGTTAACCCTTCTGGAGGGGCGGCAGGATACTGGTCTAGTGAATCTCATTATCAAGTATTGAGGGGCAGCTTGATGAAGGCATTTGTGAGTCAGAGAGACGGATTTAAGGAAGATTTTGTCTTCCGTTGAGAGCCAATTAACAGATCTTCTGGTCTCTGAGATGTGGGCTTGTTTCGGGAGGCTTAGAGCAGCTCTTAAGGCATTATTTTGTAAAATTTGAATTTTGTTCGTGATATACTTGTTGCTGCCTACGTATAGAGCATTACAATAGTCCAACTTGGACAGGATCAAAGCTCTGGCTAGGGTGATCCAGTTGATGGGTGAAAGGAATGGTTTAGCTGCTCTAATGAGTTTTCATGTATAGGATGTAGCGGATGCCATAGCGTTGACTTGTTTTTTGAAGGTAAGTGTGGAATCTAAGTAGAAGCCGAGGGTTTTGACCTCCTTGGCTACGGTGATATTGTTATTGTCAATTACAAAGGAAGAGTCATTTTGGCCTAGTTTGTTAAGGTTAGGTGTGGTGCCTAGGATGAGGAGTTCTGTTTCGTCACCATTCAGGCATAGACCGTGTGAGGCCATCCATGCCTGGATGATTAGGTACACTATTTACAAAGGCCAAATCCTTGTCATAATCCCCCGTCAGCGGGATGAGGATCTGGGTATCATCAGCATAATTAGTGTAGGTGATACCCAGACCATCTAGATCATCGAAAAGGGGCTTTGTGAAAATGTTGTACAGGGTAGGGGAGACACAAGAGCCCTGAGGCACGCCACAGGCGATGGGCGATGGCCCAGCGGCTGCTAATGGGGAAAAGACTTGCATAGTGCAGTTGTTGAGAAAAGATTGGATCCAGTCGGTTGCCTCTTGTGAAAAGTGGGCTGCCGATTGTAGGTGATTGCAGAGGATCTCATGGTCAACCAGATCGAATGCAGCTGAGAGATCAAGAAGTAGCAGCAATGCCGTCTTACCTTCGTCTCTCAACTCATCTATGTGTGCCTTAAGATCTACGAGTGCTGTCTCAGTTCCGTGCTGGGGTCTGAAGCCTGACTGTCGGACTCCTAGGAGGTGGTAAAGTTCAAGGTAATGTTGGATTTGTTGGTACGCTATTTTATCGAGGATTTTGAGTAAGAACGCCACTGTGGTGATGGGACGGTAATTAGTTTGGGTGGAGGGGTCTAGATTAGGTTTTTTAAGGAGTGGGAGGACCCAAGATTGTTTCAGATTATTAGGTATGGTACCGGATGTGAAGGATGCATTTATTAGTTTGGTGATAAATGGTGCAAGTTCATGAGCTGCATCTTTTATCAATTGCGCAGGGCATAGGTCCCCATTGCAATTCGAAGATTTTAGAGTGAGAATGACATTTTCAACCTCTTTGGTGGATACTTTACGGAAGTTGAAGTGGGGAAACGACGCAGGAGGCGGCGTCCGGGTGGATTGTGACATTTAGAGGACTAGTGATGCTGGGTTTGGTGGTGGAGAGAAGGGAGTCTTTTTTAATGCTAATCTTTGTTAGCAAGGAAGTAATTTTATTAGCTAGGGCATTTTGTATAGCTGTGCACCAATTTTTATCCTTGAGGCAGGAGTCAGGCGTCTGTACAGGGGATTCTACCTCTTTCAAAATTGCAAATAGTTCTTTGGTATTAGATTTGGCTTGAGAGATTCAGAGATTATAGGAGGTTTGTTTAGCCAAGATAATTTATTTTTTGTACTGGGAGGCTAGTTTGCTCAAGTTTTTGTTATTTTCTGAAGGATCTGACCTCCAGATTTTTTCACAGCGTCGTTTCTCCGGTCTGATAGTCTTAAGATGGGGAGAGAACCAAGTATTCACATGTTTGTGAGGTTTACTCTTTCTCATCTTCAGGGGTGCTATGTCATCAAGAGATGATAGCATTACTTTATTATACAGGTCTACCATGGCGAAGGGATCTGTGTGGTCCGGAATGGCATTAAGGGTAGGTAAGATCAAGGGGATAAGGTTTTCAGGAGTGATGTTTCTTTTGTTTCTGGTCTGGACAGCTGGAGCTATACTGTCAGGTATCAATGGTATAGCCTCTAAGGAGAACGTGATTAAGTAGTGGTCAGTCCAGGGCTGTGGCGTTATAGATGAGAGCAGGATTGGGCAGTTGTGCACAGCTAACCAATCGAGAGTTCTGCCTTTAATGTGGGTGGATCTAAGATCTTCTGTAAAACCTAATTCTTCTAAGGTGTTGTTGATTAGAGTGGCATTAATATCCGAGGGGTCGCTGAGACCAAGGTTAAAGTCTCCTAATAGGATGCTTTGGGAAGAGTTCTTGAGATTGTTTGATAAGATGTTTGTAAGGTCTTCTTCAAAGGATCCTGAAGGGCCGGGAGTTCGGTAAATAAGGTGAATAGATACATACTTTATTAGATAGGGCTAACTTTGCAGTTAGGGATTCACATGATCCTGTGTTGAGGGGTGGAGAGATTTTCAATGTTAGTTTAGTTTTGGCTATTATGGCAAGACCACCACCTCGAGAGGTGGTGCGATCAAGTCTTAGTAGGGTATAATCATCTGCTAAGGCTAGCATAATTGCGGGACCAGCTGCTGGATGGAGCCAAGATTCGGTGACCGCTAGGAAGTCTAAATCTTCATTGTATAGTAGGTCGCCATGTCCGTTGCGTGGGCTACCATAGAATGGGCATTTATAAGTGCGCCCTTAGTCCCAGACTGTGCTGGTTTCAAGATAGATGGCTGGATTTTATGAATGCCTTTCGGGGCAAGGATAGGCTCTCGGAAGAGTCTGCTATTGAGTTGAAGAGGATTCTGGGAGTGGCTGGTGTTGCAGGGTCTCATAGTGGCATTACTTTGCGCTGAATTGGTTAAAGGGTCATGGAGCCTTGGGAGTCTGGCACGTAATTTGAGGTTCCTCTGTAGTACAGTGCAAGGAGTAGAATCATGTCAAACTGTTTGAGGAAGTTAGGCGTTGGCGCGGGTGGAAGTGAGTTTAGTACCATAGTGGGATATTGTGAGTTGGTAATATGTAATAGTGATCTTAGTAAAACCGTCTAAAGCAGTGGGAGATACATTATGAACGTAGAGCTAGTTAGGAATTATGCAATGTGGCTACCAGCAGTTAACATAAGTAATAGCTAGATCTCACAGTTCTGACGCAGTAGAATGCATAGGAGCCTAATGTTGTACGCAGGGGGCTAAGCAATACCACACAAGCTAAGGTGGTTGATCGCATAGGGAGTCAGAAAGACAGCAGATCAAAATGTACAAACAATGGAACATCTAGATTTGATTTTTGCAATCGGGCCAGAGAGGCAGCAGTTCAAAGTATACAAGCAGTGGAGCACCTAGATTCGATTTTGCAATGGGGCCAGCGAGGCAGCAGTTCAAAGTACACAAGCAATGGAACATATACTCATAAGGAAACAAACAACTGAGTAAAAACCCATTAAGAAAGCAGTATGAAGCTTAGTCGTACTACTAGGGCTGCAGAAGACAAGGGCAAAACAAAGATTTGGTATCTGCTTCCAGAAATGTTGACTGACATTTTTCAGAATATGTGTGAGGAGTTACTTTAGTTGGGGATCGTGTCAAATTCATTAATTGGAACACAAGTGGCCCTTCCTCCTTTAGTGATGCAGCCACAAGTAAACTATGTTCCATGATCACAATCTGATTTTTCTACAGGAGACACGGCTTATGGACAAATAGCAACAGATGGTTTAACAATCTTTGAGCAATTAGCTATCTAATGGAGGGTGACCCTCGGGGTGTTTATCAACAGCAATTCGAAAAACAGTAGGATTCAGTGTAAAGTGTATTAGCTCTTACCTTTCAGGTAGTCTAGCCACACAATGTGTTTTCAAGACGAGGGAAACAAGAGGGCTGATCTTGATTAACGTGTATCGGAACCTGGCAAATAGGAATCTGTCGACATTTTTAGAAGATCTGTCATCTATACTTACGAAAGTGAGCATTAACTATGCCAATGATCAATTGCTGCTTGTCATTGATTTGAATGCCCCCTGTATACCCATATCGAATTTAATAGAACATCTATAGGAAGGTCCAATGGGGAGAGAAGGAACAGTTTCTTTAAGAAGTGACAACTCCAAATCATCCATGAGAATGCATTGGGGGATTGAAAGCCTGCAGCAACATTGAGTAATGGAAAAGCAAGATCAATCTTCGATTACTTGGCGGTCTCGACGGACCTCTTTCCGTGTCGAGAGCCTAAGGGTCGACGTGTTGAGCAGCAGTGACCATAGCTCTCGAAGAGCGTCTTTTTTGAGAGATAGAGCCCCTGAGGATTAGATTTGATGTTAGACCCATTAAATACATACGTAAGTTTGACGAGGAAACATACATGAAAAATAAATTCCTTAGTAGAGAGCTTCATGTTGTGATGAACAAAGAATTGTCAAAATACTTGGCCTGTCAGAAAAAGAAGGAACTCTGCAATGCATATCGTAATTGATCCCGGGAGCACAGATTTATGCTGAATGTATGTGGTGGTCAGCGTATGCTGGAAGCAGTACTGCCGACCAACGAACAACATTTTTGGGCAATAGTAAATGATCAGACGGTCATCAAGGGGCTCTCCAGGCAAATAAGGTGACGGAGGAGGACTGGATCAATTATTAAAATAAAACATTCAAAGCTTCAGAGAGAGATCCATTGATGGCCGGTAAGGAGATAAGATGCAAACTCTGCATAGACTTAATAGAAGGATTAATTAATGGTGCTTCTCGATTGAGAGCTGCAGGCCCTAATGGGCTAACACATATGATCCTGAAGAATGATGTTACAAACTGGTCTAAAGTCCTGTTTGGATTGTTTAAGAACATAGTGAATACCCAATAATGCAGTGTATCTTGGAGGCGGGCAATTGTTATCCCCATTTATAAAAAGGGCGATGGGGCTGATCCAATCAACTATTGCCCTATTGGATTCAGAGAACAAAATATTTTCCGGTATTACTCTAAAGGAGCTAGAGGACTGGGTGGAATCCAAAAGGTAATCCATCAAAGTTGCAAATTGGATTTTGCAAAGGACATTCGACAATGCTAAATGGACTGGTATTGAGTGCAAGCAATGCAGAAAAAAAAAAAGAATCCGAACCCATTTATACATCTCTGATGATTTGTCAAAGGCTAATGACATGGTCAATAGAGATAGATTGTGGCAGAAGCTAAAGAAATGGGGTATACCAGAAGGTCTCTTGGCTATAAGAAAAAATCTACACAATCAGACCACTATACAAGTAAGGTTAGATTTACATGGTCAACTCTTGTCTCCAATTGCTATAGATAAAAGGTGTGAGGCAGGGTTGCATTTTAGCTCCCTGCCTCTTTAATCTATATCTGGCAGACCTAGCTGAATTCCTCTCTCGACTTGGGCTGACTAGCCCCGAATCGGCATAAGTAAAATCAATGATTTGGCTTATGCAGACGACAGTCTTACTAGACTATACTCACATTGGCATCCAACGCTTGATTACAAAAGTTTGCTAATGAGAATGATTTATTAGTAAATCCAAAAAAGTCAAATATAGTGAGCTGTGACAATTTGAGGAGAAAGCCTCGATTTGGAAATTGGATAAAGAAGTACTCCCAGTGTTAAAAAAGATTAAATACCTGTGTTTCAATCTTGAAGCCCACCCTTCGCTAAAAGAGCTAGCGGTTGAAATGGAAAGCAAAGCAACTCAATTTGCAAGTCAAAAAAACTTAACATATTGCCGGTTTTCATTGCTTCCTTCGATTACATATTATAAGGGGAAAGTAATTCCTAGCATTCTCTATGGAATGGAAGTAAATTGCTATGCACGCAAACTAAATTGGGCACATATGAAGGGCAGGATTTGGAACAAAGTTTTCTCTCTTCCACCCCATCTTTACCGATTGCCCTATTGAGGTATGAATTGGGCTTACAATCTCTAGGTGCCCATCTGAACTGGAAAATATTGACACTGTATAGAGCTGTGATTTTGCCTCGAAAGAACCATGAGCACAGAAGAAATTTGATGAATATTGTGTGTTGTAAGTATCTAATGATCTTTAAACAAATGGGATGCTGAAGATATTTTGGCAACATTTAATGAAACAGAAAAAACCTTGATTAATAACCCAGATAAGGTCAAACGCTCACTGTTAAGGATGGACTGGATTTTAACAAGAGCCTCCTTCAGCGATATGAAGTTTTTTTTAAATGTTATTATTGATAAACCAAGAAGCTATGTTCTTCCATATACGAGAAGGTTTCCTAACCCCAGATGGAGAGCTGAACTTGGTTTCGTCAAATTTGATCAATACTAAAGAATTACAATAATTTGTTTAAAATTAGATCCTCATGAGGGGAATTGTGATTTCTGGAGAAGGAGTTTGACAAGATCTAAGGCACTTACTGATCATATGTAAATCTACAGCGGCCTGAAGGTTCAGATATTTTGCATGATTTGTACACAACCTTCATTGGCTCAATTTATTTTTATTTATTTATTACATTTGTTACTCGCCCAGACCCGCGGGTATCACGGTGAGGTTCCATATGCATTGTGGCATTTTTATACAGTGTTACAGTTACAATCAAAGAACATTTTTATCCTGAATTGCAATAAGTAATGGGGTCAACTTTCTTATGCTACGAAACAGTCGTAACAGTAGTAGGTCACACTTTGTTTGAACACTGGTTGCAGATCAAGAGGTGAACCTTGGAGGTTCATGCCGGCCACGGGATTACATTTAGTGTTTTAGTTCAAAGAAAGGCGGTAATCTGAAGCATTCTGGTACTAAGGTGGAGTGGAGCAGGTGCGCGTTAATATTTATTGAAAAGCCAGATTTTCAGTGCTTTTTTGAAACTTGGTAGGGAGTCCTCATTTTTTATACTAAGAGGTAGTACGTTCCAGTGCGATGGGGCTAGGACTTTGAAGCTACTTCCTCCTGCTCTACTGTATTTGTAATGAGGAACTTCCAAAAGGGCCAGTTTATTAGATCTCAATGTCCTGCAGGAGATTTTTTTCTTGATAGTGTTATTGAGGTAGCTGGGCGCTTTATTTGTGATGCATTTGTAGACTGTGCTGAGTGTTTTGAAATTGATTTTTGCTTCAATTGGCAGCCAATGGTTTTCTCTTCTGATGCTGGATATATGATCGGATTTCTTTATGCCTAGGGCCGCTCTAAGGGCTTTGTTTTGTAACAGTTGAAGTTTATTCACGTTGGTTTTGGAGGTTCCTAGGAAGAGGATGTTACAGTAGTCCAATTTCGTTAAAATCAGTGCTCTGGCCAATGTTATGCAATTTGTTGGGGTAAGAAATTGGCGGCTAAGTGCAATAAGTTTGGCTGCATAGGCTGTGGACGAGGAGAGAGTTGCTATTTCTTTGTACATAGTGAGGTTGGCATCTATGTAAACACCAAGCGTTTTAACTTGTTTGAGTACTGGGATTTGAGTACCATCAATGTTGATGTGAGAGTAATTAGGGTGGAGGGTGCTTATTCTTTTTTGGGAGCCCACGATGACGACCTCCATTTTCTCATCGCTAAGGCAGAGACTATTTAGGGCCATCCAGTTTTGAATTATGGCATAGACTTTATTGATGGTGTCGGTATCTTGGGTGTAGTCACCTGTATTGGGGGATGAGGATCTGGGTGTCATCAGCAAAATTAGTGTAGATGACACTCATATCGTCAAGAGCCGAGAAAAGGAGTTTAGTATATGCATTGTAAAGGGTGGGCGAAAGGCAGGAATCCTGGGGGACTCCTATAGGTACCACCATGGGGTCTGCTGCATGGTTTCCAATGGCAACTCTGAATGTGCGGTCCGTTGAAAAGGATTTGTTCCACTGAGTAGCGTTACTGGAAAAATTAAAATCTTTTTTTAGGGTGTCACATAGTTTGTCATGGTCTACCAGGTCAAATGCTGCTGATAGATCCAGTAGCAGTAGAGTGGCTAATTTGCCTGAGTCTCTAATGCAGTCCAATTGGATACAGAAGAGTTCTGGCTAAGACTATCGGAGGTCTTATCCTTGAAGCTTCTGAGATTAATAAATGATTTACATTTCATAGAGTTATAGTTTTAGAAGGTATAACTACTGTAGAGAAGAAGGCTTGTAGTTTTGGTTAATTAACGTGAGTAGAAATAACCTATGGTAACGATTTAATAGAATGCATTTGGATTTGTAAGGATTGTTGTTGCGATTGTGAAAAGTCAAAATTACGACTAGTACACACACAACAACAAAAAAAAAAAAAGAAAGTGACACAAATCATTTTGAATTCTGACTTTTAAATTGCAAATAGAACGCGGTCATGAGGAGGAAAGAGTGGGCGCAAAAACGACGAATGTGCGTCCCCTGCAGCGCGGACACAGGAGAAACTGAAGAGATAAAGGACAAGAAGGTGTGTCACGCAGGAATCCACGACCGCAGTAATGTAGTGATGTAAAACAGATTTACAATGAATTGTTGAGAAGAGAGCGGAATCATAGCATAACTATGCAATACATTTTATTAACATCAAAACTATTAAAAAATATATTGATCTGAACATTCTAGCAGTATTTCATATTAGGCTATCACATTGTAGAAAAGAAGTATATATTCAAAGGTAAAAAAGTAGATAACATGCCATATGTTCATGATATAAATCTAGTGTATGGTTAATGACAAAAAGGCAAACGTCCAAAGGACAGAACTCTCTCCAAGTGAAGGGAATCACGTGGAAAAGAGGCTGTTAAATACTGGATTAAGGCAACCTACACATAGTAGCAGTTTCAGTCAGTATTAAAATACATTGAAGGAACAAAAGTTTTTACTACAGAATCTTTCAGGAAATTGAAAGACACTTCATAAGAGACTTGAAACTAGCAAGTCTAAGAGCAATGTAAGAAAAAAGAATGGAAGAAAAAAATACCAAAAATACCTCCAAAAAATCTGAAAATCATATCAAATAACATATGTTTAGACAAAAATCACAAAAATATTTGAAAATTCATCGCACAATAAGGTAACTTTGAGACCAAAATGTCGACAGTAGAAGGATCTAGTCGAATATGACTGATACACTTCTTCAGGACCAGGCGCTCGACACAAAAAATTTTTTTTTTAAAAAAAGAATACTCCAAAAGTGTTACCATCTACTTAATTAAACTAATATTGCGCAACCCAGTTCCAATATTGTGGTTGTTCTTTAACAAAGAATAATAAGCAAAAACAGTATATTAAAAACAGCTCTGATCAGCTGTCCTCTCAGCAAATTCATAACCAAATTCAGTAAAACAGGTCGTGGTGGGGAAGAACGACATGTACTGTGTTCTCTGACAAAATGTGGGAGCACTGCAAATAATTTCTTTTAATGTCGGGCTCAAAACCAACAGCAACTAGATTCACATAAATGAAACTGAAGGGACAAACAAAATAAAGCATAGGCTGGAAAAACCCATCCCTAATTGCAAAAAGTGAGATTAATTGGCTGGTGCACACAGCAGCTGATTCTACATAAATAAAAAGAAGCAGACACTCACCCGTCTAGGAAGCACGGAACGTTTCGATATTCCAAAAATCAATTAGTGGAATGTTTAGTCGGGAATGTGCAAGAGAAAAGGAGAAAGTTCTGCTACGGAATCCACATTTGTCAAACTGAATGTTTTCCATAAAGTAATGCTGCAAAGAGGCATGAGAACAGACTGTCAGAGTGAACTACTTATCTAATTAAACTTAGCACAAAAGAGGCACCTCAAACGAAATGTCACGAAGGCTGCTGATGGAACAACAAGCCTTCCGATCGTTCGAGTTCCCCAAATAAAATTGTTGCTAGAAGGAAGCAGCAGCAAGTTTTCGTTGCGTACAATAGAAGGCAATTAACTCGACAGGGTATAGGGCTGGGGATCACAGAGGAAATGCCTCCGGCCATATAAAGCAGTCATCTAATTAGCGGCTAACAAATCCGACCCAGGTGAAAGAAACCCGAACTAGTGATGCAGCCCAAAATGTGTGTCGAGCCGTACAGTGTAGGTGTAGCTCAACTTAAGGTGGAAAACTGTCTCGAATTGAAATGCAAAAAATAGCCTCAATCAGAACTTACTGAAGTTCAGTCCTATGCTTGCCTGCAAATGTCTGTTGGCGCACAGACTTGATGGAATCAGCTGTGTCCGATTGGCGTTCAAATATCACGTTGACGCAGGCGTGCTGATTTAATCACCATGCGTGTAGACCTGCCGCTGGGATGAAATGCTCATTAGCCCACAGTGGGATATGTAATACTGTGCCTTATACAGAAGCCAGAGCTTTTGGCACAGCGTTGGATGCTAATAAAAGCACCGCAAGACCAATGGAGCTAAATGTCCATCAGACTTGTAGTCGCATAATCAAATAATGACACAAACCGAGAAATCAAAAAACGTTTGTTAATTTAACTAGAACTATTGCCGTACTGTTGGGAAGAAAGTCTCACCGCAACGTGTCATAAACAAGGTCTAGAAAAAACAAGACCATGAACCAAAAAATATGTAAATGGGTGGAAAGATGGCTTGGTTAGAATACTGCAATGCCGTTACCCCATGTAAGCACTGCACAGAATGGCAATGTCAATTCAAAAAGACATTGAGAGTAACCCGGCCTTTCATAAATAAGGGCCTAGGCAATAAAGGTTGCTAAATAAGGCAAATGTGTAATGTTGACATGATATCAAAACCACCCATCCAAAATTTTGGTTGGAATAGATTAAATAAATAACTGAATAACACTGAGTAACTCCAACCCTACAGCGAAAAAAATCTATAAAATTGCTGCCTGAATGTTACCAGCCCGGATTCTAAAGGCTGATCCTATGGTATACTCCAGTGTAACATTACACACAAGACAACCATTCTTCTTGTTGGTTGAGCCAGATGTGGTAACTCTCTGTGTTATACATCCACCATTGCTCTCGTTGGGATAATCTACTAGCAGTCAAATGGGAATCAACAACCTTTACTAATGCAAGAGCCCACCATCTAAGATCACCACAACTGTGATTTTTTTCAATGAAGTGTGGCACTAAAGGAGATGATCTACTTCTAGTCCTAATCTTAGACTTGTGCTCTATTATCCTAGATTTGACTAACCTAGAAGTCTTTCCTATATAAGACTTGGAGCAGGGGGAGATAAGATAAATGACATTCTTAAAGGTACAAGTCGTGTGGTCCTTAAGGGTCCATATTTTCTTGTTTATAGTTACAGAACTGCATGCTGAGGTAGACTCTCATTGGCAACAATATCTGCAAAGAAAATGGCCACAGACCGGTTTACAGCCTCAAAGTCCAGAAATGGTCCTCAGTCTTATTTGCTCTTGCCCTATCCGCTCTAGATAACCAACTCTAAGGTTTTTACCTTTTTTAAAAGCATGACTGGGATAGTCAAGATTGGGGTTGTTTAATTGCAATAAAGGCCAATGTTTGCAAATTGCTTTCTTGATCGCATAATGATGTGTGCTAAAGGTCATAGCACATACGACACGCAAATTAGACAAGTTCTCCTTGGTATTCTTGGCTAATAATATATCTTGGTGTTGATTCTTGGCCCTCTTGTGGGACTGTCTAAGTACATGTGGTGGGTAACCTCTGTGGAGTAATCTACTCTGAATTATGTCATCTTGGGTCGAGAAGTCTTCCTTATTAGTGCAATTCCGCCTGGCCCTCAAAAATTGGGCATACGGAATACTGACATGTAAGGACTGGGGATGGAAACTATCTAAATGAAGGATTGTGTTCCTATCAGTTGCATTGCGGTGCAGATCCACCGCAATAGTACCACCCTTAGTCTTAACTAGAAGGTCCAGAAATGGTATGGATTGGTTGTTAACAGACACAGTGAAGCGTAAATTGATGTTCAAAGTATTGATCCATGCCACAAATTCCTCATGGTTGCCTTTGTCAGAATCCCAAATGATAACGAGGTCATCAATATGCCTTTTATAAAAAAAATTATTGAATCCTTAAAAGGATTTGAGTCGTGCAAAATGAAGGTTTGAAAAAAAAAAACACAAACAATGTGGCATAATTGGGGGCAAAAGCTGCCCCCCATCGCCGTTCCCTTGATCTGTAAAAAGAATGATTCCTTGAAGTGGAAATATTTCTTAGTGAGTGCTAGCTCCAAGAGTTCGCTAAGGAATTCACTTGGAATTAACGGAGGGTGGCTCCTGGTATCAAACAAATCCTTCATGATGGGAAGCGATTCTAACTGGGGAATGTTAGAATATAGGGATTCCACACCCAAAGTGATAAACAAATTGGAGCCCGGGTTGAAAGGTAAAGCTTCTAGGTGGACAATGGCATCTGTAGTATCTGCTAGATAAGTAGGAGTAATAGCTGCTAGGAGTTTAAGGAAAAAAATTCCCAAACTGGGCCATGGGTTCCAAAATTGAGCCACACAAGGATACAGTGGCCTCCCGGGTGGATTGAGGCTGTCCTTATGGACCTTGGGAAGAATGACCATGAGTGTAGTCCAGGTTCCTTTGGTGGTAAGGAAATGGTAAGGAAATGAAACTCTTTCTTACTTATAATGCCAATGTTGCAAGTCCGTGTTGATAATGCCAACATTTAATTCCTGATCCTTTCTGTGGGGAAAGAGGGCAACCAGCCTCAGAGAACCCATCATGTGCCACCCATGCAAATATAGGTGCGACCCTCTGTTTTAAAATGCCTCCTAGCATTTTTTCTGGACAGGTGTCCTTTTTGTCCATTTCTGAATTCCAACTCCCACAGAAAAGCTGGGAGCAACTGAGAAAACCCAGCCCGGAGCCAGGAGAACAGAATCAAAAACAGCCAGGAATTGATCTTGGAATTTCCCTGCACATCCGAAACCCAACATAACTACAGACGTTTCCCAGCCGAATGGTGGGGCCAGCAGAAAATGAACTGGGGTGACGTAAGACTGTAGGGGACAGGAGGCAAACACAAACCCTCTCCAAACCAACAATACTCAATAAGGAAAGTCACAGAACGAGTTGCCAAGCTTCTTGATGCTACCACACAAGAGACAGTTTCCAAAACCGTGCTGGAAAATGGGGAGGGGCTTAGAGTATTTTTTTTAAAAGCATCTAGTCTTTGTAAAACAGTCCCAGTAAAAAAAAGAGGCACAGATTTGTTCTTAAAATAAGGCGAGCGCTGGAGCCAATGGAAAGGGATCGGGCGGGGGACAGACAGAACCAGCAGAAGCACTGTACAAAATGAGAAGGAAGGCCATGCAAATTGTAGGTTGTTCAGCTAAGGTCAGGGAAGGTGGAGGCAGACCTAGAAACCAGGCAGTGTGCAAGGCGATGTATTTGTGAGGGAGTGTGGTACCAGTTGGTAAGAGTGAAGCAGCGATTGCGAGTTTGTAAACGAGAAGATAATAGTGAGGGAAGAGTGTTGGAGAGAGGTTAGTATGTAGATGAAAGTTGTGGGTATTGGGAGAGAGTAAGGACAGTAGAGCAGGGTGTAGGAGTGAGTGCAAGGAGAAGGGTGCAAGAGAGAAGTGGGGGTGGGAATAGTGAGTGAGTTTATTGGGAGAGAGAAGCACACCATATCCCTGAACGGGTGAGCTGGGTACCATACTCAACGCCCCTCCCCCAATCATCATCTTCCTCCCGAGTACAGTGCGAGAAGAGCTGAGTAGGAAGAGGTGTGTAGGGAGGAGAGGGGAAGAGTGTTGGCAGTGCCAAGAGGGGAAGAGTAGTTGCGCTTGAAATTTGCGATGCACAAGCAACCTTTCAGGAGAATGAATACCTCTATTCTACAAAATGATGAGGTATTTGAAAAACTAGTGAAGGAAATGTTTTTTGTGTCGGAAAACCACCTGGGGGATTTGAGTTCGGGTATTGTGTGGGAAGCTTTTAAATGTACCATACATGTTCATCTGATTAGTGTGACTAGTGGACAAAGAAAGCAATGCGACAATAAAGAAGCTGAGCTAGTGGCAAAGATCAGTGAATTATCTAAAAAAGTAATGGCTAGTCCAACAAGTGTAGACTCAAGGTCAGAAATGATGGGGGCGAAGAAAGATTTGAAAAAGCTGATGGATGAACGTACTGAACGGAATTTCTTTTTTTAATCCAAAATGTGCATATTTTGAGAAGGGGGAAAAGTGCGACAGATGGTTGGCTTATAGATTACAGAAAAGGGAGGCTGAGAGATCTATACCATCTATTCGGGACAAAAACAATAAGATTTCATACCATCCGAAAGAGATTAACAACATCTTTCGGGATTTCTATGTGGAATTCTATCAACATGAGTTCGGCGTGACGGGCATAGAGAATAACTTTTTGAAGGAGTCAACTCTTTCAATGATTACTGAGAGTGATTCACAACTTTTGGAGGAAGACATTACGGTTGATGAAATTAAACAGGCAATTAATAAACTGAACACAGGGAAATCCCTGGCCCTGATGGTTTACCTGTGGAACTTTATAGGTTATTACCGAATTCTGCCCTGCTCCTGTTGAAGGATATGTATACGGCATCATTGGTGAATGGTTTATTACCGCATACTACTAGACATACAACGATATCTATCTTCCCAAAAAAAAGTGATGGATGATACCCTACCCACAAGTTATAGGCCAATAAGTCTTATCAATACAGACAACAAGATCCTGGCTAAAGTTTTGGCATTAAGATTGGAGAATCTACTGCCATCATTAATACACAGAAATTAATCAGGTTTTGTGAAAGGGAGGAAAACCTCGAGTAACATCAGGAGTCTATTACATACAATTTCCAGGGTGAGTGAGCAGCAGGAGGAGGATTTTGCTGTACTATCCCTCGATGCCGAGAAGGCTTTTGACAGAATCAATTGGGAGTTTCTTTTCTCAGTGCTTGATGCAATGGGATTTGGGGGAAAGTTTGTGCCATGGATCAGACTACTTTATAGTGAACCAACAGCTGAGGTAAACACCAACGGAATACGATCCGACAGATACTCGCTTAAAAGAGGAACTAGGGAGGGTTGCCCTTTGTCGCCCTTGTTGTTTGTTACCGCTATGGAACCGTTAGCAGCGGCCATCAGAGAAGAATGTAGGATAATGGGCTTGTCATGCTGGGGACTCGAGCAAAAAGTGTGGTTATATGCTGATATGCCTTTAGTCCTCAGGGACTTGCGACATTCAATACCGGCACTTATGAACATCTTGGCAGAGTTTAATTTGTGTTCTGGTTACAAAATAAATTGGAATTAATCTGAGGTACTGCCGCTGGCAGTCCTCCAGATAAGGTGGGTACCAGGCCTTTTTATGCATTAAAATCTTGCAAATATGACAGCTTTATTATTTTCCTGGGTACATTTACACACAGGTTTAGAGCAGAGGGCAGTGCAAAGGTCAGGTTACTTGATACTAACTAGGAGGCCTCTTTCTGATTTTTATCTACATGGATGTAATTGCGTGCCACCTCTGAAACAGAATGTATTTCTCTGAAGCCTTTCAAAAAGAGACACTGCACCCTGTGATAAAAGGAATTGTTTCTTTCCATTCAGCTTCAGAAGCACTGTGCATAATTGCCTATAATTTTAGGATTGTATAATTAATAAGGTGGAAAACTAAGTTGCAATTGAGAATTAATATTTTGTAACAAATTATGTTTTTTTCCAGTGAAAGCAAACCAGTTTTGCACAATTGTATTTTTCAGAGTTCTGGTGCAGTGTGCATAATTATGCGTAGGCAGATCATTTTTTACACTGATAATTTAATTTACACCATTTAATTTACACCAATTATAAGTGTGTAAAACGATGACCATGCACAGTCTAGATTACATCCATTCAACCTTGCAGTCAATGGGGTACATTACTATAAATGGTCAGTGGCAGCAGAGTCTTTGCTCAAGGTTGAGTGATAGTCATTACACCAATCACATGTGTTCTAGCCTCTCAAATCTTCAAGACTACAATTAAAACATCCAAAACCTGACTCTCCAGGAAGTGAAAGCGCTGTTCAAAAATAAACAAATGAAAGTTACATTGGTAATTGAAATAGAAACTCATCAAAACCTGTCCCTGTGATAATCCAGAAAGGAATTTAACTTCATGTAGTGCTTCATAAATGGTTCGTCCAACATCAAGGTACTGTGATTATTATACCTCAGTCAATACTCAGTTAACCAACCTCTGAAGGATGTTAGCCAATAAGATAGTTCAGCTGGTTGAGCACTCATTGCTGCAATCTGTGCGTGATCTGTAGGTTGCAGGCTCGAAATCCGGCAAGTCCAACTCAGCCTTGCAGCCTTTCGAGGTTGATAAAGGAGTACCTATTTTCATTTGGTGAGAATTGTGATAAATATGTTCTATGTACAGCACTTGGCCAAAAGCGCTTTATAAATAACCATTTGACCATTAGATTAGATGTGGAATTTAGCATGGAGTCATTGCCTCTCTGCACTGTTGTATCAAAACATGGGCATACCATTAGGTAGTAACAGCTCCGGAAAATGAGGACTCATTAACCATCAAATTACTGCTGTTGAACTTCAAAACACACAATCCATGTTTGCTTTACTATGTAATTGGCTAGGATTTTGTGATTTCAACATTTAAATATATACAGGAGAGATCAAATGGCCAGACCTTAGAGAAATAATGAAAGGTGTATTCTGTCACAATGCCGAAAGCTGCCGTACAGTTTGTGGATGCGTCGGCTGGATGTCATACATTTTACTCTCTTGCAAAGGAGAAAAGTCATTTTTACTCTCTTAAAATCACATTTACTCTCAAAGTTTAAAAACAGGGAGTAAAATACTCCCACCTCAAAATCTTATCTGGAGCACTGGCCGCTGGTGCATTTTTGTGATAAAATATTTGTAACGGAATTAGGATTCAGATGGTGTACGGACAGAATGTTATATTTAGGAATTTGGTTGAAACCCAAGATCTCAGACAGGATACATGAAAACATGAAGATAGTATGTTGTAATTTAAGGGATGATCTGGAAAGATGGAGTCTGTTGAAACTGTCACTTTAGGGCAAGGTGAATGCTTTGAAAATGGTTTCTGCCCCGAAGGTTAACTATGTACCGAGTATGATTCCTCTGACAATAACTTCCATTTATTGGAATTAAATGGATGGATTACTTCAAGCATTCTTGTGGGATAAGAAACCCCCAAGGTTAAAGTTGTGGAAGCTGCAACTACCTCTAATAAAAGGTGGATTAGGGGTACCTAATTTCAGAGCCTACCATCTGGCGTATACGTGTAATTTTTTGTTCCCTTTTTGGAAGATTCGAATGATGATTGGGTATTGACAGAGACTAGTTACAATGGTCCTTTGACGCCAGGAGCTATCTTGACCACAAACTCAAGACGAAGTTGTGGGAAAGATCCATTGATTGCATGTTTGCGAAGCTCGTGGAGAAACTGTGTGACTTGATTGGAGTGGATGCGTTGAAGGATCCTGGTGCGTCAGTCTGGATGAATCCGTCTATTAAACTAGATGGCAGAGTGGTGTTTTGGGCCGATTGTCATTTAGGTGGTGTTCAATGGATAGCAGATCTGTTTACGGATGGGCGATGGAAGACAGCGAGAGAATTACAGTTGAACTGTAACAGAGAATTTCAAAGTTTCTGACTACAGAAAGCTCAGAAGTGCAATTGGAGATATTGACTTGAAAAATAGGCTTAATTTAGACTTGTTTACAAGGAAGGCAATAGGAGTGGAAGGAGAACTAGCCAGCCGTGTTTACAATATGGTTGTGTCTGAATACAAGGGTAATGACTCATTAAGAGGGGAGTGGAGTAGAAGAATTGGTGCGGATATTTCAGAAGAGTTACGGATGCAAATGTGTGGAAATGTCAGGCTATGCTCTTTGGGGCTTACAGAGAGATCTAGACAGATTAAGATCTTAAAATCGGGTTTATTGGACACCCAAATTTTTATCACTGCACCAAACTATAAAATAATATGAAATGTATCCGAATGAGGCAGGTGGGTGTTTAGGTGGGGTGATCAAGGAGGTGGTATTGGATCAGTTGAGATGATATGTTAATAGTTTCCTTCAATGTAAAATACTGTTTTTTCTGACCATTTTTTAACATAACTGCATTATTGTGTATTTTGTTAACTTGTAAACAAATGTTTTAAAAGAAATAATAATAATAAAATGATGTAAGAGAGGTTGTTAGTGACTGGTGGGTGAATGAGATGTGATGGGATGGGATGGGATGGGATGGGATAGGATGTGAGTTTTTGAATATTCTGGGTGGGTGGGTGTGTGCCTGTGTAGAAAATGCAATAGGTGCATGTAAGAGAAGGTGTGAGTGACCTGGGGGGGAGGGGTGAATGAGCATACATGTGGTAGTGTTTGTTTGAATGGTCTGGGTAGGGATTGGTGTGTGCCTGTATGTGAATCCTTTGTGAGTGAGTGCAAGAGATGTATGGGCGAGTAACCGGTGGGTGAAAGGGGATGCATGTGTGTCTAAGGCCCTGGGAGACTGGGGAAATCACTGGAACATTTTTGCCACATCCTTTATTGACTTTGCATGTTTTACTATTATTTCAGGGGCAAAGGCTAATTCATGTGTGCCATTCCGTGGCTAGACTGGCATTTTGGTGCAGTCAGTCTAGCCATTGCTTACTGTGGCATGACATTTATTACTCGCCATCTTTTAAAAAGCAAGCATGATAACTAGTGTGACCTCACTCGACTGATGTTTTGGTGTAGCAGTGTGTATATTTTTCACTGTAGCATGACTTTTTATTAACTGAGCATCTAGGATAAAATCAAGGAAGATAAGTGTTCTTATGGGTCTAGACTGGCTTACATTGGAATCAGTTTGGACAGGTTTTCCTATTGTGACATGTCACTTTGAATAGCCAAACCAACGGGACTATGTACTTACGTAGGAGTACTGGCATATATTGGCAGAGCCAGTTTTGTGTCCGCTGCCAGTAATACTATAGAAAAACCTCAAAGCAAACTTAAGTATGGTCGTATATGGGAACACTAGCATATGTTGGTGGAGCCAGCATTGAAATGTATGGGCACATTCAGCATACACATGTTATTTATACTGGCATATATTACAGGGACTGACATGATAATGCATTGGGAAATGCCCTGTGCACTTTTGGTGACTTGCATCTATTCTACTTTTCACGATTTACCCTGCACCCTACAAAACCGATTGTTGGCCTTTTATCCACATTGTTGGCTTTTAACCCAAGTTTTCCAAGAAAGTGTGCTGTGTAATGCACCATTTTAACCCATTATTCAAAAACATTTACCCTGGGGAGGGAGAAGAAAAAAAAAAACTCACCAGACACCACTGGTGGCTGGTATATTTGTGGACCAGGCACCACCCCTTCTCTCTATGTTACGGTATTGGTTTGATTGAAAAACATTTACTTCTTTCACTTGCAGTAGTGCATGCTCCTGCAGTAGCATAATCATCACAGACAAGGCGCACATTAGGTGGTTCGGACCGGCCTCGGGTGTGGCCTGCCCTGTGCTTTAAGGAGCTTAGGGGAACCCCTACAGCATGGCTTGCAGGGGAGCAGCCAAATTTTGTGCTACGCCATTGGGCACCAGTGGGTCTGACAAAGGGCACCTTGAAATCTGCCAGTGAGACGCAACTTGCGGGTGTTTTCAATTTTAAATAACTGTGTGGTGATGTGTGCAGCAATGATATTACATTAAATGGTGTTTTTTTTAAAGTCCTCTGGCACCAAGTATTACGTTAGGTAATACACACTATGGGGGTCTTGGGTTTATTGAAAGAACCTTTCCCAGGTACTATACTCCAGCAAAGATATCATCAGGTGCACTCCCCTCTGTGCACACAGACCAGTTTAATAGGCTTCTTCTATCGTAGTTGTAGCTTAATCATATATACATTTATAACCAGGGAATTTTGAAACAAAATCCTGGTCAATGATTTAATTTTCAAGCCTTGCTCGTGCAGCATTTTTCTCCTGGTTAAACAGCAGCGCGCGCCTCCCCAGGTCAGTGCTTGTTTGGCTTAACACAGCAATGCCACAGATAACCTGTATCTATAGAGGTTTCATACACTAGCTGTAGCCTGCATTACAGATTTCGGTTACCTTGTTAGAAATACTGCATTCTGTATGTTTTACATATAGAGCCCCCCCCCCACGTCGAATCTGGAAAATGGCATTCCCCAAATGTGTAATCTTAGACAAATCATGCTTCCCTCTGTGCCTTGGTTCTTATATCTGGCTGAAATCTGAGCATCTGGAAACACGAGTGCTAGATGCATCTAAAAAATCTGAAGGTCTTTTGCCATCATTTCCTGTAAAGTCACTTGGGGACGGGGTCAAATTACATCACTTCCGGTGATGTCATCAGGGGGTCAAGGGTCATGTGATGTCACGTCTGCTACCCCTGACATTTTGGTGAAATGACATCCCTGGTAAGACCCCATGTCCTGAGACTAATACTGTACATCGGCTATACAAATGGGATACTGCTAGCCAGGAGGGAGAACAATAGTAGAATCGCAGGTGTGAAATGAAGCTCCACAGAACCTTTTATTATTCAACAACTGGAATGAAGAAAGAGTTTGAGCGTTATTTGCCAAAAAAGTGACAAATGGTGTTTGAATATTCAGACAGAATATTCTAGGAAAATAGAGCAGCATCAATCCATCAAAAAGGTCTGCAGGATACTCCGTCACTTTTGTTGCAACCTAGCGATACTAGTATTACTAATGTTTGTCCAAAGTTGAACTTTCAGCAAGTTACTAAAGCATAAACGCAAAGTCTTTTAAATTGTTGCAGGCTTGAATCCGACCTTGTATAAAGGGTGACTCCTGCCCAGCAAGCATGATTTAGGGCAGGGATGTTGCTATGTCTGGAAAAGACCCGGGGCTACACTAATGTCGGGATTGGCGGGTCTGGGGGCTAGCTAGCCTTTTGGTTGTAGATCTGGAAATTCTTGCTGGGGCTACAACCAAAAGACCAGGGGCTATAGCCCCCTTAGCCACCCCCTAGCAACGCCCCTGATTTAGGGTGCTATCAACTGTTTTACACCTCTGATTACTAATATTGTTAACACATACTTTGTGACCACAATTGTGCCAATGCGTTAAGAGGTCTGGGTAACTCCTCTACTAAAGGAGACGCTCGATTCTGAGGTTGTGGGTAATTACCACCCAATTACCAACGTCCCTTTTCTTTTAAAGATTTTGGACAGCAAGGCTTACCCTTCAGCTTGTGGGACATATTGAAAGTAATTGTTTGCTTGGAAGCCGTCAATCTGGGTTTCGGGCAATGCATGGAACAAAATCGGCCTTGCTCAATCTAAGGGCAAATCCTGTGGAGATCCTTGACAAAGGCCAGTCAGCCATGTTAATGCTTCTCGACCACTCTGCAGCATTTGATTTTGAGCTGCAAAGAATGGTCAACAAGAGGTTAACCAAGATTATGGACTGTTCCAACGCTGCTGGATTGGATCCTTCCTATACCCTCATTTATCAAGGGTTTCAATTGGTGAATTCAAAGGACCTCCAGTACCATTACTCTGTGGTGTTCCACAGGGGTCCTGCCTATCCTCAACATATTTTAATATCCACACTCGCCTATTATTTGACCTTCTACGTGGCTCTGGAGTCAAGTACACAAATTATGCAGACAATACACAGATTATCTTTGAGTTACTATAAATCAAACCTACTTGTTGGTTTAGACATATATGGCAATGAACTCTCTCATACTCGATGATAGAAAAACTGAGTTGCTTATTCTGGGGTCGGCTCACCGTCGGAATAAGCTAGAACAGAGGTATGCTCAGTTTAATATCGGCACTGTATTAGCCCCGTTATATCATCTGTCAAGAACCTGGGAGTTTACTTCGACTCCAATGCATCAATGAAAAAGCACATGGCACATTTAAGATCATTGTGCGTCTATACCATCAAGTTGCTCAAACAGATTAAGCCATATCAATCTGCTAATAACCTGCCTTCATTGGCTGTGCCTTGGTCAATTCAAAAACTGACCATTGTAACGAGGCCAGACTAGGCCGAAACACGTGTCTGGATTTGCTGATGGTACTCTTGTTCAGAGGAGATTTGCCTAGCATTTCAGTGCTGGACTGCCCTTGTGGGTGGGCCAAAGACTGATATGCAAATTGTTATTTCTCCTCTGTGAAGGGTGCAGTGAGCTAAAACCGTGGCTGTAGACCCTCCTGAGTGGAAGAAATTCTGTAGAACAGGGTATTTGATCCATGTTCGGTATCAGTAGAGTAACTCCCACACTCCTTTGTAGGTTTGGAAAGTCTCTAGAAGAGTTTGTGAGGAGTTACAAAGTGAGAGTTCTATGTGAGCTTGACGTGGGTTGCTTCAGCAGGCTTGATCAGTTACCAGGCATCATGGTATACATGCTCTCACCCCTTCATCAGACTAAGCACAGCGGATAGCATAGGCAAGGATTCCATGAGGCATGAGGGTCTAGCCTTTTCACTGGTCTTAACTTGGCGCTCAGTTTTGGTTTGTAAATATCTGCCTCAGTCCCATCAGGAGAGGAGGAGCACACAACCTTGCCATCACCCACCCACCACCATTTCTTTGTGAATAGCTATAGGCAATTGAGGGAGACCCAAGGGCATTCACAGATCTTTCAAGATGGTCCATATTCTCCTCTGATCCAGAAAAGGAAAGGCAGTCAAAAGGCTCATGAGTGCCAGATATAGTGTTGTATCTCCCAATATAACTTATTTGGAGAAAACTAAGTAAGTTCATGGCTTTATTATTAGTTCCCCGCACATCCGTGGAAACAAGTTGTGTTACCCTGTACTGGATTCTTATTAAGCCACTCCAAAATTCTTATATACAATGGGCAGACAATTTTTGATGCAAGGGAACTCTCTACTACTCTTGAATCGTTTGTTGAGAAGCTTGCAGAGCTCCATTTAGTTTTTTTTAAAAAACATTTCTTTATTGGCATTATTAGAACAAAAACACAATAATTTGGAGATACAAACAATCCTAAGACAACCCCCCCCACTCGAACCCCACCCAGCCCCTAACCATGTCAAGACAGCGAGAGGACCGTGGAGCAAGCACTGCAACAGTGATACAAAAGGGAAAGAAAGAAAAAAGTTGAAAACATACAGGTCAATGTGTTGGTTTGGGCACATGATCCAATACATTGGGAATCCTACATAATGCTACCTCCCATGCCAGGGATCATCACCTCCTTGTTAGGCTTTTCCCACCATAAACATTAGGAGACAGGTTAATTCTGAATTACGCTTGGGGGGAGGAGCACAAGGGGTCTTCCTTGTTTCTAGATACATAGTCCATAAAAGGGGCCCCAGTAATCTAATGGTTTACTATGGACCGAGAGGGTCGATGCATATTGATTTCCTCTCCTTTCACACATGATCTTGTAGCTTAGCCGTTCGCAAAAACAGGAAGCCCTAATTTTCTCCCATGCCTTGACAATTAAGGATCTTGCAACCACTGATGCCATCCCCACCAATTTCTTCTCGGCTCAAGACAAGTTTTTCACAAGGGTTAGCAGCCACAGTTCTGGAGGGTATTGCAATGGAGTGCTTAGCATCTGGGTGATAGCTACTTCTATGTTGCTCCAGAAAGGGTGCATCTGAGGGCCGCTCCAGGAGACGTGAAAAAAAAATAATAATAATGAAAAATATATATCAGCTGAGCCGTCTCCGCATCAATACAATTGGGAGATTTGTCCGGGTAAAATCTCTGTAGATGAGCTGGGGATACACTTAATGCAAACATTTTAAATGCATCAATCGGAGACGATTGTTCAAGGATAACTTTCTGGTTTGTGTACAGATCATTTTCCATTATGTGATTGTCAGTACCTTCCCCAGAACGGTTTCCCATTTAACTTTATTAATACATAGATGGGTAGCTTTCTGTGATTGAATAGTTTTGTATATGGAGGAGACCAGCTTTTTGGTGGACGGTGGAGTTGTAACATACTGTAGTATTGGGGCCTTCCATGCAATGAACCTCCCATCTGGAATAAGATCCCCAACTTTTCAAAATGGTGTTGAAAGATTTTGGTGGGTAATTGGTATTCCACTAACTTGGTATACAGCGAAAAAAGGGGGGAGTACCACTCTCGCTGTCCTATCAAACGCCCTAGTTGACTCCAGTCTCTGCATGCAATTGCTACTAGCTGTATTGCTGTTCTTGCCTCCCTCTCCAAGGAGGCCCACCGTAGCTCTTTTACGTCATTTGGGTATGAGGTTACTTTTTCGAGCAGGATATGCAGCAGTTCAGACAAGGGGGACCGCCGCCAGACTGAGTACTGTATCTGCGCTGCTAGAAAATGAGTGTATAGATCTGGGTATTCTAGGCTCCCTTGATCATACGGAAGAGTTAATGTATCATATGATATCCTAGCTTGTCCGCCAGACCAAAGCAGACGGATCATCAAGCTCCTGAGCCGGGACCAAAAGCATGTGGGGGGGTGGACATTATTAAACATGTATAAAAGCTTCGGGAGGATTACCATTTTAGCTAGTGAGATCCGGGCTGCCTGGGCGATAGGTAGGAGGATCCATGCATCCACCTTGTGTTCGTTTCTCTAGCGTCGTCACATAGTTTTCCCTATACAATTCCATCAGGGATGGGGATACAAGGATACCCAAATATCGAATGCCCTGTGGGCACCAATCCGAAGGCCTCGCCAATATCAGTGCGTTCAACACGAGCGGTCAACTGGAGAACCTCCGACTTAGCCCAGTGATCAGTTTGGTATAAGATGTTTTACGTATAGCAACATATTGTCGGCATAAAGGGAAACTATGGAGAGATGGGAGTGAATTTGTACACCTCTATGTGCATGATATTCTCGCAAAGGCACAGACTAGGGGTTCGACGGCCAGGGCAAAGAGGATAGGGGGGGAGGGGCTTCCCTGCTGGCTACCCCGCTTTGGATGTATGTAGTCGGGCAGCATTAGATTGGTGTACACGTTTGCTCTGGACGCAGCGTACAGCAGGCATACCCATTGTAGGTAGGAAGTTCCTATACCAGAGCGTCGAAGGACTTCAACTAAAAACGTCCATTCCCAGAGTCGAATCCCTTCTCTGCGTCCAACGCGGCGACGGAAATTGGGATCTCTGGGTTTATGCATTAGTGTAAACAGCTGTCTCTAGTTATTCTGAGTGGAACGCCCAGGCATGAAGCCAACTTGGTCAGGGAGGACCAGATTAGGCATTCAAGGGAGGAGCCTGTCGGCTAAAATCTTGGCCAGGATTTTATTGTTTGTATTGACTAGAGACAATGGTCTATACGAGGATCATTTATGGGGGTCTTTATTGGGTTTCAACAGTACAGTAACAAGAGCAGCCCTGGTGGATTCGGGTAGCATGCCTGAAGTCATGGCTGCCTTGTACATGTGACATAGATGCGGGATTAGGAGTTCAGCGTAAGCTTTGTAAAGTGCTGCTGCGATACCGTCCAGGCCCGCCGCCTTACCATTAGGGAGGGAGAGAATCACTCTACGGAACTCCACATTGGAGGGAGGGTCATTTAGGGGTAGTCCCCGAGCTGGGTCCAGCCATCCCAGAGCTACTCTATCCAAATACTACCCTACAGCTTTGTATCCTGCGATTGTCTGGGGGCTGTACACCCGTTCATAGAAGTTGCGGAATACTGCGTTAATCTTTCACAGTCTCTAGTGAGGGTTCCCTCTGTGTCGGACTTCCACTATGGTTTCTAATTGTCATTCATATTTAATAGCCCAGGCTCGTGTGCGGCTCGGTCGGTCCCCAAGTTGTTGCTCTGGGATCTCCCAGATACTGTTCCTCTCTGGTCGTCAGAAGATCCATCTCCTCTCTTTTCACCCTTAATTGCGCTTGTACCTCTGTGGAGTCTGAGAGGCCCTGTTTCACTTCCTGTCTTCTGATTTCTTGCTCCAGAATAGATATGGACCTACATATGGAATTTTGACTACGCCCTCTTTAGCCATGCAACATCCCCTTATATATACACACCTTAAAAGTCTCCTATACAATCTTAGGATCAGGTACTGAACCCACATTAATCTGGAAAAAGGTTTAAATGTCCTGACCAATTTCCTCTCTGTAAACCCTGTCCTCCAGGGCGTGGCTCTAAAGCGCCAATGTATCTGCTTAGTGGGTCGGTTCGGGCACAAGAAGGACACCAGTACCGGGGAGTAGTCAGATAGAGTTCTGGGGAGTATTTGCGCCCTTATAAGGTCTTGAGTTAAGTCAGATGATACCATGACATAATCTATTCAGGAGGCGCTGCCATGCACCCCGGAGTAATATGGGTATTCCCTCTCTCTGGGGTTTACTAGATGCCAGGAGCAGTGGAGATCATGGTATTTGGCTATGGCGGCCCATTTCTGGGCTGCTTTGGGAGTGTGGGTTGAACAGAAGAGGATCTATCTACATCTAAAGAAAGAGCAACATTAAAGTTGTCCACCCACACAATATCATATTTCGGGAATGGACATAGATGGTTGGCACGGTGCTGAAAAAAGTCTGGGCAGTCATCATTCGGAGCATAAACATTCACAATAAGATCCTGCCACCCTGCAATCTCCCCTGCCAATTCCCTCGTCATCCCCAATCTGTACATGTAGTTTAAATTCTAAGGAGCAGTGGATGTAAGTGGCTACCTCCCCGGGAGTGTGTGGAGAAGGAGCAGTACCTGTGTACCCCACAACCGGCAAGGTTGGGTAGCTTGCTGTCACGTGCTAAGTGGAGTTCATGCAGGCATAAAATATTTACATTGTCATTCTTAGCATAATTTGCGATCAAGTGCAATTTCTTACTGTTGGTAAACCCACGTATGTTCCAGGTTATCGGAGAGAGATTTATGTGGGCCCTTTTATCTTCTATAGGGATGCCCACACTGTGTCCTAGCATACTTTCTCCAAGAGGAGATTGTTCAGTAGCCATGGAACCCATTGACATGTATATGAATAGATGGAGTGCTTCAGTTCCATATAGGGATTTGTTATACTCGGCTGTTCCGCCACTTGACATGACATAACCCCATGAAACCAAACAACGTTTCAACACAACTTATGTTGAACAGACTCTCTGGTTCCCACACCAGAAAGAAAAACATACCGGCTTCTCAGTTCCCCCCCCCTCCTACCCTCCCCACCCGATTCATCTTCATCAAGTAGCCCAAACAGCGCTTTCTCTGCCACAGGGTGCCGGGCGGACTACTGGCGGCTGGGTTGACTCCAAGTGACAGAAGGCTTAATACCATATTTGTTGCTTTCTAGCTAGTAGTTATTGAAGACCATATGTTTGGTCCCACTGTGGGAGATCACGTTGGCATCCAGTTTTAGGGTACTAT
The DNA here is from genome assembly GCF_040938575.1 of Ambystoma mexicanum. Lineage (NCBI taxonomy): Eukaryota > Metazoa > Chordata > Amphibia > Caudata > Ambystomatidae > Ambystoma > Ambystoma mexicanum. The sequence continues at coordinate 680,204,513 of NC_090931.1, read as the reverse complement.
ATGATGTTGAGAGAATCTTAATGGCTGCAGTGATGGCGTCAGGGTGACCTACGGGGAGAGGCCCACGGGTCCGGGATGTCCATAGCAAAGCGTTCTGCAGCTTCCAGGATGTAAATGAAACCCTGCCCTCATACACCACCTGAGCTTGGCTGGAAATTACATTCAGTAGCGTACCTTCCTCCTTCTTAGGATATCTTTTACCGTCTGAAAAGTTTCCCTTTGGTCCTGAACTTGTGGACTGAAGTCAGGGAAGAGGCGAATGATCACTGACCCCCCATTGTAGTTCTTTCTTTTCTCTGCCGGCTCGGAGCAGGATCTCTGTCCCAGTAGCTGAAGATCCATGCTATGATAGCTCTGTGTCATGATGCCTACCCCCCGGGGACCCAGACCAAGTCCAGCAACCCCGGAAGCAGGCATCAAGTTACCCCAAGCAAGCCCAACAACCCCCGCTAGGGGCTATTTGGGTGCAGTCCTGGCACCTATGGCGCCAGGCTCATATGGAGAGTCAGTCTTGGCGCCATAGGCGCCAGGCTCATAGATTAAAACTTACCTGATGCAGACCATGCAGCAAACTTACCTGATGCAGACCATGCTGCAAGAGCTCCAAGCCAAACGAGGCTTGGAAGGGACTATTTTACCTAGGGACTATTTTTTTTACTCGGGTGGGGCTGGGGAGTAATACTTACCTGGGACTACTTTGGAGGCTATTTAAACCACTCCCGAAGAGCAGCACACGCTTCGCGTTATTCTGCATCCAGCAGCGTAACGCTCACCGTGCCTGCAAGTCTGCATCCAGTCTTCTGCCACGCCCACCTCGAGTTTGGAGCTCCTAGCTAAAGGGAGAAAGAAGGAGAAAAGGTTAGAACAAGAGCAATACCTTTGATCCTTACCTGAATTCCCGATCCATCGCGCCTTCGAGCTGGAAGAAAGAAGTTATTTTATGCGCACCGCCTCGCCTGCTGCAGCGCCGCGCTGAACTCACCGGCCTTCACAGCATCTTCACATTTCACCGCATCCTCCTGCATGTTACCGCCGCACTCCGGCACCTAAGGAGAAGACAAGAACAGCAAGTTGAGCCAAGGGAATACACAGAGGAATACCCACCATAGACTTACCTGATTTTACCACAGGGGGTACTATTCTTCTTCACGGGTCGGCGCAGCTTCCACTGCATCCTAGCCGAACCCCGACCCCTAAGGGGAAACAAAAGGACAGCAAGGTGAAACAAGGGACTAACAAGGGGAACCCTCCTCACCACAAAAGACTTACCTGATTTTACTGCCAGAGGCATCATTCCCCGAGACTTCATACTTTCAGCGCCTGAATAAGGGAGAAAGCAACAGGTTACATATGGACATTATTTTATCGAACTGCGTTGGATAATACAAATCCTTACCAGAACATTACCGGTTGCCACGAGGAACTCTTCAGTAGGTTCAAGCTGCAACCTGCAAGGAATCGGACAAGAGTGAAAGTCAGGCATTTGAACTCTTACGAACTACATACTTACGGCGTCTTGCCGGGAATATCCGAGTCAATATTGTCCTGGAACTCACCAATTCCTTCGAGCCAGTGAAGCAACTGGTTATCTACGCGCCCCTGCGCTCAATGCAGGATGGAGAGCTTATCTTTTCAAACCATCAGAAGAATATTCCTACGGGCCAAGCAAACGAAGCTAGGTGGGCCAGTCCAATCCGTCATCTCGGCCCTACGCATCACATTGGTGGAGACCGCAGCAGTCCAGTCCAGATCGACGCCTCTGTGGGAGCCAGGTGAGCGTAACACTCTCTCTGGAGCCCCGGGGGGACCTAGATGCCAGAGACCTGTGGGAACGTTCTACCATAAACAAGTTCGTGAGTGGCAGGTTCTCCAGGACATCCATAAGCAGTTTTGCAACAAATAACTCCATGTTGTCTATAGATGTGTACTCTGCCACTCTGGTTATTCGAATATTATTCCTTCTGGATCTTCCTTCAAGGTCATCATTCTTAGCTACCATTTTGATGGTTTGCTGTAGAATAGCGACCTCGGGCTGTAGCACCGCACCTTTTCTTTCCCATCACCGATCCTTTGTTCCGCTTCAGTCATACAGCCACAGAGCTCATCGATCTCGACTTCAGAAACGTCCACTTTACACGTTAAGGCCTCTATTTTGGCCCTGATGTTGTCAGTAATGTTCTTAAGGGCTAGTAAGGTCTGATTCAAAGCAGACACATTGAGGTGAGAGTCCGGCATTTCCACAGGTGTGGGAGGGTCCTGGTCGGATTTGGCAAACTGGTCTATTTCAGCTTGCTTTTTGGTGTTAGCAATATTTGGGTGAGGGTCAGCAGCGGCACTTGTGGCGCCCAACTGTTGTTTTCCCCCCCCTGTGAATGTCGTTTGCAGTACTAAGGATCTTGCCACAGCGTGTTGGTCAGCACCTTCCAGCTGTGGATCGTCTCTGTGGACTCCTGGAGAGGGCGGCCTTCCCAGTCTCATTTCCAGGAGACTGGGTAGGCCTATGCAGTCTGCAGCCCATAGGATTCTGTGTAGTGTGCACAAGGATTTACCCACAAGGATTTACATGGCTCAGAGTTGAGGTCTTGGCAGTGTCCACTATTAGGGGGCAGTAGGGAAGGCTACACGTTGCAACATGAGGTGGGAACTAAAACCGGGGGTTCCAGTACCCTTAGCACCGTACCACAGATGGTTGTGGCAGGGCCCTGTCACTCTCAAACCCCCCACACCCCCGACCACCCGCAAGGGCACTTCCAGAGATGGAGCCCTTCACCAGGATGGTGAGCAGCGTTTTTGCGTGGGTCAGCTGCAGTGGCTAACAGAAGATTTGGCTTGGCACCGTAAAACAGAGTTCCACCCTCAACCCGGCATGAGTGGGTGACCCAGTGCCATCAGTGGAATAGTAGGGGTTTATTTATGGAAGGCTGTGCGCCACTCCGGGGGAGGCAGTAGTTACCCCTGTGGGGCCGCACTCCCTGTCTCACCGTATGCACAAGGTGAAGTCCCGTCATTCTACCCACGCCGGGGCTCCAGCCGTCCGCAGGCTATGCACCAGTTGCATAGAGAGGTTCAGGGCCAAGGCAGCAGAACTCCTCAGCGTGGGCCACAGTGAGGGACGGCCCGAAACAGCGTCCGTGCCACAGCATAGGGTCCCGTCTGTGCCCAGACAGGCAGCGGAGTCTGTGGTTGGTGCGACACCCGCGGGTGTCGAGTATGGGCAGATGTTGAGTACCCCAAAGGGGTGAGGAGTGAAGGGATACCGGGTGCGGCCCAATATGTTTGCAACAAGGAGGCACCTTGCTGGTCCTTCGGGTCCACAGCACCGCAGGCCTCTCAGGCAAGCAGCTGGTCCTTGTCTGAGAGAGATCCTCTGAGCTCCGAAATGATTTGTGGTATCGTCGCGATCTTCAGTGACACGGAACACAATTTTCAGTATCAAGGGGACCACAAGAAACAGGATTGATTTGCAGGATGGTGCAGCCTTCAACTGAGCCCTCTCGGGCAGCGGTCATTTTCCAGCCAGGCAACAACACCCACCCTCTGACCCACTCGCAGAGCTCCATTTTGAAATAAACCGAGAAAACCAAATCATTTATTTTATGACCAAAGCTCAAACAGCAGATAAAAATAACGCTGTAAATATTAATGGAATTGCTGTTGAGCAAGTCCAATGTTATGATTATTGGGGGTTAGATCCAATGACTAATGTAACTGGACCTCACAGTTATTAAAATCCAGCTCAACATTGGAAAAATACAGGAGGGGCAATATGGAGGTTTTTTTGTGGCCCATGGCCGAGGTGCAATCTCCCCAGCCCTTACTATGTACAGAGCGAAGGTCAAATCAGCCGCCTTGTATGGGGCAGAGATATGGGGATACACAAAAGCCTGCAAGTTGGGCTTGGCTGAAAGATGCCTTCTCAAATGACTTCTTGAGATGCCAACAGCATGTCCACATAACCCCGATCTAGAATTGGGTCTTAGCACAATTAGCAGTGATGTCTCCTTCAGACCAGTAGCTTATTGTTGTAGATTGTGGATGACTCTGGAACTTATTATATATCGTGAAGCACTGCAATACATGCTGGGGACTGAAGGCGGTATATCATTGCTCTGGGTCCACACGTGAAAAAAGACTCCTGCTGGAACTGAATCTGGAAGAACTTTGGAATAACCCCATGAGCATCACATCGAGTGATGTAGAAAAAGCAAAGAAAATCTAACCGGAGGGTGTTGAGATCGAAATGGTTAATGCATGCAGTGGGCTGTGTATAGGACCTACCTACCCATCTGGCCAGCAAGTCGATGTTGGGGTTTTAAAGGTATTTAGATTTGGTTAGCCCCCTGCATGCTTGTTCCGTAAATATAATATTTAGGCTAGGTCAATTGAACTTGGCATGTCGTACTAGACTGTGGGATAGAGCTGGAGATGACATGACTGGAATGTGGATTGAAAAGGGAATACATAGTTCAGTTCTTCTTTTTCTATCCGGCCTATCATAGGGCTGGGATAAATACCTGAAGACAATCTAACTCTTATGCAATACACTGCACATGTGAAGATATTGTGCTGTTCGTTCAGGTGTTGTGATGACAAATGTAATATTTTTTGTAGGAAGTTACATCCATCAGGACGGGCAAAAAAAAAAGCCAAATCACTAAAAGCCAGAAGTGCAAGGACCGAAACAGGAATTTACCAATGAATTAGCACCACCAACTCATCGTATTCATTTTTTTACCTTCTTGATTCTGGATTATGAAATCGTAACCACTGATACATAACTGGAAATGCACTTTATTGATCTTATACGTAAGGACACTGCTGGTAGAGTAACAATTGTACCATTGCTGAACTTGCACACATAAAGAGGTTAGATTCCAATACTGGGAGTTGAAGCTGATGGGAATTAGATTGAAACTTGTATTAACGAACAAGGATTAAATGGTACGACGTTCATCCATCGCCCGTTTATTTTGCAGCACTTTTTGCTAAAAACATTTTGCCGAGAAAAACTATCGAAAAATATGGGCGGGGCATAAGGCGTAGGGTGGGGTATAGGGAATAAATAGGGGACAGGAGATTTGGGGGAACCCCTTAAATAAAAAATAAAAAATGTGATGCGTTTTTTTGGCAAAAAAAGCAGCGAGAAACAAAATGGGGATGAATGAACTTTATTATATTTATATCGCGCACCACTGAACATAGAACAGATTAAATTATAATGCATTTGATCTTAGATGTTGAAGTTATATCAGTTTTATGTAATTAAGTATTTACTTATTGCCTTTTGCACACCACGACGACGTTAGTGGACACATGATTGCATCTGTCGCAATATAGATCCAAAGTACGGTCCTAGAGTTTAAAATATAGGATTCAAATAATGTTCATCTTCGTGTGTTCCGTTGTCAATTTCTGTAGGGCCATCCACTGATATAGGTGGAAAGGACCCAGGCAGCGACTTGTCCTCTTTCTTGTATATGGGGCTAATGATTGCAAGCTTCCGGCTCCAAAGGATTTTAAATGAAACAACTATGGCATTAAACATTGCGAGAAATGGGGCCCATAATTCCATATTGTACTTAGAAACATCTGTCGTGATCAATCAGGCCCCGGACTTATTCTCTTTGTGCAAGGCCAGGACTTCTTCATATCGGTCAGTTTAAATGGGGGTAAGGGTGCATTCCTGTTCTCACTGTTTAGTAATGGCTTAGGTTGGACAATTCCAAATCTGTGGATGATCCCTCCATGTCTGTGCAGGGATATTTGCCTACAAATGATCACTCACCGATGGGTTTGAACCAGCTATCACTTGGTGCCAGAATGTAAACGAATTTGGAGAGTTAGCTGCCCTGGCCACCTTGCCCTAATGTTGGAAGACAATACCTTATGTGCAGCACATTGCCATCTTTTTTCTTGATCAGTATAATTGCTCTGTCCTCCCCCTTGTCACTCAGCATAAAATATCAGAAAATGAATACATAAATACCTTCTCCCTAATGCTCCATTTCTTTCCCAGTAAGATGTGACAGTCGCAATTATATTGTTAAAATCTTCACAAGGTTACTGCTCATTAAAGAATGTGGTGAAAGTTCACTGGTCTGTATAAGTCATTCATTTTTTTCCATCCTTAAATTATGCAACATCAATCTGCCGGAAAATACAAGTTTAGTTTCAAAGTGTCTCAGGTCCATAGAATACCTCTTCAAAAATAAATTACCTCGTGAATAAATCTGCAAAGAAATAGGTGCATTACATAGCAAGTATTTATATTTAAACTGACGATTTGATGTAGGTTTATGAAGCAATATATCAATCAATCATAGCACGACTAAGTGAGTGTATATAGAATCTGTAGGCTTTACCATACGGTTATGGATATATATTATAATACAGCCATAACCACAAGGTAAAATGCATTAAGATTTAAAATCCTAGGCTTTAACAGACAATGTCTCAAATAGTCACAGGGAAAGCTGCAGGTGCTTGTCCACTAATAATGAGTTGCCATTGTCTGGAATCCCACTGCACATGGGGTAGAAGACTATCGCCTTGAGATTCCTCCATCAGCATGCAGGACACTCATAATCACAGTGAAAGCAAACTACTACATATCAGCCATCATGGATGCATTCATCAAGAGCACAGTGATCTTCCAAGCCATGAAGCATTTGATTAACGCCCCTGCATTACCACAATCCACTGACAAATACAATGCTAGCAACAGCTTCTTCGCAAACTAGAGGGACAAAATAAGAAAATAGCTTCAAGCAGACCCAGACATCCTACGCATACCAGTGTACAACTTATCAAGATGAACCAAACGCAGGACAATTAACTTAGAAGACCCAACCATACTCTCACGGCCATCGGATCTTCCATCTACAAAGACAACATCTTCCCCTCACGGATTAAGTACTCGCACCACTTTACAAAATCAGAAACACATCCTTCACACAAAGGTACCATCCCAGATGCACTGAAAACAGGACAGATCCTTAAGTTGCTGACAATCTCTTGCAACTGGATTTTATGAAGAGTTGTCCTGATGTTATATTTTTGAACAGTCCAAACTTTACACTTTAAAATGCGTTTTTCCAACACATAAAATGGGACCAGATGACGTATGAATTAAATTATTATATATGAATTCCTACCTTTGCCTCCTTCCTCCCCCTTGTTGTTTGTTAGCTTTCCTTCTGTATACTTTTGAAAAAATCAATAAAAACATTTGGGAAAAAAACAATGCTGCAGGGATATCATTTCCATTTATAAAAACATTTGCGTTGTAGTTGGCATTCGTTCTAAACACTCCGAAAATTCATGGTGAAAAAAGGTTTCAGATTTGAATAGTGGTAGAATGAGAGGCAATGAAACGTTCCCCGTTTGTTTTTAAGTAGTTACACCTCAACAAGAAAATTCCTACATTTCTCTATGCAATCCTTAAATGAGAAAAAGTTTAACTTCAGTATTGTGTTCAAACAATTTCCAGTTCTTATTGACTGTTTCATATAGTACCTCTGTTTGCAATATGTTGTAATAAGCATCACCTAGGGTGCCCAAGGTTTCTGTTACGGTATTGGAAGAATGTGTGACAATGTTTCAGTGGCATCTTTTAGTGTAATCCTTTTCTTCACCAAGTAGCTGTTGGTACATAACCGTCATCCGATACATTCATTTTATCTTGAGTAACTGGCTAAAAGGTAAACCTGTAAACCTTTTTGGTGGAGGGAACTGATGCTTTACATCAGTTTCTTCGATATTCAGGGTTGTTAGAACAGATTATTCAAACCATTTCATGCAAATCTCAAAAAAGAATTGCATACCCACCAACCTCTGCTATAAACCTATATGTCCTATTAAAGTAGTAAAAGAAGTCCATCTAGTTTGAAATGTGTACAAGGGATATAATGATCCTATTGTTGCAAACAGGAATAATACTGATCAGGGGGGTAACCAGTGTAGGGTCTAAAAATGGAAGACATTAGCAGACATCAGCACATAAGCACCATGCTGGAACCCAGAGATGTGTGAAACCTTAACAGAGAAATGTGTTGTCTTCGCAAAATTTTAATACAGGACAACATGAACTAGTTGAAGCAGGCTTTTACTGGCCTGGTCCTTATACTGCTGTAACAGGAACCATTCTATGTCTTCTAACTTCTATTTATGCAGGATTGTAGTGTATAGACTTAACATCCATAGGACAAAACAAATATTTCATGATATCAACAGTGGAGGCAGGAATTGGAGGTAAGTGGAGTTACCTGGAGGTGACCCTTTTCGAGTCAGAAGTCTTTTTCATTAATTTTTCTGCAGCCGCTGCAAACTTGTGAAAGACTGAAATTGTAAAGTACAACAAGCGGTGTGCTCCTTTAACCTCTTAGTTGCCAATGACGAGGTATCTCGGCCTTTGGGATTCCCTCCCGGGTGCCAAGGACGATAGCTTGTCCTTTTTGGCACCTTGTTTTGAGCGATCCCTGCAGGGATTGCTCAAAACAGTAATCCAACCCCCGGGCTATGTGAGGGGGAGGTCCCTCACTGCCTGGGGACTGGATTACCTTCAGTTTCATGTCAGCATGCGTAATGCAAGCCGACATGAAAGTAAAGTAATTTCAGCCGGCAGCCATTTTCTCCCTTCTTCTCCCTCTCCCTTGATCTCCGGCTGTATTTCAAGCCAGAGATCGACGGAAGGTGTTGTTTGAAGGGGAGAAGACTAACATTTTCAAAGTTTATTTTTGTTTACCAAACTTCCCTTGGCGAAGATGGGCACATTAGTGGGCCAATCTGCACCCAGGTTGCCCAAACCCTACTGCCCCATCCACTGGGGGGCCTGTCTGATGTGTGATGGCCCTCTCCCCCACCCCAAATGGAAGGGGGGGCACCTCATGCAGCCCTTCCGAGGAGCCCCATGGAGTGCTGTATGAGGTGTCCCCCCATCCATTTGGGGTGGGGGGGGAGAAGAGGGCCACCACGAAACGTGGGGCAGGCCCCCCGAATGGAGGGGGCAGTAGGGTTTGGGCCCCCTGGGGGCAGATTGGCACACTAATGTGCCCTTCTGCACCAAGGGAAGTTGGGTAAACAAAGAAATAGAAAATGGTAGGCTGCATTTTAGGGGGGGGGCTGTGGGGCACCCTAAAGCGGCTGGCAATTTTGTAATGCAAAGGGGGGTGGCCCTCTCCCCCCACCCAAAATGGAGTGGGGGCCATCTCATGCGGCCCTCCCTGGGGGCTGATATCTGCTCCTAGGAAGGGACACCTGACCCCAGGGAGGAGTGCATGAGATTCCCCTACCTTATCTGCCCTCAGGGAGGGCTACATGAAATGCCTTTGGGGTATGGGGGAGAGGTGTACCCCCCTTCACATTACAAAATTCCCCAGAGAGCATTTTAAAGAGGCTGAAAGATTAGGGAAAGCTCCTCAAAGAAATCCCACCATGGCCATGGATCAGCCTGGATTGGAGGCGGATAAGGACAGTGAGCAAGAGGTGGTGATAATACAGGATACCCAAACTCCCGTGCTGATCCCCCTTGAAAAGGAAATCGAGTGAGTGAAAGATAAGTGGAATGAAGTAAGTCTCTCAGATTGGCAAACCATCGAGAGCCAACTTGCACTAGTCACTAAATCTCCTGCGGGATCAGCCAAAAAGCAGGGAGGATAAAAACACCAGAAAGAGTTAATCACCTGGAAAAAAATGGTCTTAATTGGCAGTAAGAAAGTGACTCCACCTGTTTCTAAGGAGAAGGGAATTCATAATCCTCTGAAGCTCCAATTACAAATTGGCCAAAATGGATGTGGGAAATCGACACAAGTTCGAAATAAAACCCCAGGAAAAAGTTGATTTGCCTCTAGGTGGTACTAAAAAAGGCACACCATCACTAAACCCACCCAGAATATTTCAAACGCTTGAAGAAAAGAGGAAGGAAATTTCTCAAGTGAGTACAAACAATCTCGCTAATCACATTAAGGAGAAGGAGGTGGAAGTAGAGGACCAACGGCAGTGGGACCACGAGAGAAAAGACAATAAAAACCAACTATATGAAAGAGCCCCAAGAAAATGGAAAAGGAAAGCATAAGAATGTATGTAGAAAGAGTGGTGGATGGGTCCCCTATGCCAGTCTTCAACAGACAAAATGTGATAATACTATTAAATTGCATTATACCAACCCACAAAATAGCTTCAAGGGATATCAAAATTGTGGAGTTTGTGGGAGAGAAACGGACGGACTGGGTTCTTTTGCACTTGTACTCAAAATACAAGAAAGAACTAGTGCTATCAAGTAAAGAGACATTTCTGAGGTTGGGATTCGAGGTGAGCGATTAGGAGGATAAAATCCGGGCAAGTTGGAGGGAGGAGACTATCCCTAGAGAAATAAAGAAAAGTTCAGCCAAAACTTCAGAGATTCAAAGATAAAACAGAGGGGGAAATAAAAGTACTGCAAAAGAATGATGAAGTGGTTGCTTCCTACGACAAGAATGATCTACGTGCCCTAAACTTTACAGTATCTAATCAGGAAAGATTCAGTGAAAGAGAGCCAGCAAAAGCTGCTGAAAAGGCCTGTGTGAAGTGTGGGTAGTCATGGTTGGCCGGTGCCCTAAACAAGCCCAGGTCTGATTAGACTAGTAAAGCTGGGAGCAAGGACATCTTGAGGATTGGATGCTGGAATACTAGAGGATTTCTTCCTTTATTCAATGAAAGAGTGTCTGACCTAGACTTTTTTCAAAATCCTGGTTTTCCAGGAGACCTGGCTCCTGAAAGAACCAGATTGTGATGGATACTTGGCATTCCTCAATCCAGCAATGAAAGGAATAATGGGTCGCCCCTTGGCTGGCCTATTGACACTCATCAAAATTGAATCAGGATGGAATGTTATTGATGTTAAATGTCTCAATCCTTATGTTCAGGGGCTCCTCTTAAAACCCAAGGCGGATGCCCGGGAGCAATTTCTCCTACTAATTAATATCTATTGGCGTTTTAATATGGCCAAGGAAGTAAAGTTAGTAGCCTCAGTGATGGTCATCATAGATGAAGCAATGTGTAAATGGGATGAGATCAAGGTAGTCATTTGGGGCGCCCTGAATATTAAGTTGCTGGATAAGGAGGGTATTCCCCTCAAAGAGGGTCAGTGGAAGGAACGAGAGCGGGAATGTATGTGTAATATGTTAATGAGAGGAATGCATTTTCTAAATGCCCAAACATTGGGGGACATAACGGGTGGACCACAAGGAGATGTGGAAAGATTGAGTCGTGTATAGACTACTGCTTTGGGTCTAAAAATCTCAGAGGGTGGAGTGGTTTTCCATTATGCCCCAAAGGTTTAGTGATCATGACTTGCAGACCATCCACACTGTTGGAGGGGGGCATGTCGACCACTAACAAAAATGGGAGAAGTGGAATTGGAAGGGGGTGGAAATAGATTGACATTTAAACATCAATAAATCACTAAAGTTATAAGTCTATACACGGCCCAAATACATGAAGATCCGAATAAAATTGAATACCTGGGAATTCTAAACGAATTCAAGATGAAAGGTAAATCTCAGGGAGGGAGGATGTGGTCTCAAAAGCACTTCCACAACCCCGAATTGATGAATAGGAGAAGATCAATGAGAAAGGAGATACAAGACATTGAGAGATGTTTATCCTGCTAAATTAGAACAAATTAAGAAAATGTGGCAGAAATTTAAGAATTTGTGTAGAGTTCTAGGGCCATCAGAATGCAAAATGATGCCGAGCAAGTTCAAAAGGCAGTATGTGCGAAAAAGTCGAAAGACATCTGGGAGCTCATTAATAATGGGTGGTTTAGAGAAGCAAGTACCTCGAGTATGGTGTCAGAATGCGCCTGGGTCCAACACTACCCCCCCACCCTCCTATTTGCAGATCCCGAATGGAAGGATGAGGTGTCGACCAATTACTTGCCCTTGAGATGGAATTTGAGTTTGCTGAACATGACGCTAACATGACGATTGGCAATCTGAGCTCCTCACGGGCAGCAGGGCCTGATGACCTATCAAACCAGGCATGTCAAACCAGGAATTGAAAAAAAAACAAAGAACAGTGGGGCAAATTGCTAGTCATTATGTTTGCATAAGTCATGGCAAACAAAGAAATACCAGCCACTTTGAGAAAGGCCAACATAGTCCCCATTTTTAAAAAGGGTAGCCGAGCAGAGCCTGGGAACTACCGTCCCATTGCTCTGCTCGACTCGATTGGGAAGCTTTTTGCAACAATCTTGTTGAGGGATCCAAAAGCTTGGGCCTTGAAAAATGGCATCCCAGATCCGCAACAAACAGGGTTCATGAAGGGGGTGGGGATGGCCCTTAATCTCTATTTTTAGATCTACTTAAAGAAAGGGCGTTGTATTCTGGTAATACATTATACCTCGCTTTCATGGATCTCCAACCGGCCTTCGAAGAGTCATCAGGGGTAGGCTATGGACAAAGTTGAGGAAATGGGGATACCCGATAGACCTGGTTGAAGTTATGGAAGCTCTGTATACCGACACTTCAGTGCAGATTAGATTGTCCAATAAGGGGCTACTCTCAGACAAAATCAAAACCTTTCCGTGGATTAAAACAGGGGTGTGCCTTGGTGCCAGTCTTGTTTTGTCTATATATAGCTGATCTGGCGGAATCGCATTATGAGGTAAGGGCTTTTCCTCCAAGGATCAACAGTAGGGAGATACCGTGGATCCTTTTTTTGCAGACCTCGGCGTCTTAGAGACTAAGGGCATTTGAGACCTTCTTGACCATTAATGGCATGAAGACCAATGTCGGGAAATCGAAAATTGTGGTCATGAAAAGAAATATGAGAGGTTTGTCTGGAGAGTGGAGGGTACCCCCCTAGAAGTTGTAGACACCATTGTATACCTTGGCATGTCAATAAATAGGAGTAGAAGCAAAATATATCACTACCTATATTTAAGATTTAGATTGTAAATACCTATAAACCAGGGAAAAGGCTTCAATAGGAAATTCACTCTGATCCCAATAATTGCATTTTATAAACAAAAAGTGGCCCAAATTCTAATTTACGGAGCCGAAGCAATCTCTCCATCTCTCGTTCTCGTTGTGGGATAAGTTGGAGGGCTTGTTTTGGCGTGCGGTCCTGAATCTCCCGAATGTGCTTCCAACTTGTCGCAATAAGGCAATAAGGCAAGAGCTAAAATTGCAATCTCTAGAATCCATGGTAGTATAGAAAATGATGGCCCTGTATCGAAAAGGCACCGAGGACTCGGTAGAACGACCATTTGAAATCATGAAAGGTTTCCTGGGGGTCTTTGATAAACATCTAAGTTGTGGGAAATTGAAAGTGGAAAAAAACTTGAAAGGGAGAGATGAACAAGTTACTTCTTACCTTGTAACGTTCTTTCGATGGGAGGTTCCTCTGACGTATTCCTTATCTTTGATAGATCATCTCCAGCTTGCTGGCCTCAGAATTCTTTTTTCAGTAGAGGGCGCTGCGCGTCGACGTCCCTCGAGCCGATGTCCCTCGACGGTCTCCGTATCGGCGCCGACATCACTACGCGTATAAAGAGAATCGCGCAGCGTCCGTTGCTCAGTTCCGTTTTGACGTTAGCAGTTGTTTTACATGAATTGGTTATTCACCTTGAAGGAGCGTAAGCTGCAACCACAAGGGAAGTATTACTGCGGGGATGGATGTGAGGGGCGATAAGGAATACGTCGGAGGAACATCCCATCGAAAGAACGTTACAAGGTAAGAAGTAACTTGTTCTTCTAAGGGATTGTGTCCTCCGACGTATTCCTCATCTTTGATAGACTCCCATAGCAGTGGTGTGCAATTGGAGGTGGGAGTAAAACTCCACGTTTCCTTTTAGGAATGAACCGAATGTAATACGGCTTTACCAAACCTAGTCTCTTGACTGGAGGAGGAATCCAGGTTGTAAAATCTTGTGTAGGTATGTGCGGACGACCACGTGGCAGCCGCACATATGTCTCAAACCGGAACCCCTCTTTGGAGGGCCGAGGAGGCTTCGATACCCCTGGTTGAATGAGCCATAAGATTTTGAGGAGGCACTTTTCCTGCCAGTTTGTAACATTCCAGGATGGCCAAAATAATCCATCTGCAAATGGTTTGTTTTGTTATCGGTAGTCCCAACTTGTGCCCTGAGTAGCCCACGAACAGTTGGTCTGCTTGTCTAATCCTAGCAAGTCTGCCGATGTAAAAGCTTAAAGCCCGCCTTGGGTCCAGCCTATGTAGCCTTTCTTCCTCTTTCCCCGGATGGGGAGGCGGATAGGATGAAGGTAAGGTAATTTTCTGAGTGATGTGGAATTCAGAAACCACCTTTGGGAGGAAATTAGGCTTCTGTATGAGGGGGTTTACAAGATAGAGCTTGTAATTCGCTCACCCTTCTAGCAGATGTTAAAGCCACTAATAAGACAGGTTTAAGGGTGAGAAATCTTAGCGAACAAGAGTGGAGTGGTTCGAAAGGAGTACCCATCAGGAAATTTAAGACTAAATTTAAGTCCCATAAAGGAACCTGGAAAGGTCTTGGAGGGTAGACATTAGTCAATCCCTTTAGAAATTGTATTACTAAGGGTTGTTTGAAATACGAAGGTTCCTCCGCAGTGTGCTTGAAGATCGATAGCGCTGCGAGATAGCCCTTGATAGTGCCAACTTGAAGGCCTGAATTTGCCAAGTAGAGTAGAAAGGATAACACCGTTGGTGTACCACATGAAAAGGGGTCGATCGATATTCTCTTCTCTACACCAGCTGCAAAACTTGTTCCAAAGGCAGCGGTATAAAGACTTTGTTGTTGGCCTTCTGGCCGAAAGCAACACTTCCATGACGTCATCAGGGAGGTCCCAATCCTTGTATCTCAACCTTTCAGAAGCCAGGCGTGAAGGTTGAGGGTTCTGATGTCTGGGTGGAGAACCTGACCTCCCTTCTGTGAGAGAAGATTCTCCTTGAGTGGAAGACGAATTGGAGGGGAGATGGACATGTCCAGAAGGTCCGGGTACCACGTTCTCCTGGCCCAGTCTGGGGCAATTAGGATTATGGTTCTCCGGAATCTTCTCAACGTCCTGATCATTTGAGGAATGACAGGGACTGGTGGAAACACGAACAGGAGTGGAAACTCCCAGTCCACTACGAACGCGTCCCCTAGAGCTCATCTCGGGGAAAATTCCCTTGAACAAAACAGATCGCACTTTCTGTTGGTACTGGTGGCAAACAGATCCACTTGAGGGGTTACCCAAAGGGCGAAGATCTCCTGAAGGACTTCCTGAGCTAGCTCCCACTCGTGGCAGACTGTGTTCTGCCTGCTCAGAGCGTCCGCCGTCAAGTTCTTCTCTCCGGCTAGGTGGACTGCCGATAGAGAGATTCCTTCTTGGATTGCCCAAAATCAGAGCTGTATCGCCTATCTGCACAGTGGTAGTGATCCTACGCCTCCTCTCTTGTTGAGGTAGTGCATGGCCACTGTGTTGTCCGGCATTATCAGGACATTTTTCCCCCTTTTACAGATGGCAGAAAAGCTTTCAGCACTAGTCTGATTGCTCTCAGCTCTAACAGGTTGATATGTAGTCTGGACTCCGATGGAGACCAACGACCGCTGATGGTCAAGTCGTTGGTATGGGCTCCCCAGCCCGTGAGTAAGGCATCTGTGACTACTGTTATCTCCGGCCATGGTTGCCAAAACAGTTCCCCCTTCAAGATGTTTTTCTGGCAGGCCCACCACTGAAGGTCTCGAGCCACCTTGTCCGGAATCTGAAGGAGGTCTGTCATTCTCCCTGAGAATTGCGACCACTGAGTTCTCAGTGCCCACTGAAGAGATCTCATTCTCAGGCGAGCCTCTGGCACAAGGAAGATGCAGGATGCCATGAGGGCTAGCAACCTCAAAAAGTCGAAGGCTGGGAGACGTTGGGCATTTTGAAACTTGGTGACCATCTGCAGAATATCTTGAGCCCTCACCTCTGGTGGCAAGGCTTTTCCCAGTGAAGTGTCCAGGACCGCTGCAATGAAATGGCGTCTCTGTGATGGTAGCATCTGTGACTTCTTTAAATTGAGGGAGAAGCCCAGTTTGTGAAGGAAGTGGCAGACATAATCTAGCTGGATCTGAGCCTGTTCCGAAGATACAGCTCTGATCAGCCAATCGTCCAGGTAGGGGTAGACGTGGATCCCTTCCCTCCCTAGACTTGCAGCCACTACCAACATTAGCTTGGTGAAGACCCTCGGGCGGAGGTCAGCCCAAATGGCAGAACTCGAAATTGATAATGAGAGCCGCCAATTGCAAACCTCAGGTATTTCCTGTGTTTGAGATGGATTGGCACATGGAAATAAGCATCCTGGAGGTCCAGAGATACCAGCCAGTCCTGGAGCTGGAGGGCCTGAAGGATCTGAGAGAGAGTTACCATCTTGAACTTGTCCTTCCTGAGGAGCTTGTTCAATTCTCGTAAGTCCAAGATGGGTCTCAGTCCTCCGTCTTTCTTCGGTATGAGAAAGTAGGGAGGGGGGGGGGAGGGAGTACCAGCCCTTGTTCCTCTCTGCTACAGGTACCGGTTCTATGGCACCTTTCTCTAGCAGGTCTACAATTTCCTGCAAGAGGAGCGGATCTCGAACTCTCAGAGAGCTGTTCCCCGGTGGATGACTGAGGGATGCGTAGAAAAGGCAGGCAGTAACCTTGGGCAACTGTCTCCAATGCCCAAGCATCTGACGTAATAGTCTGCCATTCCGTCAGATGTTGAGTTAACCTGCCCCCTACTGGTGTTTTGTGAAGAGAGAGTCCTCAGAGCGGTTTGGAGGCGGCTGATGCAGATGCCGAGGGTAATCCGATGCCGAGGGTAATCAGATGCTGCTGCGGCTTTTGTGTTTTTACCCCGTCCACCTCGGGTGAATTTCTTCTGACCCCTTTGAACCGGCTGTCCTCTGCCCTTTCCGAATGCGGAATAGAAGCAAAAGGACTTACCTCTCCAAGAGGTTCCTGAGGGGCAATATGGTGTCTGACGGATTGCAGTTCCTAAGGATTTTGCTGCTGCCGTTGATGTTTGTAGTTTTTCTAAACTGTCGTCCGCCTTCTTACCAAACAAAGAAGAGCCGTCAAAGGGCATATTCAAGAGTCTGCTTTGCACATCTGGAGCAAAACCAGACTTTTGCAACCAAGCAAATCTCCTGGTTGTTGTACTTGCCGCCATGGCCCTGCTGATACTGTCAGCAGAATCGATGCCAGTCTGAAGGGATTCGCACATTGCGTCCTTACCATCCGTAATGGTGTTGAGAAACGCTTCCCTTTCTTCTCCCTCCGGGAGGCAGTCAGCCGCTGATGAAGCACACTCCCAAAGTGTGTGGCTGAACCTTGCGAGCGTACAAGTAGCATTGATGGATTTCAACGCCATGCTACATGCGGAAAGTACTTTTTTGGCCATAGAGTCATATCTCTTATCATCCCTGTCCTGTGGAACAGTAGGATAAGCCGATTTACTGCCTGCTGAAGTAGCTGCCTGAACAACCAGACTCTCCGGAGTTGGGTGTTTGGATAAATATTCAGGGTCAGCAGAGACACCCGATATTTAGCTGATAGTTTCTCGCTAACTGCCGGGATAACCTCAGGTGTTTCCCAGTTTGCCAATATTCTCCTTTGTAATGCCACATGAAATGGCACTACAGGATCCTCCTGTGGACTTTTGACCAAAATGTCTGTGAGGTCGTCTTGCTGAAAAGCAGGTGAGGGTGTGGACCATCCCCTAAACTCCATTATCCTTGCCATCAAGGTTCTATAAGGGGTTTCAGCATGTTCCCCTGGGTCTGGTGTGGCAAATTCCGCTTCTGGGGAAGTGTCCAACCCACTTGCTTCCTGTAGGGATTCATGGAGGTCTTTCAACCTACCTTCCTCAGAGGTAAATTCCTCTAGTGCAGGAGTTGTAGATCCCTGCAACTCAAAAGACCTTTCCTGATCTGAATCCTCTCCTTCATAAATAGAAGATAAGACCCTGGAGTGGTCAGGTCTTGAAAATGGTATAAATCCCATTTCCAGAGCAGAAGGAGCCAGATTTGCCACGATTGGCTGAGAAAATGTCGACGTCGTCGACGCAGACGTTAAAGGCTTCGAAGCCATCGAAAAAGGCGTCGAGAAAGGTGGTAGAGGCCTCGATGAACTCTAGAGTATCGGGATTCTACTCGAGGTCGTCGACAACATTCTCGAGGCTCTGGGTATGGCCACTGGCTGTGAGGTGGCGGTGGGTTTGTCCTTTCTCAGCGTCGACATGACTGACCTGTGCGTCGAAGAACCCTTCCATAACGGCGTCAACGCCGATATATGAGTCGAAGGGATCTTCGAGGACGGCGTCGAAGACCTTAACTCGAGGGTTTGTGACGCTCTCGAGTGGCTTCTTTCGCCGGGTACTGCGACTCACGGCTTTTTTATTTTTAGGGTCTTTCACCCAGGGTATCACCCTCAGCAGTCTTCGAGGGGGTCAAGGCCGCTTTCTCGAAGACGCTTGGCATCTTTTTTCTGAATTCCTCCCACTCAGCCTGAGAGCTATGTTTTGTGGGACAGGAGACCCTTTTTGGGGAAACGGAAGACAAAGATGAGGAAGGGGATTTTCGACATCTCTTTTTTGAATGCTTAGATCTCGAAGAGTGATGGGAACTGCTTCGAGATCTTGAACGAGAATGTCGTTTATGATGGCGAGGAGACGAATGTCTCGAATCCGCCGAGGAAACTTTCGAAGAAGTTTTAACTGCCTTACCTCTCTCGAGCTTCCCCTTACGCTCCTTCAAGGTTTTCGCCGTCATGGACATGCAGTCCTCTCACTCCGAACAATGGTGCTCGATTCCTAAGCACCACAAACAGATCCTGTGAGGATCTGTCAACGACATTTTCTTTCCACAGTCTCGACATTTTTTGAAGCCGTACCGTGGAGTCGTCGGTTCGGGTGAGTAAGCCATCGAGTACGAGTCGGTATTCACGAGGAATATATAGGTATATTTGACTGAAGAACTGAGTAACGATATTCCGAGGCCCCGCGAAGTGCGGGAAAACGGAACTGAGCAACGGACGCTGTGCGAGTCTATTTATACGCGTAGTGACGTCGGTGCCGATACGGAGGCCGTCGAGGGACATCGGCTCGAGGGACGTCGACGCGCAGCACCCTCTACTGAAAAAATAATTCTGAGGCCAGCAAGCTGGAGATGATCTATCAAAGATAAGGAATACATCGGAGGACACAATCCCTTCGAAATTGAGATTGAGGAACTAATGAGTAATCCATTGAAGGCTAAAGAAAACTTCAGGCTTGGGATTGTATAGACACCAGAGAGCGTTGTGCAAATGATAATTGGGGCGCATGATCATTGAAGATGGGAAAGGTCTAAATATGCTTCCATGCTACCTGCAAAAGTTCCCCTCGCCAAAAATACGAGATCTGTTACTCAGGTGTTGCCTAAACATTTTGAACACAAGAGAGGTGTAGTGGAGCATAAAATGCCTGGGGTGTTAAGCCCTCAGTGGAGATTTTGTAATGTGGTTAATTCAGTGGAATCTCCTATGCATCTCAATGATCTGTGAATCATTTAATCAGTTGAGACATTTCTTTTTGAAAGGGAATAAACATGTGGGGGCGACATTATGTTCCCTGGACTGTTAGAAATGGATGCCGATGGGTGAGCAAATAGGCTTGGTAATTGCAGTAATGGGAATGCTAGAATTATTATTAGTAGGTAACAGTGAGGGCGAGAAAAAGATGTTTGTCAATCTGATTGTTGAGATTGAGGGCTCTGGAATTGTAAGAATGAACTGTCTTTGAATTCCTGAATGTGTAATTGGGACAGAGGACTCCCTAATTGTGAATTTCTTCTTTTCCTCTTATTTTGTTTTATTTCAAATAGTTGGAATGTAAATGGGAGGATGTAATGTTAAAGGTTTAGTTGTGTCTTGTTACAATATGTTTGTTCCTGACTACAAAACCAATAAAACAGGTTATAAAAAAAATTGATATCAACAGTAGAGATTTTTCAAAATGAATCGTCTGTATGTTGCAGATCTTTTCTGGTTAGCTTAATCCAGGGTTGCAAAATAGCATCATGCAGTGCTTCCTTCATGTGTCTAACAAGTAAAGTAATACAGTGCCATCTTTTCTCTAAAACAAACTAACAGCAATAGTCACAATAGAGACATCGGGAACTAGTTCAATGCATAGAAGTGATTAGGTTTGCAATGTGTGAATGGAAATGCACACAAACATACAAGTTCAATGCACAGTCTGAGCGACAATCGTACTGGAATTTAATGCCCAAGTAGACTTACTATTTCTTAAAATGAATTAATGCAACTATTCGCCCATTTCTATTATAGGGAAAACTCACCATTTGCAGTAGGTCAAGTTTCAAGTTGGTCCGCAGGCTGGGGAGGCGCGTGTGCACACTGCGTGCATCATTTAGAGGGCACAGGAATGAGTGCATGTGCCCTGCAATTCGATGTGATCATTCCTTTCACATGGTGCGGTCATATAGATGCAAGCTCAACGCAGTATAAAGGCACGCACTTATCAGCTGCGAGAGTAGCACTGTAAAGGGGGGGGATCTTTTCCATCTGTGGAATAAAATGCTTAATAAAACTAATCCATAAATATCGGGGCATAGGTAAGTATAAGCAAACTTAGTGGCTTAACAAAACGCAGTGAATAGGCCTTAAAAGGTCGCTTTTGCAGAAAACGCATGTTAGCATTTTGTGTGCGGCAAAGGCCGCTGTCGCTGGTGATCTAGTGCAGAGTCTGCAATCCAATGCCAGTGCTGAAAGAAGTACACAGTGGTTATTTTTCAAGGTCCCAGATTTGAGCTCACAGGTTCCGCCAACGAATATTGAAGGCATGATCATTTTACAATTCAAAATCATTTATGAAATAAGATTGTTTGATGGAGGCAAAAAGAACCACAGTGGTTTCAAATTGCCCCGTAGAACATTTTCCCTGGGAAAATGGTTAGAGTGTCCCTGATATGCAACATTTGTGTAGCAGTACGTCCGTGGTTCAAGGCTCTGGCGGTGACCTGGTGGTAAGGTGTTCTCATGAGAATCAGGATGGGGCCACCAGGGCAGTTGATTAAAGTTCTGCTGGTCATCTCAAATGTTTCAATGACTTAACTTTGTGCTGTGGGAATTGGCGGTGGATTGTGACATCACATGGTGTAGTTGAGGGCGGTGTGGGAAGGTTTGAGGACCCAATTATTTAACACAATGTATGTTTTTCTATAAGGGTTCAAAGTGCGAAATCCAATCAGCTTTGTGGGGGGAGATGTTTTCATGTCGCACTATCACGAATACTAATTACTTTGCATTATATAAAAGTTCTAACTTTAGGGGCATTTCTTTGACAGTGCTTTACGCAGTTCTGTTCCGCAATCTGTTTGAATTTGCTGCCCCAGCTGCGTCTGGGGCCCTTAATAAAACTGTGTTACTTCTTCCACCGGCGTATACTCCTTTTTGGACTAATTTTGAAATATTTTGGTGAGTTTTTCGAGGTGACCCCCGACACAGTGCCACCATGTTGCTCTCATTCCCAGCTCTTCTGCATGCACTCTGGTGGCTGCTCCTGGGATGCATATCTGCCGCTTCAGTTTATCCAGTCTTCACCTCCTCATTCCTTCTTGGCTGTAGCATTTACGCATATGGTTCCATAAACTGTCTTTCTTCCTCGCCCGCGGTCATCTCTTTGCTACTGGTGCCTATCCGTGGCATAACGTGGCTGCCATAATTTAGCCCCTCCGTCCACACTGGTCCTATGATTACAGGCGGCCAATCCAGCCATAAGCAGCCATCGCACTACAAGCGTTACCTCTGCCCTGGCAATTGCCCAGATACATGTAGACGCTGCTCTGATCACACACCTTCCTTCTGTCCTGCCTGTTCCTTTCGTTGACTGCCACTTAGAATACCAGTGACCCACCCAATTAGTCCTCTGGCACTGAAGACTCAATAGTCCAAGTATACTATGTGAGAGAGTGAGCAAGAGAATGAATGGCAAGAGCGCGAGGGAGAGTGCAAGCATGAGGGGGAGGGCAAGAGGGGGGAGAGCAAGAGGGGGGAGAGCAAGAGGGGGAGAGCAAGAGGGGGAGAGCAAGAGGGGGGGGGGAGAGCAAGAGGGGGGAGAATGAGAAAATGTGGAAGAGTGCAAGAGCAGGAGAGAGGGAGCAAGAGACAGAAAAAGAGCATTTGTGAAGGAGCAAGAGCATGCACGAGCGCAAGAGAGCAAATGTGGGGGGTGCGAGATAAAGAGCATGCACACAAGAGTGTTTGCATAGATTCAGTATTTCTAACAGCACTTCTATTCATTGGCAAAAGTCAATGAATCTCACGTTCTTGAATGTTATGCGCATGCAGTTTGTCCAAACCTGTGAATGATATTGGTTTAAAAGTGAAACTAAGACTAATTAAGTGAAATACACTAGGGTTTCCACGTCAGACGTTGGCCAGAAGAATGGTGGTTCCTTTACAATATGGTCCCAGATGGAATGTATATGGTTTCAGGGATCTATGGAACATGATAAAGGTGCCAGAAGCAAGTTCATCAAGTGGACAATATCTCTTCTTGGAGGTTGGTTCAAATTTGTATGCAACCGAGCAAGGACATAGATGGCAGGTGTAACTGGATGTGTACATCGCAAGAAGCATACTGTAGCACTACCTACTGCTATGGGGGCAGGCAGGGCCTGTAACGTTCCACCAGTCCCAGCCTGTGGTAGGTATTGCATTTAGCATCCCAGAACTGCAGAGTGCTAATACGTTAAACTTCTTTTATTTTTTACATGGTTCCGGGACTCCACAAGAACGGCACATACCCAATCTTCCCTGGGGAAAAACCAGATAGCTGCCATCATGAAAATAGTGCCTTTTCTATTTCCATGATGGATGTTGGCCGAGATTACAAGGGACCGGAGGAGAGTAGCAGGTAGGTGAGGGTGGATGTGGAATGGTAGGTGGTTACAGGAAACTAGACATGGAATGTGGGATCGAAGTGGCGGCCGAAGGAAATAAAGGCAACATCAGGGGAGGTTATCAGGTAGCTGCAAGAACACTGGTGGTCATTTGCAGAATTTATCCGTATTCACAGGCATTCAATTGGCTGGACGGGATACTTCAAGATCCAATAGACTTTACACTAGCCAATCCAATAAATAGTTGTGGTTTCATGTTTTCAGTTGAATCACTATGCAATTTCTAGTTAGCATCTAATAATTGCGTATCGTCCTCTTTTAGATCCTCTGTTCAAGATTACACCTCTGCCTATAATGGGAGGTTTAATAATAATGTCTGCTTTTTCGCTGGGATATTTGTAATGCTAATCATTGGGGTTTTGTTAAAGGGTCGCTCTGATATACAGATTTTTTGCTGCAGCAACTCGAGGCCAGCTTTGACCATGACTTGAAATAAATCCATCTGGCTCCCATTGTAGCATGGCAAAACCAAGATATACTTATATACTCGCCCTCTTTCTTAAATGAGGGCTAATGGAATGTCCATTATTTCTGCGATTACTATTTTTGAGTTAATTTTGATGTATATATCTGGCATAAACAGGGTAGTCGTACAGGGTTCTGTACTATTCAAGATTGGAATACCAACAATTCTAAGTAGATATTGACTCACTGACTGAGGGAAGGGAATTTACTTTGTTTGGTTAGTTTAATACAGGTCTATGTTTGTGGCTGTCCTAAAATGGGGCAAGCAAGACTTCCTCGCTGTCCAATAAGGGCTGTCCAAAACAATGAAGTTTTTCTTTGTCATTGTTTCATCTGTGTAGATCTCCCCCTCATTGGTTGACATCTCCCAGAGCACATTTACCTGTTCAGGCATGTGTGTTCTCTTTTCTTGCTTTATTCTGAGGGGTCTCCTTTTCCTGCACTTCTACCTTGACCTCTTTCTCCAAGCCACCTTTGAGGATACAACATTTTTCAGGTGTCTAGAACACACCTTACAAATTGAAGTGAACCTACCTGGTTTCTGGTTCTGAGGACTTTTTTCTGAGCTTGAAGTTATATCAGCATTAGAAGCAGACTGACTGGTAGATATTTGAATTGCTTCTTATTTCAGTGCATCAGCAGACCCACTCTCCCCATGCTGCACATTACCTGCAATTTTCGCAGACTCCAGTAGAGGTTTAAACAATTCCCAGAAACCCTTTAAAACTCATGTCTGAATAGAAAATCTGCTGCAGTTCAAACATTTATTAGACTGGGGAATGTTTTGTCGGAAGCGGCCTCTGTCAGAGAAAAGGTTGGAGAGTGAGGTGCGGCTTGACACGCAGTCCTACGCAGTCTCACATACAGAGGTCCTTTCCTCTGATTTGGATCCCTGGACGGCGGTGAGAGACTTGACTCGAGCGAGCGAGTGAATCAGAGTGCTGGATTGTGGTACCCTGCCCTGCCTGCCCTGGCTGCTGAGGACCCTGCCCTGCCTGCCTGTGGAGGTTGATGCAGCCTGCGAACCGACAGATAAGAGTGTGCGGCTCTGCCCATTGCTGGCAGAGTGTTAAGGGGTAAGCCTGACGTCTGGCATCTCTGGGTGTGCAGTCTGCTGGGCGAGTAGGTGAGCGGGAGAGGTCGCGGGTGTCATGGAGGTCAAAACTACAGCTTCGGCTGTGTTTTGAGCAGGCTCATAGACCCCTGCGGCTTTCTCCAGCACTAGTACAGCACGTGGCTCCCCCTAGTGTTCAGCAGTTCCTGCTTCGAGCTCACAGCGGTTTCTTCCTCTTCCGCACTGGTGATTGGAGCCGCAGTAGCTCTTCCAATTATTATACAGAGTACGCGGCCCCCCCCATATAACTGCAATACGTGACTGTCTGTAGCACCTAGTAGCACCCCCAGCAGCCAATAATATAAACACAGCTGCTCTCTGAAACTACCATATAGGTGAAGACCGAGAAGTGAAGGGTAGGGGCAGCACTGTGGCTGTTTGACAAAGGGGCGAGTTGGTGAGAAGGGCTGGTGGCGATCAGGGAATGGAGTAGAAGCCTACCGCTTATGATCAACAGTCATTAAGCTAACAAG
Source organism: Ambystoma mexicanum (assembly GCF_040938575.1). Classification (NCBI taxonomy): domain Eukaryota; kingdom Metazoa; phylum Chordata; class Amphibia; order Caudata; family Ambystomatidae; genus Ambystoma; species Ambystoma mexicanum. The sequence goes on along the minus strand of NC_090931.1, from coordinate 680,179,520 downwards.
GAAAGAGCAGGCAGAAGGCTGGGGCACTGAACTATAAATTAGTCCTTAAATTCAATTTGGGTGATTAAAGCTGGTGGAGAAATGCCACAAGTGAAGAGGCCAAACCACACTAAATATAACCTACGAAGAATGAAGGAGCAAACTAATATAAAAAACGTTGAGCAGGAGGAGCTGGTGGTGGGGAAAGTAAAAGCAAAAAAGGACAAAAAAATAAACCCAGCTGATGAAGGTGTGATCACAGAGTTCTTCACTTTGAACCCACTACCAGAAACAAACTCGACAATAATTGAGGAAACCATAGTCCCAGGACCCAGCGGGAATGGCTCATTGAGCTCGACGAATGTTGAGGATATCGACAATAATTCACTGCTGGAACTTTGTTTGAACATTCAGAGGGGGATGACTCCACAAATACCTGCTACTGCAGGAAGTCGTAGAGAGACGCAGGACGACAGGCACGCTACCACTCCCCATGGATTATCCAACTTGGCTAGGGGTTTGGGTAGATTATCAGTGTCTCCTAACTTAGCTATGGCATCAATGGAGGACGTTCCTGATATGGAGGCGCAGAGTCTGGGTTGTCCATATCCTGGGGCAACTGAGATAGCTGCGCTACAGTCCTCAGTTGCATCTTTGCAATTTGCTCTTAAGATCCTATTGCAAATGTCTGGGCGCATATTGGCTAATATCAATGCTCTTACCATGGTTAATGACCATGGGGAGAAAGAAACTGAGGAAGCACGAGAGAACTTGTCTGAAGCCATTCATACTGCCAATGAGATGGAAGAGCAGCAAGTTGTAGAGTCAAATCTAAACTTGGAACAGAGCCCGGAAACATATCTCTCTCGGAAGCAGCGCAGAATGGCGATGAGGGCGCAAATGAATAAGAGACCAAGTGTTATGGCCTCTCCATTGGCAGAGTCGGGGGCCCCTGGTCTTCGCGCCAAGAAAGCCAAGAAAAGAGCAGCCAGAGCTAAGAAGAAAAATGCCAAAGGAGAAGGGTATCTGAATATCCGGCTCTTAGGGGAGCAAGGAAAAGCGAAAGATGGTGGAGGATGTGGAGATGTTAGAGATAGATTTTCATGTGGAAGAAGAAAGGATTATGCCAAGCCCAGCTAAGCCTCAGAGCCTGCCGGTTGGGCGGAATAAAGCAATTTTAGTACCATTAACATCGGGTGAAGATCAGTGTGTACTGCCAGAAAATCGTATCCGTTTGATTAAAAACTTGTATCAAAGTGGTGACCATAAATGGCTGTCCCGGTCAGAATACCTTATCAGACTGCACTCGGTTCCACAATTGCGAGTTCTTAAATCTGACGATTTCCAATTCGTGGAGCCATTGAAAATACCAAATCCTAATGTCTCTGCCTTGCATTGCAAGTTCTTGTCAACAGCGCAAATGATCAGAAAGTTCAAAATGGAACTGAAGGCAGTGGATGTTGAGATTGATGTTGATTTGAATGAAGAAGACCTGAGCTACATATGTGCAGCGTCAGTGACACTGCAAAAGGAAAGGGAATGCCCTAGCTTACCAAAAGGAAAGAAGGAGGAGGTCGCGGACGTGCAGCAAGTCCTTCACTTCCTGAGGTGTTGGTAAAACAATGAGAACTCACTATTCTTACATGGAACTGCAGAGGCTTCGCTCATCTACTGTCAGCTGAGGGATCAGTTGAACTTATTGCAAAATATAGTTGTTTTTGCCTACAAGAAACATTGGCAATGGGGCCTTTGATATAAGATGGTTATGTTATTCACCAATCCTATGTAATGAGGGGTCTTCTCATTGGGGTGGTGGATACAATCTTCTCTAGGAGGATCAACTCTAAGCAAGACAATAATCTGATGGCAGTTGAAGTAGAATATGAATGCGAGGGCAGCCTCGAAACAGGTTTGCTTGTAAGTCTCTATAATACCCCTGGAGCTGCTATAAGGGATCAAATACAAGAGGCCTTACACAAGCTTTTGGCTTCCTGGTCAATACAGTCTGAAAATTCAGCAGTATAATAGTGGTGGGTGATTTTAACTGCCACATGACAGCAGGGTGGGGGGGGGGGAATCCCAGAACTCTAAGTTAAAAGAGATATGTATAATGCAACACACAAAAAATGAGCTGGAGGGATGGGGATGGCTACAATTGTTTGATTGCTGGGAATCAGAAATTATCAATGTTAGAACATCGAGAGATCATCCTGGTAAGCATACATGGACAAATGGTCTCTCTTGGAGCACTATAGACTATATTTGGATGCCCTAAAATGCAGCTGTAAATTGAAGATATGAAAGTTACTCCGAATCATTGGAGTGACCATTCCATCCTGTTGTATACTTTAAATATTCCTGTTGGTGGTCTAGTCACGAGGTCTGTGGGCAATGTAAATGTGAATAAAGCAGGCGTAAGAATTAGCTGGTCTGATAAGAACGTGAATCAGGCATTGGAACGCTTTAACCACAGATCGATTTTTAAATATACCGGATTTCAATTTTATGTCTATAAATTCAATAGATAACTGGATCCATACATTTGCTGGTAAGCATGCAGCAGCACCGATTGGGCTTAATGGTGAGAACTGATGGTAGGAAGCCCCCTTTTGATAAGGTAATTAGAGATGCCAAGAGGAACTTGAGAGCGGAAGTCCGCTATGCTAAGAAAATAAATAGCACAAAAGAGCCAGATCATATGATTGAGAGGAGATTAAAGAATAGGTATAGAGCAACTAGTAAGGCAAAAAGAAATGCTGAGAGAAATCTAGCATGGCAAAGATTAGTGCACACAATCTGCTCAAGAAAGACCTGGAGCATTTGGACGCTATTAAGTGAGGCAAGGGAGACAGTAAAAGGACAATTAGTGAACCCTATTGGGGGTGCGGAATGGGTAAGATTTCTGGAAAGTTGCAATACCCCTATAAAGGAGGACCTAAGCCCATTGAGTAATATACCATTGATACCACCCATTGAAGTATCCCATAATATTATATTGAGTAAGATGAAACAACTAAAATCTTCGAGGGCCCCTGGTCCCAATGGACTGGCCAATATAGTTATGAAGAGCCATCCAGAGTTCTGGGCCAGCCTGTTGGTTATTTTATTTAAGAAGATCCTAATGGAAGGCAAAATTCCCTGCTCCTGGCAAACGGCGATACCGATACCTGTATTTAAAAAGGGAGACTGTTTAGACCCGAACAATTATCGACTTCTATCAATGCTGGATACTACAGGAAAACTATTTGCCTTATTAATATACAGAGTTGCAGACGTGGACTGACCTAAAAAACATCTTGTGTACATTCCAAAGTGGGTTCCGACAGGGCTATTCATCCCCACCCATAACCTTATGGTGATGGCTATCCTTCTTACCAGGGCGCGGGTAGGGGGACAACCTCCTTTGTATGCATTGTACATCGATTTCAGGGCTGCTTTCGACTCAATTCCCAAGGTCGATTATGGTGGAAATTGGGAGCCATGGGCTGCCTAGCAGGGTTATTGTACTATTTTAGATTACTACACCAAAATACCTCTGTCGTACTTAAATTAGATCAGGAAGGGAGTACGACACAAAAGGTCTATCAAAATAGGGGGGGGGGGTTAAGCAGGGATGTGTCACTGCACCACTTATCTACAATCTTTATGTGTATGATATACCAGTCGCAATATCTGCAGTTAAAAATTCCCCTCCCAAAATTGGCCTGGCCCCCTGCTCTGTTCTAGCACAGGCAGACAATTTGGTAATCCTCGACCACACCATCAGTGGATTGCGTCAATCTGCCATAGCTCTATGGGAATATGCTGATAGCAACGGCCTTATCAACCTGGAAAAGACTAAGGTTATGAGGTTTACGAGCAAAAGAACAGCACAAGTCAATCTTATGGTGGGTAAGGATAAAATCCTATATGTCCCACAGTATCGCTACAGCAGCGATTATATTTTATACAAGCAAACTTGTACCATTAGAGCAGCGCAGATGGCGAATATACTTCATAGCTTCACGATTAAGCAGGGAGGATTTACGTTATGGGGTACTCGCCAATTATACATGCAAGTTTTCTCCCCAATGGTGACATACAGTCTACAAGCACTATTACACTCTGACCTTAAATGGCTCCAGGTCATCGAGGGGATATTTTGGCAACGGATCCTAGGACTCCCACCCTGCATACCTATGGCCTTGATAAAATTGGAGCTAGGGAAACCTCTAAAAAGTAATCCTTCTGTACATTGAATAGTTGTATGATAACATTTTTGGCAGAAATAGGTTGGACCTGTAGACAAGTGACCTAGTCAGAGGAAGTACAGAACACGCTGGGGAAACGTATCGATCTATGGGATTGGTTGTAGAATTACGCACATCTCGATAAATTAAAGAGCTATACATTTGTGCAGTATAGATTATATTCCGTCAAGAAGCCTCAGACCAATTTAAATCTATGTCCATCTAAAAGGCTTAGGCGATTCATTCTATTATTTAGAATGGAACATTTTCCAACAATGAGTATCACAGGGAGGAAAGATAAGATCCCTATCGAAATGCAACTCTGCCGCATATGTAAAGGACAGTAGACACTGGAAACAGCAAAACATCTACCGACCGAATGCCACGAAATGGGCAGTATAATTAAATATTATATTGGTGTGTATGTGCATAATTGGGAAAGGGTCCTTTTGGTTGTACTGCACTAACACTAAGAATATGCGACTGCTAACTGCCTCATATATTTGGTTAAAGATTGAAGCAAAGTTGGGCATAGCTATATATGAAATGGGTAAACTATTCAGTAGTTAGTAGCTCGACGTAGATCGCCATTGGGGGGAGCATACGTTTAAGGCTACCTCATTTTATTGAGCAGAACATAGAATGGCGTACATTAGTAAAAAGTGGCTAGGAAATGTTTAGATGTCAACTACATTGGATTGAAAAGGATAAGAGACTAATGATCTACATCCCAGATAGTTATAAAGGGGATATTAGTGATATGAGTTTTTAATTGAGTGTATTTTATGGGTTATATATGGGAAACGAAGTATGTATGGTTTTGTTCGTTTATTAGGATTGTTTTTGATTTTATAGATATCATGATGTATTCTTTGCTTTTGTTATATAGTATGTGTAAAGTTTATGTAAACTAAATCACATTAAATAAATAATAATGTGTTCTTTTCAGCACAAATCACATCCATTGTATAGAATAGGTGCAGCACCACCTTTAAAACACAGTCCGACATCCACTACCTGTTTCCAATTACCCAAGGACAAAGTTAATAAACCTACTGGATGTTCATCTTCACCTGTCTTCACATGGATTGATGCTAACCTACGCTGCAACAACTGCCCAGCCAGAGATTATTTGTAAATTCTGAAATATCTTGAAGCTGCTGATTGGTGAAACAAATGCTGCAAACTAGACAAGAAATTATGGCACATAGAGCGTGTGTTTTTCATTTAGAATGTGCTACAAACTCAATAGGCCAACAACTCCATAAATAAGCACATGTGGGCAACAGGCCAAGATAACAATCCAAATATTTTCAAAGAAAAGAAAGTGTCTTCCTTCCATATCACTAACAATCTAACTGGCCCCCCAGAACCGCAGGTGGTTCAAATAGGAGGACAAAATTAATCATCCAGAGAGTCTCGTAAATACATAGAGTAAACTGCCAATGCTGAATTGCTACAGACCGCTACTCATACTGGAGTGAGGGAGAGGAGGAAAATCAGCAAACTGGAGAAAAGCCATCCCAGGTTAAAGGTTCACAACACAAACAGAATGCCATCTGAGCCAGGTAAGAGCGCCTACCTAGTTGCTAACTCGCTGCACGGGGGTGGGACACCAGAGAGATGTGCTGCCAAAGTGGAGCGAGACGCCAAAACATATGCACTGTGGCGGTGCATGATCCAGTTGAGCCGCAAGGGTCTGGTAAACACTTGTGTGAAAGAAACGTGAAGAACCACCAAACCAACAGGTCCCAAGAAGATAATCCCACCAGTGCCTCAAACTCTGAACCTATGTCAAGTAGGGAGGTCGAGGGGTCACAGAGAAGGAGGAGGAGAAGAAAAGAGGACAATAAGAATGAGGAGGACAGGGAAGCTGAAGGCCATAAAGGTGTGGAGATCAGAAGCAGGGGTTCAATACAAATTATGCGTCTAAGAATAACAAATTACTTACCCCTGGTAATGTTCCTTCGACTGGATGTTTCTCCGGCGTATTCCTCTTCTGATATATTCCGATATCCTGCTTCACAGGAGAGGTCTGTGTCATTGTCACGGACCTAGTGTCCATCGAAGGCCTCCGTCTGTCTCGAGAAGGATGTCTGCAGCAGTATAAAAAGACAGGCACCATGCACGTTGCCTCAGTGTTTTTTCCTCTTACTAGCACAGCAGTCTCGAAGACCAGAAAGATGTGAGAATTAACAGAGGAAAGTGTAAATTACGTAAACTCTCTCTTGACAGAAGGGTTGGCTCGGAGGGGCGATGAGGAATAAGCTGGAGGAGCAGCCAGTCAAAAGAACATTACCAGGGATAAGTAATTTGTTCTTCGGATGGATTGTGTCCTCCGCTGTATTATTCATATTTGAAACCATATACCGTAGCAGTGCCTTGTAGGAGATGCTAAAAGGAGAGTTTATTTTTGGTTTACGCTGTGTAACACAGCCTTTCCAAATCTGGTTTCCTGGCCGGATAAGGAATCCAAGCAAAAATGCTTTATAAAGGTATGCAACGAAGTCCAGGTGGCAGCATTGCAAATATCTTGCACCAGCACCCCCCTCTGAAGGGCAGAGGAAGTGGCAACTCCTCTAGTTGAATGACCTCCTAAGCCATCAGGAATTTCTTTACCAGCTAGGTTGTAGTACTCTGAAATAAACAGGATTATCCAACAACACAGCGTTTGTTTCGTAATCGCTTGTCTGATCCTGTGGCCTGAACAGCCAATGAAAAGCTGGTCATCTTGTCTCAGTTTAGAGAACCTACGAATATAAAAGCTTAATGCTCTCTTGAGGTCCAGTCTGAGGAGTCTTTCCTCTCTAGATGGATGAGGAGGGGGGTAATGTTCTGCACCAAATGACATTCTTACACCACATTTGGAACAAACGAGGACTGAACCGTCAAGACTACTTAGTCTTTATAGAAGACTGCAAATGGTGGCTTAGAGGATAAAGCATGAAGCTCGCCAACCTCGTGAGCAGAGGAAATGTCTGTCACAACACAGTTTTTAATGAAAGCATCCTCAAAGGACAGCAATGCAATGGCTCAAAATTAGCACCCATCAGGAAGTTCAAGACTAGGTTGAGGACCCAGACCGGAACAATGAAAAGAACCGGCGGGAAGATATTAGTCAACCCTTTTGAAATTTGAACAATAGGGCCCTTGAAATATGAACCTTGTTCCAGCAAGCTCTTAAAAATGGACAGCGCGGCCAGTTAGCCCTTGGACGTAGAAACCTGAAGCCCCTGATGGGTTAAATGTAGAAGAAAAGACAACACTGATGGTGTCACAAGCAAATGGGTCAATTCTTTTAGCTCTACAAAGCTGCAAAACTTGTTCCAATGGCAGCGGTATAGAGATTTTGGCGCTGGCCTTCTGGCCGAAAGCAGCACCTCCATGACAACATCCGGAAGGTCCCAATCTTCGTACCTCAACCTCTCAGAAACCAGGTGTGAAGGTTGAGGGTCCGGCTGAAGAATGCGACCTTCCACTTGGGAAAGGAGATCCTCCCACTTTGGGGAAGACAAACGGTAGGCACTTTTTTCCCTGTACAGAGGGCAGAAACACCATCAGCCCCCAGTCTGATTGCCCTCAGCTCTAAAAGGTTATGTGCAGTTTGGATTTCATCTGAGAGCAGCGTCCGCTGATCGTCAGCCCATTGGTGTGTCACTCCAACCTGATAGCAAGGCATCTGTAATCACCGTAATCTCTGGCCATGGTTGCCAAAAAGGTTCCCCTTTCAACACATTCTCCTTGCAGGCCCACCATAGGAGATCCACCGCAACGGTGCGCAGTATCTGGACCAGATCTGTCATTCTGCTGGAGAACTGCGACCACTGAGATCTGAGGGCCCACTGAAGGGATCTCATCCTCAGACGGGCCTCTGGCACCAGAAAAATTTAGGATGCCATGAGACTGAGCAACCCCAGAAAATCTAAGACTTAGACTTAGGATACTCTAAAATTTGATTAGCATCTGCGATATGTGAAGAGCCCTTACCTCAGGTGGCAAAGCTTCCCCCAAGGAAGAGTCCTGGACTGCTCCAATGAATTGCAGCTTCTGGGAAGGTGTCATGTGGGACTTCTTGAAATTGAGGGAGAAGCCCAGTTTGTGGAGAGTGGGGCAGGTGCTGTCTAGATGTTCCAGAGTCTGTTGAGGTGAACGGGCTCTGATCAGCCACTGTTCAGGTAGGGGTAGATGTGAATCCCTCCCCTTAGATTTGCTGCCACCACTACCATCAACTTATGAAGACCCACGGGCGGAGGTCAGCCCTAAAGGAAGAACTTGAAATGGATAACGAGAGCTGCCAACGGCAAATCGCAGGTACTTCCTGTACCTGTGATGGATAGGTTCTATGTTCTTAGAATCGGCAGGTATTTTTTCATAGTTTTTTGCCCCCTCAAGCCCCCCCTTTGCTATTATCTAGTCCCTATTCGCCAGATCCCCTACCCTTTATATCCCCCCACAGACCCCCATATTTTTCAATGAGTTTTTTCAGCCAAACATTTTGGACAAAAAATTCTGCGAAAAAATACCTGGCGATGTAACGTCGTACCGATGGATAGGCACATGGAAATAAGCATCCTGGAGATCCAATGACACCATCCAATCCTGGAACTGAAGGGCCTGGAGGATCTGCGAGAGATTTACCATCTTGAACTTGTCCTTCCTCAGGAACTTGTTCAAGCATCCTGAGTCCAAGATGGTTCACAACCATCTGTCTTTTTCGGAATCAGAAAATGAGTACTAGCCTTCATTTCTTTCTGCTGCAGGTACCAGTATGATTGCACCTTTCTCTAACAAGGTTAGAACTTCCTGTAAAAGGAGCGGGTCTGGTACTTTCAAGAACTGGCCTCTTGGGGGACAGTTCAGAGGTCTTTTCATAAAAAGGAGGCAGTATTATCGGCCATCAGGGGGCGCACGGATGAAAATGTGGTTATCACAGAATCCATGGACATAAGAAAGAAACTGGCACCGTATAAATACTCTCCACCTTCCCCAAAAATCGATACCTTACAAGGATTAGAAATGGCGACATTAGGGGCAGAGGCTGCAGCCACCAAAGAAGACTTTGCTGCTCTGTTGGATGAAATTAAAAACATGGGGCCAACACAAGGGGATAAATTGACAAAAATCACTCAGAGGATGGACAAGATGGAGAAGAGACTCGACAGGGTCGAAAATAACCAAACGTCTTTGAACACATTAGAGTCTCAAATGGACCGAATGATTTGCGAAATAGAACAGCGGGAGGAAGAGTTGTCTTAAAATGGATGATTTGGAGAATCGAGAGAGGCGGAACAACCTACGCCTTTTTGGAATTCCGGATAGAGAAGGTGATTCGGAAGGAGAGCTGAAAAAGACGCTCCACGACATCATGAAACTCCTATTTCAAGATGAAGCCATCAATGAGCCCAAAACTGCAAGGATACATAGAGCGGGGGGCACAGCAGGCAGACCAAGAACTGTTCTAGTTCGCTTCCATAATTACCAAGACAAGGCTAGAATTCTCGAGGAGGCTAAACGAAGTGGGCCTGTCACCCTCGAACCGGCGACACTAACGATATTTCAAAATGTGTCCTCTCTGACCCTCGCCCTCAGGCGAAAGTGCACCCCCCTCACAAGATGATTGAAGGAACAAGGAGTCCGTTATAGATGGGGAAGCCCATTCTCCCTTACATTTGAACTTGAAGGAAAAAAAAAAAAAAAAAAAAAAAAAAAAAAAGAGGCCGAGGTCTGAAAAGACATTAAGAACTGTATCACTGAATTGTTGGATGGAAACGAGGGAGGGCAAGACTAGGAGCAAAAGAGAAGGGAGGAGAGGCAGTGGCGCACCCAAGGCCCAAGGAGAAGATGTATTCTGGGCTCCAGGAAATACAGAAGAGGAAATGTCTCCCCAGAAGCAGAGAACTGATCACCTGTGAGGATATTAGAAATTGGCATTTCAGACTCTAGAGGCACATGGACCAGGGGGGGAGAGGATAAATAAGAATAATACCAGTTTGATTTGAGACTTCATGTTTTGATATTTGTATGAATGGAGTGGGGGGAGGGGGAGGCTCAACGTTTCTTTGGTTGTTTTTTCAGGGAGGACCGTGAGGTAACGGTCTCCACTGGTGGTCTGCACTTGACTCCGACTTCAACCGGATTGACTCGGATGCCGTCTGGGGGTTGGAAATGGGGTGGAGGGGGAGGGGGAGGCGGGAACGGGATCCTCTATGAGCTATGATTTCACGATACTGTGGGTGTTTTTATTTGCTGGGCTGTTGATTCCCACGCAGGGGTCAGCTGAGGTACACGAAAACAGATGGTAGATAATCTGGTATATCCGAGGGGCGGTCTCCTCAGGGTGGGAACGCTGAACGTCAAGGGTCTGAACTCCGACTAAAAGATCTCTGGTATGTAAAGCGTTCCAAAGGGCGGAATCTCAGAATGGATAGGAGAGCTGGCACACTCAGTACATGTGAAACAGTAGGTGGTGTGGGGGAGGTGGGTAGGGGTCAGAGATGTTGGATCTGTACAAGTTGCGGGATGTATGGAGGGAACTCCACCCAGATGAGACAGGTTACACCTACTCCACCCCACACCAAACTTTCACATGGATTGATTATCTTTATTTTACGGACGAGCTGAGAGATGCCACAAGGAAGTCCGACATAGTCCTGATTAAGTGGTCAGACCATGACATGGTCACGGCAGACCTGGGCTGGGACGTCCGCCCACGTAAGGGATCAAGGTGGCAATGCAATTAATCCCTCTGGAATGATCAAGTCTTCAAGACCGAGCCTGAGGGTGAAATCAAGGAATACTTTAAGACAAACGACACGGGACAGGTCTCAAGGAGGACGGTGTGGGAGGCAGGAAAAGTGATGTGGCGGGGTATCTTGATTCCAGAGGGAGCCAATAAAAAGAGGGAGATGGGTCTAATAGAAACTAAATTGAGGAAAGAGATAACCCGCCTAAACGGAGAGGCAAGGAAAGCTGGGGACGGTAGGGAAGGTAAGATTATGGAGGCAAAACAGAAGAGGGAAAAGCTCTGACTCCTTGAAGAGGGGCAGGTAGTCCATAAAATGCAACTTCTCAAACAGAAGTTTTATGAAAAGGGGGACAAGGCGGATGCGCTGTTGGCTGCCAGACTACGGGGCCAATGTGCAGAGAGGAGGGCGGCGTCTATAGAGGGAGGGGGTGCTAACCCAGGGTACGGAAGAGGGTGACATTCAAGAGGCTTTTGCTAATTTTTATGAGTCCCTATATAAATCGGAGGCCGACCCCACACAATCTGGTTTAGACAGATACCTAGCACAGGTAGAGATGCCAAATCTCACCTGTGATGAAATCCTTGGTTTAGATGCTCCCATAAAAGGAAATTAAAGAAGGCTGTGAAGACACTCTCGCTAGGGAAAACCCCAGTAGATGGCTAGCCTGCCAGGTTTTACAAATCCTTCCTATCCCCACTCCTCCCCTTCGTGGTTGAACTCTTCAATGAGATCCTGGAGACGGAAAAAGCCCTGGAATCATTCACATAGGCACGCATTACTGTAATTCCCAAAGAAGGGCGAGACCCCAAGCTGTGTGGATCATATCGCCCCATATCTTTGCTCAATATCGATGCCAAGATCTACACAAGAGTCCTCGACGCCAGGTTAGAAATTTTGATGCCCCGTCTGATACACAACGATCAGGTTGGATTCATTATCGGATGACAAGGAGCAGACACTATGCGAAAGATCCTACATCTGATTCACGAAAGATAACTAGCGATCTGGCTCTCCTCTCGATCGATGCAGAAAAAGCCTTTGACAGGGTGGAATGGGGCTTTTTGAGAGGGGTCTTGCGCAAGGTGGGAATTGGTCCCAAATTTAGAAAAGGGATACAGGCTGTATACACGCCCCCCAAAGCCTCAGTCTTTGTGAATGGTGAATGCTCTCAATGGTTTGGATTGGGCAGAGGCACATGACATGGGTGCCCCCTCTCCGCTATACTGTTTCCCCTCTCCCTGGAGTCCCTAGCACAGAAACCTAGGGAAGACAATCGGTGGAAGGACTACCGATGGGCGGGAAGGAAGATAAGGTAGCTCTTTATGCAGACGACCTGCTTCTACACATTCAGAATCCACTGTCGTCCATACCCAGAGCAATCCATCTGCTTGAAGAGTACGGAGAATTCTCTGGGTTTAAAATAAACAAAGCTAAGTCCATCTTATTCCCCCTACATTAGCCCACACAATCTGATATTCAAAAATTCTCCCCGTTGGGATTAACTTGCGGGGATAATACCCTAAAGTATCTGGGAAAAAATATCACGTGACACCTAAAATGTTATACAATGCCAATTTCCCTCCCATCCTCGCGAGCTTTCAGGAGGATCTGGTCAGAAAGGAGAAGTTAACGATATCATGGATAGGAAGGCTAAATGCGGTTAAAATGGTCTGCCTCCCTAGATTCCTCTACCCTTTCCAGATGCTCCCGATTCGAATGCTGAAACCCTTTTTTGACAAGGCAAAGAGGCCAATTTTTTACGTTTCCTGTGGTAGGGGAGGAGGGCCAGGGTAGCACATGAGATCTTGACGCTGCCCAAGGACAAGGGCGGTGTGGGCCTCCCTGATCTCAGAAAGTATTATGAAGCAGCCCAGTTGAGAATCCTAGTTCCTCACCTGAGAAACCAGAAGGGGCTCCAATGGATTGAACCAGACAACTCCCAAATGGCCCCAGCCACTGTTGCTGAATGACTCTTCCAGATGCTGGGTTAATCTGCCTCCCATCACCAACATGTGGTTTAAGTCTTTAAAGTGGTTTTGAAGCACCAGAAGGTGTTGACGGCAAAGAGGCGGAGGGTGCAGCGGCACCTCTGCCTGTACAACCTTGGGAGCCATGAGATTTTCTCTTCTGTCCACTGAGAAAACTGACCCTCATCCTTTCAACAGAGAAGTAGAATCAGAAAGAACGGATTCTCCATCCTTAAGAAGAAGGTGGAGCAGACCGACCCTGCTGAGGCTGCCTAATCACACATATGTGCATATATCTCCCTCTCTACATTAGGCTTTGCGAATTCTTAAAAATCCCACTAGACCTGAACGGCGAATTCCTTAGTCTACATACTCGACCTAATAGAAAAGCACTAAGGGGGACTTCAAGATGGCCGGTGACACAAGATAGACGTGTCGACGGCGCTCCGGAGCCCACCAGCGGAGTTAAACGGTCCCACCATCCCATTTGATTAGCTGCAATGGCAAGGAGCCCCGGGGATGCAGCGAGGGTGAAGGAGAAAGCCTGGTCCGAGACACGGGCGGCTGGGAGAAGCGAAGCACCCACCAAGCCCAGAAGGACGCCCGCGCAGAGTGCGTCGGAAGAAGGGGACCGCTTGGGCAGGAGGAGCAGCAAGTAGCCAGAGCGAGCCGCGCTCATCAAGCTGCCGCAGGAGGAATCATCCAGCAAACTGCGGGATGGGTTGCACTGACCGAATAGGAAGCCACCCCACCCCCCTGAGAGCTGTTAGAAGAGCGGCACTGCGACGGACGAGGTACGGGGGGGCAGAAGGACAGTGTGGTGCTGCCCCCCCCGCGACACGCCATGCCGGTTGGCAACGAGAGAGGGAGAAAGAGAACCAAGGGAGCAGGTCCTCAAGAAATTAGACGAGACCAATTAAGCGGCGGCGGAACACCGGGAGCCGTGAGGGGCAGGCCTGAAGACGCCAGCTCGACCCCACGGAAGGTGGCAATGGAACGGCCCTGGAGGGGGCGAGACACCAAAGGGGAGGAAGCAGCAGCATCTATGGCCCCCCCACCTTACCACCCTGGGGTGGGGCACCCATAATGAACCCACTTCCCACAGGAAGGACGGACCCTGGAAGAGTGACCACCGGCGAAGAGGGGTGGCGGGGTGGAGAGCAGGGGGCACGGCTTGGGGCTGAGGCAAGGCAAGGGTGACAGCCGTTTGGGGGGGGGGGGGTCGGCCCCCCCACACAGAATTTGTTGGAGGTGTTTACGAGAGGCGGCGACAAACAGGTTTCGGTGAGGAAAGCGACCGAGAAGAGGGAGCTACCGACCCGGGCCCATATCGGACTCAGTTGGCTTGGTGCCTCTACAGGTTGAGGGGATTGATAGTCCATCATCCCCAACTTGAGAATGTCCTCGAAGAACAAAGGTAGGCAAACTAAGGGCGGTCTGTCGCAAACAGAGACTCTGGGTACCCTCCCAACGCTCATGAGAAGGGTCGGAGTCTGGGCCCCCAAGCTGAGGATGCCCAGATGCCGCGTCAGGACCTCCATGGAGAGATGCTAACCCTGCAGAACAATTTGGCCAAGACCTTTCAAGACCAAATCCAGTTGCTCAGATTGGACATTAGCCAGGCTATGGCTGAGATGAAGCAAGAGGTGGGCCAGTTAGGAGAGAGGACGGACATTCTAGAAAAGTGCCTGCAGGAAGTGGGCAAGGAGGTCACGGAGAATAGTGAGGCGATTGAAAGACTGGATACAGCAACAAGGAATTTGGATCGGAGGATGAAGGATTTGGAGAATAGGTTCAGGAGAGTAAACATTCGGCTGAAATAGCTACCGGAAGCAGTTCAGGACAGGGACCTGAAGGGTACGCTGCAAAGCATCTTTGCGGGGCTATTGGACGAATCATCCCGGAATCCGTCGAGTTGGATAGAGTCCACAGGGTGGGCCGTATCAACAAAAGAGCAAATGCTAGACCAAGGGACGTACTAGTAGCCTTCGCCAGATATGCATAGAAGGAGGCAGTCTTGAGAGCAGCTAGGCAAAGAGAACCTCTAAGCCACGATGACCACAGAATAGAGCTACATCAAGATCTGGCCAACAGCACCTTGGTGAAGAGAAGACAAATGAACCCTATCCTGACATTCCTCAGGGCCAAGGGGATCAAGTATAAATGGACCTTCCCCTTCAGCCTCCTCTTTGAGTGGCAGGGAGTACAAAAGAGGATAACTTCTCTGCAAGAAGGGGCAAACCTGCTGCAATTGGATCTGGATCAAGACGAGCCAGGGGGGAGGTTGGAGATATCACCAGGGACAGATCACCGCCAGAGGCCCAGGGCTTGGGAATGGTCAACGGCAGGAGAGAAAAGGAGGAGAAGACCTGCCCCGAGAGCCCCCCTTGAGAGGGGTGAGAGCAGAGAATTGCAGGACGGAGTGGGGGATACAGCCAAAGAGTCAAAACACTGAAGATAAGCTACTGACTTAAAGGGGTGGTGGGCTCAGAAGCAATCTTCAGGGCATGGGGCAACAAGGAGCAAACATCCTGGGGTTGGCAAGGGAAGAGGTGACTCAAGAGAGGACGAGGGGGGGGGGGAACCCCAGTTGAGGGAAGGGGGAGGGGAGTTGTGGGTAAGGGGGGTACACAGGCGATACTTTTCAGGGACCGAGAAGGGCAGCAACTTGGTTCAAGAGGGGAAGGGCGAGAGGTTTTTGGATGGGTGTGGGGGGTAGGGGGCCAAATTAAGAAATGCTCCAAGAGATGTAGCCCTATGAATGGGTGATTACACTGGGCTTAGGAGTAAACTAGGTAATTAAAGTGGATAACCCATAATGTGAGGGGGCTCAACTCTCCCCTAAGTAGGAAAAAACTGGAGAGGTTTACGAGGAAGGAGGTGCCGGATATATTGGGCTTGGAGGAAGCACATTTACTACTCAAGGACAAAAAGAGGTTGAGGCTTAGGGGCTTTGATCAAATCTTCCAGGCTTCAGCGAGCACGAAAACAGCAGGTATGGCTTTGGCTTTCAAAAACTCAGTGCATTTCAGGGAAGAGTGTACAGTCTGGGATAAGGGGGGCAGATATCTTATAGTGCGTGGCACGTCGTGTATGGACACTGTATATACAATCGCGGTTATATATGCCCCAAATGCAGGACAGGAAACATTCGAGAAAATTCCTCGAAATCTTAGGCGAAACGGCAAGGGGCCCTGTGGTTCTAATGGGAGACTTTGGGCCTCATTACAAGGATGGCGGTAAGGATTTACCGTTACCGGTAAAATACCGGTACCGGTAAATCCTTACCGCCTTACTCCGAGGTCCCTTTGCGGGTTGGGGGATTTAACGCCTGCTTTTTGCAGGCGTTAAAATCCAGCTCGCTAAGGGACCTCGGAGCTAATTACGGCACCGCAAAATTATGGTGCCGTAATTAGCGCCTTCCCCATTCCCATAGAGCCCTATGGGGCAGAAATGGGAATGGGGAAGGGCAATGGCGGAAAGGGGATTTACCGCCCCTCCAACCTTGGAATGGGCCGGTAAATCCCCTTTCCGCCAAGGCGGTGCCGGTATTTTACCGGCATGAGCCATGGCGCTAATAGCGCCATGGCTCACCGCCTACCGGGTAATGAGGCCCTTTAATTTGGCCGGAAACGGGGCTCGGGACAGATCCGGGGAGAGGGCAACGGGTCCGGAGAGAGCGTTCTCTGCGGGTTTACTGGAAAGAATGGTGGTGTTAGGCTTGAAGGACATATGGTGTGAATTAAGGGGGGGACAAGGTGGGATATACGTTCCTCTCTTGTGTACATGGTAACCAATCTAGGATAGATTATATTTGGGTATCGGTGACCCTCTTGGGATGGGTAAAGGAGGTAAAAGTAGGCCCCCTAGGCATAGCAGATCATAAAATTATTACTATGCATTTAGAGCTAGGGGAGAGAAGGAGGGGGATATGGAGTTGGAAGTACCCGGCGGCCTTCATGAGAGACCCGGTGCTCAGAGAGGAAGAAAATAAGAGGGGGGGATACATCTGAGGATAAAAGATGGAATGCGTTTAAAGCTACAATTAGAGGTGAGCTCATAGCAGCCAAGGCTAACCGAGACAGGCAAATGGGAGAGCTGGAGAGGCAATTAGAGGGGAAGGTAGAAACCGCTCGACAAAAAGCAAAGATAACGCCAAATAGAGCCACTTTGAGAGAGTACAGGAGAGCTGAGGGGCAGCTCTGAATCCTCCAAACTAAAAAAGCGGAAGGGCCCTTACTATCAATACGGCAAAAATTCTATGCAAAAGTGAACAAGGCGGACAACCTCCTGGCTCGCCTTCTGAGAGGGGAGGCAGCGAAAAACGTGATAGGGGTGCTTAGGTCAGAGGCGGGAGAAAAGATAACCAGCAATAACCAGGTTACTCACCGTAGTGACCACCTTACTCAGTCCATAGTCCCCTTTCCTCCATACTTATGGGACATTCCTCAGTCCTATGGGACGTGACCGGAGCACTTTGTAAAAGCATCAAAATTTTGCTAAAATGGGTCCTTCCTCTCTTTTACGCGGGGTACTGCACGCGGCCGTAACCCCGCCCATCTTAACTTCGCCCCGCCCCTCGCCCATCAGTCCTTTTCTATCGCCAGGTCAGAGAACTTTAAGCAATAATAGAGGAACCTTATTAGAGGGGACGGCGGGCATATGGAGGAAAGGGGACTATGGACTAGGAGTAAGGTGGTCACCATGGTGAGTAACCTGGTTATACTCCTATGTCCCGTCCCCTTTCCTCCATACTTATGGGAGATTCCCAAGCACTCCTCACAGGAACTACGGGTGGACGGAAAAATCCCCTATTGAAAAGATTCTTCATCACAGCCTGGCCGAACTGAGCATCGGATCTGGAGCTCAGGACCAAACAGTAATGTTTGCAAAATGCCGATGGGGAGGCCCAGGTAGCCGCTTTTGCAATGGTCTCCCAGGGGACATATTTTTGAAAGGCAACCGCAGCTGCCTTGCCCCGTACCAGGTGTGCGTGAATCCCCTCGTTAGGCTGTAGACCCTGGACAGTGTAAGACTCTGTAATACAGGCAGCGATCCATCTGGAGATAGTCGCCTTAGAGGCCTGCTGTAACGCTCACCTGAATCCCTCGGAGGCGCAGGTCTGGGCTGGGGGTTCTCGGAGTCTTCTAGGGTCACGTGCAGGCCTCGAATGCCACCCTGGAAAGGCCCTTTCCTCACTGAGATCTTGATCTGAAGGGTGAGGTGTCTGCAATTATGAGAGCAAGGGGTTAATATGGATATATAAGCCTGACTGGGTAAGCTGCCTCCCCTTCCTAGTACTCCCAAGTAGTTCGTAGGCTAAATGTGCTCACCTTATGTAGGTGAAAGCGGAGCTCTCCATCCTGCGTCTGTGCAGGGGCGCCGAAGCCAGTTACTTCACTGGTTAATTGTCCAGCCTCTTGGTTGCAGAGGATGAAGATTTGGAGCTAGGCCGTTGTTAGCAGCACGAACGGCGGTTGCTTGAATATGGAGGTCCGGAGAGCGATGGAATGGCGAAGGTATTGCAGGCAAGTAAGTAGAAAATGTCAATTCGAAGTTAAAAGCACTTCTTAATGTCTCTTTTCCTTTTTCAGGTCGCAGAAGCAGCTGGGTAGAAAAATGGATGTCGAGGAATGCACCGAGGAGTGAGAAAGATGAGCGCTGCCCAAAACACATGCGTATAGATGGAGTTTTGTATTTCTTAATGATGTCCTTTTGTTTTGCAGATGCGAGTAGCAGCGTCGGCGGAGGCGAGAAGAATGCAGCGCAGGTAAGGAAAGTTTCACGGAGGTTTACTAACCAATGTCTTTGCTTCCACAGGGTGCCGGAAAAAATGGAAAGCTGCAGCCCGTGGCTTGAGATGCACCGATGGACTGGGTAAGTGCTGCGCTGGTTTTTATCTCGTGCTAAGCTGGTGTTCTTTTCTCTTTTCAGATGCTGCTGAAGACGAAGATGGTATTTCGGAAGGTAAGATTGCGGATTTCTCTTCCCCAGATGCAGAAGTTGAAGATTCTCTGGAGCTGACACGGTGAGCGTCCTGCTGCTATTGCAGAATAACGCGAAGCACGTTGCTCTGATCGGGCGTGGTTTAAATAGCTTACTGGAGTGCTTAGGTGTCTCCTTCCACAGCAGCCTCGCCCAGATAAGAAGTCCCAGCTTCCAGAATAGTTCCAGTATCCAGTCCCACGGAGTGGTGCTGGCCACACCCAGAAGGTAAAGTAGTTCCAGCCATGGATGGATGAGGATTTCATACTGCAGGTGAGTGAGCAGCATGGTCTGCAGCAGGTAGGTCCACCCAAGCACCATTCCTTACATCATGAGCCCGGCACGTCCTGTGCCGGGACTGGGTCCCCTTATGAGCCTGGCGCCGCTGGCGCCAGGACAAGGTCCATAAGGCCCCTATGGGAGCCGATGGGTGCCTGGAAATGAAGTTGTGACCCAGCTTCCGAGGCAGTTGGGCTAAACCTGACTCCTTGGAGGCTGCGGTCATGACACCTGCTTACCCTGTGGGTTACCAAAAGCCACCAATAGTTGAGAAGAACTCCTAAATTCAGATGTTCTGTTTAGATAGACCCTAAGAGCCCTTCTAACGTCCAAGCAATGCAAAACCCTCTCCGCTTCTGAAGCTGGGTTTGGAAAGAAGACAGGCAGGGATATTGACTGATTAAGATGGAAATCAGACACCACCTTTGACAGGAAAGAAGGATTTGTCCAAAGGACCACCTTATCCTTGTAGAAAGCCAAGAAGGGATGCGCCACCGACAGAGCTTGGAGCTCACTCGCACGCCTTGCTGAAGTAACAGCGACCAAAAACAAAAGACACCTTTCACGAAAGGTACTTAAGAACCACTGTGGCCATTGGTTCGAACAGCTTATGGCACAACGCAGTAAGGACCACATTCAGATCCCACGTCGGGTGCAGCTTGCGAACCGGAGGGTAAAGATGCGTCAGACCTGCGAAGTGCCTCTTAATCACTGGATTTGACAGAGAATAAGAGCACTGGTCCATGGATAGATAAGCGGCTACAGCCGAAAGATAAGTTCTGCATGTCAGAACATAAATGCCCGACTCTGCTAGGTGAGACATGAAAGACACAGTGTCAATCGTAGCCACCCTGGCGTCCAGCTGTTTGTCTAAGCACCAATGACCGAACCAAAGCCATTTGCTCCTATACTGAGACCTTGTCGAGGGCTTCCTGGCAGCCTGGATAATGCGCATGTTGTCAGCAGACAGATTGCGATGTTCTAAAGATCTGAACTCCGACACCATGCCACCAAGCTGAACGATTGTGGGGAGGGGTACCACAGCTGTCGATCCCTCTGGTGAAGCAGATCGGGAACCGACGGGAGCCTGACCGGTGCACACGCCGATAGGTGTTGAAGCTCTGAGAACCAGAATCTGGCTGGCCACCACAAGGGCTATGAGCAGAAGAGAACAGTTCACCGTGTTCCTCAGCTTGCAAATCGTCAGATGAATCGGAGGCAGAGGCGGGAAAGCAAAGGCCCTCATGTTATGCCAAGGAATCTCGAGAACATCCCCCAGAGAGGAGGCACCCAGCCCGTTTCTGGAGGCATGCAGAGGAAGTTTCTCGTTTGCCAATGTTGAGAAGAGGTCCACCTCCGGAGTGCCCCAACATAGGAATATCTGTGAGAGGATCTCTGCCTTCGATTCCCACTCGTAGCTGACCATTGTCCGCCAACTGAGGGCATCTGCCACGACGTTCAGCTGGCCCGGGATGTGTACTGCTACCAGCCAAATACCATGCCGGACCGCCCATTCCCAAATCTGGATGGCCAGCTCCACAATAGGAGGAGACTTGGTTCACCCCTGCTTGTTGATGTAAAACATTGACACCACATTGTCCGTACAGGCACAAACTACTTTGTTGGCAATAACCAGCCTGAACGCCTTGAGCGCTAGGAAAATCGCCAGAAGCTCCAGTTGATTTATGTGAAGGAGCTTGTCTTTGGGCGACCAAAGGTCCGAGACCTGAAGAAGATCCAACGTCGCACCCCACTCCAGAAGGGAGGAGTCCGTCGTGATCGTCACCATCGGAGCGGGGTCCTGAAAGCCCACGCCCACCGACAGGTTGCTGAGAGACAACCACCACACCAGGTCCGTTCTCATGAAAGCCGGAATCCACACCATCTTGGAGTCCGGATCCACAGCTTGATGCCAAGCACTCCGAAGAGCCATTTGCGTCCGCCTCATCTTGAGCCGAGCCAGAGGAAGAGCCAATACACAAGAGGCCATGAGCCCCCGAAGCCTCTGGAACCACCAGGCCGACATATTCTCCGACTGCGCAAACATCGGACACGTGGCCAACAGATCCGCCATTCTGTCCCCGGTCAGGTAAACTCTGCAGTCGATCGTGTACCAACGAAAACCCAGGAAAGTCAAGACCTGAGAGACCGTCATGGAAGATTTCCGCCAGTTCATCGACAGCCCAAGGTGGAACAGGAGCTGGAGGAGAGACTGAAGCTTGCGCGCGGCTTTCAGCAGGCAAGGGCTGCTTAACAGCCAATCGTCCAAATACGGATACACGTGGATACCCTGAAGACGAAGATAAGCTGCGATCACCAACATCATCTTCGTAAAGACACGCGGTGCCGAGCTGAGGCCAAAAGGGAGCACTCGGAACTGGAAATGCTCCTCCCGCATAGAGAAACGCAGGTATCTCCGGTGTGGATTCCAGATCAGGATATACATATACGGATCCTGAAGGTCCACCACGCTGAGCCAATCGCCCTTCTGTAGCGAGGACTTTATCTGACCAGGCGTCCTCCTGAATTTCTCTTGGGGTAGGAAAAGACTGAACTGGGAAAGGTCTAGAATGGTGCGCAGGCCAGCCTGGTTGGATTTGGGCACTGAACAGCTGGGAGTAGAAGCCCTCCCCTTGTTCCCTTAGAGGAACGGATTCCACTGCCCTGAGATCCAGTAACTTCTGAATCTCGGCTCTGAGGGAGGCCGACCCCGACTGCTGGAAAGGAGGATTCATGGGTGGGGTAGGGGGAAGTGGAAGCCCGTCCGAGCGACTGACAAGACCCACCGGTCCTAGGTGATGGTCTGCCACGCCCCCCAATGAGATGAAATTCGTCCTCCCACCGGGGTCTCGTGCAAGCACAGAAAACCCTCATTTAGCTGGTTTCTCGGTGGCGGCACCACCTGAACCTGAGGAGGAGGCTGGGGAGCGGGAGAATAACCGACTCTGTTGCTGTCTTCGGCGGGAATTTCCCAAAGGGGAGTCAACCCTGCAGGATTTCCGATCCAGAAAACCTGTGAAACCAGAGGAGGGTTGTGAAAACGGTTTCTGTCCTAAAAGGTGGTTTTACTAGGACAGACAAGGACTTGGCGGTCTGAGTGCTGGCCTTCGTTTTGGTCAGCTCCACGTCCATTGAGGAATGAAAGAGCTCCTTGCCATCAAAGGGCAAGTCCAAAACCTTATCCCGCACCTCCTTAGAGAACTTGGTGGCGGCCACCCAAGCCTGGCGAGAACTATCCACGCCAAGCTTAAGGCCCCGGGCCAAAGTGTCGACATGATGCCCCGCAGCCTCCAGCAGATCTTGAGCCAGGACCCTGGCCTCCGACAATCCCACCTTGAAATCCTCGATCTTTTCAGCAGGGATAAACTCCCCAAACTCCGACAGACCTTTCCATATGTTCATATTCGCCCCCGCTAACACCAGTTCTGCATTGGCCGGACGCAATTGCAGGGCTGAGTTAGCAAAAATCTTCCTCCCTAGGGAGTCAAGAAGCTTATCCTCTTTGCCCAGAACCTGTGTAGCCGTCGTAGAAGAGGATGCCGCAGGCCTGGATTGCAAAGTGGCTGCAGCCACTACCGTGAAGGAGGGGGGCGGACATGACGCCAAGGCCACCTCTTCCGAAGAATGAAGCATGTAGCGCATGTCAATTTTCTTGTTGACAAACAGCCCAGAGTGTGGTTTCTCCCAGACTCTACGGACCTCAGCCAAAACATCCTTCTGCAAGAACAAGCCGGTACGTTCCGAAGGAGACAAGGTGCACACCCCCGAAAGCACGCCCTCCTGCAGAGCAGATGCCTCGGGCACTGGAACATCCAACAGACACATCATGTCCAGCACCCGGTCATGAAAGGCTCCGATAGAGCGGGGCTGGTCTTTGCGGTCCTGATCGTCCTGCGCGTCGTCCGACAGGTCCGGATCAGGCTGGACCGTATCGGGCACCACAATGACCTTGTCCACCGGGAACAATGGAGGGAAGGGTGGAAGGGCAGGGGGAGGCCCCGCAGGCAAGGGCGGCGTCGGCGGAACCACAGGTGGAACCGCCGGTGCAGACTGGCATATTTCCCTGAACAAGCCTCGAAAGTACTCCTTCATGGGGTCAGAACGCATACATTTTTTAAACTTGCCGAAGAAGGCGCCCTCCGCCGACGATTTCGGAGCAACCGGAGGAAGGGGAGAAATTCCAGGGACGCAGGGGAGTGGGCCCATCCCCAGAAGTGTTCACATAAATAAAGGGCGCTGATGCCGCAGGCAACGAGACATTGTGCGGAAGGGGCATCCGAGCGTTCGTCATAAACTGGATGGAACGATGTGCACAAGGAAACCAATGTTCACCTACCAAACCAACCCCTTCACCTAAGGCTGATGGCATAGTTGTAAGGGATGTATCCAAAATGGCCGCCGTGGTCTTGGCGGGAACGGCCACCATTTTGTCAGCGCCTAAGGAGAACTGCGACACACGTGGAAGTGAGACAGGGGTCCCCACAGGCGTGTCAGGGGTCTTCATTTTAGCCTTAACACAAGGCACCTCGGCCGAGCCGGTACTGTGTGGCCTAGGACGTTTTTGTGACATGCTAATAGCCAAACTAGCCTTCTCAGGAAGGACCTCGGCACTGCCGGTAAAGGAGGAATTACGGTTAGAAACCTCACTACTTGCCCCCTCAACCATTCTGGAGTCACTGCAAGAGCGGGAACGATGAGGAACACCTTTCACCGACAAGGCCTTAACAGGCCTCTCAGACTGTTGGTCACCTGAGCCTCTGAAAGAGGGACCTCGGACCAGAGTCAGTTAAAAGCCTCTTCGCGTCGTGCCTCGAACTTTGGTTCAGTATCAACAACCTCAACCGAGGCCTCAGGGCGCACCCCGGTGCTTTTAAGGGAAGCTCCAATCAAAGAGGCCTCGGAGCGAGCTCCGGTACCCCACGACTCAGTAGAGCTGGGTCTACAAACAGCCCCCACAGGAGGGGCCTCAGAATGTAATCCGGTGTCAACAGGCCCCTTACGGTGACCCTCGGAGAAAACGCTGGTACACTTTTTAGGCCCAGACGGCACCTCAGGGCAACCCCGGTAATAAAGCTCTTGACGCTCCTCCGGAGTCCCCCGGGCGGGGTGCCCTAAAAAGTAAAGAACTCGCTGGGCGTTTCTTCTTCTCGTGGATGAAGGATTGGAAATGCGCAGGGAGAGTGCGCAGAAACACCTCCTCCCACCGCTCTAGCCGACATTGAAGCGCCCGGACCGAAAGGGAATCACAATAACCGGTGGTCAGGACCCAAACACTCTAAGCAAAGAGGATGGGGATCCGCCCTAGCAAAGCGTTGTTGACAGGAAGAACAATTTGGGAAGTCTAGCTGAAACGGCATAGACGGACTATCACACGATCGCCAGCGAGAGCCAGAGAGGAGGAAAACGGAAGAAAAAAAACATTCCACAGATGCAAGTGCGTCCAGTCTCGAACGAGTGGAGAAAAGGACTGATGGGCGATGCGCGGGGCAGAGCCAAGATGGGCGGGGTTACGGCTGCGTGCGGTACCCCGCATAAAAGAGAGGAAGGACACATTTTTGCAAAATTTTGATGCTTTTACAAAGTGCTCCGGTCCCGTCCCACAGGACGGAGGAATGTCCCATAAGTATGGAGGAAAGGGGTGGGGGGGTGGGATGTTGGAGTATGAGGATATCCAGGAACCCTAGCAGCTTTTTATGAGAAACTTTACACATCACAGCACCCTACGGCTCAATCCCAAAAGGGGTTTCTCGGGAAAGTTAATTTACGCAGAATTAGTGTGGAATCCCAAGAAGTTTTAAGCCAAGAGATTACGGAGGAAGAGGTGAGACGGGTTATATCTAGTCTCCCTTCTGGAAAAGCCCCGGGCCCCGATGGGTATATGGCAGCGTTTTACAAAACATT
Source organism: Ambystoma mexicanum (assembly GCF_040938575.1). NCBI lineage: Eukaryota > Metazoa > Chordata > Amphibia > Caudata > Ambystomatidae > Ambystoma > Ambystoma mexicanum. The sequence continues at coordinate 680,154,434 of NC_090931.1, read as the reverse complement.
TGTTGCTTTTCTAATACTGCACTTAACCCATCTATATAATAAGTTCAAAATTACTGAACGTATAACCCCCTCTATGGAGGAGGCCAAAATGACCCTGATCCTAAAACCTCATAAGGTCCCAATAGAACAGACATCATACAGGCCGATTGTTTGATCAATATTGATGCTAAAATCTATACAAAGATTTTGGCCAACAGACTAAAGGGACTGCTCCCGGATTTAATCCACCGGCACCAGTCTGGGTTCATTGGTGGTAGGCAGACATCGGCTAACATAAGGCGAGTAGCCCACTTGGTAGAAAAAAAAAGCAGAACACACTCCCGTGGTCCTACTTTCTTTAGATGCCGAGAAGGCTTTTGACCGTTTGGAGTGGTCGTATCTGTTTTGCACCATGAAGGGGATGGGGTTGGGAGGTGACTTCTTAAAAATGGTGAGAACCAACTACCAGAAGCCGAAAACTCGGATCATGGTGAATGGGTCTCTCTCACGCTCCTTTAGACTGAGTAGGGGTACAAAACAAGGCTGCCCCCTTCCCCGTTGCTCTACACTATATCCTTAGAGACACTCCTGCAATCGATATGGGACGAGCATGGGGTGCAGGGCATTCCATTTGGGGGAAAGCAACACAAGGTCACGGCTTTTGCCGATGATATGCTACTCTCCGTAATTAACCCAGTAGATTCCATCGGTGACAGCAAGAAGGTCCTTGAGGAATTTGGCGAGGCCTCAGGCCTACGCATCAACATGGGAAAGTCAGAGCTACTGGCCTATCCCTGGGCAGGGAGGTAAGCACCCCTTTTGTTTGGTCCCTGGGTGGAATTAAATACCTGGGAGTTCGGATCACCCCAACGCTCAAGGGTTGGCACGCGGCAAACTATCTCCCCCTTTTGGAAGGGATCAAAAAGGACCTCCGGAAATGGCAGTCTCTACGCATATCCTGGTTGGGGCGTATAGCCGCAATTAAAATGGTCACATTGCCACGTTTGCTCTACTTTTTCCAAGCCATCCCGCAGGCGGTCCCTGAGAAATTCTTCAGGGAGCTTCAATCCCCGACAAAGGAGTTTATATGGGAAGGAAAGTGGGCTAGACTCAGCAAACGCCTACTAGAGGCTTCCAGGAGGGAGGGGGTGGGGATCTGGCCCTTCCGAACTTTAGACAATACTATGAAGCAACACAGCTGCAGGTTATTAGGGAGTGGTTGCGGGAGGGAGAGGGGTAATTATGGGTTGGGATGGACAGGGCAGTGACTAAGTACAACCTAGGGGAGGTACTATGGTTGAGGAAGGACCTCAGGCCTAAACACATGTATGAAGGCTCCATCACAAGCTTAATGGCAAACAACTGGGACAGACTGGCTAAGAAGAGGGGAATTACATCCTTCCCATCCCCCTTTACACAAATATTTAACAACGCTGAATTCTCCCCCGGAACCGAGAAGGGAGCATTCACGAAATGGGAGGAGGGGGGCTGTAGGAGAATTCGGGACATGTTCCAGAAGGGTGAGATCCTGCATTTAGAGAGTGCAAAGAATCTTTTAGGGTCGGGGAAGGGGAAAGGCTCAGGTATGCCCAGTCACGCCACTGGCTGTTATACCCACCAAATAAACGAGCGGCTACCAGGGAGGTCACCTCCTTTGAGAAATGTTTACTTACGAATGATAGGGCCAAGGGTCTAATCTCTAACCTTTATAGGATTCTTGAGGAGTCTACCCCCTGTAAACGCTGGCCCTTTATGACAAGGTGGGAGGGGGTAATAGGGAGGGGTTTGGAAACAGAGGAATGGTCCAATCTGTGGAGGAAAATCCCTAAACTGGCTAGGGCATTGCAGACACAGGAAGCCTGGTACAAAATAATATTTGGGTGGCATTACATGCCAGCTAACCTGCACGGATGTACCCAGAGATATCTGGGTAGTGTTGGAGAGGGTGTGGGCACGAGGGAACAGCCGAGCATATCTGGTGCCCGAAAATTGCTCCATTCTGGGAGGAAGTGCAGAGGAGGCAAGACCAGGCACTTGGGGAAGGAGGGAGCAGATCGCCGGAACAGGTGCTACTGGGCCTGCTGGTTTGGGGGATTGTTGTTTTCTTTCTTTATATTCATGTTATAAACTCAATAAAGAGAGGTTTTAAAAAAAAGAAAGCATGTGAGAGCATGGGATAAGCTTCGTCAGACCTGGGCGGATGATCTTGGGGCGGACATCTCGGTTCGGGAATGGACGTATTTACTTCATGTGGGAGTACAGGCAAAGATGGACTTGCAGCTGCGTTATATCAGGCAAAGGATCCTCTTTAGACTGTATTGGACTCCGTCCAAGATGGCCAGATTGGGTCTCTCGGACACTGATTCATGTTGGGGCTGTGGATGTGGTGTGGGCTCTTTGATACATATGTTGTGGACGTGTCCGAGAGTTTCCGACTTCTGGACTGGGGTATTGGATAGACTGGACCTTGTATTGGAAGAGAATCTTCCTCGCTCTTTCCTTTCAATCATTTTGTTATCCAACAGGGGTAGAGGAGACGGAGCTAGGGACTGTACGGAATGGATTAATAAAGGGTTGATTTTGGCAATGAAACAAATCCTACGGGTCTGGAAGTCAAGGAAGAAACCGAGTGTGGATGGGTGGTTATCAGATATGCAGGTCTTATCGAACTTTGATAAAGTTCTGCTCACTGGACAAGGTAGAGAAGGTTGTTACTCTCGACTTTGGGGACCCTTTAATGCCCTATTTGGCTGAAGGTTGGGATCCAAACCTGGGGGGATAATCCCTTCCTTGAGTTGGGGATACTTTGATACTTCTGGAGTTGGGGGGCTGTTTCGTTGTGTGTTTGTTGTGTGTTTTGGTTTCTTGTTGTTTTGTCTTAATGGTTGAGTGTCAGGAATTTTTGTTCAAATTGTATTTGTTTTTTGCAAATATTATCGATGTCCATGTATTCAGTATTATTTTGTTTCTTTCTAAGTTTCTTTTAGATTTTGCAATCTGAACACGATGCGATGTACTGGAGATTGTTTTTCTTTGTTTGTTGTTAGAATCTTTAAATAAAGTGATTAAAAAAAAAAAAAAAAAGAAAAGCACTAAGGTGACTGGTGACAACCTATTTGCAACTGTTTTTTGTAAAATGGTGCATGCCGCCATAAGCAGGCTACCCACTTGTTGAAATGCTTTCAAGCATGCACAGTGAAACTTGTGTTTGCAGTAAATGAAAAATAGTTTTCTAACGTCCCCATACTCGGCAGCATGGTCGAATATCGGGCAAATGGTACTCGCCCTTCATAAAAACAACTTGCCAATGCTAGTGGGCTAGTAGATTTTACAAGCCTGTGTATGTAAACTTGGTTAGGGCACAGGTGGTGTTGACTGCCTTCAACGTCATACACCCAGCAGAAAACACTCTTCCCCAGGGTGTACCATCTTATCGTCCCTTTCCATTGAAATTGTGGAGTATGCCGTTCCCTTGGTACCTGAAGTGGTGGCCTGTACCACTAGACTTTCTGGGAATGGGTGTTTTGAACGGAATTCAGGGTCCATGGAGGATGGTCTATAATTTTTTTAAAATCATTATATACCGTAGGAGTAGAGTCTGGTTTTCACAAAAAGCCGTATGGAATGGGAGAATAGGGACCTTAGGTGGCCCCTTATCCAGAATATCAATCAAATCATCCCGCTCAAACTCCACTGTAGATCTCCCCCCGCCCAGGTAGTCTATAACCTTAGACACGACCGATCTGTACAAAGCATCTGCATGTCCAGACCCATCAGGAGTGCCAAATTCAACTTCTGGGGAAGTGTCAAGACCACTGGCCTCCTTAAGAGTGTCCACGATGTCTTTCATCTTGGACTCTTCAGATATGATCTCCTCTAGAACACCAGGAGTGCCATAATCCAGCCAAAAAACAGGCTTTCCTCCTCCACCTCTTGCGCATAAATAGAGCTCATGGGCTTAAGTCCTTTATAGCCTGCGGTACCTTGGATGAACTCTAAGACGTCGAAAGCTTTGACACCGTCGACTTCCAAGCCGATGGACTAGACTTCGACACCTTCGATGGGGCAGGTTGCAGTGGAGGTGGACATCTCCCTCGAGGCGTCGAGACCACAAGGGGCACTTGAGAGGCGGTCAGGGCCTTGTTGTCCAGGGTCTTTTGCGCAAAAAAAACAGTCGGAGTAGTCGATGCTCCTGCCTTCGCAAAAAACCTCCAACGTTTGGAGCCAGAACTTCAAGACTCCAATGCTGGGCATGCCTTCTCATCTCATGGATAGGTTGCATATTGCTGGTGGACGCATACGTGCCAGAAGTGCTGATAAGATACGGTTCAGCCTGAACATTGCCATCAGGCCTTCTTGGTTGCTGCTGCAAGAGTGTGGAATGCTTTACCAGTAGGAGATTAATCTACTCGCCTAATCTCCAGTTTTCTTTTTAAAGGCTTTAAAAAACGCATCTGCTCAGGTCTAAGAATCAGTTTAATATCTAGATCTAGCTAACTTAGGCACTTAATCTTGATAGAAGGCGTCACCCCTTTGTTTTATCAATTATTTTGTTCTTCTTTGAATTTTGGACTATCTAGTGCCCCTTTGTCATCGTGGTAGGGGTGCACTTTACAAATAGTAAAAACAAGGCATTTTCACCTGAAAATAAAAAATTGCTTTGAAACTTCGATAAGAATTCAACAAATGTGCAAACTCCAAGCATGAATGGTGGGTCCCGGATAACCCATTCAAAGAAAGCAAAGATGGATTAGTTCTGACTCCCCCCCTCTCCCTCACACAGCTGGAAGGAAGTGCCTGCTTAGAATGTCAGCAGATAATTAAAAAGAAATCTAAAAAAAAAAAAGAATACAAAAACATAGCAACTGGATAAAGTAGAAATCATTTGAAAACGGATTCTATGGGATCGAACGGCTGACAGGTGTTTGACAATCAGATAAACCATACAAATACCATAAAATACGAAGGCATCCTTTTTATGCACCATAACAAATTAAGTTTGTGCTGAAGCGCTCTTCCAGTGCACCTTCAAAATGCATGTCATGGAAGCCATAACATATTAGCCTTGGGTTGCTGTTTATTTGCCATGCAGAAAAGAACAAACAACTAAATTGTTCTCTCCTTAAATGACCCGTCGTAAAAAGCCTTTAATTGTTAGTGGGGGACATGAAGCATAAACACATATGATCATCTGTTAAAGTGAATTTTCTAGCATCAACACATTGTTTTATACTATCATTTGACTGTGGTAAATACAACTATTTTAGACATATGGAGTTTAATAATATAATTAATAAAAATGTAAATCCCCAATCAAATGTGGAATTCTCCTTTGAGGGCTTTTGAAACAACCCTGCCATTTTTGTAGTACATGAACATCAAAGAAACAAGTTATTATCGTGGACATGGAGGCAAATAGCTGGTATACCTAGTGGCCACTCTGGCACTTCCAGCGACAAATGGGTGTGCAAAGCCTTGCTATATAGAGAAAAAACTGGTGAGTGGGTGATGCTGCCGTGTCGGATATATTAGGCAAAATTGTTCACGCAAGGTGATCAATGTGTGGAACGTTCTACGATATGCACACTGGAATATCAGTTAAACTATGCTTTCTAGAGATTGAAGAGTGCAACTCGTTCACCAAAATATTACTGAGTGAAACTTGCATCTACTGTGGTCAGGCTTTACAACCTTGTGCGACACCTGCATGTGGCCTGAACAGAGATGCAAGTGGGGCTGTGAGTGAAGCTATGGAAGGTGATGGTGGTATGGAGACTGATGGAAACCGACAGTGCTGGCAATGTGGTGGGTTATGGTGATGAGGAAGAAGAACGAATGTGGTGGGTCACTTGGAATGCAAGAGGTGCGAGGATAAGCGCAAGTAAGCTGATGATGGATGACGGGTAAAGTTAAAGTGGTGGGTGGAGTATTGTAGAAGCGGTGGGCAGTATGAATAAGAGGATGCATGGGATGTTGTCGCAAGTGTGCTTATAGCTTGAAAGGTGAAATCATTCATGATGTACGAATTAGTATGGATGGCGTTATGGATTGTTATTTGAAGATGAGGACGTCGTGAAGGCAACAAGATGAGAAAGGTGATGTGGACAATGATTTGAACGAAGATGGTTGTTAGGCTGTTAACTCTAATTATGACGAGGAAGCTGGTGACAAGTGACCTTATGCAGATATTGGCAGAACAGTGTGATTTCAGATCGTAAAGAGGATTTCCCCTTTCCAGAATTGCTTTGTGGACCACTGGAGGGCATGATAACATCATTGCACTCACCATTATTCCCAATGTTTATTTTGGTTAATTGGGAGCTTGACGTTTAATAAGCACTATCAATTTTCGGTTGTTTGCACTCTGCCATTTCTATACACTTTGGGCAAGCGTCTCCCTTCGGGTGGCTGCTACTGGAGACTGCAGAAAGATGAGCGTCTTCATACACGTAAAGTACAGCTTCTCAGCTGCTGATTGGTGCTCAGCTCCCAAGGGGATTTGAAGATGTACACCTCTTTCACTGCTTTGCTCACCAGGCACAAGTTCAGATCAGGGTTTGTAAAGCATGATGGCTCTGACCCACATCACCCCAGTACCCAAATGAAAATCCAAAAATCACAAAGGATTGCCGAGGATGCGGTTGACCTTGACGCTCGTTTAATCCGTTATTCGTCTCCAACAGCCAGTCACAACGAAGTTAGGACATTTGATAAAATACTTCACTGGGGTAAGGATATTGCCGCTATGTTGTTCTGAATGCACCTGCTCACAGACCAGACAGAATTTACCAAATATGAGCCTCGGTGGCCACTACACATTGCCAAGTCCTTTTGGCAATAGGCCATAACGAACAGGCAGGGTTTTGAGCATGTCCACAGCAAATTGAGCTATCTCCCAAACAGCATTTTGTAAAGAAAATTGCTAAACATTTCTTTTTTTTTTAAAAGAAGGAAATTTTAGATCTGAAGATTGTCATGTGGGTGCACGGATTCTGCAGAGTGATGTTAGCATGCATAAGGCTCACAATTCTCACTGCCCAGGGTGCCTAAAGGAAAGAACAGCAATCCTACTTTGATCCTCGCACAGGGAGACTGGATGAAGGGGACATGCAGGTGTATTTGCTGCTTCTTGCATTACATGGTATTGCATGGCCGAGTTATCCTAGATAAAAACGAACCTGCTGGCTATCATTGCATGCATAGAAATGTTGTTGTCTGTGAGTGAATGACATCGAAGGCGAATGATGGATGTAAAGATGACCGAGGAATGCCAGTCGGTATGCGGTCTATATGCGACAGCAAATAACGTAACCTGGAGTTTGTGTGGAATAAAAAGGGACATGCTTTTCTACATACTGGCGTCTGCCAGACGACTGACTGGAAGCATTTTCATGAAGAAAACACTGGCAACTTGTTAGCCTGGACTATGGACCCTAGTCATGCTGTGAAGGGGGGACAAAGCAAAGTTGGGCACAAAACATACCCACCCACCAAGCTCAAATGTTTGCAGCCGTCAAAAGCCAAGCCGCTACGCCACGCTTCTGAGGCCAAGATGAGGGAGTATGCGGAACCCAAGAATCTTGTGGAGGGAGCCATAACCATCTTTAACACACCCACTTTGCCAGGCCCCAAAAGATCCAATCCATCCCCAGGCAAGCTTCTGTGCTATGCTTTTGGGGCTCAGGTGGAAGAGGTTTGAGAGACAACCTACCTGAGCTTTGTCTATGCCGCCTATATTTATCATTGCCAGAGTACAGCACAAGATTGTCAGAGCTTTATGTTCACTAATATGTGCATTGTTTTTGTCCCCATGAACCAACTGTTTGAGAAATACCACTTGTTGATTGCTTGTTCGCCATCTTCCAAGTAGTCTCTGTGCTCAAGGTTATCTGTCAATTTGCCACCTGTAGCAAGTCCTGCCCATGAGTGGGGTGAGGCGGGGCATGGAGCACATACGGTGGTCCGTCCACTGTGCCGACAATTAGGTTATGTGGTAAGAGAAGAAAGGTATTTGGGGAATTGAGCAAAGGGGAGTGCTTTGTGTAAGGATGGATGTGTGCAAATCCATCTTATATGGATTGTCTTCTGGAGAAAGTTAGACAGTAGATATATGTGTTGTCATAGCAGAAGTAACTTCCAAAGTAGTTTTGGAGCGGAATGAATTTAATATGGATTAGTGTCGGGTGTGTGAGGGGCTCGAGAACTTACATGGGCAATCCTGGTAGATGTGTTTGCTTAATATATGCGCTGCATCCATTTAAATCACTGTATATACTGAGAGGCCTAGTCCAAGAGTGGAACGTTCATAAAGATGAAAGTTGTTTTTGTGGAAACAGAGGGAAAGGAATTTTGAAAATAAAAAATAAACAGACCATAAATTGAGGTTTTTGCGTTTCCTAGACAATGTGCAGCAGTCGAATGAGGACGGTTACCAGTTCATGGGTTGCCTGTTCATGTAGCGTGCTGGTAGGATCAAAACATTACTTACGTGACCCCATCCAGCCTAAACATATAATACTTGTATTTATTCACTCACTAGCATGGAATAACGTGTGGGTCCCACTGTTTGAATGTTTATAAAAATAATGTGCAGTTTCATTAAACGCCCGAAGAGAAAAAATCATGCTCAATAGTACTATGTCTAAGGCTTTAATCACCCGCCCGTCACCTGTACTGTAACCCTGTAGAGAAGCTCCCTTTCTCTGCCCCATATCCTCCAAATCAAGTCCGACATGATCACCCTCGCTATTTTCCCCCTTCTTAAGCAACCCCTCATCCTTCCATTCCCTGGAGCTCTGCCAGCCCAATGTGTCGAAAATTCAGTTGTAAACGTGAGTGTGGAGTGTGTTCATTACATAGTCCTTTGTAGGTTCCTGCCGTCGCCTCCGCTAGACCTTTCCCCCACCCCCCGCCCCCAACACCCTCGCCCCCGTCAGGTACAACCTAACCCACACCAGAGTGTAATATTAATCCGTATTCTTAGAGCGAGGGAGAAATGTATAGGAGGTCTTCAGAAAATGTGCACCGTGCATTTTGCGCTCCATAGTCTCCTTTTCTCTGGGATTTCCCAATCTAAACACAACTATAACAATCATGATGAGCTGGCCCAGCTGAAGATGTGTCACGGCTTGTGAGGGCCCATTTCAACATGATGGTTGGGGGGACCTTGCTTAGAGCGGAAAACAACCAGGGCACCTGTGAGGTGCATACATTATAATAAAGACAAAGAAGACTAGAGTTAATAGCCGCAGATTATCACGATACGACCCGCCATCAGGGAGCTGAAACTATAAATGCCCACTGAAAAGCTATAAATCATTGTCAGCAAGCAGCTGATGACGAGGAACCGGTATTAAAAATGCAATGAAGTGCTGGAAGGGCTCTAGCAAACGCACCTTGTAAGGAGAGCCCCGAGCCCCAGAACGAAAGTAATATAGAAAGGAATATACTGCCGCGTTCTAAGACTGTCGACTGGTAACATGGGGGCAGTTGCTGGGGTTCCCCCTGAGGCTCTAGCCCCCTTTCAACCCAGCCAATGAGGAGGGTCAGAATGCTCTGTAGTACTGCGGCAAGTCAGGGAGTCCCACCCCCACCCATCTTTCTAGGAAGGATACGCGTATTATAGGCAATACTAGGATGGGCCCCCTTCCAAAGAAAACATAAAAGTTCAGAGGTGCCAATCTGGAGAAAGGCATCAAGCACTACCCTGGGCACAGTCTGGAATAATAAAAACTTAGGGAGGATTCATCTTCAAACAATTCAGCATCGCCATCCAAGACAGTTGCATTTTACTCCACCTCTCTAAATCACATAATTAAGATCGAACAACTCACTCAAATCCCTGGTTATCAAAAATCCTAAATACCCGAAGGCATCCTTGTTGACCACAAATGAAAGGGTCTAAAGATATTCAAATTCAGAGTCCCCGGCCAAGCCCGTCAGGAAGACCACTGATTTGGTGAGGCCAGAACCACCATTATAAAGCCGCTCTGCTCGTGCTGCATTTTTAGCTCATTTTAATTCACTGCTCGTGATTTTATTACTAATATTGTTTGAAACAGTGCCGAGGGAACTTCTATTCTAACTATTGCAGAGAGTCTGCATTGAAGTACGTTCAGTTTTTCAGGACGCTGCATTCGCGGCGAGTTCTCTCTTCATTGCTTTGAGGGGGGCAGGCTTTGCATCTCCTCCCTCCTCCCTTCACTATATATGTGTCGCTATGCTCGTCCGAGCAGCGGACGGGCACAGCGGGCACGCTGCCAGCGTGCCAAAGACATGCTTAAGGCAAGCACGCCTGTGCCAGTCCGGGCTGAGTACGAGCAGACGCAGCTCAGACACTAGAAAGTTGCAGGTGCCCCCATTAACGCCACACTCCCACCTGGATAGAACCATACCTCGCCTGCCATTAAACCTGCTGTATGTGGAAAACTGCAGTCAGAGGAAGCTATTCCCTCTCCTCTGCCAGTGTACCCTTACTCACTCTTATCGATTGAACCAGTCATATGGTCAGATCATTTTTTTAATCACTTGCCTATTTAAGGACTTTGGACGTCCGGCTAAGTCCCTACCACCGAAAGTATGGCTCCGCTCCAGGTGGAATGCTGATATCCAAGCCCTCACTTCATTTGTAACCATTAAGTGCACTGTTCCACCTACCTCCCTCTCACTGCGGTCTCATGCACTAGGCGAGGCAGTAAATAAGATAGCCCCACTGAGATTCGTTCATCAACGCGGACTGCCTTCAGAGCCTTGGTTCTCCAACCAACTTAAAGCTGTCAAGCTGAAAGTCAGACAGGCTGAACGCAAGTGGCATAAATCATATGACCCCTCTCTTAAAGAAGCCTACAAGGCATGTTCCATAACCTATCATGCCAACATTAAAGTAGCAAAAACTCAGTATCTCTCCCAGAAAATCGGAGATGCCCTATGTCAACCCAAAGCCCTCTTCTCAGTTGTTAAATCACTTATCTCATCTGATATACTTACTGCAAAGTTTATAGCCACGCAAGAACTATGCAACAGCCTATCCCAATTTTTTATAACCAAAATTACTGACATTAGGCGGAATATCGAGATCTCGCCTGCCACCTCACTGAATGATATTGATGACCCTGTACCCACTACACCCCCAGTGGGCTCTAAAGAGTGGTCTTCCTTCTCCATGTACTCAGAGAAACAGTCTTAATGACGATCCAAAAGATCAAATCATGCTCCCCTTCGGAAGCCATTCCGGTGGATATTATGAAGGAAAATAAATTTCAATCTCCCCTGACCTCCTGTCATTACTCACTGTTGCAGTGAATAATTCATGTCAATCGGGGACTGTCCCACTTGAACTAAAAGCGGCCAGGGTTGTCCCTCTTTTAAAGAAACCATCACTTGACCCGACTGTATTGACTAACTTTCGTATGATCTCCCTTCTCTTACAAAACTTCTTGAAGCTTTGGTATCACCCCTTCTATCATCATTTCTGGAATCCTCCCACCTCCTGGACCCTGCGCAGTTCGGCTTCAGACCTGGCAGAGGCACGGAGAGGGTACTGGTCTCCATCCAGGACGACATGGCCAGGCTGGTAGACTCAGGTGGGGTTGGTGCTCTGATTTTGTTAGATCTGTCAGCAGCATTCGACACAGTCAATCACCCCATTCTGTTGTCTCGGCTGGCCCACATAGGACTATCTGGCCAGGTACTAGCTTGGTTCACGTAATTCCTGGGAGATCGGACCCGGACTCTCTCCATGCCACCCGTGTATCTGCTACCTGCAATCTTACCTGTGGCGTTCAGCAGGGTTTGTCTCCGATTCTATTTAACATCTATATTTGGGTACTTCTGTCTCAACCAGTCTTACTATGTCAGGTATTACTCCTACGCCAACGACACTCAGAACCTGATCCGGTTAGATCTCGATCAGGCTGAGATGTCGTTGTCGTGCCTTCGGGAATGCCCGACTGCCATGGGAACATGGATGAACCTCAAATGGCTCAAATTGAACGGAGACAAGACGGAGGTGTTGGTGGTGGGGTGTCCCCCTGATCCCTCACTCTGGGTCTCCTCTTTCTGGCCTACCTCCCTTTGTGTCCTTCTTTCCCATGTGGGCAAGGTGAAAAATCTTGGTGTTATTCTCTCGGCCTCTTTGTCTAGGGACAACCAAGTGGCTGCTGTTTCCCAAGTGGGACACTTAACTGAAAGTATTAAAGAGAGTCCTCCCATTGATCCCTGCTCCTCTTCACCCACCTGTAGTAGCAGCCGGATACATTCGCGGCTGGACTACTGCAACTCACTGTATCTGGCCCAGCCAAAGGGGCTCATTCAGCGTCTACGTCTCCAGAATATGGAAGCCCGGCTGGCGACCGGTACCCTTACGTAGCACACATCTCCCCGGTGCTACCGTCAGGCAGAATTAGAGGTGTAAGCAAAGCCAACCTTTGGTGTAAGTCTGCACTACACAGTCTGTGTAGCGAGCTGAGCAGCCAGGCTTATCTCAAGAGGGAATGTGAGCAGTACACGGATGTTACACAGAGGTCTTACAATCACAATGGTTCAAGTAGACACTTACACTCAAGGTTTCTTGGTAAAACACTTATTATTTTGTTACACAGTCATTTAGAAAACATTCACTAGAAGGAGGGAACTTAATATTCTACACAAATTTACTTCAATACCAAACCAAGATGTTTGAGTAAATTAGGCTCCCCTGAATTAGGAGCAAAATGGCATTTCAGTTACTTTGAATTGGAGTAAAAAGGCACAAGTTAATACAATAGATCACAAATACTTTCTTAGGCAGTGCAAATAGTTTCAGTTCACTAGAGGACTCGATTCAGTTCAATAGGCCTAGGCCAAAGTCAATGGGCTAGTGTCTTGAATAGGAAAGAGCAGTTCTTGTAGTAAACGGTAAAGTCTTTGCCAATGTTCTCAGAAGGAGTTTGTACGAAAAAGAATCATATGTTGGGTCACCAGCTGATAAGGCCTGCAAGTTGGGAAAGTTTCACGAACTTTCACTGTGAGAGGTAAGTTCTCTCAATCGGGTTGGCACAGAACCTTAGTATGAAGAAAAAGATGCAGCTGAAGGCGTTGGTTCCTGGCAGTTCCTGCAGATCTCACTGTTCCTGACCCTCAGTCGTGGGGATAAGAGGGAGGACGTCGGGGGACTCCTGCACTGCACGGGGACAGGTCAAACAAACTGGCAAAATGGAAGATCTTCGGTTCGAGTAGCTGTCAAGCACACAAGCTGGTGTCCTTTCCCCCTGGTTAATCCTAACCAGCTCCGAGAATGGTATCCAGGTGGCTTACGAGTTGATTGGTCCTACCAACTCAAAGGAAGAAGTCGTCCTTGAAGGGGCTTCTCTGTCGAGATGAACTTGGCGATTCGGACCTGCAGCAGAGCTTCACTGGGCAAACGAACGGTCCAGGAGTTGCAGCAGCCGTCCTCTTCCAGCTCGTCTTCGGTTCTTTCGTTCCAGTCGTCGACTCTGCTTTCCAGTCCAAGAGATTTGCCTTTTAAACAGTTTAGTTTTTTCCCCCCTTTCATTGCAGCCTAGCTGCCACTCACCCAGCAGGGTGGCTGTCCTTGCCGGACAGTCAACCAGCCAATCACGCCAGAGTGCATTTGCGTCTCCTAGGAGACTAAGACTAAGCACAGGGAGTTTCAGGCACCTCCCTCAATTCCTGTCCTGAAGCCCGCCAAAAAGGCATAGAAACAAAGGGACCAAACCTAGTTTGACGTGCAAAGACAAACTCTAGGAGGACCCGTCTAAAAAGAAATGGTAAAAAAAGAAGACCAGGACCCGTTTAAACAAAGGGGCTTTAGGCTCCATCTTGAAAAACATGGCTCCTGTGATTTTTAGCTACCGGTGTTCGCGGTCGGGAAAAATCATGGTAGTTGTTGTAAAACCACTGCCACCAGCCATTTCGATAGGAAAGGCTAGCATTTGACTGATACACGAGTTTCTAGACATAGGGATACTAGGTAACAATATAGGTCGATAGTGTGTGCTGGGTCTAGGAATTAAAAAAGACTATTAAAGTCAATTTAACCTTACATTCTCTGGGAAACAGAAGTTTATCCCAGAGAAGGTATTTAAACCTTTGGGAAGTCAAAAGACATCCTTGTGTCACTGCACTGAAGGTGCTGTGTAACACACGTGAAAAGATGATGCCTATGGAGTTATCTAAAACTCCATAACCAAGAGAAATACACAGAAAACAAACAGAATTAAAAAGTGCAGAGTCCCAAAGTTCAGCAAAAGAGCTGGGGGTCTCTAAGGTAGAGAGGAATTAGCAGATTTTGATAACTCTCCCTAACAGCTACGTTCTCTGCACTGGCTCTCCGTTAACCAGCGCATTAATTTCAAGGCACTATGCATAGTCCACTGCGCTATATATATGATCAGGGTGCAGATGTTCTGCAAGCTAAATTCTCACGCTACTGCCCTATTCGTCAGTTGTGTTCAGCCTCCGCTAACCTGCTTACCGTACCCCCTTACCATCGTATGAGGATCGTAGGCAGGGCTTTCTCTAAAGCTGGAGCTAGACTGTGGAATTAACTCCCTCCCTCAATAAAGAAACTATCGAGCCATCTGGCTTTTAGGAAAGCAATTAAGACACTTCTGTTTTAGCAAATTCTGTGTCTTTTGTGTTAGTAGCTTCTGCTATGGATGTGTGCCTTCTCTCCAGCACCAAGATGCCTCTGGCGATCACGCGCTTAACAAATGTCAGTAACATCACATCTTAAATCCTGAAAATCTGCCATATTCCTGCAAACCCTTCATATAGTGCAGGATATAACAAGGCATAATTGGTGAATAAGCCCAATTGGTAGGTATGCCTCTGAATCGCAATACCCTGAATATTCCCATCAACCCTTACGCTAGAAGTCCATGTTTCCGTAACAATGTATAACAAGGCAGACAGCAGACAACCCAGTTTAGTGCCTCTTTGTAGCTGAGAGAATGCAACTCCATCCCATTAACAAATACCTTAGTAGCGGGTACAAAATATAGTGCTCAGAGTCAACCCATCCATATCGCACCCATGCCCAATCCTTCTCAGTACCAGTCTCATAAAAGACCAGCTAACCCGGTCAAACACCTTTTTCGACATCCAGGGAGAGTACCAGACCCCACCTCTCATGGCCTTTGGGGACGCAAGGAGATAGGACTATCTCTAGCCTCGACGTCAGGATCTATGTGAAAATCGTGCCATCTTATTTTAAGGGGGATATTGGTCTATAAGGCGAACACTGGGTTAAATCTTTCCCCTCCTTTGGGATCAACGTTATCAACGCACTATGAATAGAGGGGGCACATCCCCACATGCTCTAATATTTTGAATAACTTGACGAATGGTAAGCCAGAAAATCCACAAACAGTTCATAAAAAGCATACATAAAACAGTCTTCCCCCAGAGCCTTCCCTGCCTTCATATGAAGAATGGCCATCTTGGCCTCACCCCAGTAGATCTCAGCCTCTAGGCTCTCCCTATCGTCAGAAGAGAGAGAGAAGGAAGAGGGATATCCCCAATATAACCCTCAACTTCGGATTCTGAGGCTGTCTCCTCGCTGCTGTAGAGGGCCTCCTAAAATTCAGCAAATCTTCGTAGAATCCCCTGGGGGTCCTGAACCTCGTTTCCTACCTCATCCTTCATCTGCTCAACCCTCCTCTCATTCATAGCATTTCTAAGCCTATGGGCCAATATAGATCCCACTGCTTCCCCCTTTTCGTAATATCGTTGCTTCATGAAATGTATTGTCCTGCCGACTTCACCCAGGAGTAAAGAATGCAGTTCCTGCCTCTTATCTAATCAGCTGCAGTATTGCTTCCATCTCCGCCTGGTCTCCCTTGAGGCCGGCTCTCAATTGGACAAGATCTTTCTTTAACCTCTTCTCTATCGAGCCTCTTTCCCTTTTTTTTTTCCTGGCTGCTTTAGCAACGAGACCCCCCCCAAAAGTAGCCTTCGCTGCTTCCCAAACATGCCTCTGCACGATTTCCCCCGTGTCACTGGTCTCAGAAAAGAGCCCAATTACTCTTTCCATGAACTACCTAAAGACTGTCCCAGAGGAGTGAATAATTGCATTGTTACCTGCAGCCTCCATGGTTTCGGACATCCATAGTTATTGATGTCACAACCATGTCATGGTCAGACCATGCTATCATCTCAACTACCACCATCCCCCCTGCCCGCCCAGGTCTCCCCCCCCCCCCGATTCTCAGTGTTCCCTTGACAGGAGGAGAAGATCTATTCTTGTGAGCGTATTGTGTGGTGGGGAGGTGGTGGTGTATGCCCCTCCCCCCGGCAGAACATTGAGACCTCCAGGCTCCAGACATCCAGCTAAACGTGATCTTTAATACGACTCCGGAACTCCCCATTATCCCTACACAACTCCATTTGAGCAGAAGCCCTCCATGCCCATTTTACAATTCAACTTGGGGGGCCGGGGGGCCTGGATCATATTGAAGTCCCCCTCAGTATCATCAATCCCTCTAACCATTGCACAAATGCAGATGACCAACATTAGGTGGAATAGAGAGCAACCAAGGAAACTCTCCTCTCCCCAGGGACCCCTTGATCATCAGTAGCCTCCCTTTAAACAGCATCTTCCTTTGAGGGTCTTTCAAGATCAGGGATTTGACCGAGATAACGCACCCCCCTTTTTCCTTACTTTATCCCACACCCAGAACGAATGACCGATCTTCTCGCCGCCCAAGCGGGACTTGTCTACTCTACAAAATTGCATCTCCTGAATAAACAAAACCCCCAACCAGTGTTGCCTAAACTCCTTCATCAGTAAGGAGTACTTGGGTGGTGAATTGAGCCCCTTTACATTCAGCGTTCCCACCCAGCACATCGTCCCGTGGTCTTATTCGTACTGACCATACAACCCTGCAGCCTACCCAAGAACCCACTTCAGTGAACATGCATAGAAGGATCAACCCCTTCTACATTTATCCCTCCCAATCCCTACTCCCTCCCCTAAGCTCCCAACATAAAAAAACAATACAAACATGTCCACAGAGGTAATGCAACCCACAAGACGCTTGGATACCCGTGGACCCCTAGGAGTGTGGTCCGCCACCCACCTTACACTCTTATCCAATGCATCCCAATTGCTCTGCACAAACTCTGCTGAAAAACAGTTCTTCCACCCAGAGTAGTAGGCAACGACAGACAGTAATCCCAATGCGGTAACAACCCCCACCAAGCATAATAAGGCTATGATGCAGTCTTTGGGTACGATATGATAGGTTATTTATAACGTGCTTAATACCCAGAGGTTTCTAAGCGCTGACCCGAGGATCGAACCGGTGTTGCTCCGTGTCGTCTTGCTTCCAAGGCGAGCATGTTGCTGCGGAGCTATTCATGAGATATTCATTTTCCTCACTCCAGCAGACTTTTACCTTGCTCCAGGCTGTGTAAAGGCATTCTTAAACCTCTCCCCCATCTGCATTTGTCCTTCCGACACAGCTGCATTCTTAGCACCATGTAGTTCATGGAGGAGATGTGCAGCCATGTCCCCCTCTTTGACTTAACTATATTCCTTGATCTCAAAAGGACAGAGCAAAGTGGCACCCTCCATCTGTACCTAATCCCCTCCATTTGAAGACAGGATGTCAGTGGCCTACATTGTCGCCCCTGTTCCAGAGTACATGCAGAGGGGTCTTGAAATAACTTGATCGAGGCACCATCCCATTCAAATGAGCCCAGGGTCTGCACCTTCCTGAGAAGGTCTTCCTTATCCTGGAACTAGTGGCACTTTGCCACGACAGATCTGGGCCATAGCCTGCGCCCCAATGGATCCTATCGAATGCTACTGTAGAGGAGGAGCCAAGTGCCCCCACCGCAACCGTCCCGCCCATATTACCTGTATGTTGGAAACCAGAGTATGTGACAAACTGAACAGTTGAAACGACAAAGGCCAAAAAGAATCCTAGAGGCAAGATTCCCACTGAGGAAACCATACCAGCACACAAGGAAATATGATAGTCTTAAATGAGATTCCTGAAGAAGCATAGCAAATAAACAGCCAGAATGAGTGGTGACGTCATCACCAGTAAAAACGTCACACAGAGCTGAGTTGACATATATAGAAGATGCAGACACAAGAGAATGAAGATATTCTATAAAGGCATCAAGAAAGTATCAAGGATAAGGGACATGTTGGGATCGAGGTGAAGAAGCTTATGCCAAGACATCAAGTTATTTTACACATGTACAGATGCAAAAGAAACTCAAGCAGACAAAGTAATCTTGAGGCTATCTTTATAGTGAATAGGATTGCGGCAAGCGCCAATATATACATATATGCAAACGATCAAGTAAAGGATGGATGTTTCGTACATCTTCACCAAGCCACTCTTTGACGATCTTGATAATCTGGGTATCACCTACACTAACTATGCAGATGATACTCCGATTCTCTTACCACTTACTGGGGATTACGTCGAAGATCTGGCTCTGGTGAATAGAGTCTATAGCATCGTTCAAGCATGGATGGCCAACCATGGCCTATGCTTGAACGATGACAAAACAGAGCTCATCATCCTGGGCACGGCAGCCCGTATCTCCAAACTTAACCAAAACTACTCCGCCTTCATCATCGATGGTAACACTATCAAGGTCGCCAGAGAAGTAAAAACCCTAGGTTTTTACCTTGATGCGACACTATCTTTCACCAAACAGGTGAACTCACTGTCATCATCCACTGCCTATACATGCAAGTTAATACGAGCTGGGAAACCATTCCTTTCAGAGGACAGCTGTCTTATTCTAGCTAGAGCCCTCATTTTATCGAAATTAGATTATTGCAACGCCCTCTACATAGGGACTACCAAACAAATCATCCACAGAATCCAAGTGCTCCAAAACAATGCACTTAGAGCGGCCCTAAGTATCCCCAGAAGTGCACACATTTCAGAAATAAGACGAAAACACAAATGGCTTTCCACCCAAGAAAAAATCAACCTTAAATCTGCGTCCCTTATCCACAAATGCCTAAACAACAAAGCTCCCCGATACCTCTCAGAACGCTTCAACAGGAAAAATCCAACGAGACTCACAAGGACAGCCAGCCCCAACTGCCTCCTAGTGCCCAGATTCAAACTAGCCTCCATTGGAGGTTCCAGCTTCCCAGTTAAGGCAGCACAGTTATGGAACTCCCTACCCCTTGCACTCAGATCTGACCAAACCTTCAATAACTTCAGAAAGAACACCATAAAATGGCTTATTGAGAATGCGACATAGCGTATGTCACTTTATACGTAACGTCTTCTTATAATGTTTGTACTAACCTGCTTTTATTGTTTGATCGCCATAGATTTGACTGTTTAGCTACGCCTTATCTGCACTTGCACTTGCCCTACCCTGCAGATTCGAAATGTCCACTATGCCTGTAACCTGTAACGTTAACTAATCTGTAACCTGTAAACGTTAACTAAGCTGTAAACCTCCTTGTTCTCTTGCGCCCTGCTACCCTAGGGTCTGGTGCGCACAATAAATAAATAAACAAACAAACAAACAGACTACGTATTATAGCAGTGGTGGACATTAGCAAGAAGGCCTCGCTTTAAGAAATATTGCAGTTAAAAAGCAGCTTGAATTACAAAATGAATCTCAGAAGATGAAGTTGAATGAGCCAAGAAGCCAAAGTCTTATCAGACTGGAGCAAACTGACATTGAATACAAATCGTGTGGAAGAACAGAACTCCTGTTCAGAAGGCATGACCAAAACAAGGAAGACGTCAGAAGTCTATTAAAAAAAAGTATTTTAAAGACACTAGAAGCTTGATTCCATGGTCTCTAGTCACGTGGAAAGATGAAGTTGGACGAACGAAATGGTCACACCTACGCATGAGGGCAGAGCGTGCCTTCACTCTCTGAATTCTCTACCGCACAGTACAAACTCAAGTCCAGTCTTCAAAGCCTAATTGATAAGACCACTGAGGCGATTATGGATTAGAATGCCAATTGGTGGGAAGCAACGGTTAAGACAATTGTTAAGGCAAACTCACCCGCACTTGGATGGCCAGCTGCTAGACGTAGGTGGAAAAACACTGAAGGAGGTTAGAGTGCCAACCAATTGCAGAGGACCGCGTAATTAAGAGTCCTATAGTTTGTGTAACCAATGAAACGTCGTACATTTAGTGACGTTCATAGTGGTCATTTTTAGGGGAGGGCTTAGTTGACCCACCTGATGTTAAGTAACCAATCATGTACTCTCACTCTTTTTAGACTAGTATGGAACATGTATTAGAAGTTCATTGAGATCCAACCACCGTTACTCATGGGTTTTGTAGTTTGCCAGGTAGGAGGACGTTAGTAAAACGTAGGTTAACGTCACTGATGGCGTGTTTTGAGTATATCATCTCAGTGTTTACTAGAATGCATTCAGTAAGAGGATTGAGCGAGTTCGTTGATGTTCGTTGTACTCCCGGTTTTAGATAACTGATATTTAAACAGTTATCCTTTTGCCAACTACCTGAGTCGTGACGATTATTGATGTACGAATAAACATCTGCATCCCCATCCATCTCCAGAGTAATTGCTACTCATTTGAAAGGGCTGGGTTATCCAGTACACGTGGTAGCGGAGAGGATGGTTCAGACCCATCGACATAAGTAAACCTTGGAGTCCCGGACAATATTGCAAGACCTCTGCCATTTGGCTGAAAGGACGTGAAGCTCCCTGTAGATGGTGGTTAGTTTAATTGCTAGTCTTGCAAGCATGGTGTGACGGGTTCCCCGGTTTCAGACGGAATCCGCTCCCAGAGTCTACAGGAAGCTGATCGAAAAGAAATTTGAAGAGGCGGTAAAAGAGGCGTACGATCCCGAGAGTCAGAAGACAAACATGCAAATGGTGAGTAAAAACTGAGAGCTGGCAAAACGTATGGGTGATGAGTGAAGAAAAGAAGTAAGATAAGGGAAAAGTGAGTAACAGAGGGAGGTTGGGAAAAAACGTAACAAGAGAATAAGAGTGTTATTATAGTGGATAAATATTGACTTGTGTGAGGCCAAGCAATATCATAAGGAGAGACCACGATAATAGAGTACGCCCCGCGCCTGCGTTTTAAAGAACGTATAAGAAGAAATCTGAACCTAGAGTCCCACAGTGGATGACGTAGAAAACAGATTTGATTAAAGACTAATCTAAAGAGGTTAATTTAAACTCTGTATGGGGTATTTTAGAGGGAAAAACAGGTCTTAGAGAAGACTGTAGAGAAGAATATATGTGACCAGTCGAGTTTGTCTGTTTTATGTGATTATGAAAAGGACGTCAAAAGCGAAAAGAAAATGGATTGTTTTAAAATTGAAGTTGGTGTTTTTTTAGAAGGATTAAGGTAAAAACATTATTTAATGAGTTTGGAGCCTGCGACGAGTGGTGCACGCTCATATTGTATTACTTTTCTGAAACGTATCTTTCTAAAATCTGTGATAAAATAAAAATGAGTGTTGAAAGTTAAAAAGTGAAGGGTTAAGAATGGATGATATTACTCCACTTGTGCACCTCTGCAAGCAGTTGCCAAAATATGCAACCAAGCTTAGGCAGTATAGCGCGGAATGGGTTAAAGGAACCACAGATAAAATGTTCATGCGGTGGCCACAAGGAGGGTCACTATCGAAGGCAGTTCTGCAGCATATGATGACATATTGGCATGCAGCATATACAGGAAAAAAGCTAGACAAGCGACTACCTAGCTTAGAGCTTTTGAAAATGTACCAAGAGGAGCGAGATGAGCTGCCTCCTGTAGATTGGATACTCACTATATGCAAAGAGGGGGTGAGGAGCCCTCTGCCCCTCCCACCCTGGCTGAATTAGAAGACGAGAATAAGAAAGACGATGGGTTATACCCATTCTGCAACCCGGTGTATGTATCGCCTACGCAAAGCAGTGACGGGGGTCTGAAGAAAAATACTGAGAGAGATGTAATCTCTAAGGTCCCAAGGGACAAGGAGAGACACGATAAAGAGAGACGTGATCGAGCAAGCACATCTCTAGACATAGGAAGATAAAGAGATGGAAAGGAGAAAGATCAAACTGATGAGTTAGCACTTTTACAGAATGAATGGATGGATGGTCAGATTTTGCTCAAACTCGATGGTAAAGGCATTGAGGGTGTAAGGCAAAGGGAAGATCAAGATGAGCCAACAAAGAAAGAAGAACGATTGAAAGACGAAGGAGCAAAAAGAAAGGACAGACAAAGACAAGACAAAATACCAAGATGAGAAATTAAAGAAACAAGAGAGGGCAGAGGGGCAAATAAAACGTGATAACAGACCGAGGGCAAGAGAAGAGCAGGAAAGGCTAGAAAGAAAAAGAATGGAGAAAGATGAACAAAAGTTAAGAGAATAGAGAATACAGAGACGAAAGGATGAGGAGATATGCAGGGCAAACGAGAGAAGAGATGCGAACAAAAAAAAAAAAATGATGACAGGGGCAGAGAGGAAGCAAGGAAACAGAGAATTTGACGTTGATATGGAGCGTAAAAGAAGGCAGACCGCATGCGATCTTGATCGCTTGGAGAAGGAAGTAAGGAATCCTAATGCAGAAGTACCATGGGAGGACAGAGAAATTCTTCCCAGAATACGAATCAATACCAGGCCCATCTAGAGTAAATCTTGAGGACAAGTGACTCTAAGAGCATTGGGGAAGCAATAGATAAGGTATATCATGAAATGAAAGCCCAGAAATAATTAAAGGGGAAGGGAAAAAATGATTGACTAGAAAGCACTCAATTGTACGTAACAGAGGGAGCCCCATGTAGTACGAAGCATAAAGAGCTGTCTTTAGATAGACTGACACTGAATAGAGATGAAGAGGAGAGAAGTTGCACGAGTTGGGTACAAATAATGTCAGACGAAGACAGAGACCAGCCCTCTAGATAATGTGTGTATCGTGCCTTTTTACGCATGTAATTATATCAAATACGGATTTTCATTTTCTACCGCATACCATGCACGCCGTATTTATTAATTTAAGAAAAGCATACATTCCACCACTAGAAGGCACTGTAGCAAGAAAGCTCCTGCCCTGAGGCAGGCAGACCATTCCCTTGCAAGTCTCTCCGAGACATGTATGCAGGGCTCAACCCACCTCCCTTGGTCCTGGAAGATATTCCCAGAAACGCACGTGTCCTTCTGCTACGTTTTTTCATTTGAGGATTAAGCTGCGAGGAGGCGGCCACAAACGCGGTGACACCAGGAGACACCAGCCAGGTAAGCATCCCGCCCTTCTGCTGCTGCTGGTGCTATTATACTGCATTTTTATTCACTCTCTGACAGCCCAGACCGCTATCTGATCTAATCTCGCATGGACCGGGCTGTCAGAAAATAAAAATGCAATTTAAAACTGTTGAAAGAATCGTGAACATGCTTCTGTGCGCATTTGGTTTCTCCAGAAGAAAATCTAATATCTGCTCAGGTCGGATTATCAAGCAACTGCCCGTTTCCCAGAGTCACAGCCCTCCTGAGACACAGTGTTGTCGACGCAGCTCATGGGGTCTGTGACGCTGTGAAACAAGTTTCTTTTGTCATCAGCCGCATAGCCAGTCTTGTGCACGATGGTGAATTGCCAACTGAAAGACCATGAGTCCCCTTGCAAATGTGAAGCGAGCAGCACAATAAAGCACACACCCTTTGAAAATGCATTCATACCAATAACATCTAATAGCTTGATATGCTAAAAAGTAAAGTTTGCTTGGATGTCCTTAGTTGAATGTTCTTAAACCATACATAACACGCTGGAGGTTTGTGACAAATATTCAATATAAAGTGGATAAATCAGGCTATTTTTCATTTTGCATCTTGTCGTTTCCATTCAGGCTGTGGAAAATAAAAAAAGGTACAGTGCTATTAGTTTGGCCCATGCTGCTATAAGGACTTACATGTTGTCATGATGCTTTACTATGCAATTTGTGTATTTTGCAAGTTAACTCTAAAGGACAGTATTTTTGTAGGCCTTGACATCCAAATCTTAAATATTTGTTCCAAGTAAAGCGTGGAAGAAGGTGGCCGTGCCCAAATTGAAAGAGTGGGTTAAAATCCCTGCTTTGCCGTTTAGTGCAAGTGTATGATCCTTGGCAAATAATGTAATCTCACCCTGACTTCAACTGTAAAAATTGGAGTGCTTATAAATTATTACGTTTACACCCTTACAATAGGACAGTTTTAAGTGTAGGGACACATTGTTGTACCCTGGTGCTGCTCTGCTAGTGGCTCCAATACTGCTGCATAGAATTGCATTATTGCTGCACTGGCCCTCCCCCAGTCTCGTAACACTGGATTTGACAGGCAGACAGTCTCACCAGCCAGCCGATACATTTTCTCCCCTGTTGCTCCCAGCCACTGAAGTTGCTTGGGCGTCCACAAAACTGCCCCACATTCTGCAAAGTCCTGTTATGCTACGATATTGAATCTTTCATTGCACATCATCTGCCATTTTCACACTTTCTAGGAACTTCAGGATCTGCAAGAAGTGGGTCTTTCAGACTTAAAGGAGACAGTTAACTGATTGTAACATTAAAGCTCTACTAGAATAGTCTCATTACAATGAGTAATGAAGTTAGGTGCCCGTACATAAGTAAGTTTGCCAATCCTCCACCATCTCGCTACATTTGAAGGGTTAGCCCCCACCTAAATTTTAGCCTCGGTGCACCCCTGGATGTGTGCACTTGCATTTTGTTAGGCAGAGAGATGAGGGAAGCCTTTTCCTGTAACTGGCAGTGTTAAAGTTTTACTGCGTTTGTTTAGAAAAATGTACTTGAAGAAACGCAGTAAAACTTTAAAGCTGTTCCTTTCAAAAAACACTTCCATCACCTCTCTTCATATTGTGCTTTAAAACATACTATTCAATAGTATGTGTTGGATAGGTTTTACTCTCTTGCAGAGGAGAAAACTAATTTTTACTCTTGAAATTGCATTTACTCTCTAATTTGAAAATGCATGCATAAAATACTCCCACCTCAAAATCTTATCTGGAGCACTGACAGAGACAACCTCCGTGGGAAAGACAGAGGGGATGCATGTGGTCCTGATGGATTATTTTTCAATGGAAAAGGAAGTAAGATGGTCAGATTTAAACGTACCTATATCTAGGGCGTCAGGACCATTGACACAGCCAGAACAATCTAAAGGGCAACTTCATGGCGAGAGGGGGGAAAATCGCCACCATACGCAAGTAGATTATGGTCGCTGCCAGGAAGAAGGCGGTGCAGGAATATTGTCCCTGCGGTAGACAGATGAGAAATGAGAATGCGTTTGGGGCTTCACGGTTTCCCTTACTAGAGAAAGGGGGGGGTGGGAGGTGGTCAGACCACAGTATATACCGTAGCCCCAGATGGACAAAGATAATTTAAGGTGTAAACTTCTGAGTTTAACTTCTGGTGCTGGGAAATTGATACATCAATTTGAAAAGATGACAGGAGGAAATACATTGGCTATAGGGACATTAAGGGTCTCCTAATCGCCATTCTTGCATAAAGCGCCAATGACGTTTGGTCAAGGGCAGGGTATGCTGGTGTTATTACAATTAACACTGCTCATGATGGAGCATCATTCAATAACTGCAGAGCGGCAGTCTGGAAAGCGCTTAAGCGTACTATATCCGGACACGTCCGATATAGGAACTATGACTAAAAAGATGCCAGAAGGGGATGATCCGCTTGTGTACATTCAAAGTTTCCAAGAACAATTGGTCCTTGGAGACATGCAAGGCTTGGGGAAAAGCTATACCGGTGTTGTGCCACATATAATGCCAAGGGCTGCCAGATCCAGTACAGAAGCAGCTCAAGAAGTTAGTGGGTATGAAAGCAAAACCGTGGTCGGAGATTCAACTGACCATCGTGCATTATTGCAGACTCTTGCAGGAAAAGAATCGCAAGAAAGATGTAAGGAAAGGTGAAGTAGGAAGTGTAAAGTAAGGGCAAGGAACCCTCTTTGTTGATGGGGGCCTGACTCCTGAGGGTTTAGGCAAATATATCAAACGAAATTGGAGTCAAAAGCTACCCTTATCAGTGACGCCAAGGTAGTTTGTTTAAAATGTGCAGTGGAGCTTTAGATAACGTATATCAGTGTGCTCTTCCAGAAGATCAGATACGAAAAAAGGGGGTAATGAAATGAATTCATTGAATTCTGCAATTTATTAGTTCACATACAAAAAAGTATTTAAAACAATGACATATGCCGTCCTGGGCACAAAAAATATTGTATATAGATCACAATACTTTGTACATATTTCAGTGGGTTACTACAACTCAAGTGACTGATTTTATGTATTGCTAGTAATAAGGCAGTACACGAGCATGGTCGACACACAAACAATTCAGGTGTTTCTGGTGCGGTGGATAGGTGAAGAAAACCAGCGGTTGGAGTGGTCGTAACCTGCTGGTAATGGCACCACACTGTCATGAGGACTGAGGGGTAATGGAGCACAATGGTGCCAGAAGGAGAGTGCCAGGCCCCTAAGGTAGTTCAAGCGTCATGACTGATTGTTGTTAAAAGGTGCCAGCGGCTGAGTGCCTGGCGTGTTGACTCGGTGCTGTATCAGTGGCTTGCAGTGTTGTCTGATTCAGACAACACTGCAAGCCACTGATACAGCTCGCTCAGAGGACACTCACAGCAACCAGGCGTAACCACAAATAACAGTTCTCACCCTGGATTCAAGACTGATCCTGCAAGTAACCAGAGATCACAAACCCACTTTGCGGACTACAATCAACACACCAGGCACTCAACCGCTGGCACCTTTAACAACAATCAGTCATGACGCTTGAACTACCTTAGGGGCCATGCTTGTGTACTGCCTTATTACTAGCAATACATAAAAATCACAGTCACTTGAATTGTACTAACCCACTGAAATATGTACAAAGTATTGTGATCTATATACAATATTTTGTGTGCCCAGGGCGGCATGTCATTGTTTTAAATACTTTTTTGTATGTGAACTAATAAATTGCAGAATTCAATGAATTCATTTCACTACCCCCTTTTTTCTTATCTGATCTTCTGGAAGAGCACACTGATATACGTTATCTAAAGCTCCACTGCACATTTTAAACAAACTACCTTAGCGTCACTGATAAGGGTAGCTTTTGACAGGAAAGGTGAAGTGGCAAAATTAGTACAGCAAAAAAATGTCCAAATATGCCATTGAAGGGGCAATGTTGACTAGTGTAGACGGATCAAATTTACAGCAGGCAGCAAACATGCCACAGATTAATAGTCAAAGGCAGTTTGATCAAAGCAAAAATGGATTTGCTCCACGAGGAAGGGGAGGATTTCGAGGAAGAGGTTTACAGAATAATCAAGGGAATTGGCAAAATAATCAGGGAAACTTCCAGAATAATCATGGTGGGTTTCAAAATATGCAGAATGACAATCAAAACATGCAGGATGGGCAGGTTAGGAGACAGACATGTGGTATGACAGGGCGCTTTGGCCGTTTTGCACAAACACTTGACTTCTACATGCACAAGCAATTTTCAAGAGGGGGGGGGGACTTCAAGCCATCCTACATATTTCCAGCAGAATGGAGATGGGTTTGCTCACAATCAAACGATGCAACAGCAACAAGCGCCGAGAGTCCAGCAAGGCTTGCAAACACAGCAGCTAGCAGTCGATCCGCCACAAGGACAGTCGTAGCATTCACCTATGCAGATTCAGCAAAATACAAGCACAGGACTGCTAATAACTCCTAGAATAGGGGGTGTCACTGCTGATGGAGGGGAATCCTTATACCGGTACAGGAATGAGGCTGTATCTGCAATAGGACAGGTCACTGGGAGACCTAATGTGTTCGATATCTGTGACGCTGAATCCTCATGAGGAAACAAGGGTAAATGTCAGTAAAGGAAGCAAATCTTTTTCGTTTTTAGTAGACACGGGTGCAACGAGCTCATGTATACGAGAGGGAAGGTTTTCCATGTCTGGAAATGCCATGAATACTGAAGGTTTCACAGGAGCTACAAGCAGAGTTCCTTTCACTGAAGAATTACCAGTCTCTATAGGCGAGTGTGACATGTCAGTGTCCTTGCTAAATTCGAGGCAGACACCTGTCAATATATTGGGTCGAGATTTAATGACAAAGTTGAATATGACAATTTTGTTTACTGATGAAGGCATAGTGTGTTCAACACCAGGAATGCATTAAACTGGAGTGATTTTATCATGGCATTCGCAGGACAAATGGCCACGAGAGCAGAACCTTTAGAACCAGAGGTCTTTCATTAGGGAGTATGCATTCTGTTGACATGGCTACAAGGCCTAGCAGATAGAGTTATGAGGATACCTGATGAATTTTTATTTAGACCAAGAATACCTATGCTTGAGGAAGAGGGACGAGTCATTCCCTTAGAGCTACAAACAGCTATAGTGCGAGGAGACATGGCTTTACTTAATGGAGTAGACAACGAGGGCAGACAATGGTGCGTAGTGATCACCATTATGGAGGGTTACAAGTTGACTGATGAGGATATGTTTAGAGATCATCCATCTGATGACGAAGTAATATTTTAAATGAGCATTGCTTATTGGGTGAGAGTAGTCAAATGAGAGGTTCCCCAGAAAAAGGTGATAGCACAAAAGCGTCCATAATATTTTGAAGAAATGGCGAAAGTGCCAGTTTCATTATGGACCATAGGCCCCTATGACATACGCCTGTTGAAGGGGGTTGGAGAAGTGAGGATTAAATTGAAACCAGAAGCAATTTTACCTGGAGCACGTCAGTATTCCATGTCTCGAGAGGCAGATGAAGGTATTTTTTAAGACTATTTCCGCCATGATGGATCAAGGTATTTTAGTCACATCAGAGTCACCCTGTAACAGCGATTTATCCTGTAAAAAAGGAGAAAGGGGGTCATGGAGGCTAATTCAAGATTTGAGGCTGATTAACCAGATTGTAGAAGCCGAGTTCCCTCTAGTTCCTAATCCTGCTAAAATCTTATGTAATATACCCATTGAAACATGATATTTCACTGAGATTGATTTGAAAAATGCATTTTTCTCAATCCCATTGCAAAAAGACTTGCAGGATCGGCCGTCATTCACATTCAGACAAACTCACCTGAAAAGCACTCGTTTACCTCAAGGATATTGCGAGTCTCCATCGATTTTCCATAGCGTCCTCCAGATGGACTTAAGCAATATTGATTTGGAAAGTGTTGTGTTGCAATACGTAGATGACATTATAGTTTCCAGCACATCAGAGGAAGCAGACGCGACTCCATTGAACTCATGATTACACTTGCTGACAAAGGATATACATTTGACAAAGCTAAGTTACAGTATTGTCAACATGAAGTGTTATACATAGGCCAGTTGATTTCACAAGAAGGAAAGAAGGTTACCCCTGAAAGAGCTGAGGCTATTTTAAAAAACCACAAAGCCACACACGATAAAGCACATGCAGAGATTTCTGGGATTATGTAACTATGTTAGAGCATGGGTCTTTGATTACAGCTCATATATAAGCCCTTTGTTGCTGGATTTAAAGAAAGCACAGGCAACGCAAGAGAAAATTGTGTGGACTGAGGAAATGGAAGAAAGGTTTGAGAAGATGAAAAGAAGAATTTGTACAGCTTCAGTTTTAGGGATTCCTAATTATGCTGAGGAATTCTTTCTATTTTCACACACGGACGGCACTGTTATGACAGCAGTCCTCACGCAGAGAACCACATTGGGGTACAAACCCCTTGCATATTACAGTGGGACTTTGTACCCAGTAATGAGGGGGTCACTTTCTGTGCGAACAATCTTTGGCAGCCGCCACGTTCGCCATAGAGAAGGCTTCAAGCATAGTGATGGGATGCTCTATGATGTTATTTATTGAACATGCACTATTTGCCATTTTAGAGAAACCAAAAAGGCATGTTGACTTCTCAAAGGGCTTCTGCCTACGAGGCAGTCATATCAAATCTTGCGATTAAAATAGTTCATTGCAGGATAGTGAATCCTGCCATGTTTATAGCTGAACCACTGGCAGAAGATGAGCATGCGCATGACTGTGCAAACTATGAAGAGTTCTATGATAAAATCTCTAGGATAAAAGAAAATGCGTTAGCAGGAGGAGAAATTGTTTTTATTGATGGTCCTTCAAGGATCGATCAAGATGATGGACAGAGATATACAGGTGCCGCTGTGTTGAAGGACACGGCCGATGGGGAGTTTCGGGTAATAGTAAGTACACAATTACCGTCTCATTCAGCACAGGCTGCAAAATGATTGGCGCTGATAATCGCGTTCGAGAACCATGCAGAGCAGGAAGTAAAGGTTACAGTGACTCCGCATATGTGACATCAACGGTGCATACAGGGTTAGCACGTTGGAAAAGGAGAGGTTATCTCAGAGCTGATGGCACACCAGTGCAGCATGACGCCTTATTGGATAGGCTCATTAAGGCACAACAACTCCCAGTAGGCATTCCCATCATTAAATGCGCAGCTCAAAATAAAAAGGACAGATTTTATCTCACGTGAAAATCAAGCAGCAGACGAAGCCAAGCGCGTAGCATATTCAGATAATGGCATGATGAATGTTGAGATGAAAAAAACGGTTGTAATGATGAATGGGTTTGAAAGCTATAACAATTTGTCAAAGACACAATTAACAGAGGTCCAGGAAGAAGCACCTCATGATTAGAAGGATTTGTGGACTCGAAGAGGGTGTTCTTTAAACCCCTCAAGCATTGTGGTGACAAGACAGCACTGGTAAACCGGTGATGCCTGTACCCTTATTAAGGGTGGCGCTGGAACAGCTACACTACCCTGCACACACAACTAGGGAGAACCTCGCTGTTTCTTGGTATAAAGCACAAGTTTTCATCGGTTTATCAACCACAAGGGAACGGAATCTGTGAAAGGCTCAATGGCTTGCTTAAAGAAAGAATAGCCAAATTGAAGCTTACCTTGAAGAAAGGGTGGTTGCATTGCCTACCACTGGCATTGTATGCATTGAAGAACCAACCAGATTCGGACCACTAGCTCACCCCCCCATGAGATAGTGACAGGGAGATGAATGAGGACACCCATCAGACCTCCATCCAGAGTTAGAAACGATGCCCAGCCTACATCAGAATCACTAGGAATGGAGCTACGTAAATATCTTACTTGAATGACTTCAAGTATCTCTGTCATTTCAGGTCAGCTATGGCAAAAAGGGTGTGGGGCAGCACAGAACACAGAAGGAGATGCTTCAACAAATAGAATTCAAGAACTTTCTGTTCCCAAACTATTCCCCAGAGATGTGGTCCTAAACCCCACTTTAACGGCCCCTTCATCATGGAAGACGACACACCGTTTGCAGTCAAGGTGCAAGGCAGACATGCTTGGACTTTCCTGACGTAAAGGTTTAAACTGGAGAGACACCCTCACCCCTGCACCCTTCGGAAGCAAGCATCGGAGGAAGAACTTCAGCATGTGAAGACAAAGTCTATGACGAGGAAGAAGGATGCAGAGGCTGTCGAGTAAAAGAAAAGATTTCATTGGACTGTGGCTTGTTCTGGACATTCTTTACAGTCATTTAAGAGTTAAGAGAAGATATTTGGACACACTGTGCAGTAATTTCAGGGTTAAGGGAAGATCTTTTGTTCTTATGCCACAGGAGCTTGTTAACTTTGGACTGAGGCATGCTTAAGCCTTGATAAGAAGAGAAATATGCCAAATTCCAAGTTAATTTTTCAACAATTGGAAGAGGGTACAATACCCCGATTCGTTTCTTACTTAGTTCCTGTTTGGAGGCGTCCATGGTGGTACCCAATGACAACATTTCATGGATCATATTCAAAATGTTTCTCTTTATACTGTGCACATATCCTGCACTCATGGTGAGAACTACTAGCGTTTACATTTTCTTGGAAAATCCTAAGAATGGCCCGATTATAAGAAGACTGCTCACAGCTATCCCTGAGCAAGTGCTCCAGCTTCCTGAATGCAGTGGGGAAAGGACAAATGCCCCTATCAGCTGAGAACGCATACAGACTGGTCAGTTTGGTCTTCCATTACCTGATTGAAGAATGCCCACAGCTTGTTAATAGACACACAGATGTTCACACCGTTCTGAAGGGACCCGAGAAATAGTGCAGAATTGAATGTAATTGTGAGAAACATAATCGTTCAAGTGAACGTGTATTCCGAGTGAACTCGGAGGTCAGAATGAAACCTTCCTTCGAAGGACAGATCGGAGTTTTTTTTTTTTAAACTGAAAAGAACTCTTGTTTCATGCTCAAAGAAATGCATCATGTCATCCGGTCTAAGGCAGATTCGACTCAGACTGGGAACCGGTATAGTTTATCAAGTTGATTTAAACAATTTAAGTAGCTTGAGAAACACTCTGTATGAAACGTTTGGAGCAGAAAATCCAGATGAAACAGATAGCTGATCAAGGATAAGTTGCCGAGCCAGCAGTTTTAAGAAGCAGTACATGTGTATTAAAGTTACTTTTTCCTTCCATAGAAAATAAAAATGGGCAGCATTAGTAGCATTATTATCATGCCAGATCCTGAGAGACATCCACAATGTGTAAGAGGTTGTTGCTGTAAATGGTCTTACTTCTGCATCATTTATGCTTGCTCATAATAATACTGCTCTCATTCACAGTGCGTACGTCATATCGCATAAACGTAAATGGAGAAAAGATTCCTGTGGATGTTCCTGAGCAGAGGGAAGGTATTGACGTGGCAACTACTAGGCAGCCAAGACCCTATGTCAGTATCCCTATTCCAATTAATGATGAGAAGTCATTTAAGGTTGGGAGGTACATGTCACTAATCTTCATTTGTATGCAAAAAGTGTCATAGAAAGTATTTTTAGACACCAGAAGAAAACTCAACATGAGGGACACAGGAAGAAATTGACTAAGAATTAAACCATACCGATGACACATGTGCATATGCCCAGTCCACTGATAGATGTCCCTATGATTGATCTAGGACAAGGGAGTTATACAGACACACTAAATGAGATGAGCAATGAGAGACACAGAAGAAGGATGAGATCCAAGAGAGGTGTTAGGGAAGAAGTCTATGAACTAAATGATTACCTGGACAGCACAGCACATTTGGGAAACAACATATGTTATCAACATATGAAGGAAGTGGGATGAAGAACCTCAAAAGGAGGGGCACTTTGTATGTACACTCCTGCCTTGCAGTATGGGGAAGTCCAAGATTTTCATAGCTATCGAAATAGATGTCCAGGTAGCACATTGCCTGTCGCACGTAGCACTTTGCCGCACAAGACGCCAGTTCATTGGCCGAGATGCATATTTCAAATGGGCAACTGAATGGACATATCCAGATGAAGATGATTATGTGCAAGACACAAAGACAAAATACAGAGCTCATATGAAGAATCACATGATCAGACACGAAAAGCCTGGAGACAGAGGAGCTGGAATCAGATGGGAAGTAAACAAAAGGCTTGAAAGTCCAGGAAAATCTGTAGAAGACGTTCGATGATGGAAGAACAGAGGACAGATACAGATCTGGGGGGGGATCAGTGTTGTCTCCAGACGGATGGGAAAATGGAGTGGTAATTTGCAGAGCCTGGGTAATAATCGGATTCTACAAAGAGACAGATGACATAGTTCAAAATGGATACATGCCAAATTATTGACTTGGGTCGAAGATGGAGGAGGCCCCTTTCAGATTGTTCCGTTGGAGAGTGCAAAATTGTGCTTCTGAAATAATGGCACAAGAAAAATGGGAGAAAATGAGAATTGTGTCCTATCTTTTATGTACCAGGAATGAAGATTGGGACAGCAGTGATGATGGGTCACTACAGGACCTGCGGATCCAGAGCATATATAAAGCTGCCAGAAAATTGGAGAGGACTTTGCTCATTAGTGAATGTTCATGTTCCAGCTTTGGTGATTCCAAAGAGTGATTTGAATTTTGACAGTTTCCCAAAATCAGATGTTCACCTGAGGAAGAAGAGATCTGTGAAGTTGATAAAGAGAATGAAGAGAGAGAACTTTTTCTCAGCAAATTCAATAGAAGCCGTTGATGCCATTCCACATGAACACAGATTGTTCAGCCAGACAGCTTCAGTGTTCACCTTAATCTTTATGTAGAGTATCTAGGTGGGAGCAAATACCAAATGGCTTCAAATTACCAGATGGGAATTGCTACAAACGATCAACACAACTATAAAAGGGATTCAATGCAATCCTAGAAGAAATGAGAGCCATTAAACTAATAACTCTCCAGAACAGATGTGTCTTGGATATGATCACAGCTATGGATGGAGGTGTTCGTGCAAGAATTGGAGAATCATGTTACACATTTATACCTTCTCATGACACAGAGAATGGAACCTTGACAGAAGCCATAGGCATTTGATGAAGTTACAAGGCCAGATGATAGACGAAGTAGAAGATATTACTGATGACAGCTGGTTCGAATCACTCTTTTCTTGGATCCCACAATGGATGGCAGACATTTTCAAGTTTCTTGGAGCCCTGATAGTAATGATATTGCTTGGTTTCTGTGTAATCAAGTTGATAATCTCACAATGCAAGAAGACAGCAAAGAAAGCCATACGGATGAAGATCATGATCGATGTTGAATCTTGAATCTGGATTGAAAACCAAAGACTTGACAGATGAAGAAATCAGAGACTTTGTGAAGGCCAGTATTCATGCACCTGAGGGAACCAAGTTCCTGCATCCAAGGAACCATAAGAAGTATGTGGGAAGATGGATCTATTGCAGTCCAAGTGGACAATGCATTCTTATGAAACGGAACAAAGACAAACATGTTAAAACAGCAGGATGCTTGAAGGGAGTCAAAGATATGGGTCCCTAAAGCTCTTTTTCAGAAGAGGATGGCTGGATGTGAAGGAGGTTGAGAGAGTGGTCGATGAATAGCCCAGAGGGGAAGTGTAGAGGAGAAGGAGCCAAATACCCCCACCTCAACCGTCCCACCCATATTACTTGTATGTTGGAAACCATAGTATGCGATTGTGACATATAGTGAACAGTTGAAACGCCAAAGGCCAAAAAGAATCCTAGAGGCAAGATTCCCATTGAGGAAACCATACCTGCACACAAGGAAATATTATAGTCCTTTAAATGAGATTCCTGAAGAAGCAGAGCAAATAAAACGGCCAGAATGAGTGGTGACGTCATCACCAGTAAAAACGTCACACAGAGCGGAGTTGACGTATATAGAAGATGCAGACCAGAGAATGAAGATATTTTATAAAAGGCATCAAGAAAGTATCAAGGATAAGTGACATCTCGGGATCGAGGTGAAGAAGCTTATACCACAGAATTGGATGAAGACAAGCTATTTTACACGTTTACAGATGCAAATTAAACGCAAGCAGACAAAGTAATCTTGAGGCTAGCTTTATAATGAATAAGATTGCAGCAAGCGCCAATATATACATATATGCAAACCATAAAGTAAAGGATGGATGTTTCCACTACGTATTATAGCAGTTCTGGACATTACCAAGAAAGCCTCATTTTAAGAACTATTGCAGTTAAAAAGTAGCTTGAATTACAAAATGAATCTCAGAAGATGAAGTTGAATGAGCCAAGAAGCCAAGGTCTTACCAGACTGGAACAAACTGACATTGGATACAAATCGTGTGAAAGAACAGAACTCCTGTTCACAAGGCATGAACAAAACAACAAAGACGTCAGAGGTCTGTTAAAAAATAGTATTTTAAAGACACTAGAAGCTCGATCCCATGGTCTCCAGTCACGTGAAATGATGAAGTTGGACGAACGTAATGGTCACACCTATGCATGAGGGCAGAGCGTGCCTTCACTCCCTGAATTCTCTACAGAACAGTACAAACTCAAGGCCAGTCTTCAAAGCCTAATTGATAGCAGACCACTGAGGTGATGATGGATTAGAATGCTAATTGGTGGGAACCAATGGTTAAGGCAAACTCACCAGCACCTGGATGGCCAGCCTGCGTGCTGCTAGACGTGGGTGGAAAAACACTGAAGGAGGTTAGAGTGCCAAACAATTGTAGAGGACCACATAATTAAGGGTCCTATAGTTTATGTAACCAATGGGACATCGTACATTTAGTGACGTTGATAGTGGTCATTTTTAGGGGAGGGCTTAGTTGCCCCACCTGATGTTAAGTAATTAATCATGTATTCTCACTCTTTTTAGACTAGTATGGAACATATACTTAGATGTTCATTGAGAGCCAACCACCATTACTCATAGGTTTTTGTAGTTTGCCACGTAGGGCGACGTTGGTAAAATGCAGGTTAACGTCACTGATGAAGAGTTTTGAGTATATCATCTCAGTTTTTACTAGAATGCATTGAGTAAGAGGATCGAGCAAGTTCGTTGTACTCCCTGTTCTAGATAATTGATATTAAAACAGTTAACCTTTTGCCAACTACCCGAGTCGTGTCGATTATGGATGTATGAATAAGAATCTGCATCCCCATCCATCTCCAGGGTAATTGCTTCTCATTTTAAAGGGCTGGGTTATCCGGTTCGACACCATCCTGGAATCTTCGGGGCCTAGCAATCCCATGTCAAAGCCTTTATTTCTCCCTCTCTCGAGATCCACAGGCGTTTCCCAGCCTTTCTGAGGGATGTCCCACAGGTGTGTTTCTCCATTCTCTATTCTCCATATCATCCAGTTTGCTGTGCATCTCCCTCTCCCTCCTTTTAAGTTCCTTCAATTTAGTCTCCATCTTTACTTCAAGGATTTCTGTTGAGAATTGGTTATGTTGCAGACTTGCACCCTATCCTCCACCTTCTGCATGCTCTCTTCTATCACAGAAATGGCAGATTGTACCAATGACCAGAAGCTTTTATCTCCGCCAAGACACTGTGAATGTCATTCTAGTTGCGCCCCAGCTCTCCTCCCATTTGCTCGGAATGCGCCTGCATCATGTTGTTCACTACTGGCTCCTACCAGTGATACACAGGAGATGGGGAAGTGTTTGGCAATCCTTGGCTCCCAATCAAGCACAGTTAAGCCCTTCTTCCCAATAGCAAGGCCAGTCCTGGCACCCCTTAGAAAAACTGAGGGAAATGCCAAGGTTATGCAAACATCAGGACCCAAGCCCAACCCAATGCTGGCTTCATCACTATGCCAACACCTCCCAAACCACTGCGCTTCTGGCTTCGGGTTTCCAAACAGTGACTTCCTGAGCTAGTTTCCACTTGTGGGACACTGTCGTCTACTTGATAGGAGCATCCGCCGCTGTGTTCTCCACTCCGGCTAGGTGAACGGCTGACAGGGGGAATTCCTTCTTGAATAGCCCAGAACCAGAGCTGCATTGCCTCTCTGCAGAGTAGTAGTGACCCTCCACCGCCTCTTGCTGAGGTAGTACATGGCCACTGTGTGGTCAGTCCTTATCAGGACATTCTTTCCCCATACAGTGGGCAGAAAGGCCTTCAATGCTAGTCTGATTGCCCTCAGCTCCAAAAGGTTGATGTGTAGTTTGGACTTCGATGGAGACCAACTACTGCCAATTGTCAGCTCGTTGGCGTGGGCTCCCCCACGTGAGTGAGGCATCCGTCACTACAATCGTCTCCGGACAAAAGGTTTACCTTCAGAATGTTTTCCTGGCAGGTCTACCACAGAAGGTCTTGTGCTACTCTGCTTGGAACCTGAAGAAAGTCTGACATCCTGCCCGAGAATTGCGACCATTGAGTCCTGATGGCAAACCTCAGGTATTTTCTGTGCTTGTGATGGTTTGGCACATGAAAGGTCCCGAAGGTCCAATGATACCATCCAGTCCCGAGGCTGGAGGGCCTGAGAAATGGTAACCATCTTGGACTTGACCTTTCTGAGGAGCTTGTTCAAGTCTCTCGAGTCCAAAATGGGTCTCAATCCTCTGTCCTTGGGGATTACGAAGTAAGAGGAATGCCAATCCTTTTTCCTCCCAGGTGGATGATCCCGAGGCCTTTTTTTTTTTTTAGAAAGGGAAGGTAGTAACCCGAGGCTACCGTTTACAATGCCCATGCATCTGAAGTAATACCCAGCCATTCTTGCAGATGCTGAGAGAGTCTGCCTCCCACCAGGGTTTTGTTGATTAAGGCCTCAGAGAGGTTTTGAGGTGATTGATGCAGCGGCTGAGGGTAAAGCAGCCGTTGCCTGGGCAGGCTTAGCACATCTGCAAAGTCCACCAAGAGGGAATCTTCTTTGACCCATCTGACTCACTAGTCCTCTTGCTCCAGCTGAGGAATAAAAAAGAAAGAACCTGCCCCTCCAAGCTGTTTCACTGGGGTGAGTTTGCAGTTGTCCGATGCAGCAACAAAGGATTTGGCTGCCGATTGGAATGTGTGCAGTTTCTCCAGGCTCTAGTCAGCTTTGCTGCCAAATAAATGTGTGCCGTCAAAGGGAATGTTAAGAAGCCTTGATTGCACATCAGAAGCAAACCCAGACTTTAACCATGCATATCTGCGTATCACAGGTGCAAGCCGCCATTGCTCTGCTGATACTGTCTGCACAGTCGAGACCACTTTGAAGGGAATCGCACATAGCCTCCTTCCCATCTCTAATAATGTTCAAGATTCAGTCTCGCTCTTCCCCTTAGGGAATAGAATCAGCCGCCATCGCTCTACAGTCCCATAGGGTAAATGTGAACTTAGCAAGTGTGCATGTGGTGTTCGCCGACTTAAGGGCCCTACACCTAGCCAAGAAGACTTTTCTTGCCAAGGCATCATAACTTTTGTCATCCCTGTATGCGGGGAATCGTTGGGAAGGCAGTCGGTTTCAAAGTAGATGTGGCGGCCTGTACCACCAGGCTTTCTGGCATTGGATATTTCGAGAGCTAATAAGGATTGCTACTGGAGGTCCTGTAATTACTTGATCATTTTTTATTCACCACCGGAATTAGCTCTGGCATATCCCAGTTTGTACTGACCTGCCTTTGCAAGGCTACATGAATAGGATCCTCGCCTAAAATGTCTTAAAATCATCCTGCTCATAGGGTGGTGCAGGGCCTGCGTCCACTCCAGAAATTCAATGACTTAAGCCATTAATTGTCTATATGACCCATTTGCGTGACCGGAGGGATCTGGTCAGCCAAATTCAATCTCTGGGGAAGCGTCCATCACACTTACTGTCTGTAGTGTCTCAAAGATCCTTTATCCTCGACGCCTAGTGTCCCATACTCCAAGCCAAAAGGCTGAGCTTCATCCTCCGATTGCTCATGCTCCTCATATTGCAGAAAGTGACTTTAAAAACGTCCTGTATTGGCAGTAGAGTGAAGGATTCTTTAGGTTTTCTTGACCTCCTTTGACAATTTTGCCATTTTTGTCGATGATGGCATCAAAGTTTTTGGCGACGTCAAGGGCTTTCACAACAACAGCGTCCAAGATTCACACGGTAGGGAAATCGAACCCTTCATTGTCCAAGGGGTCGAAGATGGCTTCGACGGAGCAGGTTCTCAACTCGAAAGGAGCTTTGAAGGCTCGAGGAGATTTCTCATGGACACTCGGGCACAAGAGCGCACAGGATTTGTCCTTTGCCTTTTCCTTGTATGGAGCATGGCTACTATTCTTCTAGTTCGAGGGAGTCGGGCCGCATTCTTGAATACTTGTATCATTTTTTACCGGAATCTCTTCATTTCAGCCCGTGAAGCTGATTTCGTCGGACACGTTACCCATTCCGGGGAGGAACTCTATGAAGAGGACGGCGACTTGTGGCGCCTTTTCGTCATTTGTTGTGAAGACGAAGAAGATGGTGATATCCACTCCTGGACCGAGATCTTTTAGCATTCTTCCGACAAGGGGAGACGCCCCTCGACGAGTCCGAGGATTGCTTTTTCGACAGTCGTCGAAGGGGATTTGTGTGTCCTACCTGCAGCCAACTTCCCTTTTCGTTCTTTCAGGGCTTTCACTGTCATCGAAAAGCAGGATCCACACTCTGATGTCTTATGATGGGATCCCAAACACCACACACACACCCAATGGGGGTCGTTAAGGGACATCTTTGCCCGCAGTTATGGCATTTTTTAAACCGTGACCTTGGAGTGGATGATGCCGATGAAGATGCCATTATTTACTCGATAGGTTTCTCGAAGGAACCAAAGCACGCCGATATTCCGAAGCGATAGCTCTCGCATAAGAAACAGAACTGAAGCTAGTAGTTGCTGCGTGCGCTATATGTACCAGTGGCGAAGTCGACATCCAGATGGAGGCCCTCGAGGGACATTGAGTCGACCAGCATCGATGCGCAACGCCTCCAGCTGAAATGTTTTGCCTTAGCAGCAGAAGCTCAAAATGGATATATGAAAAGATGAGGAATACATGGGAGGACACAACATTTGAAACCTTGATTAATGAATGTTAGGCAGAAACCTGTGCAGTTCCCTTAGGGACCACTGCAATAAGTTTAAGACTACGGGTGTTAGCAGTAAACCCAATTGGTAGCAGTCTGTACCAACCAGATTTACCTGGTAGCTGTGGCTGAGCAGTCAGACTTCTCTCAAGAAGAGTTAGGCAGTATATAGAGTATACACAATAGGGCTAAAAATACAGTAGCACAAGCAAACACTGACCAGAGTTTTGGTATAAAAGTATATAATTATTTATTTAAAAACACACTTGTAAAAATACACTGGCACTAATATGTCAAGCAAGTTCAAACACAGTCATTAGAAGTACACACACCTCCCTAGTTAATTATTTGACAAGTCTAGGTTAAGACACCACTTATTTAGCAAAACAGAGGTGAGCGTGTAACCATAGATGGCACTCCAATAATTTGTTTAAAAAAGGGAGGGAAAAGGCAGAATAGGAAAATCACACAGTACCAACACTTAAGAAACCACAGCAAGTCAAGAAAGGCAGGGTCTACTGTAGAGCAAAAAGTTCATAGGCCAGGCCCACTCTTGGAGAGCAAGGCGGAATGTGCCCAAGATCACACAGTGGAAATGCACTCAGTCTTTGCAGAAAAGTCAAAAGAGGTTGGCTCAAGTTAGAAAGGTAATGTTAACGGGTCCAAGGTCACCCCAGGATAGAGAGTCAAGGATTTACGGGACACCTTGGACAGTCTGTTGCAAAGGAGACCAGGCGGGACACAGTACCTGAAATGGTGCGAAAGCTCCAGCGGGGGTATTTGTTCCTGGCAGCAGGTGCAAGTCGGAGCTTTGTTCAGGGGAAGGGAAGATCTCGACATGGAGGAAAGCTGGAGGTCGTTGCACTGCCAGGGAAGAAACCAGCCGCGGAGTTTCTCGGTTAAAAAGGTACTACCTTTTTATTTGCGGTAGTGGTGAAGCGTGGCTATCCGGCCGTCGGGGTGCTTGGCACCGGCGATTCGACCACGAGACGATCCAGGAAGGTGAAAAAGGCGAACTGGTTGGTGCCACCAGCTCAAAGGGAAGAAGACTCTCCTGGAAGAAGATCTCCTCTGTCGTCGGGAAAGTAGTAAGTTTGATACTGCAGGGCTCCACCGGTGGCGTCATCGTTGTAGATGGCTCAGCTTCTCCCCTCTTCGGATTCTTTAGGTCCTGTGGCGACTTCTGAAGTTCCAGTCCCCAAAGCCCTGCTTTTATGCAGCAAAACCCCCATTCATCAGCCTAGCTGTCACTCAAACATGCTAAGTGGTGAGCCGGGCGGCTCACCACTGGGCCAATCACACAAGAGTGTGACTTGAGTTGCCAAGGCAACTCAGTCCAGGGTGCCTAATCCCCCTCCCACACATCCTGTTGACCCCAGACAGAGTGGCACCATTTGGATGGCTTCTGTGGATAAGCCCGCCAAAAAGTCGAACAATGGGCTCGACTTGGGTTAGAGTTTCAGAGGCGAACACACGCCATTTTAAAACTGAGTCCAGGCAAAAAGACCCAACCGGGGAATAAATATTAAATAAATAACCCGGCGGTATCTTTAATATTGCACCAAAAAGTGCTGCGTTTAAAATGAATGGGAAAATCCCATAGGAAATATTCCGGTGGAATATTTCGAGTGCTATCCACTGCCACCAGCCAGAAACGCGACAGGGGGGGGGGGGGGGGGGAGGGCCTGGACAGTGCCCCCTTGGAAAACAGACCCAGGGGCAATCGAATTACCCCTACAAGTACTTCCATAATATGATGGTTTGTACTGGTCCTGTTCACGATTTAAGACTAGTAAAGCCAATGGTGACTTTACATGCCCTGGGAGACAGTAGTCAGTCCCAGGGTATGGAGTCTATGTTTGGTGGTCACTATGACACCCCTGTGTTACTGAACTGAGTGTGCTGTGTAACACACATACCAAAAACACATGAACCCTATGGAGTAAAAGACCCCATAGCCCATAGAACACATTACATAGTCAAAGGACATTCTCAAATCATGCCTAAGAGTGGGAGAAAGAGAGTCTCACTCTTAGCAGGAGAAAAAAATAAACCCCAAAACTCCAGCAAAGCTGCTGGGGGACTCACTATGTTTGGGAAATTAGCCTTTACAGAGAATTCTCCCCAACACTCACCCCCACAGACTAAGGGACAGGAGGATTTAATCCACTCCTGGATGAATCTCATACCTCTAGTCGATGACATACATCCTAGAGAGACCATCAGCATTTTGGTGGTGACACCCTGACCTGTGCTCAATGGTGAAATCAAACCCTTGAAAGCAGATTGACCATCTCAATAGTTTTGGGTTTTCCCCATTCATTTGCATCAACCATCTCAAGGGTTGGTGGTCAGTCTGAATGACAAACGTAGAACCATACAAGTATGGCCTAAACTTCTTCAGTGCCCACACAGTGGCAAAACATTATCTTTCAATTGCTGCCCACCTTGTCTCAGGATCCTTCCGCTTTCTACTGATGAAGCAAATGGGGTGCTCCCTACCTTTCCCATCAAGTTGGCTAAGGACTGCACCTATACCTACATTAGAAGCATCTGTCTGTACAATGAAAGTTTGGTGGTAGTCAGGAGCTCTCAGTACTGGTGCTTGGCAAAGAGCTTTCTTCAGGTTTTCAAAGGCCTGATTGCACTCCTCATTCAATCTGACATTCTTAGGGAATTTTGGAGAGGAGATCACATTCAGTGGAGAAGCTATGGTCCCATAGTTCTCAATGAAATTCCTGTAATACCCAGTGAGGCCTAGGAAGGCTCTCACCTGGGTTTGAGTAGTAGGTGTTGTCCAATTTTGCACAGCTTCAATCTTACTGAGAAAAGGCCTTATTTATCCACCTCCTACCTCATGCACAAGGTAGACCACCTTACTCTGTCCAATCTTGCATTTGCTTGCCTTTATGGTCGGGTTGGCCTTCCCAAGAGCCTGCAAAACATGTCCTAGGTGGTTAACATGCTCTTCCCAGGAGTGGCTGAACACTGCAATGTCATCCAAGTATGCCATGCAGAAGTCCTCCATCCCAGCCAAAACCCGATTTACCATACTTTGGAATGTTGCAGGTGCATTCTTCAGTCCAAAAGGCATAACCTTAAATTGGTATAAGCCAACTGGAGTAGAAAATGCAGTTTTCTCCTTGGCATGGCCTGTCAGGGCTATTTGCCAATAGCCTGACGTTAGATCAAATGTGCTGAAGAACTTGGCTGCACCAAGTCTATCCACCAACTCATCTGTTCTAGGTAAAGGGTGGGCATCAGTCTTGGTGACTGCATTAAGAGC
This sequence comes from Ambystoma mexicanum, assembly GCF_040938575.1. Taxonomy (NCBI): domain Eukaryota; kingdom Metazoa; phylum Chordata; class Amphibia; order Caudata; family Ambystomatidae; genus Ambystoma; species Ambystoma mexicanum. The sequence continues at coordinate 680,110,911 of NC_090931.1, read as the reverse complement.
TCTATAATCCACACAGAATCTCAATTCTTCGGATCCTGCCTTTGGTACTAACACAACTGGGCTAGGCCATGGACTAGTAGAGGGCTCTATTACCCCGAGGTCAAGCATCTTTCTGAACTCCCCTTTGATGTGGGATCTTACATTTTCTGACATGCTGTATCCTCTGCTTTTGACTGGCAGACAGTCACCAGTGAGTATATCATGCTGGCCCCAAGGGGTCAAGCCTGGTGAAAGTGAGAACAGGGAGACAAACTGATTTAACATAGATTTGCACTCCTCTTGTTGCTCAGGTGTCAGATTTGAAGAGAGATTTACTCCTTCAATCTTTTCATCCAAAGGTAAGCCTCTGAGGAGATCAGGCAGAGCTTCACTCTCTTCTTCCTCTTCTGTTGAAGCTAGGAGCAAGGCTCCTACTTCAGGCCTGGAGACATACACCTTTAGTCTGTTGGTGTGGAAGACTCTGGGAGCCTCCTTGGGATTGCCCAAGTCCACCAGATAGTTTACCTCTCCAAGTTTACCCACAACCTTGAAGGGTCCCATCCATTTATCGTGCAAAGCCCTCTGCCTTGTTGGGATCATAACTAGAACTAGCTGGTCTTGAGCGAACTCAACCACGTTAGCTTTTTGATCATGCCAATGCTTGACCAAAGCTTGTCCAGCTTTCAGGTTATCACTAGCTTCTGCCATCATGTGCGACATTCTCCTCCGGAGATCCATCAAATAGTCAGTTACTCTGACTGGCTTGGGGGAAGGAGCACTCTCCAACCCCTCCTTAATCAGGGCCAATGGACCTCTGACGGGATGGCCATAAAGAAGTTCAAAGGGAGAATAACCTACTTGGTCCTGAGGGACTTCTCTATAAGCAAAGAGAAGGCATGGCAGTAGAAGGTCCCACTTTCTCTTAAGGAGTTCTTCTAAAGCACCTATCATGCTCTTCATGGTTCTGTTGAACCTTCCTACCAATCCATTTGTCTGAGGGTGGTACGCTGTTGAGAACTTGTAAGTAACGCCACAGGTTTTCCACATGGCTTTCATGTAGTGGGACATCAAATGTGACCCCCTGTCAGAGATTACTTCCTTAGGAAACCCAACCCTGGTAAAAATACCAAGGAGGGCCTTAGCCACAGCCTGAGCTGTAACAGTCCTCATAGGAATTTCCTCAGGTTATCTAGTAGCATGGCCTACTACAACAAGGATAAACCTGTTGCCTGAGGAGGTTGGAGGATCAAGGGGACCAACAATGTCAATCCCTACCCTCTCAAATGGGACTCCCACTACTGGGAGAGGCACTAAAGGCGCCACATTTTTGGAACCAACCTTACCAGAAGTTTGCCAGGTGTGGCAGCTCTTGCAAAACTACTTCAGCCCCCCATCTTTGGCCAATAAAAGTAGAGAGAGCCTTTCCTTGGTCTTCTTGAAACTCAAGTGACCAGCCAAAGGAATCTCATGGGCTAGTTGCAAGAACTGTTGTCTGTTTTCTTGTGGTACTACAAGCCACTTGTAGTCTCCAGATGCAGACTCAGTCGGTCCCCTGTAGAAGAGGCCATCTTCCCAGTGCAACCAATACTTCCCAGGCTCTTGCCCATCACCCTGAGAAGCTGCCCGATGGCGAAGACCTTCCAGAGTTGGACATTCCCTTTGTCCCTTACTGAAGTCTGCCCTGTTGGGTCCACCTTCTGCCAGTAAAGACTGCAGCTCAGGATGGTCAACAGGATCCAGATCTCCAATACGTTCTTGGCCTTCTACTAGCTCTTCTTCAGAGTCTAGTTCAACCATAAAGGGTTGTACCTCCCTCTCAGCCTCAGCTGGAGGTGGAGTTACAGTTGTAACTTTGGACAACCTAGGGGAAGTCCTTGTTGGAAGCACTGGAGTGCTTGCGGCTGGCTTTTTCTTAGAAGTCTTGGGTTGCCCCTTTGCTTCTGTTAATTTAGAGACTGCAGTAAATTGCTCCAATGGAGGAGGAGTGATATCTTTCTTCATCATCATCTCCAGAGAAGAACCTCTCATGGTGTTCTCTCTTGCAGGTGTGGTTAGCTCCTGTAACCTTTTACTAGGTGGTCTGGGGGTGTGTGACACTACTCCAAGAGTTTTCAGGTCATTAACCAACAGAACCCTTCCTGGTACCTCACATTGTACACTGACCGGTATCTTCACAGTCACATCATTGCACTGGATGAGAACTGGTAATTGGGGGAAGCATCTCCAGCTAACTTGTGAGGCGTTTGGGTGCCTTAGCAACATCCTCTGCCTTGAAAAATGATTCATCCACCACAGTTATGCTGGCCCCAGTGTCCCTAAAGGCAGGAGTCTCCTGACCATTCACCTGGACACTGTCCTTATAATACTCTTTAGTATTATCTGGGATAGAATTATACACATCTAAATTCTGTTGTTTCCACAACCACAGAGACACTAACGAAACACTGGCTGAGACTCCAATGGGATCATCAGCCAGTAGTAGAACGTTTCCACTGGCCATCTGTACTTCCTCCTCTGGAGCGAAGGCTAAGGAGACAGTGTGGACCCCTGAAGGTTTACCCTAACATCTGGGATCCCCTTTCACATGGTCAGTTTAGCTACAAACATAGCATTTACCAAATGCTTTTTGGAATGGTGGCTTGTTCTAACCTCCTTCTGGTTTGGCACCAGAAAGTACACTAGCCTGATTCAGTTTCCCATGTGGGTTACCCTTATTGTTTTGTTAGGGGCCCTCTTTGGCATTGGAATTATTAGAATTCTCTTTGGAGTGCTTTTTAGGCTGTTTCCCCTCATCCTTTTTCTGAGTTGCCCCAGAGTCCTTGGGAGTAGCCCTGTTGGCAACTCACAAGTCAGCAGCCTTAGCTAGTTTTCTGGAATCTAATTCCTTTGAATCAGCCAAGTGCTGTCTGAGCTCAGGAGAGCAGGCATCATAAATTGACTCCAACATCACAAGATTCTTCATTCCCTCATAAGTGTTCACCCTGTAACCCTTAATCCATCCCGCCAAGTTCTTCAAACTTTCACTCACCCAGGTAGCCCAAGGGGTACCATCATGCTTTTTGAGAGTCCTAAACCTCTTAAGGTACTGGGAAGGGGTCTTCCCAAATCTAGCTATTAAAAGCTAGCTTCACACATATATAATCCTTCTTATCCACCTCCCCCAATTCCATTACCACATCAGATGCAACAGGGGGAGCCTAGAGAACAACCAGGGAAGCAACTCATTCCCTGAGATGTCCTGGAGCCCATGATTATACTCAAACATAGCCAACCAATCCAACACATCCAACTTAGGCTCATACATACCCACAATCACTTTAGGCATCTGGGGTCTTTTGGGACTGGTACTCCTAGAGGATCCGGAGAGAGAAGCATTTTCAACAGACAATTTCTTCATATCTAGCTCATGCTTGAGCTCCATTTCTCTGAGCTTTAGTTCTTGATTCAGTTCTTGGTACCTTTGTCCTGCTTGAGCATTAAGTCTCTTAAACTACAATTCAAGCTTCATTTTCTCTAGTTCCAGACATTGAGGACTAAGTGTGGGACCTGGTAAAGGTCCAGTAGGTAGAGCTGGTAGAGCAGACAGAGGCCCAGGGGGGAAAATTACAACAGCCTCGCCCTCCTCTTCTGACTCTGCCTCAAGATTTTCAATACTTTGATCAATATCAATATCATCACTGTTATCTACATTCTCTGGGAGAGTGGATTCCTCTGAACCATCACCCAGACTTTGGTTTGCTAACAATCTTTCTATTAGCTCCATTTTCTTGCCTTTAGTCAGGAGATTCTTATGCTTACAGAGAACTCTTAAACAATCAGCAGTTTTTGTAGCAAGGGACTCTCGACTATAACTTTCCATAGTTGACAGGTTAGAAAATAAACTTTAGTGCTAAGCTTTGTGGTTAGTTGCACTAAGGTATCTAAAAGCACACTAAAATGTATACTCAATACAAATCAATACAAATCCAACCGCTGTACACCAGTGTTAGGCAGAAACCTGTGCAGTTCCCTTAGGGACCACTGCAAAACGTTTAAGACTACAGGTGTTAGCAGTAAACCCAATTGGTAGCAGTCTGTACCACCCAGATTTACCTGGTAGCTGTGGCCGAGCAGTCAGACTTCTCTCAAGAAGAGTTAGGCAGTATATAGAGTATACACAATAGGGCTAAAAATACAATAGCACAAGCAAACACTGACCAGAGCTTTGGTATAAAAGTATATAATTATCTATTTAAAAACACACTGGCACTAATATGTCAAGCAAGTTCAAACACAGTCACTAGAAGTATCTACACCTCCCTAGTTAATTATTTGACAAGTCTAGGTTAAGACACCACTTATTTAGCAAAACAGAGGTGAGCACGTAACCACAGATGGCACACCAATAATTTGTTTAAAAAGGGAGGGAAAAGGCAGAATTGGAAAAATCACACAGTACCAACACTTAAGAAACCACAGCAAGTCAAGAAAGGCAGGGTGTACTGTAGAGCAAAATGTTCATAGGCCAGGCCCACTCTTGGAGAGCAAGGCGGAATGTGCCCAAGATCACACAGTGGAAATGCACTCAGTGTTTGCAGAAAGTAAAAAGAGGTTGGATCAAGTTAGAAAGGTAATGGTAACGGGTCCGAGGTCACCCCAGGATAGAGAGTCAAGGATTTATGGGACACCTTGGACAGTCCGTTGCAAGGGAGACCAGGCGGGACACAGTACCTGAAATGGTGAGAAAGCTCCGGCGGGGGCAGTTGTTCCTGGCAGCGGATGCAAGTCAGAGCTTCGTCCAGGAGAAGAGAAGATCTCGACGTAGAGGAAAGCTGGAGATCGTTGCACTGCCAGGGAAGAAACCAGCCACAGAGTTTCTCGGTTAAAAAGGTACTACCTTTTTATTTGCGGTAGTGGTGAAGCGTGGCTATCCGGCCGTCGGGGTGCTTGGCACCGGCGATTCGACCACGAGACGATCCAGGAAGGTGAAAAAGGCGAACTTGTTGGTGCCACCAGCTCAAAGGGAAGAAGACTCTCCTGGAAGAAGATCTCCTCTGTCGTCGGGAAAGTAGTAAGTTTGATACAGCAGGGCTCCACCGGTGGCGTCATCGTTGTAGATGGCTCAGCTTCTCCCCTCTTCGGATTCTTTAGGTCCTGTGGCGACTTCTGACTGGGCCAATCACACAAGAGTGTGACTTGAGTTGCCAAGGCAACTCAGTCCAGGGTGCCTAATCCCCCTCCCATTTGGATGGCTTCTGTGGATAAGCCCGCCAAAAAGTCGAACAATGGGCTCGACTTGGGTTAGAGTTTCAGAGGCGAACACACGCCATTTTAAAACTGAGTCCAGGCAAAAAGACCCAACCGGGCTTTGACCACGAGACAATCCAGGAAGGCGAAAAAGGCGCACTGGTTGGTCCCACCAGCTCAAAGGGAAGAAGACTCTTCTGGTAGATCTCCTATGTCATCGGGAAAGTGGTGAGTTTCGTACAGCAGGGCTCCACCGGTGGTTTCGTCGTTGTAGATGGCTCAGCTTCTCCCCTCTTCGGATTCTTTAGGTCCTGTGGCGACCTCTGAAGTTCCAGTCCCCAAAGCCCTGCTTTTATGCAGCAAAACCCCCATTCATCAGCCTAGCTGTCCTCAAACATGCTAAGTGGTGAGCTGGGCGGCTCACCACTGGGCCAATCACACAAGAGTGTGACTTGAGTTGCCAAGGCAACTCAGTCCAGGGTGCCTAATCCCCCTCCCACACATCCTGTTGACCCCAGACAGCACCATTTGGAGGGCTTCTGTGGAGAAGCCCACCAAAAATTGGAACAAAGGGCTCGACTTGGGTTAGAGTTTCAGATGCGAACACAAACGCCATTTTAAAACCGAGTCCTGGCAAAAAGACCCAACCGGGGAATAAATATTAAATAAATAACCCAGCAGTATCTTTAACATTGCACCAAAAAGTGGTGCTTTTAAAATGAATGGGAAAATCCCATAGGAAATATTCCGGTGGAATATTTTGCGTGGTATCACTGCCACCAGCCAGAAACTTGACAAGGGGGGACTGGACAGTGCCCCCTTGGAAAACAGACTCAGGGGCAATCGAATTACCCCTACCAGTACTTCCACAATATGATGTTTTGTACTGGTTCTGTTCACAATTTAAGACTAGTAAAGCCAATGGTGACTTTACATGCCCTGGGAGACAGTAGTCAGTCCCAGGGTATGGAGTCTATGTTTGGGGGTCACTATGACACCCCTGTGTTACTGCACTGAGGGTGCTGTGTAACACCTACCAAAAACACATGAAGCCCTATGGAGTAAAAGACCCCATAGCCCATAAAACACATTACATAGTCAAAGGACATTCTCAAATCATGCCTAAGAGTGGGAGAAAAAGAGTCTCACTCTTAGTAGGAGAAAAAAATAAACCCCAGAAATCCAGCAAAGCTGCTGGGGGACTCACTAGGTTTGGGAAATTAGCCTTTACAGAGAATTCTCCCTAACAATGAAGAGAAATCACTTTTGGAGTTAAGATGCATTGTGGGACAATAATTCGGAAAAGGGAGAAGCCTTGTCCAACGCTGACACCTACAGACATAATAATGAGAAGCAGCCCCGGATAAAGATGCTTATATAGTTTGCAAAAAATAACCAGGGGGGTGGGGAGGAGAGAGAGGAGCAAGAGGGGGGAGAGAAGGAGAGGACAGAGGGGGGACAGATGGGGGACATTTTTCAAGCATGCAAGAGCAGGGGAGGGACGTAACAAAATTAGCAGGGTCGAAGAGGGGGATGGGACATCCTTCACAGTACAGCGCATAACTACATAAACATTATGCCCAAGATCACACACAGGGTCAGACGCATGCGCCGATAGTTAAACCTTTGTCACAGACAAATGCAGACACTAAAGGCTCCCATGCAAATAGGGACACACACATACATGAGAGGGGGTGTAGTGGTAGGGAGGGGAAGAGCCTTTTTTTAGGAGAGCATGACCTTTTTACACCATTCATGTTAGCAGTTTATAGTTGCAGGAGACAAAGTAGCGTGCCACTAGTCTCGGAAGTAGTACCTCATAAAACACACATACGGTCAGCACGACTGGTAGGGACAAAGGTCAGATTAGCACTATGACCAACAGGGTCTCTATTCAGATGAAAGGCACACCGAGGAGGAAGATTGACATGCGGCTACAAGCGAGCTCAAAAGCTGCAATGATGGGGGAGGACAGAGTGACTTTACACAGGGATAATAATGAGGGAGTGAAGTGGAGAGTGCAGACATTTCTTGATGTGGGGTAGGCTGCCTCATTTAATAGCTGGAGGCGTTTTTATACAACAATGAGTGGGCATTTAATATAAGTTTCACGTACCAAGTGTAAATCGAAGACCGAGGCAGGGCGGATTTGGCATTGGTACTGAGCATATTGTGAGCTAGTAGCACGCACAATGGTCACACATTGAAAGAAGCAGGGGGGCTTTGTTCGTTTTTTGGGCTGGGAATGAGGGGCTCTAAGGAAAAGCACAATGTAAGGAGGCAACGTACAAGAGTAAGAAACAATATTTTATATATGACTGACAGACACCATGTGTGTCAAAGTTAAGGATTATCACTCTTTCATATGGCCTCATTAGTGTACCATATTAATGTAACAGGAAGGAGCAACACATGAGGATGTAGGTACTTGTGGAAGTGAATAGGGATGACAGATAGGTACAGGGGAGGTGAGATGAGAGGAGTGTGGGAAGTCCTCCCATTGATCTCAATGGAAAAAGAAGGAGGCACATGTGAGTAAGAGGTAGAAGGTGAAAGAAGTAGAGGGGATGTGAATGAGGAGCATCTTTTGTATAGGGCAAGAGGCACAGGTAAAGTATGGTACTTAGAAGTTATGCAATGTATGTTTTATGAGAAGGTGCATTGGTAGTGGTTTTGGAGAAGGGATAGAAGCATGCACACGTACATACAGGCGGTTGTTTCAGTATCATGGGTATGTGTGTTAGCGTAGGGAGGTAACAAAAAGACAGCAGTTATGTTTTGCAGCGACAACACAGCAAGAGAAGGCAATGGTCGCAACACAGCATAAAGAAGGTGGACAAGGGGAAAACGCCACGTCCGAAACAGCTCATGCAGGCCTGACAAAGCATCAGCAGGAGAAGGAAACGTTCAGCCTTGTTGGAAGAACAGGGAAAGACTCTTGGACTTCACACGAAAGCCATAACCATTGCACTGACCCAGAGAGCAAGAAATGCCAGCCCATCACATGGAGGAATTACACAGCGGCAAGCAGCCCTCCAGATAAATTGCCTATCAGGCCTTTTCATGCACAGTAATCTTACCAAAACAGCCCTTTTATTTCTTCCTTGCGTACAGCTTATGCAGGCTATTTATGGCAGCACCCCCATATATTATGGAGCTCACTGGTGACATCCTGGCCAGTAACAGCTTGCAAATCCACTATTTACTTTAGAGTTCCTTGAAAGAAGCAACTGGGATGAGTCCTGGTCTGCTTTAGAACACATGTATTGCGTAAAATGAAAATTGTCTGAAACTAGGGCTGCATTTCTGCTTCATTGTCCTCTGTTTTAATCCGCTTTAACCCATTAAGTGCCATGGGTATTTCCCCCCCAGTGCCAAGACCTTTTTTGGTGATTTCGGCATGTGGCCATTCAATGGCTTGTAATTTTTTTGTTACAGGAGATATCTCGGCCAAATTTGGCTCCTTTTTTCCCCCCACCTGTAGGCGGTCGTAACGCCACCCAGGAATCCTAGGTTGCTGTAGGGAGGTGAGAGAAAATAAGCAAAAAGGGTGAAAATGTTGGGTTTTTTCAAAAAATGCCAATAAAAGGATGTACAAAGAAGCCTGTGTTTTTTTCCTTGTAAGAACTAGGAACAAATGGTTTGCTGTGCTGAATTCCCCAATTTCCTGGCTTTCAATAACAGGTTGAGTGGAAACGAAAATAAAATATTTTGATGTGGTTATCAACTGTTTTTTGAGAGGTAGGCGATTTTGGCCATTTTTGCCAATTGGACATGCATGGACGGAATGGAAGAAAATGGTAGGAAAGCCGAATTGGAGGACAGAAAGGCATATATTTCTGAAAAGTAGACAAAATTCCAAGTTCAGGAAGGGGTGATTTGCGTAGGTCAGGCAACAACTAGGTAGGGGAAAATGCCATAAATTGGGGGGGGAGGAGCGGGAAAATGACCGGAAAAAAGGTATGTGGTGGACATGGTTGGCTTGGTACGGCAATGGCTTCTATGAATTTTGAGAAAAGCAATGCTCCGCTACATACCCACACCCCCACCTCCCCCCCCTCGAATCTTGCAGTTAGGAAAACGCACATTTTTTTGTAGTGTTTTATACAAAACAAGCAATACCACAAGCCAAACACTGAGCCATGGTACACAGAAGTTTTATGCTTACGTCCTGAACAGACGCACTTAGCATGTGTAAATCAAGAAAACCAATATGGTGAGGAACAGCAAGCATACTTTTTTTGAAAGAGCACAGGCAGACCTTTTCAAGGGTAGGTGACTTGTGCAGGTTACAAAGTGTATGGTGCCTAAAGCAGCAACTTGTCCTCTTATCCTGGGAGGATAGCTCAGCGGCAGCGTGCACGTCTTGGAAGCAAGATGACACGAAGCAACAACAGGTTCGATCGCCGGGTCCGCGCTTAGAAACCTCTGGGTGTTTAAGCGCGTTATAAATACGTAACTAAGACAAAAAAAAAAAAAACACACACACACAATTACGCAACTAAGAAAAACAACCAATTCCTGTAACAGCGCCTCGATGCCTGCGGGCTGTGTGAGTGCTTTATAAATGTAAAATAAATAAATAATAATAAAAAAAATGTAGGGCACATTTGGGAAATGAAAGGGTTGTGTGACAAAGGGCACCAGCAAATGGGTCAAAATGTTATGAAAACCACACAAACACATGTTATACCTTCCCGCGTTCCCACAGGTGTCCGGATGAAAATGGTACCTCACATATGTGGGTGCACCTACCTGGGCGCCAAGGGGAAAGCCTAAAACACAGGTAACACCAAGTCTGTTTTCACACTTTCTGCAGACGGGCACACCATACAGATATGGGCCTCGGGTGTGCAAGCCACCAAGGAAAACAGGGAACCCCATGCATTTCAAAAAAGAGGACACCCGTGGGAATCTGCAGCGGTATGATTTGTGCAAATCGGCCCAGAATGTATTACCCAGACACCCCGGCAAAGTCCAAAATGTGGGGGGGGGGGGGGGACGCATTTTCCGCACATTTCACTCGGCTCACCCATCGAAACACGCCGCCAACACCACATGGCCTACCGTCCCACGTTCCCACAGGTGTCCTGCTGAAAACGGTACCTCACATGTGTGGGTGCACCTACCTGGGGGCCAAGGGGAAAACCTAAAACACAGGTAACACCAAGTCTGTTTTGACACCTGAATTTTACCCTTTCTGCAGACGGGCACACCATACAGATATGGACCTCGGGTGTCCAAGCCACCAAGGAAAACAGGGAACCCTATGCATTTCCGAAAAGAGGACACCCGTGGGAAACCGCAGAGGTATGATTTGCGCAAATCAGCCCAGGTGTCCCGATGAAAATGGTACCTCACATGTGTGGATGTACCTACCGGAGGTGCAAAAGGCAAAGGATAACCCACTGGCAACCCCAAGCCTTTCGGCACAGCCCATTTTGTTCATGTGGGCAACCAACAGATTTGGGCCTAGGGTGTCGAAGCCAGCAAGGAAAAGAGGGAACCCCATGCATTTCCCAAAAGAGGACACCCGTGGGAATCCACAGAGGTCTGACTTACGTAAATCGGCCCAGAATGTATTACCCAGATCCCCCAGCAAAGACCCACATGGGAGAAGGGTGCCCAAGGCCAGGGATATTACCGCCAACTTTGCTGGAGCCCTGGCTGCCCTGTGTTACAGCTTCTCCCCACTAGGGAGTCTCTGCAGTGTGCAAATGCCTCCCCGAAGGGAAAAGCTGTAATGCAGCCCAGCCGCAACTCCACGACGGTTGGAAGTGATGTCCCTGGCCTTGGACAACCATGTACGATGTGGGTGTACCGTCCCCTAAGCACAGCAGCAGCTCCAGGGAGCCCCAGCAGGATCACCATTCATCCCCGGAGGTGACATCTGTAACGTAGCACAGCCAGAGGTGGAGCCTGGGCTTGAAGACGGACAACCATTAGAAAATTCCCTGACCCTTTGGGGTACCCCACAGCCCCCCCTAAAAAGCGTTCCACCATTTACACTTTTTTCCTTTGGTAACCCAACTCCCCTTGGTGCAGAGAGGCACACTGATGTACTAATCTGGCCCTGGGGTGCCCAGACCTTACTGCCCCACCCACTGGGGGCCTGTCCCACAATTTTTGGGGAGCCGTCTCCCCCCTCACCCCAAATGGGGGACGGGGGCACCTCATGCAGGCCTCCCGGGGCCACCTACAAACGGCTGCGTGAGGTACACTCCCCCTCCATTTGGGGTGGGGGGGACCCCCAAAATTGTGGGACAGGCCCCCCAGTGGGTGGGGCAGTAAGGTTTGGGCACCCTGGGGCCAGACTGGCACACCAATGTGACCCTCGCGCCAAGGCAGGTTTAATAAACAAAGAAAAAAATGGAAAATGATACACTAAACTTTAGGGCGGGCTGAGGGGCACCCTAAACCGCCAGGTAATTTTCTAATGTAATGGGGGGTGACCCTCTACCCCCCAAACCAAATGCGGGGGGGGCATCTCATTCAGCCCTCCCTGGGGTCAGATGCCCCTTCCTAGGAGCAGATATCTGCCCCCATGAAGGGCTACAAGGAGTGCCCCCATTTCCCCTTGGGGTGAAGGGGAGAGGGCCGCCCCCCCCCCCTTTTCTGTAAAATATAACCCTGGTGGCTAGTGGCCCCCCTAGTCCCACCCAAAATTCCCTTTTGTTTTTTCATTTTTTATTTTTTTATTTTGCCACCTTCCCTGGGGGGCAGATCAGCCATCCTTTGGGGGGCCTGCACACTTATTCCTGGTGGCCCTCCCCCTAGCCCCCAATTAGATGGGGGGGCACCTCATGTACTCCTGCCTGGGGGCATAAATCTGCCCCAGGGAGGGCTACAAGGTGTGGCCCCCCTTTCCACTTGGTGTGGGAGGGGGAGGGCCACCACCATTTCAGGGGGGCAAAGAAATCCCAGGTCCCCCCAGCCCCACCCCCATTCTATTTCTTTTTTTTTTAATTCTTTTTTTTGCCCCTTTCCCTGAGGGCAGATGATCAGCCATCTGCCCCCAGGGTTGTGCACATATGTGCCCTCATGCTTTGGGGGGGATCAGGAGGGGGAAAGCCCCCCCACTTCACAAACGTATCCCTGGTGATCCAGTGGGTTGCTGGTCAAGGATCAAGCGCTCTGCGCCGATCCGTGACCAGCAATGCATCATATACATGGTGTCGTTGGAAAGGGGAGCAGCTCCCCTTTCCAACGACACGTTTTCCTATATCCGTGGTGGCTAGTGGGCCCCAGGTCCCCAAACCCCCTTCCTTCAATTTTATTTTTCCATTTTCACCCCGGGGGACAGATCACTGCCCCCAGGGGTCTCCAGGGCTGTGGCCCCATTCTTTGGGGCTACGGGGGGGAAGGGGACAGCTTACTTAGTAAGCAGCCCCCCTCACCCCACGTCACAAACAGATCTCTATTGATCCAGTGACATTGCTGCCCATGGATCGCGCGCCCTGCGCATGATCCGTGAGCAGCAATGACATACAAAGGGTATCGTTGGAAAGGGGAGAATCTCCTCTTTCCAACGATACCTGCCTGGATCTCCAGCATGAAATACAGCCGGAGATCGAGGCGGACAAAGAAGGGCTCTTACCTTCTCTCTTCATTGCAGCAGCCGAAAATGGCTGCTGCAGTGAATTTACTTTGTTTCACGCGACGTACTTTACGCACGCCGACGTGAAACTGAAGGTAATCCAGCCCCCTGGCAGGGAGGGGGGGTGGGACTCCCCCTCATATAGCCCGGGGGTTGGATTACAGTTTTGAGCGATCCCTGCTTAGGGATCGCTCAAAACAAGGTGCCAAAAAGGACGCGCTATCTCGTCCTTGGCACTGCATATGCAATGTCAAGGACGAGATACCTCGCCCTTGCACTTAAGGGGTTAATAAAGGCAGCGCAGTTGCAGCAGCATGGGCAGTTCATACTTTGTTTTCTTTTCATCACAGAAGTAGATAAATTTAAATCAATGGCTTGGGATCTTGAGGTCTTGACGTTTTAGGAGAGCCTTGCAGCAAGTTGTTGTTTGGCATTTGTGAGAAGGAAAAGCTTTTGGTGTTCTAGATGAAGATGCGTTTTTGTAGTCTTAAGATTGCATGAGTGCCTGTGCATGCAAGAAAGTGGACTGTATGTAGTTCGTATCTGAAAGCACGGAATAGCTGGGCATGTGGTCTGAGCTTTACTTCAACTCCCTTCCTGACCACCCAACCACTGCAAGCGGTTTTAATGGATGCAGCCAGAAGCAGTGCTGTATATATTTTTAGTGGCACAGATTGTTTCGGTACCCACTTGGCCTACTTCTGGAGGAAGCAGGCCACACTACAATGTATGACACAGAAAATATTCCCCCATGAGGACAGTTACATGTAAACACAAACAATGATAGAGGATTGGTGAAGTGCAGATCACCCGATACAATAGATACTGGAAGGCCAAAACAAAGAAAGAGCAAGAACAGTAACACAAAGGGAATTCGGAAGAAGAGTGGTAAGGGGGTTACCGCAAAACCACCTACCTTAGGTCAGCTATTTGGATTTGTAAGCTTTTGAAGAGTCCATATTATGTCTCTTCTCCAACCTTTCTGGATGTCCCCACTTCCTGCAGGCAATAGGTTCTTGGGGTCCAGCATGGACAATAGACTCTAAATGCAGGTCTGCTTTGCTCTGGTTCTCCATGCTTTTAGAGCGGGTTTGTGGCCCTTTGAGCCCTTGGCTCTCTGACAGCTTTTCTTTTAGTTCGGAACAGTCATGGTTTTCCCGTTTGTTCTGTTTTCTAGAAACCCATATTGGACTGCGTTTCACATTTAGGGCCTAATTCACAGAACATTTTCCAATGGGGTTTTGCCATTATAAAACGCTTCTGTGAATTAGGCCTTCAATCTCTGAGGGTGTTTTGTTTCAGTGAGATCCTACTTGCCCTGTCCCCTAAGGGTGCTTTGCGTTGCGGGTTCACCTCACTAGTCTCAAGGTGGATGGCTCCCACTTGGGAAGAAGGGAAGAATTGCCCGGATTCGTCACAGCCATCACAAAACATACGTCCCCTACTGCATTCCTCTCCCCAATTCATTTGCTCAATAGCAGATAACCGTTTTAAATTGAGTTGCAAACCCTTTCACTCATGTACAGGTACATGTTTCCAGTACACCTGGGGCTGCACAATGTTTGCCTGTGGTTCTTTGAGCAGCGCTCACAGATTGCTTTCTTTCATGAGAGCAGACAGCTTTATTTCGATCATTAGGATCGAGGAAACCCTCTGTAGCAGTTCTGTGGGCTTCATGGTCTTCAGCACTCATTCATCTAGGTTCTCAAAGTGATGCCTATACTGCCAAGGAAGGTTAGGGCCAAGTGTGTTCATCAAAAGAACAAGCCTAAGCACTGCTGAGTGATCCCGAGGCATCTGCCATATACTCTTCAGAGGCCTATACCTCAGAGCGGGTAGCAGACTGCACCCTTCGGGGGCCCCTAGCTCCATCTCCTAGCTTTCAGCCTATGGCTGTCACAACACACAATGCATTTGCTACATAGATTAACACACAAAAATGATTCCCCCCCCCCATTAACTTCCCACATAGTGATGGAGTCTCCACTCTCCTTCTGGAGCACCCTCAGCTGCAGGAAGGCAGGTAGGCACCGACACAATGAGATAAGCAGTCAGACGCATGGCCCTGCCTCTACCTACTTCGAAATCAAGTAAAAGTGTTATCAGCATTCTGACTCCACCCTCAGTCTAAGACAGGCTGTGAGAGCAAGGAGGTGTTCATTGTGGTTTGTGGGCTGCAATTATCGGCACCCATTGACCACAATGAAGGCGGACACATGGTCACAAACTCACGGGCCTCGGACGGCCTGCACAGAGCTAAGCATGCATCAGGTTCGGGGAATGTTTGCAATGTAGCGTGGCACATGCACAGCACCGTGCTGGTGACGGGATCACTAATATTTGCATGTGCAAGAAAGATCATTTGCATTAGCGAACGAGCGAAAGACACTTGCTCCATAATGCAAATTAGAACAGTGCTTTGCATAACTGCAAGGGTCTCGCAAAAGAATGGTCTGCAGTGCCAACTGCCCATATCAGAGCTAGTCTCATTCTTTTTTGAATGCGGCACAACTTTCACATCCTAGAGAACAAGGGTAACCAAAAAGGCTATATACATTTTCTGAACACACCCAGGCACTATACTTTGAAAACGGTACACGCAGAATATTTGTTTTAGGAACATAAAAGATACCTTCAACTCTACTCTTCAGCCCAACTCTCCCTTTGATTTAATGTATTAAGCAGCTTCTTCTGATATTTGAGATTGATCAGAGAGTAGGTTTTAAGTCTCGCCTCAGCAGCTGGATATCTGGGTGACATTTGGTCGCAGCCACAAACACTTAGAGCTTTTTATAATAAAATGACTTCTTTTGGATGACAAAATAAGGTCCCAGGGAAGCCAGTTTTCCAACTGGACTCCCAATCTGAAGAAAAATGGTGTTGGAATTATACCTTAATGCAAACATGGCAATAACCCATAGCAATCTAGCAACTATAAACCATGCGTTCACTGAATTGAAAAAAATGGATAATCATGAATGTTATAACCCAAAAGAGATGTAAATGAAGGTAGTCCTTTAAAAAATAACAATCAAGCATTCTGACAAACTTTTATTCGGCATAAAAACCTTTAAGTACATTTCATAAGACAATAATCGGGAAAAGATTTTGTTGGCGATTACACTAAAATACAATTGACAAAAAAGACCTTCAATAAAAGAAATATTTTCCCCAAAGTTCATAAAAGATGTGTTGCCGATTACGCTAAAATACAAATGACATTAAAAAAAGTCAGTAAAAGAGGACATTTTTCCCCAATATTCATAGGTCGGACTATAAATAAAAAGAATGTTTTGTTACCAATCCTTTAAAATAAAAAAATCTATGAAATTAATCAAGTTTTATTATATGCTGCTGTTAAAGAGAAGATGCCGAAATCAATGGGCAAGTTGGAGCGGGAGCTGATTCATAGTATAGCGTGCACATAGTGCCACTCCAAAGTTGCAGAATACATACTCATTCCTGAAAGGAGAGCTTTGCTCAAAGCCTCGCGAAAAACATGCCTTTAACATTAGGATAAAGCAACATCCAGAATGACAGATAGTGCCAGTTAGATAGCATCAACTGTCACCTTTTGCTATACAGTACTGTTTCAAGGCCCTCGTTCTTTGCAACCATGCCCTGTGTATATATCGCGCCTTTACAAAGACGACAGTGGGCCTTGTTGATTGTCTTAAAAACTCTGTTGCCTCAATTGATCGTAGCTTCCCTCAAGACCGTCTCAGGTGAGTGCGTCTCAAGTCTACGGTCATGGGGCAAATCAACATATAATGTGTCATAGTCCCTCTTGTTGCTCCACAAAGAGGGCATACCTCCAACCCCAAGTCTGACCCTGTTTTTGTAAAGAATGCAGTTTGAAATATCCCCAGCCTCAGACTATAGGGATGTTACGTAAGCCAGGGCGATTTTATCAAGGTAAACGTTGGACCTGGGCGTCATCGAACACATGAGATATTCTCACCCTATTTATTCGGACGCTGCTTTTGCGTCAAGCTGCTCCCTTGCTCATATTTGTGCATCTTTTTTTAGCCTCTTGGCAGCCAATTCAGTTCTGCCCTCCAAGCGTTCCCATAATCCCCATTTTCCTAGATTAGTGAGAACATTCTTTACATGCGAGACCCATTTTGAATTTTTCCCCCCCCATCCAATAAGATTAAAATGGGTCAGAGCATCCCAGTATTTCTCTAAACCCTGCGTCTTCCAGAGCCTTAACCAATATAAAGCAGGCTTGAAGGCAACCAGGTCTCCAACAGGGGTAACATATAGTTCCACAGACCAATGCTGATAGAGCACTGTTAATAATAATACTTCACAGCAGCTTCTAACAAAATCTTGATGAATGGTGCCATTAATCTGATGGAATCTACAATTCTGATCTACAATTCTGAAAAATCGTGATGTAACATTTGGTACAACCCTGGAGGAGTAATCAAATACCTTACTCAAAAAAAATAAGGATATAATGAATAACTATTAGGAGGTGCATTTCCGTGGTTTTGTTGGTCAGACAACAATCAGCCGGTCTTAATTCCAACATTATGAGTATATGCTCCGATGATAAATGGCAACATGCCAAACGTTTGCAGATCATGACCACAACAAAATACTACATCACCACTTCCTTCCTTGAGAAACTCAAGATTGGTAAGCAACTTCAACACATTCAGTGGGCTTCAAAACACAAAAAGAGACCACTTCCTGCATCAGACCATATAGGGGAATCAACAATAGGAAATTAAACAGATGCAGAAAAGTAAAAGAACATTTTTTAAAAAGTGGCTACGGTTAGCAACAAGAGTAATGAAGGTCATAGAGAAGGCTAGGCATCTTGACAGACCTGATTGAAAGGTTATCGAAAATAGTGCATTCACAGCACTAATGATTTCTCGGATCAAATTGGTATTCACACCTTGATGAATGAGCAGTTTTATTGACTAGCTGTTTTTTTAGGAGGGCAAAAGCACAAGGCTTAGAAATGTTCCCATCATGAGACTATTTTCTCATTCAAACCCGTAACTGATGCAATTCCAACGTTTGATTGTTTTATCTGAATTAACATTTTTAAAAAGATATACATAGGTCATTAGCGCTTTTTTAAACCTCCTCCAGCCCCTACCTCACCCCACACTAATCACCTCTGGAAAACATATTTCAGTCACTAGAAATTAAAGAATGCCTTTTTGAAGTCACCAAGCCATTACCAACTATCATTTTTTGAAGGAAACCAACAAAGAACATCCATCAGCACCCTTTCAGTCTCCAGAACATAGTGCGCCATAAACTACAGTTGCATACAATATGGCTACATTTCTTACATATCTATATGAACCCTCCCCCCCCATCCCCATTAACTTTCTGCATGGCCAATCTAAGTGCTAACGGACAAAGTCCTGCCTTTTCTTTTGACGATATAGGACAATGCGGGTCACCCCAGCAATGCAGATTGCAAATGGAAGTCTGAATGTGTTTTCTTGGTCAAAAATCCTGTTTTTAGAATCAGATAAGTCAGTTGGACACAATCAGTCAATCTCAACTGATCATGAACACTGGATATAGATCCAAAAATAACGTATATACATGAACAGCAGATACACACGCACACAGAAAAAACGTGTTATAACCAGTTAAGTTAAAACAATTCAACACAACAAAACCCATGAAATTTGGCAAGTTTTGGAATTAATGACACCTCATATCTGAGCCCCTCGTTGATATCATAGATGAGGTCTTCTGTGATGCCATCATTTATGTCATCAATGTGCTCAATGGCACCTTCTATCCCGATTTACTCATAGGTTGTGTCTTTCCAGGGTATGGACAATATCCCCTATGTTGCTCTGACTATCACAATGGCTGCACCTCTTATTCTAGCACTTCAAGGCTCTTACCTTCACCGATGTTCTCACGTGGGGGAGACTGGGTTATTCTTAAAAGTAGCTCCTGGTATAGGCTTCAAAGAAATAGTATCTCAATTATGTATAACGTAGTCATCCAAACCAGACCTACAGGCAATGTCTCCTCCTGTAGCTTACAGGATCCACACATCATAAAACTGTGGTTGGACGCATAAGTCTTCTCTGGTGTAACAGTGGGGGCATGGTTGACTGCCAACTCCCTCCTTTCCCCATGGCTGTGATGTGAGTAAGGAGAAAATATGGATTGCTTTTATCCACCCCCTTACCTTTCTCTGACCCCCTTCTTTGTACAAGCACTCCACTCTACCACAGACATGCTTTGGCAAGGAGATGGGTGGAGTGCACAATCTCTTTTAGAACCTCCACCATCCGCCTGCAGACGCGAGCCGCAGCGTACTGCAAGAGTCCCCCTTACTGTGCATGCAGTGGTGTCATTTATTATTTAATGAAAGCCATGTCCTCTATGGAGTTTTCACCTCTGAACGGCAGTATACCAGACTCCTGCATAGTCCTTTTGCAAACTCTACATCCCTGACTGAGACGATTCCTGATGCAATGCTCGGGGGGGCGAAGGTTATTTTGAGTGTGTGCGCAGATAGAGATCAAGGCTTAACCCAAGATATGCTCATCACCCGTATACCATCTTGGTTCTACCCCTCAATTCCATTTTTGTAAAATAACTTAAGCAATACTAACCCAGGAGACAGGGAGACCTGGTTCGTAACAGCCCGCTGCCCAAGCTAAGGGCCTGAGTGAAGCAAGTGCACTTAACAGGCTTGGCATTGCGTTACCAGCTGTCTCGGCCCCCTCTGGGTTTATATCAACATCAGCCAGTAAAAAACATGGCCATTAGTAGAGATGCTTATGGTCAAGCATACATTTATGCCTGGAAGTTTTACCAAGACAACAATGGCTGCCATGTAAACAAGGAAAGCCTGCTTGAAAACAAGACCATTTTCCCTTTTATACTGTACTAGAGCGAAGGCCAGGCGGTGTGAAGTGAATTGAAAGACAAAGGTGGCCAGACCTTTTTTGGAGGGGGATCAAATCAATATACAGTCTGCGTGCTAAGGGGGAGGCACAGTGGCAGATGAGCACGCTGACAGCCATCTCGAATTGAACGCAGGCATTAAACAAATTAATAACTCCGGACTTCCTAGCATCCTTGACAGCGATCCATGCCAATTAAAAATAGAACCAACAGAGTCAGACAGTGGATTTTCATACAAAATTACTTGAGGAACTGAAACAGGGTTTCTCACTGGATATGAAAAGGAAAATCAAACAAAGCAAGAACCGATTGCATTAAATGTTACCCAAAATATCTCGTATGGTCTGGCAATCGCTAATTCAACATTAGGCAGTGTTCAAAGGCACTAACATATTAGAAAGCTAGGACTGAAAGGGCGACACCACTGTTGAACCAAAGTTCGACTACATTTCTTGCTGGCTATAAAGTACAAAATATCGAACTGATTTTCAAGGGCTGGGTCACATGCTTACCAAGACATTATTGGGTAGTGTGGAGGTCAAAATAATCATTAATGAAAAATCTTGATGGAGGAAACAATTACATCTAGCGGTTCTGGTGAATATATACTGGAAAGCAGATTATATGAACATATGCAAGATTTGGAACAACTTTGGAGGCATGAATGGCAATTAACACGTTTTAAACTCTCACCTCGGCAAGATGTTCACACTAACTGCTTTAACATTCAGTACATCCTTGATTATCTTTCCGAATTAGAAACTTTTTTGCTTAGGGCGATTTCATTTAAACTACAACTAACAAAAACAAAGACACAGCCATCAGGTTACAAAAGCATTGTCAACATACTATCTTGCCGTTATGATGTATATGCATATTTAATCTTGCTCACAAAAAGTGTAACAACGATAATGATTAAATGAAATCTGTCAATTAGAAACAATACGACTTTTATTAGATCAATTTTCTTGACAGCAGTTATTTATATGTGTTTGCAATCCACGAACAAGCAATTGAAAATTGATTCGACCAGAGATAGAGGATGCATGATTCACAAACTAACCACCTCATCTTCTAGAATAAATGGCCCACTGTTAAAAGATCAGAGGAATACACTACAAACCATTCTGTCAGAAAGTCTCCTACTTTCAAAGACATTCCCTAAACAAACTTAAGAAAAAGGTGAGTTTTGGATGAGTTGCCTTACAAAAATGGCAATTTATACACATTTACAAAAAGGAGGAGTCTGAAAAACCTGAAAGTACATTAATCCACAATAAGTGATAGGATTACCTCTGCACAACTTGTAGGTGGCAGTACCAATGGTATTTCCCCAATGTAATCAAACAGATAATGGACTTAAAACGAAATCCACACTATTTTGCAAGTAATAAAGAGAATGCCTTAAACACACACTGTGCGCACACACCACCCAAACTAGTGCCTGCAAATCACAAACACTGCATATACTTCGAGTGAAAAAATTATGGAAAGTTAGTCCATTTTTTAAAAGTGCAAACCAATGCATACAAATAGCAATTTTGCGCATCAACTGAGGTGCTTTTTCCAGCCCACCCCTCCAAAAAAAACATGCATTTTTAACATTTAAAAGGAACACTTGGAACAGCTTTGCCCACTGCTTAGAGTTCCTTTTACTATCGAATAGGCATATGAAAAAGAGATGCGAGGCATGGAGAGGCATCTAAAAAGATGGATCAGAAAGAACATAAAACATCAACAATGTAGAGGCATGAACAAAAACACTAGTAACACATTGCAACAACAAAAAGGAGATTGGATGAATTTAAAGATTAAAGATTACTTTTTTTTTTAACATGAGTGGATTGGGCAGCAATAACAGTAACCGTTTTGTAAGGAAAGGTTTGAGATCTGTAGCCAGGTGCAGATCATTGTGAAACCCAATGTTACCCTATGTTTTAACATAGGCTCGTCGCTGTACCAAAATCCTAGTGGTCTGACCCAGTGTACCAGAATAATCCTGGAACTTAAGTAAATGGAATTGAGATCAGAACGCATGGTCATTTATATACATGTATATATAATACGTAAACTAGAAACATTGGACTTCAAAACACCTGGGGAATAAGGCAGC
Source organism: Ambystoma mexicanum (assembly GCF_040938575.1). Taxonomy (NCBI): domain Eukaryota; kingdom Metazoa; phylum Chordata; class Amphibia; order Caudata; family Ambystomatidae; genus Ambystoma; species Ambystoma mexicanum. The sequence goes on along the minus strand of NC_090931.1, from coordinate 680,089,090 downwards.
AAAATGACCACACAAAGCTCTTTGGAGTAGTTGTGTCGTTTAGTTTTGGGAATGAGAATGATAAAAATGCTTTACAAGTAAGCAACTTATTTTCCATTTCTTGTAACACTCCTGTCGAGAGAACGTCTCTTTTCCTTCATTGACAGAAACGTGCCTTGTAAACAAACCGTAACCACCACCAGGCTGTCCTTAACACGCTTTTGAATGAAACTGACCCAACACGGTTTGCCTCTAGCCTGATTCACCATCAAATTGTAAAACATGGTGTTTCTGCATGGACTGGCACCACTCGCAAGCCGCCGACATCATGATCCGTGTCGAGATGCAATAACGGACACATGGTATGCAGGAAGAGAAGATCACGTACACTCACTGCTGGAGGTACAATCCCTTCTCGTGGAAAACGTGTACGCATCTGCAGACCTGACACACAGCGTACACATGCTCACGTGACGAAACAGATCGTGTTTTAGAAACCCAGTAAATAATAAAAGAATCGAACAGTGCTGTACGGGAGACCCGTTTTCCAACCGGAGCAAAACAGCAGCATGGTACCACGGCCCAGCTGCCAAATACAACAGAGTACCCCCACCTCTCCTCTTCCCCGCACTGAAACAGCTAAGGCAGATCACGTACTGTATATGCTAAGGATTCGTGGCCGCATTCCAGAAGCTGCTGATTATTTCTTAATTGTTTAATTGAAACCCAACCTTACGGTGGAAAAACACGTTCAACACATCTTTACAGGGCAGATCAAGCTAATCCACTGTCAGTGACAAGAAAGCAGAACCCACACTAAACGCCTTTACATCAGAGCTCCGAGCTTCCAATGGTGATGTTATTCATCACGACGGACATCTTCTACGAATTACTAGGGGGGAAAGTGTATGGTTGTTGCAAACATTTCAATCATTTCTCAGCACACACCGTGCGTATTTCTAGCAGATAGTATTAAAACAGAACTCTTAGGCAATTCCAACACAAAACACACTCAGGGTACATTAAAAACAAAGATATTTTTCCGGCTGCTCGTCCATCAAGTGGTGGGGGGGCGGGACCAAGAAGGTATGCTCTCTTTCACGGAACACCTACATTATCACAGTGAACATGTTTTAAAAAAAAACATAGCTGGTGGTCCATGTAATACAAGCAGCAATGATTTTCAATAGATTGAATATTTAGCTACCAAATAATCAGCGCTTAATTTTAAATAAGTCACATTTTGATGGTCCAATTCCTCAAATGGAGGAGTTCCCAAAAAACATTTTCATCAGTAATACAATACAAACGAAACACATGTAGCTCGTTTTAAGCATTCAAACATTCTAGTACATTACGTAGCCATCAAATGGTTAGGTTTTTCAAAGTGATATTTCAGGGGGTGTTTTTAGTACAGCCCTCAATGTTCGTGTTAGGGGCAGATCAGAAACGACTATATGATTTGTATAGGAATCCCTCCCTGCTGTACTCAGGAACACCATGGGCACGATTTCTTTGCCAATAACACATGGAAACTACCTTCAGAAAACGATTTGACGTGTATATCGGCAGCTGGTGGACGAAAATAGTGCTTACGATTTGGGCTCTAACAGAAAAAGAAGACTCGGATGTAAAGAAGAGGACCGATTTTGAATTTGATTTCAATTCTCTCTGAGAAGAACATTATTCAAAATAATGTGTTTTTTCCTTGCATTAACATTTATGCCTTAACAGTCCGACCAAGCGGATGCAAAGGGGTCTTTGTGCGTTTTTTTTGGAGATGAGCAGGTTAGGGAGTTGATCATTTCAACAGTACTCCTCCAGTAGGGGTTGTACCAATGTACATCTAGATGTTAATAAAGGTCAGAGGTTCACAGTTACATTTTATGCTGAGATATTAGTTTGTGCCAAACTGGGTACGACCCACTGTATTTTGTCAGGAAGGCAAGCAAACTGTTCAACTTTTCTCTGAGAGTAGATAGCTCCCTACACTGCCCTGCCATTTTTTTTTTACTGCCTAGGACGGGTTTCCCTCTGACTTTTCATGACAGGGTTACTATTCCTTGGCTTTTTAACTCTTGCCAGAGGAGGCACGTTTCCAAACGTTTTACTGAGCGGGAAGGGTGCTGAGGCATGTTTGATAGTTGCATTCATCCTTTCTTGGGATAGGCTCCCGGTCTTCTCACCTCCCCCACTCCGCCCCCTACAGAAGAGTGTGGGTTCTTCTGCAATTAGTTTCCTGATAAGAATCATTCCTATGCTCTTTGATCAGCTCACCAAGGGATGCAAATAACAGATCCTTCCATCAGATATGACTGATACTTTTCTTAAGGAGTGGATCGACATTCCTTTAAAAGCCGAGTAGTTTGGGAGATATGAGACAAACATATTACAAAAGACCAGTTTCCTCAGAACGATGGAGTTCATTGATGCCTTGTCTGAATGGAAAGATAAGTGGGGCTAGACCAAAGAGGGGGTAATGATGAAAGAAAGTGTTTGTTGGCAGTTTAAGCAGGAATTATTTTTAGTGTTGGTACAGTTGAAGATGAGTAAATGTTGGGAGTCAGAATGAAGTACAAGGAGAGAACAAGGGTATTGTGAGTAAAACAGTAAATTGGTGAATCTGAAGGCAGAGGACATCCAATGTTAAGATAGACACAAGAGAGGAGTTATACGGAAGAATCATTGGTAAGGGTTTAGGATCGGAGTTAGAGGCTCACCCAGACATTCTGTGGTGCCATCTTTTTATTCAACTCCAATGCAGGCACTTCTCAATACACAGTATCATTTGCCATGTAGAGCTTGCCTGATGCCATTGGGTGACAAGTATATCAAGGTATGTTTTTCTGTTCCCTTTGAAAAGTACCTTTTTTCATTTTGATCCCATGGTCTTTGTGGGTTGTATGTCCTTAACTAATGCTGAAGCACAAGTCCCGCCTGTCCCGTCCCAATGCTTAAGGTTTTCCCCCACTTTCTACCCAGAGGTAGGCTCCCGCCACCTAACAAGAAGTTAAGCCATCACCTCTCCTTTCTTTCCAAATCTAAGGAAACTCAATCATGCCATTTGTCTGGGGCAATCAGTCTGTCCAATGAAACGCAGCCTCCTCCCTTAATAGTGTGAAGACCAACCCCAGGCCTAATCCTGAAGGCGATCCTCCATTTAAGGGTTGCAATTTCAATATTAAAAAGGTTCCCCGCCATTCTATGAGAATACCCCTAACTTAAGAGTCGCCAATCTATTCATAGGAACTGCCACGTTAAATCCTAAAACATGCCCCCCCCCTATTCTGAATGTTTCTCCTATCCTGAACTGGACTTCCCATCATGGGTGGGCTGTCTCTTCCTGCACTGGTACGACCCCTCTCCCAGAGTTCGGTACCTCACTGATCTGGAGGTGCCCATAACGTCACTCCCACTCCGGCTATTAAAATTGGTTCACACCCTATCCTGAGGTTAGCTCTCCTCCCTTCTATACTGTGGTGGGCTGCCTTTCCAATACCGAGTTCGGCCCCCTTTCGTATTCTGAGAGGGTTCATACCTCTCCACATACTTCCTGCCCCCCAGTACCCCGCTCCCCATCCTCAGTTGGACTATTCCTCTTCCAATTTTGGGGTGGGTTCTGAGCACCCTCATCTCATCCCGAGGTGCACATATTGGGTCTAATGCAACAAAAAGACGCAAGCCCCTCACCTGCACATAATTGTTTTCGCAGTAGTCGGCTACTCTTTCAAGGTTGGTGTAGCTGTCGAGCAAGGCTCTCCGCCCGCCGGGTATCTCCTCCTCAAGTAGCATCTGCAGCTCCGCCATCTTCACATCCTGGGGACCGCTATCAGACTGCGGCGGCGGCTGAACGAGCCAGCAGTCCGCTTGAGAGGAAGCAAAAACTAACAACAGCCACTGGGGGGCGCGTGAGAAGCAGCTGTAAGTTTAGGAGGACGCGGCAGGGGTAGGCGAACGCCGCCAGGGGCGCAATGGAGAGAAAGCAGACGTCACAGCTAGCGACTAGTAATGCTCACCCCCAACGACTAAAGGCGGAGGAGGAGTGGCCGCCTTCGACTAACCCAAAACCCTGGATATCTCCCGCATTAGACCAAACGATGAGAGTGTGGGCGCCACATACTGTCACCAGGACACACACACCCCTTCGTTAGGGAGCGTTTGAAGTGGGCGGACTGGTTACCCTGACTTGGACTATCCACATTGTTTTGCCTGACTCAAGTATGGCCGCAGTCAGTGACACTCCCATTCTTTTGCAGGCGTCCCTCTAACCCGAGTCTTTCCATGTGTTATTGAAGGCTTGTTCCTGGTCTTGTCCAGTCATGGAGATGGAAGAGGGGCTCAACTTTGTCTTTCGTGACAGTCCCAATGCAAAGTATGCAGCAAAACAAGGTGGACATGTCAGAGTGAAGCCCCGCCCCTACATTCTCTCTCTCTCTCTCTCTCTCTCTCTCTCTCTCTCTCTCTCTCTCTCTCTCTCTCTCTCTGTTGCCAAGCAACAAGGAACATAAGACAAACTGGGCTACTAAATACACTGGCCGTCAATCTAACTCTTTCTACTACTGCAATGGTGGAGTGATGTAAAAGGGTTTCTTAGTGTAGCAACATTATGCATTGATGATGCAGAAGGTAGGCCCCTCGCAGAAGAAGGTTGTTAAGAGGAATTATGGTTCAGATTACATTTCCATTGGAACTACATACCTGCCAACATTTGGGATGAACCAAGAGGGATTTTTGGCAATTGTTTTTATTTTTTGTATTTTGATTTAAATAGAGAAAAATACAAAATGCATGGTATTATGAATCCTAATTCATCAAATCAAGTTTCTCAAATACATAGCTGCCACGTTTTCCGTGCATGACACCTCAAGCCTGTCCTGTTTTTATCATTGCATGCTGGGACTTGTTTCGTTTTTCCATTGTAAGTATGGGCCTACAACATACATGCCAACATTCAGATGCACCTGGGAGGGAGATTCATATTTCCCCATAGCATTGGGGCTACAGTTATTTTAAGCGGGAGACTGTGAAAAATAGCAATTATTTTTAACATCAAAATCGGGAGTCTCCCGCCTAAATCAGGAAGGTTGATCAAGCCCCAGTATACAATGGCAAAAACAGGACTGGCTTGAGCTATCACACATGGAACTGGGAAACCTGGCAGGTAAGCAAATCTAAAAACAGCAAAAAAAAGATTAACACCATCTGCAAGTGTCCTGCTGGTGTGGAATACCCCTGCACAAGGGTGTCCCAAGGGAAAAATAAACACACGGAAAGCCGTTATGTGTTTAAACTCTTTATTCTTCTTTGCAGTAACTGCAGAGCTCAAGAAGCAAGTCTTGCGCATGCGCCATGGTCCTGGCCCCTGATTGGATGCCAGTGACCGTGATGGCATGGAACGAGCTCCATTAACCGTGTCTTTGCCAGACACATCTTCCCCTTTTGGCAAAAGAATAATAATAAAATCCACTCACAGTTCAGTGGTCATATTTCTTCAATCAGGCGTACGGGATGCTTGATGCAACACACAGGTCTTGTTGCATCTCTGGCACTGGCTCTCCTGCACCAATTTCAGCTGGCGTTACTGTTATATAGTTGTATTACTTAAGATTGTACATATATGGAAACCACGTTATATTGCATTGATATAGGTACGCCATAGATGTAGTGCACAGTAACTTAGTTAGATGGGGAAGTTATACATGCTGCCTGAAGAAACAACGTTCTTAGGGATTGTGATGTACTTGCTACGTGTACTCAACATTCTGTGTTTGTTCGTTGGTGAGAGGGCATTCATACGGAAACAGCCTCTCAGCTGGAGGTTCTTGTTTATGCTGTTGTACGTAATAAAACCCATCGTTACGTATCCGGAGCAGTCTGAAGTGTGTATCTGTATCATAACATTGGCGACGAGGATTTACAGCAGCCGAGGACCGAGAACTTCCAGCAGCCAGTATCGACTGAGGCGGCCGCTCTGTTCCGCGAAACGTTGTAGCGGCCGGGAAGTAAGTCCTGCACCTGCCCTATTTTATAAAAGCAAAGCGCTTGTGTCGTACCTTGTTCTGTTTTATAAAGCTACGTTGGACAGTCTTGGTCGGCGAATGTGCACGGCTGCAGTCCCCTCCTCCTCCCTGCGCTAGCGTCCAGTGAACCGTAGGAAGGGGCTCGGAGCGGCGCCCTGCCTCGTCACCATCGGGACACCACCGTAGGCACACTGGTATCAGCGCATCTCGAAAGCGGCTACTGCATGCGTGAATGTCACAGTGGGCATACGAATAATCGCGCACGTCAAAAGCAGCTTCGATAGCATGCAGCACTGGCAGTGAGGTTCCCAACCACAGGAAAAGGGGTGAAGAGTTACGGAACAAGCGGTTATTGATTGGGAATTACGGCTGCAAGGGAAGCGTTCCAGAGCAGATGTGGAACTTGCAGAGCAACGACTGAAATGCTTTCAGAGGCAGGAGCGCATGGACAATAGCTCAAAGACAGAGGAAAGGCAGAGGGGGAAGTAAAGAAACCAAAGAGTATTGTATTCCAAATCCAACCAGTGTTGTGTCTTTCAAGTGAGAAACTGAAGCGAGAGGAATCTACCGTGTCAAGGAATAGGAATAGACACAGTCCCAATCTTTAACGTCAGATCTGAACTGTGCAAGTGCAGAACATGGCCATGTCAAACCTCAGTAGGCCTCCCATGTTTATGGCGGTCCCAGGCCCGGTTAAAATTAAGTGGGCACAATGGAAAAAAGGTTTTCTACATTATTTGAAGGCAGTCGTAGGAAATTCTTTCTCTGCTGACAGGAAGCTTGCTGTATTGATGTATCACTTGGGCTATGAGGGACAGAGGATTTTTGAAACTCTTCCGCAGCTGGCTAATGCGGGTGAAGGGGATGAGATGTCTGAATTGGAGAGTGCTTTGGCCAGATTAGACCTGCATTTTAATCCAAAAACCAGTACTGTGCTCGAGAGATATAATTTCCGTATGAGAATTCAGGAACAGGGCGAGTCGGTGGAAGAATATATCACGGCCCTTCGACAATTGGCATCTACATGCAAATTTCAGGGCTCACATGATGAACATCTACGTGATCAATTTATGACACGCTGCAGTGCCGACCCCATACGCGTGGAACTGTGGCTAAAGGATGAGCCTAGTTTGGATGAGGTGTTGGTCATCGCACGTAGGGTGGAACATTCTCTGGCATGCATTGCCAAATTGGCTAAGAAAGAGAGTACCGAATCCAAGGCTGATATAGTGAACGTTAATGAGCAAAAGAGCAAGAAGAAAAATAAAGAGAAGGAGAAGATTGGTCGTGGTTACAGCAGTGTTAATAAGTAATCGAAACAGTGGCTAAGAAGGGTCTCGCTTTGTTGGGATGGAGGGAACAGAAGAAGCTCAAAATAAAGCTTGGCCCAAATGCGAGGGAGCAAGTTCTGCAAGTTGTTGATTCCATTGTAAGCAAATACCCCAAAGATTAGAGGTGTTCAACATCAAAATGTATTAAGAAAAGGAAGTATACCCACAGTGGCAAAGTTAAGGCCGGTACCACTAGCTGTAAGAGATAAGGTTAAAGGGGAGCTGTCCAAATTATTGTCTGATGGCGTGATTGAAAAGGCAGGGGGTGTAGATTGGGTGTCACCTTTAGTGGTGGTGAAAAAGAGTTCTGGGGATCTACGGTTGTGTGTGGATCTAAGACAATTTAATAAATGTGTGATGGTGGATCGTCATCCGTTACCTAACATGGCTGAAATGTTATCAAGGATTGGTCAAGGGAGAATCTTCTCTAAGTTAGACATGGCGTCTGCCTATCACCAGGTGGAATTGGAGGAACGATGTCGCAAACTGACAGCTTTTGTTTCACATGAAGGTGTTTTCCAATTCAGGCGCATGCCGTTTGGTTTAGTATCAGCATCAGCTGTTTTTCAACAGATTATGGATACAATGTTGGGTCATATTAACGGTGTGTACTGTTTCCAGGATGATGTGTTAGTGTGTGCCAAAAGTGTCGAGGAGCATGATTGCATTTTGGATAGAGTACTTAAAACATTTGAAAATAATGAAATTGTACTTAAGGAAGATAAATGTAAGTTTGGTGTTGAGAAAGTGGAATACTTGGGACATGAGATAACGGCAGAGGGGGTAACACCAAAGGAAAGTTTGGTGGATGCCATAAGGAAAATTAAAAGACCAGAAAATAAAGCCCAATTAAGGTCATTTTTGGGAATGACCGAATTCTACCAAAAATGTGTACGAAACTATTCAGACAAGGTGATTGAATTAAGAAAATTGTTGAAGAAGGCGTGTAATTTTGTATGGAATTCTGAATGTGAGAGAGAATTCGAGAATCTGAAGAAGGAAATAAACTTAGCCAAACCATTAGGCCATTTTAATACGTGTCGCAAGAGTAATCTTACTGTGGATGCGTCTGAGATGGGGATTGGGGCAGTATTGTCCCAAGTGGATGATAGTGGGAAAGAGCACATCATAACTCATGCATCAAGAGGTTTGAGAGGGGCAGAATACCGTTATTCTGTACTGGAAAAGGAGGCGTTAGCCTGCCATTGGGCCATAGAAAGATTCAGGAATTTCATTTGGGGCACACATTTTGTGTTGTGCATGGATCATAAACCGTTAAAGGAAATCCTAGAAAATAAAGGATTGGACAAAGTATCCAGAAGAGTTGCGGGTTGCATTACTCGAATGCAAGGGCACGAATTTATTGTCAAGGTGATACCTGGGAAAGAAAATGTATTGGCAGATTGTTTATCTAGATTGAGGAGTGAGGAAGGACTTGAAGAGAAGTGTGAAGATAAAGAAATGGAAATGGTATTCGTCAACATGGATGGCATGATATCCAAAGAGGAATGGCTAGATGAGCTGTGTAAGGAAGAGAAATTAACATTGGTAAAAGCATATGTACAGTCAGGTGTGTGGCCCAGAAAAACGGAGTTGAAAAATGGTTTAGAACCATTTTGGGAAGTTAGAAATGAACTAAGCGTGGTGGAGAACATTGTGTTTAGATGGGAACGGGCTGTGGTACCAGAGGCTTTGCGCAACAGGGGGGTTGATTTGGCACACATGGGACACATAGGCATTACCAAAACGAAGGGTGTCTTAAGAAATGATTATTGGTGGCCTGGCTTTGATAAAGACATTGAGAGGAGACTATTGGAATGTGCCATGTGCAGGAAAGTTGGAAAAGGTGAGGTTGCCAAACAACAGCCGATGGTGGAAGTTAAGGTACTTAATGGAGTATGGAAGGAGGTTGCCATGGACATCCTGGGTCCGGTTGAGTTAGGATATGGACGTGGAAAATTTGTTGTGGTAATTATAGACCTATTTTCACGGTGGTGCGAATTTGATGTGGTTAGAGATACATCGGGGGAAGCTATGGTGAAAATCTTGCAGAAAATATTCTGAAGGGAAGGTATTCCAGAAAGTGTGTTGACGGATAATGGACCGCAATTTATAGGTGGTTGTTTCAAGAGATATTTGAGAGATATGGAATCAACCACAAGAAAACATCTCTATATCATCCAGAGACGAATGGTTGTGTAGAGAGAATGAATAGGTGTATTATGGAAAGCATCAGAATAGTGAATGAGACAGGATGTGATAAGAAAGTTGCCATCCAGGATATGATATTTGGTCTTTGCATGGCACCCCATTCTGTTACAGGCATATCACCTTTCAAACTAATGAGAGGTCGAAAACCCAATACAGTGGTTAGTCCACCATGGCTAGGCAGAAGTAGAGTGTGTGACCATGTTACAGATGATGTAAAAAAAAAAAATAAAGGAAAAGAAAGGGAAATGGGTGGAAAGAGTGAATGCGAAGAGTGGAAAGAAACCTTTGAGTATAAAGTGTGGAGACCTAGTCAGAATAAAGAAAGGTGTCTTAAAAAAGAAGGGAGAATCTCTCTATTCTAATCCGGTGAAAGTGGTGGCTGTTTTACCAGGTGCTATTCAGGTATCTGGAGGCCAAGTATGGAATCTTAACCGTGTGGCAATGGTAAAAGTTGCTATGGTAAAAATGGTTTGAACAGTAAATGGAAAAGAAAGGAGGGAGATGTGTTATATAGTTGTATTACTTACTTGCGTTACACATACATAGCAAATGTTACTATGATGGAAATGGTTTGAACAGTAAATGGAAAAGAAAGGAGGGAGATGTGTTATATAGTTGTATTACTTAAGATTGTACATATATGGAAACCATGTTATATTGCATTGATGTAGGTACGTCATAGATGTAGTGCACAGTAACTTAGTTAGATGGGGAAGTTATACATGCTGCCTGAAGAAACAACGTTCTTAGGGATTGTGATGTACTTGCTACGTGTACTAAACATTCTGTGTTTGTTCGTTGGTGAGAGGGCATTCATACGGAAACAGCCTCTCAGCTGGAGGTTCTTGTTTATGCTGTTGTACTTAATAAAACCCATTGTTACGTATACTGAGCAGTCTGAAGTGTGTATCTTAACAGTTACCTCGCTTTCGTCCACGTCGCTGTCCCGCTCATCTTCTTTGAATAGCTTGAAATGACCCATGTTCCTCGTGATGACCTTGCATGGAGATCTGGCGGTGCTCATCAGGCCCTTCACATGATTGACCACTAAATGTGATGGATCAAATCTGCAGTCAGTCTTCTTGCCTTGTATCTGGTGCATGAGAACTTTATCTTTGCACTGAATGTTCGATTTTGTGACATGACGCTTGACATCGGCGTAATCTTTAATTTTCCTTTTCTGGGCTGCGTCCACCATCCTCAGCTCATCTTCTCCCCTCACTGGCGTAGTTGCATTGTGCAGCAGTCTTGTCCGAGTTCTTCTTCCAAACATCAGTTCTGACGGACACTTTCCCGTTGTCCCATATGGTGAGTTCCTATAGTCCCGCATCATATTACAAACAGCCTGATTGAGCAACATGCACCATAGTTCATTCCGTTGCAGCACCTTCTTTAGGCTCCCCATGAATCTCTCGATCATGCTGTTTGCTTATTGCCATACTGGCATTATCTTCCTGTGCTGTATGCCCCTGTGTTCCATGAATAGGGAGAATTCAACACTGCTGAATGGTGGTCCATTATCCGATTTCAACACTTCAGGTATGCCCCGCTCTGAGAAGATGTCCAGTTCCGGTATTACTGAGCTAGCCGACGTTGGCACCAGCAACTGCACAAAAGGAAATCACTAGAACTCGTCCATGACAACCATCCAGTACTTGTTCTCTTTGAATGGTCCCAAGAAATCGCAGTTCATTAATTCGAAGTGGTTCTGCAGATGCTTTGACAGTGATGGCAGGTGCTGACGGTGAATTCCACTATTTCATCTAATGATGGGAATCACATGGTTTCCCTTATTTGCTGCTTGGCAGCTACAACTCCCCTATTCCCTCCATGCGCTAGCTGAACGACAGATTTATGAAGACTTTTTGGGTAGACTATTCAATGTCCTTGCATCACAAGCACATCTGCTGATATCGAGAGTTCCTCATGTACCCGCTTGACTGCAGCTAGCTCCATTGTGTCTCCCATGGGGTCTCTTCACTATTCATTGGGCCCTTCTCTCCACCTTCCAGAATTTATAAGCTCTCTTATTGTCTCTCACAGAGAATCCTGTTGAGTGTGTTCCTGCAGCGTCTTGTCCATGATCACATTCCGAGTTCCTTGTGTGAGAAAGTTGACATATTCTTCTGCCAGCAACAATTCCATCGTGGCATTAGGCAGGGAGTCTGCAGGGTTATATTCCTTGCCAGGCGTGTGTAGCATAGTGAAATCAAAGTCCTGCAGTCGTAAGCCCCACCTTTCTATGTGTGGGGCATCTTGCAGTGTGGGTTTCCATAGATAGTCACTAACGCCTGATGGTCAGTGACAATGGTTAAAGCCTTTCCCAGGATAAACATTTGAAAGTGCTAACAGGCCTATACGCCTGCTAGCACCTAATTTTCTGGCTGTGAATACATTGTTTTCACCTCTGATAGCGTCTTGCCGGCATACGCAACCACCAGTCTTGGTGTTTCTGGTCTGGTCGATGCTGCGCCAAAATGGCTGCCAGTCCTACTGGGCTAGCATCAACTGTTCGTTCTGTGCACAGTTCAGGATTGAAGAATGCTACGTGTTCTGCTGACGCTTTGTTCTGTTTGATCTGTACAAAGGCTCTCTGGCACTCTTGAGTCCACTGAAAGGCATGCCCCTGTTTGGTGAGTTCTCTGAGTGGGGCGCTGATGATGGCAAAGCCACGCAGATATCTACTGAAAAAACTTGCCATTCCCAGGAACTATCTGACATCACTCACGTCCTCCAGTGGCGTGATCCCCATAATGGCAGCCACCTTGCTCGGGTCAGGACTCATCCCTCTTTGTGAGAATATATGCACAAAGAACTTGAGGTGTGCCTTGTGGAACTTGCACTTTTCGCGATTCAGCGTTGGACCTGTTTCCGTTAACGCAGCGCTCACCTTGTGCAGTGCTTCATCATGCTCCTCTGGGGGGCCCCGAACACTAGAATGTCGTCGCTGTAATTGAAACAGTTTTTGATGTGACGAATTACTTTTCTTATGCTCTCCTGAAATATCTCCACCAACGAAGATATATCAAAACAGAGTCTTTTATATCTGAAAAGCCTGACATGCGTGGCAAAGGTGGAGTTATATTGTGAATGCTTGTCTATCTTTATCTGATGGTACCCATTATTGAGGTCAAGCTTTGAGAAAATCTGGGCTTCATTCAGTAGACTGATCATGTTGTCAGGATGCATTCCGGGATGTCTCTCGCAACCAATTGCTTTGTTTGCCTGTCTCATATCGACACATATCCGGATTGCACCAGGTGTGCCTTTTTTGGGAACATCAACTATGTGTCAGACCAAGGAAGCACTTGAAATGGAGCGACTTGCCTCGTCGTGTAGATGACGAAATCTTCCAAATAATGTACCTGTCTGGCTATTAGAAATAACAACCAGAATGGTCTATTACTGGAAAGACAGGACACCAATGACCCAGGCGCCGTAGAAGTGTAGACACGGTATACAGGAGGACACACCACCAGCTGAAAACAAGGCAAGTATCAGACTTTGCATAGACAAGTAAGCCAATACAAAACAGCATACACGGAATACCACTAACCTGCTAACTCAGGTAAGAAAGTTTTAACCGGCTGGTAATGCAGGCACCTGCAGTCTAAGCAAAGAATACGGCAATGAATCACTTATCAACAAGCATCAACAGAATAACTAGGAGTCCCTAATTACACTCATAGTCTTACCATGTTGGACTCCTGTCCAGTGGTAACAAGGGTCCGGAGGGGCAGAGGAAGTTCGTGGCAAATCCTTAGTTGCGAGACAGAAGACAAGCAAACAACCCACAACGTACACCTGTGGAAGTCTCTAGTCTGTGTACTTGTGAGGGACGAAAGCAAGGAAGTTCAAAGTTCAAAGTTAAAAAAAAACCAAGACGGAACAAAATCTTTCAAAGCAAGGTAGCAGCGTGGAAGCAATCCAAGGCACAGTCCAATAACAATCCAATGTCGTGCAGGGAGCGAGCAATGCAGACCAAATCAGTATCCAAAGCAATATCCAATGTCAGGCCAATGTCGAGCAGGGAGCGGGCAGTGCAGACCCATTCAGGATCCAAGGCAAAACAGGGACGGTCCGTGGTCAAGAGGGGGAAGGCAACCAGATCAAAGGCAAATTCAAAAGAGCAACCGAAGCAGTCCGAAGTCAAAACAGGGAGGACCAGAAAACTGAGATCAGGAAACAGGAATCAATGAATCAGAAAACAGGAAATCCGAATCCGAAACGCCCCCGAAGAAAGTTCAGAAGCGCCGGTGAGTGTACAGGGAGGAGCTTATGAAGAGGGTATCACATGACTTGGTTTGCGTGATACCGTCGCAGCAGGACGAGTGCTCCTGTAGTGTAGAGGAAGCCAGCGTTGCCAGGCTACCTTCCAGGCACCGCGATGCATCCGGGGTAAGTGAAGTATTCGACTGCTTGGATACACCTTTGTTTTGTGCTGAAGGCTTTGATCGCGGATGCGCCGGTGAGCAACTGGTGACGCCGTGCTTTCTTTCCCAGCTAACAGACTGGAAGGGCAGAGAGATCTAACAGTATCCTCCCCCAAAGAGGCCCTCACCCTTCAGGCAGACCAGAACTGGGACACTAGAGCTGGAGCATGTATATTACACGCCGGTTCCCAGGTACGATCCTCCGGACCATACCCCTTCCAATCTACTAGGTAAAACCGTCTACCTCTGCGTATGTGTGTGCCCAAAACAGCGTTCACTTCATATTCATCTGAACCATGAACTCTATTAGGAAGCAGGTGAGATGGAAGCCTGGTAGAAGGATGGCAAGGTTTAACAAGAGAAACATGAAACACCGGATGGATTTTCCAGGTAGACGGGAGTTTCAACCGGACAGCCACTGGATTAATGACTTCCGAAATGACGTACGGCCCTACAAATTTAGGTGTTAAAGCCTTGCGACCCGGTATTCGCAAGTTACTCGTAGACAACCACACCTTGGTACCTGTTATGTATTTCGGAGTCGGAGGCCTATGAGTGTCCACCGTTTCTTTCATTTTCGCCTGAGCTTGGAGTAAATGTTGTCGAACCTTTCTGCGTGTTTCAGACAAATCCCTCACACAAGCCAGAGCTGCGGGGTTATTCAGTGGAAGTTCGAACTGTATAGGAAGGGCTCTAGGATTCATTCCATACATAGCAAAGAACGGAGAAACACCTGTCGCAGTATGCATAGAATAATTATAAGCATATTCGGCAAAGGACAGAAGCGAGACCGAAGAACCTTGAAGCTGACTGATAAGGCAGCGTAGGTATTGTTCCATAGTCGCGTTTACGCGTTCAGTCTGCCCATCGGTTTGTGCGTGATATGCACTGGAGTATCTACCATCAATACCTACGGTAGAGGTTAACGCTTGCCAAAAGAGAGAAGTGAATTGTGAACCCAGATCAGTAATGATGATTGATGGAAGACCAAAAAGCCTGAATACATGCTTCAGAAACAGGCTCGCCAGAATAGGAGCGGTAGGGATTCCTTTGCAAGGAACGAACAAGGCCATCTTCGTGAGATAGTCAATGATAACCCATATCGTGTCATAGCCTTCTACCAGCGGTAGTTCCACAACAAAGTCCATGGAAATCATGGTCCATGGTAGTTCGGGTATGGGCATAGGCCGTAACAAGCCTACTGGTTTGCCATGAAGGGTTTTGCACTGGGCACAAACCGCACAGGTTGACAAATGGTCTGCAACATCTTTTGCCATACATGGCCACCAACACCAACGTTTCAGTAAATCCAGAGTCTTCCGGATACCCGGATGGGCGGCAATAGACGAATCGTGGCACCATTGCATCGCCTGTTGTCTAGTAGGAATATCGGGTAGATAGACCTTCCCATTTTTATAAGGGAGGGACTGCACTATCTCCAACCCCAGAGTGGATATTTCGGTGGGGGAGATGTCTCCACCCAGTCTCGAAGCTTGTCTTTGAAAAATGGTTGGAGGGTACAACCACATACCGCCTGGTTAGGTAAAAGCGGAACCCCATCCATGTTACTGGGCTCAGGACTACCATGGTTACGAGAAAGTGCATCAGCTTTAGAATGGACGGCTCCTGGACGATACAGGATAGTGAAGTTAAACATTGAGAAAAACTCGTGCCAGCGAGCATGCCGAGCTGTAGTACACTTAACGGACTGGACAGGTTCTGAGGTACCCTGCAAATGGTGCCTCCATAACATGAAAGAATCTCTTACTGCCAACAACTCTCGTTCTGTGATAGTGTAATTCCTTTCATATGAGGTGAGTTTCCTGGAATGGTATGCAACCGGGTGAAGACCGTTGGTCTCGGGGCATAATTGCGACAGTATCGCTCCAAGAGCAATACCTGAGGCATCTGCTTCCACAATGTAAGGCCGTGCCTGATTGGGGTGCTGGAGTACAGGTGCAGTAGTGAATGCAGTCTTGAGACTTTCAAACACCTTTTGAGCTTCCCCATTCCAGCGAAAAGGCTTTTTGGAACTGGTCAAAACAGTGAGGGGGGCAGCAATGGTTGAGAAATCCTTTATGAAGTGTCGGTAGAAGTTAGAGAACCCCAGAAAGGACTGAAGCTCTTTCAAGGTCACACTGGTCGGCCACTGTAACACTGCTGATACCTTGGAGGGATTCATTTGCACCCCATGGTTGGTAATGTTGTAACCTAGGAACTCCACCTCCTGTACATGAAATATACACTTTTCCAATTTGGCGAATAAGTGGTTTTCTCTTAATCGCTGCAATACACTGGATACATGTGAAATGTGTGTTTCCAGAGAGGGTGAATAGATCAGAATGTCATCCAGATAAACCACCAGATAACAATCAAGCATATCATGGAACACTTCATTGATGAAGTATTGAAAGGTAGCCGGGGCGTTGCACAGCCCAAAAAGCATCACACAATACTCAAAAAGCCCATATTTGGGTTTGAACGCTGTCTTCCATTCATCTCCCTTTCGAATTCTCACCAGGTTATACGCTCCTCGCAAGTCCAGTTTAGTGAACACCACTGACATCATTTTTATGGATCAACATCCGAGTTGATACAATAAAACGGAGATCAGCGGGAGTGGATATTGATTTCTTATGGTAACCGCTTTCAGAGCCCGATAATCAATACAAGGGCGTAGGTCCCCTCCCTTTTGGGGACAAAAAATAAGGGAGAGGCTGCTGGGGACTTCGATGGGCGAATGAAACCAGTTTATAAGGATTTCTCAATATAGTGCTTTAGGATTAAATCTTTTTTGGGTGTCAGAGAGTATATACGCCCGGATGGTATCTTTGCCCCAGGTACCAGTTCTACCGGACAATCATAAGTCCTGTGGGGTGGCAGAATGTCTGCTACAACTGCATCAAAAACATCCTTGTATTCTTGATATTCCCTTGGTAATATTGTGTTAATAACAGCTCCCACAATGGGAACGGTATCAAGCAAGGCGTGACTAGGTTTCGATGTGTCGGGAGTGCTTTCCAAGCAGTTGTTTTCACAATGATCAGAAAGGAACATCACTTCCCCCGATTCCCAGTCAATTACGGGGTTATGTAACCGTAACCAAGACAGTCCCAATATGCACTTAAGCTGTGGAGCCGCAATGAGATCAAAAGTTATATTATCATTATGCCCACAGCTAATTGTCATTACCAACGTGGCTGTACACTCTGTTACGGGACCTGAAACCAGTGAAGACCCATCAACCGCACTCACGGTTTCAGGAAAAGGTTTAATCACAATAGGCAATCCCAACTCTCGAGCATAATTTTCATCCATATAACAGCCGGTAGCCCCCGAGTCTAGGACAGCCAAGACCTCCTTTAGACCACCTGTGTCAGAAGAGAGGGTAGCCGAGAGGTAATATGGGGTGGAAGAATTAGAGTCCATGGAAGAAATGCCTGGCAGCTGGACCCCTTCTACTGCAGAGCTTTGGCGTTTCCCTGCTTCTTAGCTGGTTTCCTGGGACAAACACGCAGAAAATGATCTGAGGCCCCGCAATAGAAACACAATCCGTTCTTCCGCCTGTGTTCTCTCGTCTCAGCGGAGAGAGGTCCCGTAATACACCTATTTGCATAGGTTCCGAAGAACTAGACGTAGGAGCGGGGGGTGAAAAGGACATGGGAGGAACAGTTCATTTTTCCCCTTTTCTTTCCGCTCGTCTTGAATCGATTTGTAACACCAAATCAAGAAGTTCAGGGAAGGTATTTGGCACAACCGGAACAGTAGCCAGGGTATCTTTCAGGGGTTCCGAAAGGCCTTTGTAAAACAGTGATGCCTTCTTATCTTCAGGCCATCCGGTCTCTGCCACAAGTTGATTGAACTTGGCCAAATATGCAAGAAGGGACATATCCCCTCGCTTGAGGCCAAGTAACTCTAGATCCGTAGCTTGAGTAGCATAACGTGTATCAAACACACGACTCATTGCATCGATCAAGGCGTCACAATTGTACAGCAAATGACTGCCATCCTCTAGCAATGGGTTAGCCCAGGCAGCCGCGGTACCACCCAAATGGGACAGCAAAAAGGTGGCCTTAGTCGTAGAGTCAGGAAAGGAAGCAGGTCTACAGAGGAAATGCAACCTGCATTGATTCAAAAAGGTCCTTTAGGATTTAGGATCTCTGTTGAATCGTTCTGGGGGCGCCAATGGGAACTGTGCCGTCATGTACACTGGCCCAGCCCCTGGTGCCGGCGGTCTTACACCTGACCCAGATGCCATGTCAGACGGTGGTAGTTGTGCGCCTGGGGATTGCATTCCCGCTTGTAGCTCATCCATCCGTCCTTGGGTGACGGAATGGCCAGCCGTCATATCGTTACGAAGGTGGGCCACAAATTGCAAGATAGTGGCCAAGGTCTCGCTCGCATCCATGATTTAAAGGCTTCTGAATCTGTCAGACCAAGGAAGCACTTGAAATGGAGCGACTTGCCTCGTCGTGTAGATGATGAAGTCTTCCAAATAATGTACCTGTCTGGCTATTGGAAATAACAACCAGAATGGTCTATTACTGGAAAGACAGGAGACCGATGACCCAGGCGCCGTAGAAGTGTAGACACGGTATACAGGAGGACACACCACCAGCTGAAAACAAGGCAAGTATCAGACTTTGCATAGACAAGTAAGCCAATACAAAACAGCATACACGGAATACCACTAACCTGCTAACTCAGGTAAGAAAGTTTTAACCGACTATTAATGCAGGCACCTGCAGTCTAAGCAAAGAATACGGCAATGAATCACTTATCAACAAGCATCAACAGAATAACTAGGAGTCCCTAATTACACTCATAGTCTTACCATGTTGGACTCCTGTCCAGTGGTAACAAGGGTCCGGAGGGGCAGAGGAAGTTCGTGGCAAATCCTTAGTTGCGAGGCAGAAGACAAGCAAACAACCCACAAAGTACACCTGTGAAAGTCTCTAGTCCGTGTACTTGTGAGGGACGAAAGCAAGGAAGTTCAAAGTTCAAAGTTAAAAAAAACCAAGACGGAACAAAATCTTTCAAAGCAAGGTAGCAGCGTGGAAGCAATCCAAGGCACAGTCCAATAACAATCCAATGTCGTGCAGGGAGCGAGCAATGCAGACCAAATCAGTATCCAAAGCAATATCCAATGTCAGGCCAATGTCGAGCAGGGAGCGGGCGGTGCAGACCAATTCAGGATCCAAGGCAAAACAGGGACGGTCCGTGGTCAAGAGTGGGAAGACAACCAGATCAAAGGCAAATTCCAAAGAGCAACCGAAGCAGTCTGAAGTCAAAACAGGGAGGACCAGAAAACTGAGATCAGGAAACAGGAATCAATGAATCAGAAAACAGGAAATCTGAATCCGAAACATCACCGAAGAAAGTTCAGAAGCGCTGGTGAGTGTACAGGGAGGAGCTTATGAAGAGGGTATCACATGACTTGGTTTGCGTGATACCGTCACAGCAGGACAAGTGCTCCTGTAGTGTAGACGACGCCAGCGTTGCCAGGCTACCTTCCAGGCACCGCGATGCAACCGGGGTAAGTGAAGTATTCGACTGCTTGGATACACCTTTGTTTTGCGCTGAAGGCTTTGATCGCGGATGCGCCGGTGAGCAACTGGTGACGCCGTGCTTTCTTTCCCAGCTAACAGACTGGAAGGGCAGAGAGATCTAACAGTATCCTCCCCCAAAGAGGCCCTCACCCTTCACGCAGACCAGAACTGGGACACTAAAGCTGGAGCATGTATATTACACGCCGGTTCCCAGGTACGATCCTCCGGACCATACCCCTTCCAATCTACTCGGTAAAACCGTCTACCTCTGCGTATCCATGTGCCCAAAATAGCGTTCACTTCATATTCATCTGAACCATGAACTCTATTAGGAAGCGGGCGAGATGGAAGCCTGGTAGAAGGATGGCAAGGTTTAACAAGAGAAACATGAAACACCGGATGGATTTTCCAGGTAGACGGGAGTTTCAACCGGGCAGCCACTGGATTAATGACTTCCGAAATGTCATACGGCCCTACAAATTTAGGTGTTAAAGCCTTGCGACCCGGTATTCGCAGGTTACGCGTAGACAACCACACCTTGGTACCTGTTATGTATTTCGGAATCAGAGACCTATGAGTGTCCGCCGTTTCTTTCATTTTCGCCTGAGCTTGGAGTAAATGTTGTCGAACCTTTCTGCGTGTTTCAGACAAATCCCTCACACAAGCCAGAGCTGCGGGGTTATTCAGTGGAAGTTCGAACTGTATAGGAAGGGCTCTAGGATTCATTCCATACATAGCAAAGAACGGAGAAACACCTGTCGCAGTATGCATAGAATCGTTATAAGCATATTCGGCAAAGGACAGAAGCGAGACCCAAGAACCTTGAAGCTGACTGATAAGGCAGCGTAGGTATTGTTCCATAGTCGCGTTTACGCGTTCAGTCTGCCCATCGATTTGTGGGTGATATGCACTGAAGTATCTACCATCAATACCTAGGGTAGAGGTTAACGCTTGCCAAAAGAGAGAAGTGAATTGTGAACCCCGATCAGTACTGATGATTGATGGAAGACCAAAACGCCTGAATACATGCTTCAGAAACAGGCTCGCCAGAATAGGAGCTGTAGGGATTCCTTTGCAAGGAACGAACAAGGCCATCTTCGTGAGATAGTCAATGATAACCCATATCGTGTCATAGCCTTCCACCAGCGGTAGTTCCACAACAAAGTCCATGGAAATCATGGTCCATGGTAGTTCGGGTATGGGCATAGGCTGTAACAAGCCTACTGGTTTGCCATGAAGGGTTTTGCACTGGGCACAAACCGCACAGGTTGACAAATGGTCCGCAACATCTTTTGCCATACATGGCCACCAACACCAACGTTTCAGTAAATCCAGAGTCTTCCGGATACCCGGATGGGCGGCAATAGACGAATCGTGGCACCATTGCATCGCCTGTTGTCTAGTAGGAATATCGGGTAGATAGACCTTCCCATTTTTATAAGGGAGGGACTGCACTATCTCCAACCCCAGAGTGGATATTTCCGTGGGGGAGATGTCTCCACCCAGTCTCAAAGCTTGTCTTTGAAAAACGGTTGGAGGGTACAACCACATACCACCTGGTTAGCTAAAAGCGGAACCCCATCCATGTTACTGGGCTCAGGACTACCATGGTTACGAGAAAGTGCATCAGCTTTAGAATGGAGGGCTCCTGGACGATACAGGATAGTGAAGTTAAACATTGAGAAAAACTCGTGCCAGCGAGCATGCCGAGCTGTAGTACACTTAACGGACTGGACAGGTTCTGAGGTACCCTGCAAATGGTGCCTCCATACCATGAAAGCATCTCTTACTGCCACCAACTCTCGTTCTGTGATAGTGTAATTCCTTTCATATGAGGTGAGTTTCCTGGAATGGTATGCAACCGGGTGAAGACCGTTGTCTCGGGGCATAATTGTGACAGTGTCGCTCCAAGAGCAATACCTGAGGCATCTGCTTCCACAATGTAAGGCCGTGCCGGATAGGGGTGCTGGAGTACAGGTGCAGTAGTGAATGCAGTCTTGAGACTTTCAAACGCCTTTTGAGCTTCCCCATTCAAGCGAAAAGGCTTCTTGGAACTGGTCAAAACCGTGAGGGGGGCAGCAATGGTTGAGAAATCCTTTATGAAGCGTCGGTAGAACTTAGAGAACCCCAGAAAGGACTGAAGCTCTTTCAAGGTCACAGTGGTCAGCCACTGTAACACTGCTGATACCTTGGAGTGACTCATTTGCACCCCATGGTTGGTAATGTTGTAACCTAGGAATTCCACCTCCTGTACATGAAATATACACTTTTCCAATTTGGCGAATAAGTGGTTTTCTCTTAATCGCTGCAATACACTGGATACATGTGAAATGTGTGTTTCCAGAGAGGGTGAATAGATCAGAATGTCATCCAGATAAACCACCAGATAACGATCAAGCATATCATGGAACACTTCATTGATGAAGTATTGAAAGGTAGCCGGGGCGTTGCACAGCCCAAAAGGCATCACACAATACTCAAAAAGCCCATATTTGGTTTTGAACGCGATCTTCCATTCATCTCCCTTTCGAATTCTCACCAGGTTATACGCTCCTCGCAAGTCCAGTTTAGTGAACACCACTGAACCTCCGAGTTGATCCAATAAAACGGAGATCAGCGGGAGTGGATATTGATTTCTTATGGTAACCGCGTTCAGAGCCCGATAATCAATACAAGGGCGTAGGTCCCCCTCCCTTTTGGGGACAAAAAATAAGGGAGAGGCTGCTGGGGACTTCGATGGGTGAATGAAACCAGTTTCTAAGGATTTCTCAATATAGTGCTTTAGGATTAAATCTTCTTTGGGTGTCAGAGAGTATATACGCCCGGATGGTATCTTTGCCCCAGGTACCAGTTCTACCGGACAATCATAAGTCCTGTGGGGTGGCAGAATGTCTGCTACAACTGCATCAAAAACCTCCTTGTATTCTTGATATTCCCTTGGTAATATTGTGTTAATAACAGCTCCCACAATGGGAACGGTATCAAGCAAGGCGTGACCAGGTTTTGATGTGTCGGGAGTGCTTTCCAAGCAGTTGTTTTCACAATGATCAGAAAGGAACATCACCTCCCCCGATTGCCAGTCAATTACGGGGTTATGTAACCGTAACCAAGACAGTCCCAATATGCACTTAAGCTGTGGAGCCGCAATGAGATCAAAAGTTATATTTTCATTATGCCCACAGCTAATTGTCATTACCAACGTGGCTGTACACACTGTTACGGGATCTGAAACCAGTGAAGACCCATCAACCACACTCACGGTTTCAGGAAAAGGTTTAATCACAATAGGCAATCCCAACTCTCGAGCATAATTTTCGTCCATATAACAGCCGGAAGCCCCCGAGTCTAGGACAACCAAGACCTCCTTTAGACCACCTGTGTCAGAAGAGAGGGTAGCCGAGAGGTAATATGGGGTGGAAGAATTAGAGTCCATGGAAGAAATGCCTGGCAGCTGGACCCCTTCTACTGCCGAGCTTTGGCGTTTCCCTGCTTCTTAGCTGGTTTCTTGGGACAAACACGCAGAAGATGATCTGAGGCCCCGCAATAGAAACACAATCCGTTCTTCCACCTGTGTTCTCTTGTCTCAGCGGAGAGAGGTCCCGTAATACACCTATTTGCATAGGTTCCGAAGGACTAGACGTAGGAGCGGGGGTTGAAAAGGACGTGGGAGGAACAGTTTGTTTTTCCCCTTTTCTTTCCGCTCGTCTTGAATCGATTTGTAACACCAAATCAAGAAGTTCAGGGAAGGTATTTGGCACAACCGGAACAGTAGCCAGGGTATCTTTCAGGGGTTCCGAAAGGCCTTTGTAAAACAGTGATGCCTTCTTATCTTCAAGCCATCCGGTCTCTGCCACAAGTTGATTGAACTTGGCCAAATATGCAAGAAGGGACATATCCCCTTGCTTGAGGCCAAGTAACTCTAGATCCGTCGCTTGAGTAGCATAACGTGTATCAAACACACGACTCATTGCATCGATCAAGGCGTCACAATTGTACAGCAAATGACTGCCATCCTCTAGCAATGGGTTAGCCCAGGCGGCCGCTGTACC
The DNA here is from genome assembly GCF_040938575.1 of Ambystoma mexicanum. Lineage (NCBI taxonomy): Eukaryota > Metazoa > Chordata > Amphibia > Caudata > Ambystomatidae > Ambystoma > Ambystoma mexicanum. Next base: position 680,065,518 of record NC_090931.1, on the reverse strand, counting down.
ACCCAAATGGGACATCAAAAAGGCGGCCTTAGTCGTAGAGTCAGGAAAGGAAGCAGGTCTACAGAGGAAATGCAACCTGCATTGATTCAAAAAGGTCCTTTAGGATTTAGGATCTCTGTTGAATCGTTCTGGGGGCGCCAATGGGAACTGTGCCGTCATGTACACTGGCCCAGCCCCTGGTGCCAGCGGTCTTACACCTGACCCAGATGCCATGTCAGACGGTGGTAGTTGTGCGCCTGGGGATTGCATACCCGCTTGTAGCTCATCGATCCGTCGTTGGGTGACGGAATGGGCAGCAGTCATATCGTTACGAAGGTCGGCCACTAATTGGAATGGTCTATTACTGGAAAGACAGGAGACCGATGACCCAGGTGCCGTAGAAGTGTAGACACGGTATATAGGAGGACACACCACCAGCTGAAAACAAGGCAAGTATCAGACTTTGCATAGACAAGTAAGCCAATACAAAACAGCATACACGGAATACCGCTAACCTGCTAAATCAGGTAAGAAAGTTTTAACCGGCTGGTAATGCAGGCACCTGCAGTCTAAGCAAAGAATACGGCAATGAATCACTTATCAACAAGCATCAACAGAATAACTAGGAGTCCCTAATTACACTCATAGTCTTACCGTGTTGGACTCCTGTCCAGTGGTAACAAGGGTCCGGAGGGGCAGAGGAAGTTCGTGGCAAATCCTCAGTTGCGAGGCAGAAGACAAGCAAACAACCCACAACGTACACCTGTGGAAGTCTCTAGTCCGTGTACTTGTGAGGGACGAAAGCAAGGAAGTTCAAAGTTCAAAGTTTAAAAAAAACCAAGACGGAACCAAATCTTTCAAAGCAAGGTAGCAGCGTGGAAGCAATCCAAGGCAAAGTCCAATAACAATCCAATGTCATACAGGGAGCGAGCAATGCAGACCAAATCAGTATCCAAAGCAATATCCAATGTCATGCCAATGTCGAGCAGGGAGCGGGCAGTGCAGACCAATTCAGGATCCAAGGCAAAACAGGGACGGTCCGTGGTCAAGAGGGGAAAGGCAACCAGATCAAAGGCAAATTCCAAAGAGCAACCAAAGCAGTCCGAAGTCAAAACAGGGAGGACCAGAAAACTGAGATCAGGAAACAGGAATCAATGAATCAGAAAACAGGAAATCCGAATCCGAAACGCCACCGAAGAAAGTTCAGAAGCGCCGGTGAGTGTACAGGGAGGAGCTTATGAAGACGGTATCACATGACTTGGTTTGCGTGACACCGTCACAGCAGGACGAGTGCTCCTGTAGTGTAGAGGACGCCAGCATTGCCAGGCTACCTTCCAGGCACCACGATGCATCCGGGGTAAGTGAAGTATTCGACTGCTTGGATACACCTTTGTTTTGCGCTGAAGGCTTTGATCGCGGATGCGCCGGTGAGCAACTGGCGACGCCGTGCTTTCTTTCCCAGCTAACTGGAAGGGCAGAGAGATCTAACACTATGTGAGACACTCGGGGGATAGGGCCGCTGACTAACTCAATTATGTCCTGTTCGAGCAGTCCTTGTATCTCTTTCTCCACCTGTGCTTGAAGGTGAAAAGGTATCCTCCTAGGGTGTTGGGCGACAGGAGTGACAGACTCGTCAATATGCAGTGTAATTGGGTCTCCTTTGAGCCACCCCAGACCAGTGAAATGCATTGGGAAAGTCTGAACAACTAAGTTGTCATGTCGCATAGCCTACGTTAATGCTGCTATCACCATTTTGAGAGCAGTAGGGCAACATAGCAGATTGCTCCCAGGAACTTCACCCTGTAATACGTGCAGCTCAGTGTGGGCATGTTTTCCTTTGTACTAGAGAGTCATGGAGACCTTTCTGTGGTTGCGAACGGGGCCCTTTGCTCCCCATTGGAATATCCTCAGCTCAGATGGAACCAGACGTGGAGGATTCACCATCTTCTTATATTCTTAGATGCATATGATGTTGAGAGTGGCAGCTGTGTCGACTACGAAGTTCGCTAGATGATCCCCTATCACCATGTTGAAGTCACTCTCGGGTAATGATGTCACTGCGTTCATGTATGAGTAGTCGCACAGTGCTCTTTCTTCCAGGATACGTGGCAACTGAGACCTTCTTGTGATTTGGAATACATATCTCACAGCATCTCTCCGGGTATCAGTGACTCTTCTGGGCACGGCGCTGCATATAGGTTGTTCCTGCCTCATGGTGGTATAGTTGGGCCCTGGAGCTCCATGTGATTTTCCCTACCACAGATGGTGCATTTTTGTCCAAACGCCGGACACTTCACGCCTGGATCATGTGGAAACAGAAGTCTGCAGTGATAGCACCTGCCTGTGGACATATACTTTCTTGTGAGGCTGCCTCTAGCGTAGCGATTGCGGCCTCCTGGGGTCACCTGATATATTTGCTGCTTTGCAAGTCCCTTGTTACTTTCCACTTGAGTAGTCTGCATATCGGCACGCACTTCGGTCCTGGCCATCTGCAATATGGTGTTCAGAGGAAGTGCTCTTGCAGTAGCCTCTTCCTGAGTGACGAAGATAGGCAGCCACCAATGATCTGGAGGCATATTGCTTCTTCATTCGAGAACTTGTGGAACTCGCAGTGCGCCACCAGCTTGTGAAGCCTGGTCGCAAATGCATCCATGGTCTTTCCTGTGAGTTGACATGCAGTGTTGAATGTGTGCCTTTTCATGGTCAATGTTTCGTTGTGGATCAAAAGAGGCACACAATGCCTCCTTCAGGCCAGCATAGGTTTTGACATCCTCTGGCAGGAAAGTGGGAATGAGATCTTGCACATCGTCTCCCACGAGGTTTACCAGTAATCTTCTTGCAAATCGATTGGGTGCATTTTCATCATGAGCCTCCAGATAACTTTCAAATCAGCGCAGCCATCTCTTCTAGCGTGGTCCAAGAGATCCTGCATGTCAAATGGTACTGGTCTGCGAAATGAGCTTGCATCCGGCATGTTGTCTTCATAGCACTCTCCTTGCTCCTGGTCCTGCGTCAACATCTTGGAGGCAAAATGCAGCAGTACACTTGTCGTGCCTCACAGGGGGAGGAGAGAAAAAAAGGAATTTTATATGTATATATATATATATGTATATTTTGTGTTTGGTGCAGTTTGAGGTCGCATCTCCTATCCCATGCACGTTCTCATTGTCCTACCAGTGTGGAATACCGTTGCACGAGGGTGCCCTGAGGGAAAAAATAAACAAACAGAGAGCCGGAATGCGTGTCTAAACTCTTTATTCTTCTTTGCGTTAATTGCCGAGCTCGAGAAGCGAGTCTCGTGTATGTGTCACGGTCCTGGACCCTGATTGGAAGCTAGTGACTGCAACAGTATTGAGCCAGGCTCCAATAACCGTGTCTTTGGAAGACACGACATCAAGACAATTTTTTTCTATCAGTTAATTCATGCCAGTATCACTGTAATCCTTTGTCATACAGTTATCAGTACAATAATATCGGAAACGTTTTTGCTGTAAAAAAAATACCAGATGAAAGCATTTCTGGGTCACTCACAAAGCGTTAAAAATGATAACGTCGACCCCTTTAGAAACCGTTAGGGACACCTTGGGAGATCGCTATAGGCGTGGAGGAAGATGGCCACGTGAACGTCGCTCTCTCTCTCTCTCTCTCTCTGACACGGAATAAACAGGCTTCATCACGGCCACAAGAGAAAGCCTCCATTCTTGGGAGGAGATGGAGGAAGAAATTGAGGGGCAGCCGGTGCAGAATACCTTATGTGAACTGGTGATGTGAACCGCCCTGTTTTTCTTCTTTGTTTAAGGCAGTGTGACTGACCTGCCTTCTTTTGTCTTGCATCTTCATTGGCTGTTGAGTGCCTTCTTCTGGGCAACTGGGGACCGGCAGTCTTTAGCCGGCACCCTCTCTAACGGCCCACTCCTAAAGCCCCTGTCTGCTTCCTGTCCGCTACCAGGATGCTACTTTGAATGCACCAAGGCACCAGGCCTTTCAATAATGTTGCCACCACACTCTTCTAAGAAGTATGGACTGCCTTGACACTCACACCCCCATAACCATTGGTTAGTTCCTTCCTTTCCGGACTCGCCTGTATCCCCTTTTAGAAAGTCCAAAAGGGGGTACTCGCCTGTACCCCCTTTTGGACTTTCACTCTCCCTCTCTACTTGTTTCTCACATGTTCACACTCTGTATTGCATTGCGTTTTTACCCTTTACTTGCATCTGAACCCAATTGTAAATTCACTTCTTGCTGTTTCTTACTTCTGGTTTTTAAAAGTCAAATCTTACTGTTTTTGCTTTTGGTTTAAAAGTCAAATCTTGCTGTTTTTGCTTTTGGGTTAAAAGTCAAATCTTGCTGTACTCTGCTAACTTGCTATGCACTTTCCTTGTAATCTGTTGCTTCTCTGCAACTTGCTGGCCCAGTGACATCACCAATCTCTTTGTTCCACTCCTACATGCCTTTCCCCATCCCTTTCTCCCTCCTTTTCACGCTACCACTGCCATGGCGCTTTCTGTTTCTCCTATCTTTTCCAACTGCTTCTCCATTGACTATCCTCCCCTTCTCACTAAGTCTGCTAGGAAGAAGTTCAAAAGGGATATATTGGCCTCCAACCCTGGTTTCCCTATTGCTGACACTTATTCCAGTGCTTCCGCCAGACAAACACTCACTGACATCCTCTTTGTCGTTCCTTCGCCAGATCTATGGACTCTTCATATGATCTCTGTGCTCTGACCTGTCTCCTCTCTCCCATTAATGTGGCGCCCGATGGGAAGCTCTCATGCCTCCCTTCATCTCCTCTAAAGTCATCATTAATGTCTACTTTAACGGCACTGTCATGGTCCAAGGACCCCAGGCCAATCTCCTCCTGTTTGACAGGTGTTTCCCTCACCTCATCAATTTCCTTTCATCTCCTGCTGTCTCTCCCTGTCCCCCATTGGCTACCTTGCCCTCCCTTACCTCCTTCTCTGCCCCACCTCGGGCTCCTTCCTCACCTCCGCAGGACATACCTCTGATTTGTGCCCCTCCCCGGAAGGTCTTTAAGGCTGGCAATCTCCTTCATTTAGCCACTCTCAACTCTCGCTCTGCTGTCAAACACTCCTCTGACATCTGCCACCTCGTGGAAGAACTTGCCATTGATGTCCTCGGTCTTACTGAGACATGTTCACGGCCAGCTCTGTCACAAGCTTTGACACTCTCCTCCCTGATGGCTACAAGATCCTCTCTGCACCCAGATCCACCCGGTCTGCAGGGGGTGTATCCCTGATCTTTCCTGAATGGATCCCTGCTTCTATCATTCCCATGCAGACATACTCGTCTTCTGAATGCCTTGTCTGCAGGCTCTCTCTCTCTCCTAGCCACTGTCTTACGATGGCTACTTTCTACCGGCCACCTAGTCAGATCACCTCTTTTCTCTCTGAGTGGGCGGGCCTCTCCTCCTCCCTCCTGGCCTCAACCTTTCAACTCCTCCTTCTTGGTGACCTCAATATCCATCTTGACACTCCTTGTTCCTCCTCTGTACTCTTCTGTGACCTCTGTGACTTGCTCTCCCTTTCTATCCTCCCTTCTGGCCCAACTCACTCTGCAGGGCACACACTTCACATCTTGATCTCATCTGACCTTCCCCTCTCCATCCCTCTGACCACTCCTCTCTCCTGGAGCGATCACTCCCTCCTCTCCTCTCATCTCCCCCTCCCTGCCCCCCAGGCCAAGTCTACCCCAACACTGCTACCTACCTTCTCAGACATCGGCCCATGAAGCGTGTGTCACTGGATGCTTTCGCCACCACATTCTCTCTCCCCTCCGCCACCTCTGGCTGACTCAATTCCTGACATAGCCTTGTCCATGCTCTACTCTTCTTTTTCTGATACTCTTGTTGCTCTTGCCCCTGTCATGAGGATCCGGTAAAGCCCAAAGCTAAATGCAATTCTTGGTATGACTCTGACCTCGCTACACTTAAACATAGGTGTAGGGCGGCTGAGAGGAAACAGAGGGCTTCTTGTTCATCTGACAAACTGGCCTGTCACCTGCTCCAAAGGCAATACCGACTCTCTGTCCACACTAAGAGAACCCACATCCAAGCCTGTGTCTCTGAAGCATCTAACAACTCTGCCAAACTCTTTAAATCTGCAAGGAGCTGGCCAACCCTGCTGCAGGTCCTTTGCACGGCCCTTGCCTCTCACTTCATTTAAAAAACACAGGAGATCCTGTCTACCCTCTTCTTCCTTCCCCCTCCTCTGGCCTCTCCTTCTGTGAACTCTGGCCCTCCTTCAGCTACCCCCCCACCCTCATTCTCCTCCTTTCCTCTTTTCTCCCCTGATGAGGTCGCTAGATAAGTCTGATCTATGAAAGTCTCGTCAAAACAGGTTCATCCCTGTTCTTCTAAAACCATAAAATACCATATTGACACGCCCGCTCCTGCCCTGGCCGACCTCTGCAACCTCTTCTTTGCCTCTGGAGCCTTCCCCTCCCCTCTGGAGCACTCTCTTGTGCATCCTCTTCTCAGGAAACTCACAGCTGATCCTTCTTCACTGGCTAACTATCGCCCAATTTCCATTACTCTTTTTCTGGGCAAACTCCTGGAAAAGCTGGCCATCTTCCAGCTTAACCTCCACTGAAATTCTGTTGGCTGTATCCATCGCCATCAGTCTGGCTTTAGAGCTGCCAGAAGCATGGAAACTGCTCTCCTGAACATCCATGAAGATTTGCTCTCCAACCTTGACTCTAACATTCCCTCTGTCCTCATCCTACTTGATCTCTCTTCTGCATTTGACACGGTCAACCATACCATCCTGCTAAACCGTCTCTGTGACAACCTTGTCATCACTGATCAGGTTCTGGCCTGGTTAACCTTTTTCCTCTCTGATCGACCCTCCCACGTACAACTTGGGTCCTTCCTTTCCTCTATCTCTCTCTCTCCCTGCAGTGTTCCCCAGGGGTCCAACCTCTCACCCAGGCTCTTTAACCAATACCTGGCAACTCTCGCCCACCGCATTGCCATTTTCTGCTCAAATCTCCACTGCTATGCTGACGACATTCAACTCATTTTCAGGCTTCCCTCTGCCTTCTCTTCTCCTTCTCTCATCTCTGACTGCCTATCTGCCATTCAGGATTGCTGTGCCGCCAATGATCTCTGCCTGAACACCAGCAAGACTGAGATCCTCCTCATCGGCACACATTCACCTTCCTTTCCTGTCACTCTCTGGCCGGCCTCCCTTGGCCCTCCTCCTACCCCCACCTGCGAGGCCAAGAACCTTGGGGTAATCTTTGACTCCACGTTTTCTTTCTCTGCCCACATCTCTGTCTGAAAAAAGTCAAACTTCCTACTGCACCTCCTCAGAGGTATTCTGCCTTTCCTCTCCTTCCCCCAGAAGCTCACTGTCTCTCGAGCCCTGGTTCTCTCAAGGTTGGACTATTGCAACAGCCTCTTTCTAAATGTACCTGTCTCTACTCTCCGCCCTTTGCAACTTATCCAGAGGGTATGTATGTAAATATGTGCTCTATAAAGCCTTTGGATTAAGGCGCTATATAAATAACACATCATTATCATTAACAGGACTGCAAGACTTGTCCTTGGCCTCAAGCCCTGGCATCGTATCTCTCCAGCCCTGAAATCTCATCACTGGCTCCCAGTGGCTGCAAGGATTAAATTCAAGAACCTCTGCATTGTCAACAAGGCTTTCTGGGGCCTGGGTCCAAAATACCTTCAGCTGTCCCTCCGTAAATACCTTCCCTCTCGAGCCCTTCACTCCTCCACCTCTAACTCCACCTTACTTATAATAGAAGCTTGCCCACAAAACAATACTACGGCGTGCTCCTTGAAACCACTGTCAACGAGGGCTCGCTCCCTTCAAACATTGTATTCATATCTGGCCTAGTGGCAGACCCAGCCTCAGTGACTTGTGCGCACCCAGTCAAACTGTCTATCATGTGTCTAGCACCGGACAAATGCAATCTACTCTTTCTGCCAAGTATGATCAATATGAGCTATCCGTCCATGATACTAAACCACGCCCGCTATTAACTTAAGATTTGCACATATATACCACAACCTGCATTGCTTGATCGCCTTTGTCCGAATAGCACTACCAACCCACGGCGAATTGCGTGTGCATTCGGGCCCAGTTCCATTCTCCTGATGTACAAAATACTCTTTACCATTCTACCCTATGTATCACCAAAAGTATTTGTATTATGAATGTAGCAGCATAGACACTCCATTATCTGTGCTGTGAATGTAGCGTAGACACTCTAATGCCAGTGCTCCTCTGGCTATTATCCACGGTATTAGCACTGTACCATTATATCCACTGTCTCACATAAGCTTTGCCAGACTACTGTATACTGCTAATGCCGTCAGCTCCTTAAGTTTATAACCTCATAACTGTCTACCTTGTTACATGTATTATCTGTAAGGTGCCTACCAATATAAGCATATCTTAAGTTTTTGCAGTCAGTTTACTCTTTATACACCGAATAAGCTTAACTTTGCCCCCTCATTTTATCTGCCTAATGTTTACGTATTATCAGGTTATGCCTGCATGTTTTCATATTATAAATTACTGCTACCCTAAGGCTCACTGTTTTCACTGTCATGCACAAGCATCTGCTGCATTCATCAGCCTTTTGTACCTGAACCACCCTACTGTGGCTTTGACTTTGACTAGCCGAGCTGCGCCAAGCACTGACTGACTGGCGCTTAGCTCTGGCGGACAGCTGCCCAGCACTGGCTGATTGCCATACTCACTATCCTCTCTTGCTGCACTTTAACTTACTTATAGGTGTGCTCTCCAGCCCTTTGCACCATAACTATGCCCAAACGTACTATATTTAACAACACCTATTTACACCTACTCCCATTGTCTACCCTATTGATATTAGGAAAGTTAACGTTTGCCGCAGAATATATTCCAGCTCCCTCACCTCATTCAACCATTGAAAGATCCACCATACCTATGATGGTGACTCTATACACCCCCCCCCCTTTTCTCTGACGAACAATAACGCTCAGCATAGCATAACTACTAGCCACCCCATAGGGACAATGACAGATACCACATCCCGGGCATCCCAACGTTACTTTGCCAGTCTGGATCAATGTCCACCCACATACAACAATCTAAACCCTAGTTCAAGTAAAACCAATCTCCCATGCCATGCTCAACTACGAAACAATGGACTCTGCTCAAGACTGACCAGACTCTACGAGCCCCCAATCAGAACTACTATCAATCCATGTTACGCAAGAGTTCGCCTAGCAAATAAATCTCACACCAGGGAAACATATAATGACTCCACCATCGCACTCAAGCCAAAGACTGATGTGCACTCCACAAAAAGACAACCTCTGCATGAACCTTCATGCCAATTTGGGCATGCCAAAGTAACTAGCCAGTGCAAACCTATGAACCCCTCGCCTAGTAATAACCTCCCAGACATAAAAGGCAGATTAATCAATGCCCGATCCCTTTTAGCACATGCTATCGAGATAGCCGACTTAATAAGGGCCGAAAACTATGATTATTTAGCCATAACAGAGTCTTGGCTTCACACAGCCGCAGGCCATGCCCTCATGCTTGCAGTCCCAGATAATTATAGCTTACTCAGAGCTGATAGAACTGACTCTAGAGGAGGTGGAATAGCCCTTATAGCGAAATCCAACTTAGCCATAAGACTAGACCCTGCACTAGATGTCAAATCATGTGAAATACTTATAGCTAAACTTCCCATCTCTGACTCCCAAAAGTTGACCATCCATCTCGTCTCATCTACAGACTTCCAGGTCCCATTGGTGCATTTGAGGAGGATATCTCGATAATATTATCAGACAACACAAAAACAGCCTCTCAAATACTCCTACTAGGGGATCTCAAACTAGGCTTCAACAACCCTAGTGACCAACAAGCCACAACTATTTCCAATGTGCTCACCGAATTTGGCTTCATCCAAAGGGTGACTCTGCCTACACATAACAAAGGCAGAACGCTAGACTGGGTGGCAGAACTCAACTGTAATGCCTCAATCACCTCCATAACTCCCCAACTATGGACCAACCACTACCTACTATCCATTACCCTTGCAGTCAAAAATCTCACACCCAAAAACATCCTACTAGCTCCCCCTCCCCTGCCTAGGAATAAAAAGAACATCACGGCGGACAAACCTATACCCCTCCTAACACCCGTCCTGAACTCACTGCCTGACAATAGCGACCAAGGGACACTAGTAGAGAAATGTAATAACACGATGTCCAAAGCTTTAGAGATGATTGCCCCATTAAAAATGAGGAGAAGCAAACCCAAAGCTCAATTGAACTCTTGGTTTTCCCCACACCTCAAAACCTTGAGAGCTGAAAAATGAAAATGTGAAGTCACCTGGAGACATCTGCCTAATGAGAAAAACAAGACCAACCTCATCAACATCTCAGCTCATTATAAAAAAGAAATAATTCACACCAAACAAGAATCGTATAACAATAGGATCCTCCAAGCAAACTCTAGTACTAAGGAACCTTTGTAATTTTAAAAGAGATGGACGCCCTCATTCCCAACTGTCTGAAGGATAAACTTTGGTGCTCCAACATACAGAATGCCTTAACTAACAAAATGACCCTTCTTCAGAATAAGATTACTAGCAAAAAAGCAAACATAGACACACCAGCCATCACCCCTACGCATACTACCAAACCTTCTCATTGATTTAGCTTCACAAAAGTCTCTATCCTAGAGTTGAAAAAATCATCCTCTCACTAAAACCATCTAACTGTCAGGGAGACATTTGCCCAGCCCAAATCATCAAAGATGCGCCCAGAGACCTCTCACCGTTCATAACTAAACTAATTATTGCCTCCTTCTCATCGGGTACTATCCCCAGTTATTTAAAACAATCATGGGTCCCACCTCTACTCAAAACACAATCACTAGACCCATCCATACCGACGAACTTCAGGCCCATTACAACAGTTCCCTTTTTACTTAAAATATTAGACCGAGTGGCCTACTTGTAAATACAGGAATACTTTGAGTCCAATCAGCTCCTGAGTTCCCAACAATCGGGTTTCAGGCCTCAACACAGCACTGAAACAGCATTAATAGATCTTAAAACCCAGATCGACGATCTTAGGGACAAAGGGAAAACAGCCTTGCTGCTCCTCCTTGACCTCTCAGCCGCCATCGATTTGGTGGACCATGAAGTACTATGCAATCACCTTGACTCAGCGGCACACTTCACCCAGGATGCCATAGTTTGGATTCAATCATTTTTGAGTAACAGAACTATGAGAGTCTTTTTGCCTTCTGCGGCAGCCAACCCTATTCCCAATACATGTGGAGTGCCGCAGGGTTCCTGCATTTCAGCCACAATGTACAATATATTTACTAAGCCCTTATTCGATGATCTGGACGGTCTGGGTATCACCTTCACTAACTATGCAGATGATACCCAGATCCTAATACCACTTACCGGGAACTACGACGAGGACGCTGGCTTAGTGAATAAAATGTACCTCATCATCCAAGAATGGATGGCCGATCACGGTCTATGCTTGAATGATGACAAAACTGAGCTCCTCATCCTAGGGAGTGCTCTCAGCATCCACAAACTTGGCCCAAAATATGCCTCTTTCAACATCGATGGCAACCTTATCGAAGTAGCTAAAGAGGTAAAACCCTTGGCTTTTATCTAGACTCCACGCTCTCCTTTGCCAAATAGGTCAAGGCCATGGCTTCTGCCTCAGCATACACCTGTAAACTGATCAGAGCAGGTAAACCATTTCTATCCAAAGACAGCTGCACCATACTTGCTAGAGCACTAATTCTCTCCAAGTTGGACTACTGTAACGCACTATATTTGGGCGCCAGTAAACAAACTATTAATAAGATCCAAATACTACAGAATAATGCAGTGAGAACGGCACAGGGTATAGCAAGAAGAGAACACATCTCCCAGGCACGAAGGCAGATCAAATGGCTGACTATCAGCCACAAAATCATGCTCAAAATGGAATAATTGACTCACAAATGCCTCAACAACGCCGCCCCTCGATATCTCATGGAAAGAATTAACAGAAGAACCTCCAGCCGACCCACTTGGACCACTAACTGTGACTGCTTAGCAGTACCCAGGTTTAAATTAACTAAAGCTGGGGGGATCAGCTTCCCGGTAAAAGCAGCACAGCTATGGAACTCGCTCCCCCACTCCCTGAGGGCAGATCAAACCTTTCTCAAATTCAGATTCAATACCATAAAATGGCTCAGTGAAAATGACCACTAACTATGCGCTCTGAGGGACTATTCAGCATGCATTCTAACTCTACTTACTAGATTGCACTGCATAATGTACTTACCAATGACTCAGTATGTTGCATATCTAATCCTGAAAGTTCTTGTATATTGAGACTGTCCTGATCCACCTATGTATATAATCTGTTAGCGCTAATTGCATAAGTGAATGTGGGATTATGTTGTATAGCAACACTGTAAATGCTGTATTCATATTGTTTGTATATATTCGCTGCCAGTTCCACCGTATGTATATAATCTGTTAGCTCTAATTGTATAAAATGAACGCTGGATTTGTCCTATAGTAATACTGTAATCATATTGTTTGTATATATTCGCTACCAGTTTCCCAGTGGCATCTCACCGAGGAACCATTGTATACCTACTCTTGTAACCCATGTAACACTAAATTGAAAGCATTCTTGTATCTTCCTGCTTTTCTGCGCCCTGATACCTCCAGGTCTGGTGCGCATTACAAATTAATAAACAAACTGAGGGTCAGCCGTTTTTCTAAAAAAACAAGCTCGGGGTAGATCTCTGTCTTCAACTGGGGCCTCCCTCTGGAATAGCCTCCCTGCCCCTCTAAAACTTGAGGAGAATCACCTCTGGTTCCGGAAGCACCTCAATGCCTTCTTCTGCTTCTGCCTTCTCTCCTCCTCTCCCCTGTTGATCTACTCTGTATTTGCATCGTGCACCTGGTCTCTCTCTGTCTTCAGGGCCCAGGTTACCATCTCAGCCTGCCATCCACCTGCACTGCCTCTGGGCAATCCCTTGCAGTGGGGTCTGTAACTGTAACCCTACAGCCCCCCCTTTTTCTGCACTTATTCAGACACACCCTGGCTGTTGCCTTATTCCTAGCACTTGCCACTTGCTTGATGTACTACCACTGTGTGTTGACTTTGATATTTATTTATTTATTTATTCATGTATTACTTATTTTCTATTTTTGCTCAGCACTTTCCACCTCTCCCCCTCCCTTGAATTTACCCCTCTTCTTCTCCCATGCACTTGCGCATTCTCAATGTCACTGGGCCTAGTAAGATCACTGTTTTTGTTCTCCCTTGTTCCCCTCCCTTACCTCATCACGCTCTGTAACACTTGTGTATGAGCGCGATACAAATAAAATATCAATATCAATGTGAGGTGGATGGTGAAAGCCTTGCAGTGACTCATTTGTTGTGGGTGGCTCCATCAATGGCACGATTCTTGAGAAGGCTTTATATGTGTAGGTGGAAGATTGCTGACTAACCAGCAATGGAATGGTAGATGTGCTCATCTGACCGTAGCCTTTGGTCCCCATGTCGTACTTTTGGAGTGAATGGCAAATACTGTGACTGGGTAGTGTTTGTTATCCCTCAGCCTCGAGGGGCTCTTGTAGGAGGATATTCAGTGTCAAAATGGAGGGTGCACAGCAGAATGGCGGGCCGGAACCCTTATATTCACACATTCATACAGTGTAGTCAGAAATAAAGGCCTTCAGGGCAGAGATGCAATGCTCCCTCTCAGCCATCAAGGAGAGAGTTGGAAAGGTTGTGGACAGAGTTGAGGTCCTTGAAAACAACCATCTCTCTGCAGAGGACCTGGAGGCGTGGATGGGAGTACGGATCAAAGTGTTGAAACTCCAGGGGAGAGACAGTGAAACCTCGAGAGATCTTGCGCGACGAGTGGGCAACATGTTTAAGACAATGTTGGGTGTGTGGATGTGTCCAGGGCAATCATGTCTGATGGGGTGGAGTGGGCTCACGATTCCCAGATCAGTGGTTGGCAAATGCAACTACTTCGGGGATAAAGAAGACAAGAGAGCTGGATAATTTTGAGAGGGAGGGGGCCTCAATTAAACTATTCCAGGATTTATCGGCCCATACTTTAGATCAATATTCCTTTGCGCTGCTCCTTGATGTCCGGAGTGAGCAATACAATATAAAGGAAGGAGATCAAGCCGAACAACTCTTACACGAGCTACAAGGAACTTGTCAGCAGAAGTTGAGGGACAAGTGCAAAGGAGGGAAAAATATACAAAGCTTTCGCTCGGCCGAGTGTGAGGAAAAAGTAACTGGGGCACGAAAGTTGAGGAAAATGAACACCTTCCCATTAATGAAAACTGGTCAATACCTGTGCTTAGGGAGGACAGGGCTAGGAATGTGGAGGTGCTGTGAGTAGGTGGGGTGACTGTTAGTGGTTGATTATCGATCTGTGGAGAAGTGATGGCGGTCTAGCAATTTTAGGATTAGGAGAGCAGGTGGGATGATGATACCCGTTTTCCTAAGTGGCCTGGGAATGCCAGAGCATCTCATTGAGCTGTGGACAGTTGATCCCTTTGTTGTTTTGTGTATGGTTATTTTGTTGCAAGGAGTAAGAGGAATGGGTATGGGATGGACAAGGGGATCGGGAGGGGAGGTTATTTTTCTGACATGGGTGCAAGGGTGGGTATTTTGATTAGTTTGAGTGCAGAATTCAGTCTGCAGCAGGAGGTGATTGGGAGAGGAGCTGCAGTGACTGTTGGCGTTTTGTACTCTTGGATTTTGTTACTGCTGACTGCCCCTTTATTTCGGCGAGCTCCAGCTCTTCAAAAACTCCAGGCACACGCTGAGCGCGCGCGGAGTTCGATCACAGAGTTCAGTCTGCAGCAGTCTGCAGGAGTAAGCAGGTAAGCTGCTATGGCCAACAACGGGCCTTTGACACGATTAAAATGTAAGCATTCCCGGGCCAGACCCCTGAAAGTAAGCATAATGTCCTCGCAAGACGAGGAAAATTCATCAACCTGTGAATTTGGGGGATATGATTGGTCCCGACATCATTGCCAGGAAACATTGCAATCTGAACCTGAACCTGTACCTTGTCTTGCAGTGCTGGCAATGAGACGGATGAATGCTTTAAAGCCGCACATTATACCTAACATTTTGCATAATGGAATTGACGCGGACGCCACTGTTGGTGCACCACGGGCAGCGACAGAGGTCGCTGAACGTGGGGTGGGGGGACCAACGCGGGAAAAAATGCCGCCAAAAGGAAAAACACTGATACAAGTCTTGCCGAATGCTCGGCAATGATTGAGATCAACATTGCCGCATTCCAATCACCGTTCGATGTAACTGACATTGAGTTTTTAAAAAGTCCCTTGCATAACTACATAGACAAATATGTTTAAATTCACCTTCGCACCTGTGGAAGGAGGAGAAAACACACCTTCCACAGAGAGTCATCTACCAGGAAACCTGTCAGTAACTATTAGTGAAAACAATATAACAAAGATCAATTGTGACCCCACAACGTCACCAATAAAGAGACTCCAAGCAGTACAGGCGGTCCACACTGCGAGTCATGGCTCTCAAGTCATTGAAAATGAACGACCTTCTGTGCAAAAAGAAGTTCAAACACACAAGACAGGCAAATTTACAACAACTTTACCATTGGACTCGTTAATGACAAAGGAACGATAAACATCTGACCTCTCACTAAGCGAAGCAAAACACTCAATAAAGGGCTTGATCTGGCAGGTCGTGAGGCCAGATTAACAGAGCGCTTGCAAGCTGACTTCGAGCTAATGAAGGATAAACTTGACAGATAGCTTCTCAAAAACAAACAAAACGAACGACAGACCTTCTGGCTTGCGAATGGAACCAACGCAACAACAGATACAAGGAGCATGCAAAAAAACACAAAAAGATCGAACCAGTACTCCCGCACAAGGACTCATTAATGAACGTTTAAAACTGAAGGAAATGTCTAATTACAATACATCTAATGTTTGGCAAAAAACTGGCGAAAACGATCAATTGACACCTGAAACCGTTGGATACTATGCCCAAAGTGGACATGAGTATACAAATTTGGGAAATGATAACCAAAGAAGCCATATCGAACAGGACTGCACAAATAAATCAAACTTGTCGGTTGCTGCTGCAATTGTTTTTTTTGTTGATGTTTTAGTTTGGTTTCAAACTTTTCCATCATTGTGAATTCGGTTCGTTATGATCAGAAAGTGGGAAGAGAAAAAAAAAAAGAGAGTCTTGGGGCATGGTTCAGGCTCTTCTTCCGTTGAGTTCAAGGATGCTGGACAGAACAGGGAAATTGTGTATATACATTTGTTTTTTTTTCCACTGAGGATGGCAGCCCATCTTTCTTCTGTGTTCATTTGTTGCGATGCAAGATCGAAATGGGTGCCAAATTGTTTGCGTTGCGGTGCGAGGGACTGACATTCCAGTTGTTTCAGCTTTGCAGAATCGGCAGTAGTTTTGTGATCTGTCAATCTGTTTAGTTATTGCAAGATACAATTTTGTTGGTAAAATGTTCAGACGGATTCTTAGAAATGTGACCTGATGGTTTGGTCTGGGAATAATAGAAGATACGGTGGTGGTTCGTGCATTTTATTGTTGTCTTTATTACATTCAAAGGTCTGTTTGTAGCTGTTTTTCATTTGGATGGTTTTGATCCAATCATTCTGTAAGAGTTTAGTTTTGGCATGTTGAGGACGCATAATTAGGAGTTCCTCTGATATCTCTTCCTTTTCCATTTCTTTGAAGATAGATATTTTCCATTTTTCTAGCACTGTGTTGTTAAAGGTGTTTGCTTGGGTTTTCAGAATTTGAATTGCAGGAGTTTTCTCGTCCGATAGTATTTTTTGATAGATGTCTCATCTTTTCCAGCATACAATGGATCCAATAGATTGAATTGCGAGTTCATAACGTATTCTTGGCATAGGATACGAGTGTGGAAGGTGGAGAATCCTGCACCAAAAGGTTGACTCAAATTTTATCCAGTTTACTTTTTTGGTATTCATCATTGCTTCTGTTCCGTAGGTTATTATCGGAATGTATTTTAGTCTGTAATAGGCAATGATTGGTCTGAATGAGAATTTTCCATATTTCCTGTGGAGAATGCATCCTTGGCGTGCCAGTGTCTGTGTTAGACCACTTACCTGGAGGACGGCGAGACGCTGCCAGTCTTGGCGGGTCTATCCGAGGTTTCGGCTAGTCGGGAGAAGAGTTGCCCCCGTATCCTGCTTGCCTGCTATCTCCTGATTCCAGCTCTCTCCAGCCTGTTTCCCTGGTTTTTGCCCGCTCTGGGGGGAGTTCCTGTTGCCTCCACCCAGGTTTCTCCAGTCCCCCTTGGTTTTCCCCTGTGGGCCCCTTTTGGGGTTATCTCGCCTGAGCTGCCTGCCCTGGGGTCCAGCTCTGCCTGCAAGCCATCTTGGTAGATTCACGGACTCCTGCCTTGCCTCTCCATTTGGGTACTCCTCCACTGTTTTCCTTGGAATCTCATGTTGGCCTGCTCTCTCTCTCCAATTCACCTGACTCCTGAAGACCATTTTTGTCAGGCTCTGCCTTCAGCCCTTTGGCTGTTTGTGCCCTACTCTGCAAGTGCATCCTCCCTACTATTGAACTCTGAGGCTCTTGGGACTATTTGACTGCTGCATCTCCATCTCTGTCAGAGCAGCCACATTTCCACATCAGACCCACAGGGAGAAGTCTTGTGACGTCTGCGGGTGTCCCCTGCACCCCTGTCCTACCCGGGATGGGGTTGGAGTTGCTCCTTGTGTCATTCCAGCAGCCGGTGACACTAGACTACCAGCCTGGCCTCTGCAGTTCGGACGCCTTCCAGGAATCCAGTTTCCACAGGTGCTACCCGATCCCGGGACACACACCTTAACAGTCTGTGCCTTTTGTTCCACTTTATTCAGCCATTGTTCTTCTGTCTTGGATTGGTTGATTAATATGCCGAGATATTTAAATGTTGTCACGTTTTCTAGTTGGGTTCCATTGATATTGAATGTTGATTGGTGTCTTGCAGTTGATTGTTGTTTGGTTAGAGTCATAGGGCCTCATTACGAGGTATGCCGGTAAGGCAAAAACGATGCCGGTATGGTAATGCCGTTATGGTAATACCGGCATCGTTTACTGTCCCGTTGCATTCCGACCCGCAAACCAGGTATTAGCGGCACACTAAACAACGGTGCCGCTAATAGCGGCATAGGCGCGTACACGCGCCCCTTCAGGGAGCAAATACTGGCATGCCGGTAATAGGGGGTAATTCCAACCCACGCATACATGCAAATACCGGCATCGTGAAGCCGGTAATCACGGGCTGCACGATGCCGGCCATACAGGCATCGCGGACCACCCGCAAACAGCAAGCAGGATACAAGGCAGCTGCTACAGGTGCACACAATCCCCACAGGTGGAGTCAATGGAGGCTGTGCCAGTATAAACTGAGCACACCCACACACCATAACCCCCCCCACAGGTGTAGGCAATGTAGAGTGGCCTAGTACAAAAGGAGCACACCTACACGCCACACCCCTTCCTACACTAAAATGTTACCACTAGCAGTTGCAATCATGGCGCTGGAGGACATGCCTATACTGCTACAACTACAGCAACAACAGCAACAACAGCAACAACAGCAACAACTACAGCATCAAGAACAGGCAGCACAGAGGAGACGCAGGAGGAGAAGGAAGGTGAGACAGGCCCAGCAATTACCACCAGCGCAGCCACCAGTGCCTCGTAGGCAGCCACCAATCCCTCGCACCAGACCCAGCCCATTCAACCTAACCTCTGAGCAGATCCACACCCTGTACCGGTTGGACTGTGACTCCATCACCACCATAGTGGACATGATACAGAACGACATTGCCAGCCACATAGAAATACACACTGCCATCCGCCCACTACTAAAGGTGGTGTGTGTGCTACGCTTCCTGGCCACAGGCACCTACCAACACACAGTGGGCCAGCTGCATAGCATTTCACAACCACTATTCTCACACATGCTGAACCAAGTGCTGGATGCCCTCCTGAAGCACACAAGCACCCATATATCCCTACCACGGACTGCCCAGGAGATAGCCGAAACCAAAGTAGGCTTCCGTGCACTGGCAGGCATGCCCAATTGTGTTGGTGCCATCGACTGCACCCATGTGGAATTGGGAGTCCCCCATGCCACAGAGGCGGTGTACCGCAATTGCAAGCAATACCACTCCATCAATGTGCAAATGGTATGTGACTCCAGCAAGATCATCACACATTGCTGCGCCCGATTTCCTGGATCCACACATGATGCGATGGTACTGAGCAACTCTACGCTACCCCGTCACGTGGAGCGACATGCTGGACCACGTGCCTGGCTGCTCGGTGAGTTGCACAACAGGGCCATTGCCATGTGGTGGGGTACTGATGTGTGCGGATGCAGAGGGGGGGGAGCCTAATGCACCCGGGTGGTAAAGGGGGGGGGAATAGTGCACCTGGGTGGGAAAGGGGGGGAATAGCGCACCTGGGTGGCACTAGCCAGTGAGTGGAGAATGCATGCAGAGCTAAACACTCCTCACCTGAACCAGCCAAACGGAGCATAACACATCACTGGGCTACATATCACAAATATTGCATATGGATGACAAGTAAGAAGCACAACCAGGGCACCATGGTGATGGCAAGCAATGTATGACTGAATAGGATGGCAACAGTGGCAATGCGGCTAGTGTGACCATGCATAGTAAAGAATATACAGCATGATTTGGAGGCCAAACATTTTTGCACTACCACAGCACATCTGCCAGAGCATGCATGATTACACCCTGCATCATCTATTGAACCCCATCCAGTATACCACACCTCATTACAGTATACATTGCATCTAGGTGACTATTTTGTACACGTACAGGGACATGTGCATGCCCACACAAAATAGCTGCTGCCATGAATGTGCTCCCTGAAGGTGGCAGTTCAGAGTGACACACACCTACTTGTATCTGCTTGCAGGTGATGGAGGATATCCCTTGAGGCCGTGGCTACTTACCCCTGTGCGGAACCCGCAGAACAGCCATGAAGAGGAGTTCAATCGTGTGCACACTCGTACCCGTGTTCTGATTGAGCAGACCTTTGGCCTGTTGAAGGCGCGATTCCACTGCCTAAGCAGGTCTGGTGGGGCACTCCTATATAGGCCTGAGAAGGTGGCGAAGATCACCATGGCCTGTGTTATGCTGCACAACATGTGCGTCCGAAGGAATGTACCACTGCCACCTGACATTGACATGCATGGGCCGGGTGAGGATGAAGGGGATGGAGACGGAGGCGAAGGAGCCCCCCTGCCAGTACGTGATGCACGGGATGGCCAAGCACTAATTGACGAATACCTTTGAAAAGCAGGGACCATAAATGTAATGTGCCTGTGACAATGTCTGCATGTGGACATGCACACTTGTTTTGTTAGAATTGCCCCACTGTACACCATCCCCGATTAAATGTGCATGCACAAAAATAGGTATGTTCAGCCAATGATTTTCCTGCACACAACGGGTGTATTTTACGAACACGTGATAATGTGAACAAAATCCCCTCTCAACCCCCAGTGAACACCCTCACCCATCCTACAAACCCCAAAAATACCCAAGTAAACTCCCTCACCCACCCTACAAACCCCAAAAATACCCAAGTAAACTCCCTCACCCACCCTACAAACCCCAAATTTCCCCATATGTCCAACAAACACTGGTCCCTTCACCAACGTACATTTTCAAAATATCATTGTCTGCCCACTTTATTTCTTAGCAATTTTGCGATCCGGGGGTGCCATGGTCAAGCGCCGTGCACTCCTCCGCGTCAACCGCACGGGGCTCGATTGGGCCGAGGTAGAAGGGGTTGTGGCAGTGGAGGTGTCGATGATCAGTCCCATGCCTGCTCCAGGGTGTGGGCACTGCGTTTGAGGTAGATTCGCAAGCAGGGCCTGTGTAAGTGCCCCCATACACTCCCTCATGGCACGTGTCGATGCCTCAACAGCAGCAGTGTTGGCTGCAATGGCTGTTGCAATGGCCCTCATGGAGTCATTCCCGTTGGATATTTGTTGCTGCATGAGTTCGAGCATCGACTCCTGTCGGGCCTCAACCCTTGACAGGCGAGCCTCGAAGGAGTCGTTGGCTGCAGGAGTACTGGTGGGTGGGGTGGTGGTAGGCAGGGTGGTGGTAGGCAGAGTGGTGGATGGCAGGGTGGTGGTAGGCAAGGTGGAGGATGGCACCTGCGTGGGGCCCACGTCCAGGGCACAGTCCTCCTCAAAGAGAGCTATGTCTGAGTCTCCAAGGTCCGAGGTCGTGGAGGCAGGGATCGTCCATGCTCTCGGCCTCTGTAGGGTGGGGTAGGCTGGTAATGGGGCTTGGGGTGGGTGTGCCGGACATGATGTCACCCTCATTCTCCACTTCTGTATCCACAATGTCCGCGGTGGCTGGCGGAGCGGGAATGGAAACACCTCCCACTGTTGTGGGTGGCTGCTGCTGTACTGTGGCTGCAGGTGGCTCCTGCAGGGTTACTGCCCGGTGTGGCACACTGCCTGTTACTCTGGGCAGTTTCTTGGGCTGGGGGGTGGTGGTGGCCCTGGTCCCTTGCCGTGCAGTGGATGAACTTGCACCCCTGTTCTGCATTCCATCTTCCTCATCGGTGCCTGGGGGATAGAAGAGATGCAGGTCATCAGTGATGGTGTCACATGGCAGCTATGATGTATTGCGCTGCAATATGTTAATACATTCATGCATCAAATTATTTCTGGGGTGTGGCATTTGGTGTTCTGAGGGGGCATGTGGGCAATTAATGCATGGCTGGTGGCATGGCATTGGTATGGTGTCTGTGTGGTGAGTTCCATGGGCACGATTGGGTCATGTTGCACTTGTGTTGGCATTGGGATTGGCACTCAGCATGCGTGTGTTGCAGGACTTGCCACACATTCTTGATTGGATTTGTTGATGTGGGCCTGGGACATGCATTGCCTTGCCTAGTCTCACTTCCACATCACTTATGCCACATCATGGTTTAGCCTACATGAATGTGATGGGTCACTCACCTTCTTCTGTGGATGAAGCGGCGCCCGCCTCCTGGTCTCCAAATCCCTTGATGGATTCAGGGTCAATGAAGGTACTGGCGGTCTCCTCCCATGCCGTCAACTTCACTGGGGAGTGTGGGCCCCCGCCTGTTGCCATTGCGGCCCTCCTGTTATCCGCCAGGATCTTCCTCACCCTGAGGCGGAGGTCATCTCACCGCTTCCTACAGTCACGCACACTCCTTGGGGTGGTTCCCACTGTCGACACCCTCTGTGCGACCTCCTGCCAGACTTCTTTTTTTTGGTTTGGGCTGCATGCTTCATGTCAGTGCTCCTGATCGTGTCTACATGCTGGGCCAGGGTGTCAGCAAGCATGCTCAGTTCAGCGTCTGAAAAACGCTGTTTTCTCTTCCTTTGGGTCACCTTCTTGGTAACCTTTGGGCATCCTGCTTCTATCCTGCCACAGAACAACACGAAAGAACTGGTGGTTGTGGAGGATGGCAATGGATTGTGTTTTTAAAGATGGCCGACGGCCCATTTCCCGTTCCTGTGCGATGACGTAATTTCTGGGTCTGTTTTTGGCGAACACGGTAATACCGTGCCGGTATTACCGTGCCGGTATTAAGGGGTTGTTATGAGGCGGTAACGCTATGGGCGGGCCCCGCAATGCTGGTATAGGGGGGTTGGTGGCCCTTTACCGGCATGGCGGTATTGCCACTACCGGCATGGGGGAACGCGCGTGCTCGCACACTCGTAATCACCCGCTGTTAGCGGGTTTATACGAGCACGGACCTGCTCATTCCGGCATGCCGGTAATGAACCCGCTTTTACCGGGCAACTCGTAATGAGGCCCAAAGTCTTTGTTTTTGAGATGTTAATTGTAAATTCGTTGTAGTTCATGTAGTTGCTTAGTGATGTCAAGGCAGCTTGTAATCCAGAAGGGGTTTTGTCGAGCAAGATAATATCATCAGAGTATGCCATAACAGGAACAGGTGTTGAATTTATTTTCGGCGGATTAGTTTGGCTACTAATTAGGTGCTGTTCAAGGTCTGATGTAAACAGGTTGTAAAGGGTTGCTGCTAGAGGGCACCCTTGTTTTAAGCCATTTGATGTGGTAATCGGTTTGGTGGTTGCGCCTTGTTGTGTAAATCTCACTTTTATTCAAGTTTCTGAATAGAGTAGGATTATAGGTTCCAGAATGTTCGGGGGGCAATTCCATGTTTTGAGTTTTGCCCATAGCTTATGCCGTGATATGGCATCGAAGGCCATTTTCAGGTCGATGAATGCAGCATATATGGTGGTCTTGTTGTTAATGGCTTCGTGCTTGATCAGGTGCAATAGTATTAGATTGATATTGGTTCCAACGTTGGCAGTAAAGCCCGTTTGCCGTGTTGATATTCGGCCATTGTGTGTGGCCCAAGAAGTTAGTTGTCTCAATAGTGTTGCTGCAAAAAGTTTTCCAAGCGGGTCCAATAGGGTGATTGGACGGAAATTCTGTGGTTGATCCTTGTTTGTGAATAGGGACGATTGTAGCTGATCTCCAAGAAGTTGGAATTTGGTTGAGTGTGTTTATGATGGATATTATCTGGCACATGAAGTTTGCCCATGCCGGTGGATCTTGCTTGAGTACGGCATTTCATCAGGACCAGGTACTCTCAATGTATTTAGATTTTGAATCATAGATATCAAGTCATCATAGGTGACGTTTACTGTCCATTTCGTTTTATCGTTATTTGTTTCTTCTTCGAGTTGGGTTGGTCTTGCTGCATAGATGTTTGGAAAATATGTAATCCTCATTTGTTGCGGTATGTTAGCCGTTAGCTTGTGCTGTTTTTGGGAGTTATTATTCAGGAGATTCCAGAGCTCTCTTATGTTGTTTGAGTTATATGTCTTCATTATGGTTTCTGCATCTGTTTGCAGAAGGATTCTCTGTTGAGATTTTTTCCAGTTGTTATATGATTGTTTCAATTTTGAGATCTGTAGACTGTTTTCTGGAGTTTTTGTTTTCTTCAGCTGTCTAAGCGATTTCACCAGGGATTTTTTCTTTTCGGCTATTTCCTGGTTGTAGGTGTGGAGGTGGAGTTTTTGTGGTCGGTTTTTGGCAGTTCGTTGGAAAGGTAGCAGGATCCACTCGTAATTCAGTTTTTCAAGGTCTGTCTTGTTTGAGGCCTGAAGTTTCATCGGAGGATGGGCTATCGCTGCTTGTGGAATGCAGAGCCTTGAAGATGTTCCATCGAGTTCTGCTGCACATGCTGTCACGGTTATGTCTTGTTTGGTGATGGGGTGTGAGTACACTGTTATTTTATTGTGGTCACTTTTGTCTGAGACTAGCGTTTGTGCTGACTTGACCGATTCATGCAGGGTTTGTGAGAGGAATATGTAATCGATGAGTGCAGATGAGGATCCTCTGTTCCATGTTGGCATGTACGAAGTGGGGTTGATCCTTGCGTGATTTAGGAGGATGAGGTCCCAGGTGTGAATTTCGTTCATCCATCTGGTTGCTTTTGGTGAGAGTTGAGTTTGGGTTCGGGGAGTACCATCCTGTGTGAATAAGTTAATGTTGAGGTGCCCGCGGAGTATTATTTCTAGATGGTATTGCGTTCCAGCTAGTTTGTCAATTGTGATGAATATTCCGTCAATGAATGCTTCAGTTGTTATAGCTGAGGGGTTCCAGTATAGATTTAATATTTCAATTCTTGTTTCATCGTTTTTTTGTGTTTGGTGGTTCTCCATCGTCTTTATTATTGTTAATTGGATCCAGGGATTGATGTTTTCACTGGTCAGTACTGTCCATTGGGGGTTTATTTTGATTAGAGTGAGCAGACCTGAAGCTGTTCTTCCTTGTTTTCTGACTATTGCAGGGTTGAGAAAAGTGAGAAATCCATCGCACACTGCGTTTCGCTGATCCAAGTCTCTTGCAGACATATGATTTGATAGTTTTCTAGATCAGTTGAGGGATGGGTGAACAAATGCATGTTTCCTCTAGTGTTCCATGAGCTGAGTGACCATACGAGATCTGGTTTCAGTGATTGTTATGATTGGGAGTTAAGTGAAATTCTTGGAGATACGATTTCTGTAAGTGAGGTTTCAAAGTCATAGATTCTTTTGAATGGTCGTTCTGTTCTGTTCCATTCTTCCGGTTGTTGAGCGTGAGTCCGAGTAGCAACAGTTCTTGTGTGATCGTGGGTGTGGTTGCTCATCTGCATCCTTGATTGGTATTTTCTTGTTGAAGTAGATGGCCAGCAGTTAAAGCCAAGTTTAAGGAGCTGGGCAAGATTTGATACAATTAGTTCTTGGTCGTTTGGGTCGGAAAGTTCAGCAATGATCCTGTCTAAATGCTTGTCGTCTTTGAAAGTGATTAGTTCGATTTTTTTTGTTGTAATTTTTTTGTAGTTGCAGAATCGCTCCAAAAAGGTGGAGGGTGTTAGTTCTATTGAGTATAAGTGGTTCAGATCTGTTGGTTTTATTTTCAATATGAATTTCGTAGATTTGGTTTTGCTGTAACAGATTGACAAATGATGGAAATGTGCAATCGGTGTTGCTTGTTCGTGAGCTAATAGAATCGTTTGAAATTTGGTCATATGATTGTGATGCTGATGAGATAATAGAGTCAGGTTTGAAAGCTGAGTCTGAGATTTCTTGTGATGAGTCTTCAGAGATTTCTTCGTACAATGTCCGGTGGTTGTGATTCATGGTTAGTAGTGTACTCAGCTATTATTATGAAGCTTGAGGGCACCCTGGATTGCTTGGGTGGTGGTGTATCATCTGTTAGCTGATCTCCGTGGGTTGAAAGATTGAGGAGGTCTTCATCTTGGGTGTAATGTTCAGATGATGGCTCTGTCGGTCCACAGGTCTGTATAGGTCCAGTGTGCCGCTGCTGTTTCAAGTTGTTGGTGTCCATTGTGGGGGGGCAGCGTGTCTTCTCCGTTGGTAATGGATGGAGTTGATTCAACATCTTCTCTATTGGTAATTGGTGTCTTTGATCCGTCATCTTCACTGTTCTCAGGAACGCTCTTGAGCCTGTTTGTCATTTTTTTGTTAGATTTAGGCTGGGCTGGTTTGATGGCAGTTGCCTGGATATCCTTAGAGAAGATCTGATATTGCTCTGTGGTATTCCTAGTTGAGTGGTTTGGATCGTGGATCTCTGGTTGAGAGCTTATTGTTGGTTCCGTCTTTCGTTGTGTTTGACATACGCCAATGGTTCGATCTCCGCCAATTAACTGTTGGGGCGTGTTGTAAACTGGAGGAACTGATGTGGCTTGCTCAATTGTTATATTTGCTTGCTGCGCTATTTGTTGTTGATGGTGTGCTTTAAGGAAAGCTAGTACTTCTATGTTTAGTTTGGTTTTTTCTTGACGATCGCTTCTTGCTATTTCTGACAAACCTTGACATCGGTTGGATTGTTCTGCTTCCAAATTCAAACTGGATTCAATTGTGGTTATGAAATTCTCTATGTAGATCTGCTTGGAGTGTATCAGTGCAAGGAGAGTTGCTTGGTCTTTGATGTTGTCATTCATAGATTCGTGTAACTTCATAAAGGGAATCATTGATTGAGACAGCACTGCAATAAGCATGTTTTGTAAGTCTAACATAGTAGTCGGAATCCTGGGATTGATGCAATCCTTGTGATCGTGATTATTGGATGTTGTGGTAGTAGTTTTAGTTTCTGGTGCTCTCGATTGAGGAGTGGGCTGTTGGTTCTTATTCATAAGATCAGGCGTGTAATAGGATTCATCTGTGTCATTGTTGAAGCAAGTAGGAATATTTTGGTTTCTTGGTGGGTTCGTTTCAGTTTCTCTTTTGATGAGTCTCTGGTCGATTCCTTGTGTCATGCATGGAGTTGAAGTAAGATGCGGTTGATGATTTCCTGTTGTGTTACCAAATATTTCTTTTCGTTTGTCTAGGCTTAGCATGATTGATTCAATTTCTGTAATGTCCATTGAGAGTCTTCTTGCCTTGGTTATAGTTTGGTTAGCAGTGTTTTCTGGAGCTTGGACGAGTTTGGTGGAGTTATGCGCCTGTAGCCACGCAAGTTTGGCTAATCGTGCTTTTTCTTTGTTTGTTTGTTGAGTTATACTAGTTGTTGGTTTTTGTAAGGTAGTGGTAAGTCTTGATTCATCTGGGTGAGGTTTGAGAAGTTCATGATTGTTAGGATCTTTCGTAATCACACATGGTTCTTCATGGATAGCAGGCTGAGGCTTGGGTGTATGAGTGTGATACTCCTTTGTTGGATTCTTGGTTCTAGCAGTTGCAATCTCGTGTTTGTGTGAGTCAGAAGATGGCGGAGAGGGTTCTTTCTTGATTTGTGCCAGCAGGAGAATTGGCAGGTGATTTAACTGTTTCATCTGTTGCTGCAGAGTCAGAGATGGGGGCCAAAGTGGCTCCTAATGATGATATGCGTCGTTCTTGTGGAGTAGAATCCTTCTTATTGCAATCCGGTTGTGTAATATCGTTATTCAAGGTATCAATGGTGATGGATTCCAGTTTTCTCTTTTCTGTACTTTCAGTAATGTTTAGCTGCTGGGGAGATTGTTGGTTTCGAGGCATCAGTGATGTTGTTTCTTCCTGTTCAATGTAGCTTCGTGAATTAGCATCTATCGGTTCGACGTCGTTGGGTGACTGAGTAGGACCACTTCTTAGCCGAGCTGATGCTGATTCGTGATCGTTGTGGATGTTGTTAGCTTGGATTTTATAATGTTCTGTTTTGGTTTTGGTGCTGTGGATTTGTGCTTGTATATTGATCTGGTTCGGTAAATCTGTTTGATCGTTCGGTTGTAGATTGAGTTCTGGATTCGAACGATCAGTCTTTATTATAGGGGGATCATCTGTATTAGGGACATGCTCGATGTCCGAATGGTGGTTCAAGTCAGGTTTTGCCGTGTGGGCTCTTGAAAGTGATTGTTCCAAGGTTAGTTGTGAGGCATCTAAAGCAGACATAGCAGCTGTGTTGAGTTTTGTTCTTAGTCTAGTTTTAGGGCGCACAACGGTTTGCTGTTTGGGTCGAGCAGTCGACATTTCTCCCTTAATTGTTGAGAGATCTGTATTGAGATCCGAGGTGAAACCCCTATCAGGATCCAAGGGGCGAGCTTTTTCCGTCTCCTAGGTGGAAGTGTGACAGTAGCTCTGGTGAGGATGTTGTGCAATTTCCTTATGGTCTCTTGACCAGATGAGTAGAGTGTTGTGGTTGCTCTAATACAGGGTCCGAGGGGTGTGCACTTTCGGGTTGCTTGATGGAGGTATGACACAGGCTGTACTGAAGTGATTGTTGCGTCTGTGTTAGGATCTGAGGGCCGAACCCTTTCGGTCTCCTAACAGAGTGGAAAGTGCAATGTTGTAGCTGTAGTTTGCAGGGTCAAAGGGACAGACTCTTTCGGTTTCCTGAGCAGAAAGTATTGTAGAAGCTCTGTTAGGATCCAAGGGACAAGCCCTTTCTGTCTCCTAGCAGAGTAGAAGGTGCGATGTTGTGCCTGTAAATTGCAGGATTCAAGGGATAGGCCCTGTCGGGTTCCTGAGCATGGGGGGTTGTAGAAGCTCTGTTAAGATTCAAGGGTCGGGCCCTTCCAGTCTCCTAACAGAGTAGAAGGTGCAATGTTGTGCCTGTAGGTTGTTGGATCCAAGGGAAAGGCCCTGTGGGGTTCCTGAGCATGGGGGGTTGTAGAAGCTCTGTTAAGATCCAAGAGGCGAGCCCTTTCGGTCTCCTAACAGAGGTGGTCGGTGCGTAGCAAGTTGGTTAAACTACGGGTTCCAAGATCTTCTATGGGACGGGCCCTTTCAGGCTGCTGGCACGATGGTCGATGCGTTGGTAGTTTGTATGGACTGTAGTCTCTGGAGGCTCGTCTGGTGGATGTAGCAGTGGTTCTGCTTGGGGTTGAAAAAGGCGAAGCAGGGGGATGGTCTTTTTGTGAGGTCGGATATTGTTCTTTAATTGATTAAGGCACAGGAGCAAGGGCATGGGATCCTGTAAGTAAAGTTTTCTGTTTTTCTAGAAAAATAGTTGCTTGGAATCTTGTAGAGGTCATAAATCAGAGGGTTGATTAGACTGGAACGTGGGTGATCACACAGTTTTCACCTCGCTTTACTTCGTGATTGCTCTCACTGATTCGAACTCACACCAGAGGAGGGTGTGTGAACGAGGAATTTTCTGTTATAGTAATGTTGTAACAGTGGGGATGTCTGTATCCCGTAGCTGAGAGAGGCGGGCTGTGCTCGCGTAGGTTGAGGTTAAGTGGGGAGGTAGCGCCTCTAGGCGATTAGCGAACGTTCGCAGGATTGCTGGGGAGCGCTAGGGCTCAGTGCAGTCAGTACACAGTGTGATTCCTGCAAAAATGTGGGTAGTCCTGTAGTGGTGGTGGGCACTACGATGAGTCGGAGTGCGCCTCTGTCGTGATGAACGCAGGCGAGATTGCAGTGCTGCGGTCGCGTGGACTGGCTCCTCCTCCACAGGTAATCGAAACTATGCGGGCAGACGGGAGAGCAGTGGAGCTCGTCGCGGAGAGCCCACCCTCGGCTCGCCCTTGAGGACGTGGACTTGGGTGGCTCTTAAGGTCTCGGGCTCTCGGTGGAGAGGCGAGCATGATGGGTGAGTTTCTTTTCTTTTTTTTTTCTTTTCTTCGAGTTGTAAAAAGGTGGGGGAGTGGGACGTTGCTGAAGGGCAGGCACACTGTAGTCAACCACTGCCGGTTCAGAAGTAGTTGGTTTCTCCGAATTGAAGGAAATTGGGGCAGTGGGTCAGGCACACTGTGATCTACCACTGGTGCTAGTGTCTGTGATAGTAGCCGTGTTCGTGTTCATGTCCGTGTCCGCGGGCGGACCGTGCTACAGTAGGACAATAGGCAGCGATGCAGCGGCTTGTACACTGCGATGTCCTCTGGGAGCCAGGGGTGCAGGATTGGGTGAGGGGTGCTGGTGTCTCGGTGGGGAGGACGGGAGGGGCGGAGGGGCCAGGGTGAGCCGTGGTGAGCCGGAAAGAAGGTAGTGGGGAGGGTGTTGGATACTAGCTGTGCAAGCTGGCAGCTGGCAGTTCACATGCAGGGATAAAAGTTAAGTCCATACAGCCTAGGATTGTCAGAGTGCTGTTCCGGTGGAATCCACGTCGGGGCACCACGGGCCACGGAGCCCGCAGAGCACAAAGACAAAAAGACTCTGCAGCAGACTCCGCGGCTGCTCCGCAGTGTTCTGTGGTTTTTAGGCTGTAGGTGGTAGCAATAGAAAGTGGACTGGTCCAAAAAAAATACAGTAGCAGCAGCAACAAACAAGAGAACCTCCTCTCTTGCAGACAAAAAGACTCTGCAGCAGACTCCACTGCTGCAATTCAAATTCACAACAATGTTTTAGCTGCAACATCACTGGCATTAATCCCTTTTGTAAAACGTTATGAATCTTTAAATGAAGCAGTCAGTAACAATGTATAATAATAGGGCTAATAAATGAAAAAATAACAAAAATGGAAACTCTAAACATACCGCTTCAAATGCGATTGGACAATGAATCAGAAAAAAATGCTTGTTGGTAAAACAGGCTGAGCGACCTGGCAATGAGAGACAACAATGATAAAACCATCTTAATGGAGGCAGTTTTAGGATGGCTGAAACAAATTACATCAAATGTACACAGCACGTAGCCCTTGGCAAAGAGACAGGATTGCCAAGGTGTGATTCCTCGACAAGAGGCAAATATTGAAAGTCGGGCAAACCATGCGACACAAGCAACTTTTGATACTTTCCTTTCAGAGCAACCCGTAGAAAGAGCAACCGGTAAAAAGACTGCCATGCCTATAGTGATACAGGACAATACTCCATCTGAACCATGCAATATGCAAGAGGAACTGAATCCAAGTAGCCAAGACAAAGGAACAATTGATGTCAATCTGGCAGCGTGTGAGAAAGTAAAATCAACCACAGAAGCCGCAGCAACTGACAAAATAATTACAGCCATGGCAGCTGATGACACAACCCACATCTTAAACGAAAATAATCCACGGTCCATTTCAAAGATGACATTTGGGATATTTAGCAGAGCAGCTAAAACCATCTGTAAACCCACGAACACAATAAACAAGCAAAAAGATGAGAAAGGTTCAAATAAAAAAGTTGAAAAAAAACACTTGACCCCAAGAAACAGACAAACAGATCAAGAAAATGTATAAGGAATCTATCTACCCCAACAAAACCAAGCTTATTTTCATGTGAGAAGTTTGAATTACCTAAACAAAATGCACAAGCTGGAAGTAAGATGAAAACAGCAGATGCAAATATTGAGATTAATGTGAAAAATCCAAAACAACGTCTGAGATTAGAAACAAACGGCATCTCAACTTATTCAACAGCTTCTTCTGTGGATTTATGTAATTTGTCAACCTACTCAGTAGACTCAGATGGTGGAAGCAGTCTGGACAGTCATGAGGCTGTGACTGAACGCCACGCAAATACAGAGGCATTGAGTAATCCTGCATTGAACATACTAATAAAAACGAAAAATCAAGAGACTCAAAAAGAAAATAAGAGCCAAGGGAAATCAGAGTCTTCGATTATATAGGCAACCAATATTGCGACCGCATAAAAGGTAGCTACTACAAACAAGATGCAAGCTACCTTCAATCCGAAACTAACCACAGTCCAGAGACAGAAAAAAGTCCATCACTTAATACAACAAAACCTGGCAGAGTCAAAGGCCTTGTCTTGTAAACTTCGAATTGAAAATGTATTCGTAGATGACAACGAAGTCAATCTGAATAGAGGAAATGTAATGCGTTTACTGCACACTATGCCAGCTCTTCGTACTATGACTACACATGATATACGCATAGTTGAATATGTAACAGAAGAACGGGAAGATAGTTTCCTTTTACATATAAAATCACAGGCAGTGTGAAAAACTTAACTGGCATGAAATATTAATTACTTTTTCTTGGTTCTGAAATATCAGAAGATGACCCCAAAGTAAATATAAATCAAACCACTGAAACCGACAATTCATTTGAAGCCTCAACAAACAAACAGAAAAGAGATGAGCTGATGAAAAGACTGAGTATCGTGTCAACAGATTTATCATATAAACAAAATATATCAGATAAAAGTAAATTATTCAAACACAACACAAAAGCAGGGGTCCTGAAGAATTAGCTAGAACAAAATGGAAAAGAAGTCCTCTCTACATTGATATCATGGAACACGAGAGGCTTCCAACATTTATTTAATGAATTCCCAGTGGACTTGACCGACAATTTTGCCATCTGTCTTCAAGAAACCTGTCTGCGAACTCAACCAGCGAAAGATGGCTATCTTGCAATACTAAACCCGGCTGAGAAAAATCTTCAAGGACACCCATTTTCTGGCTTAATAACGATGATAACAAATGGCACAAGTTGGCAAGTGATTTAAAATGAAAATCCAAATCCAAAGCACTCTTATTCAACGACCTTCCAGAGAAATGCAGAAGTTCCAACACCTGCTCTTGATCAATGTACATTGGAATCCAGAAAATATCTCATCAGAAAGCTTCATCACCTCAGTCATATCCTTAATTGATAAACATCAAAATAGATACAATGACTTATCAATCATTGTTTGTGGGGACATGAATCTTGCATGGTTCAATTCAAGGAATGATCACAAGCTACCCAAACATAATGAAAACCACAGAATAACCTCCCGACGAACAAGATGGGACATTGCAATTGAATCACGTGATTGCGAGATGGTCAATGGGCATGTTAACGGTGATATACCACCAAAACCCACGTGGCATAACCTGGGCATCTATAAGACCCTAGATTACATATGGACTTCCAGAAATATGTGGCACAAAATTGACAAATGTATGATAATTCCGACTGCCAACAGTGACCATGACGTTTTAGTACTGTCCTGGCACTTATATCGGAAAACTGCCTCATTTAATTCAAATCAAATAATTGAGACGAATTATGGAAGGAACAGACTCAGGATAAATGCGAAACAGATAAACCAACTAACCACAACTTTGCAATCGTCGAAAATTTCAGCTGAGGACGATTAACTATGCACCATTACTACTTCATCAAAAAGCTGGGTCAACACAGGAGAAACAAATCACACAATTACATAACCATGAACGGAGCATTACTGTGAATAAGGAAAGAAAACAACTGCACAAAGATATTTGTGAACTAAAGAACAAACTGGGCGACCTAGCCCTAAGTGCAATAAAAAAACAGAAACAGAAATATCAAAATTGGTTAAAAGCACACTCTTATTTGCGAGATCAAGAGCACGGGGAGCTGATGTTGTCTCTAATAAAAATAAACAAATCGAGAGACATTTGGCGCATCTTGAACAAAGGGTACGGAAATTAAAATGCAAAAATGGCAAATGGGGTCCCAGAGGACGCTTCGATAAAACATTTCACAGAGGTGTTTTTTGTGACAGCTAACACAATTCCAACCTAAACCTGGCAAGATGCAACAAATTGGGACATACGCGAGTGTGAAGATGACATACTCTATATGCTATTTCAAAGTTAAAAAAACGCGTGAGCAGCCGGCCCTGACGGTGTTACGAATATGATGCTTAAGGCAAACAAACAGGAATGGTCCAAATTTATTGTGACGCTTCTTTCAAGAATTTCTGACCAAAAATGCATGCCATCGTCTTGGGTCTCTGCGATAATTGTACCAATCTTTAAGAGGGGCAATCGGGCTGATCTGTCCAACTATCGCCTGATTGCCCTTCTAGACACAATTGGCAAGATACTTGCAACCTTCTTGCAGAAAAAACTAAAAGCATGGGCAAACAAAATTGGTGTAACAGATTGCCGCCAGACATGGTTCACTAAGGGAGTCAGAACTGAGATTAATTGAACTATTTTAAATCTGCTAAAACTTGAAGCTCAGAAAAAAAGGTCAAATCTCTTTTTGGCATTTGTAGATATGCAACAAGCATTTGATACAATAGATTGTGAGATGCTATGGTGAAAATTACAAAAATGGGACTGCCCAGAAAAGATACTACAGCCGATAAAGGAAGTCCATTCAAATAGATCGATTTGTGTGTGGATAAATGAAAAGGTGACCTATCCGAGGCAATTGCCACTAACAAAGGAGTAAAACAGGGCTGTCCCCTCACCGCATGCTTATTCAAACTGTTCATTGCTGATGTTCCAAATGCCCTAACAAACATGAAATGCTTTCCTCCAAAAATAAATGGTCATCATATCAGCTTTGCAATATACACGGATGACTTAGTCTTATTTGACTCCACCCAAATAGGTCTCCAACGACTCCTCACAAAACTTCAAAGTTATATGCAAGAAAATGAACTAAGAATAAACGAGAAAAAAACAAAAATTATGAAAATCGGCTCCTCCAAAGCCACAAAGAACAAGAACTTCAGATGGTTCATTAACAACAAACAAATTGAGGCAATTGCTGAAATTCGATATCTAGAGGTGCTGATTAATAAGTCAATACGTGAATGGAGCTGGGTTCGAGATCTAATCCAGCGAATGAGAATCTTCTCTTTACAAGGTGCAAAAATACATACCCGATATGGAAAATGTACCCTAATTCCAGCACAAACTTTTTACCTGCAAAAAGTAATTCCAGCCATCACATTTGGAGCAGAAGCAAGCTGGAACATAGACCATAAAATCTGGCCTTATTTAGAAGGGATCTATTGGATACGAGTATTGAGGCTACCAAAAAACATCTCAATGACCATCATCCGCCGCGAATTAGCACTAGACGCGCGATAGGGAACAGTGCTGTAGAAATCAATGGCGCTACTAAGGAAGATGATTATAACAAATCCTGAATCAGCCTGCGAAATACTGGCATCAACAGACAACCATCCACATGAAGGAATGCTAAGGTTATGGACCCAGAGGCTGAAGGAGCTACTCCAAGCGGCTGATGTAAAGTTAGACACACTTTTGTCTCAGCCACAAATTGTCAAAAAGAAATTGAAACAATGGTCCTGGATTCAAAAGTTGGCCAAGTACAACACTTTACCAACAGCACTTGAACTAGGACCAACTATGAATTTACTGGAAAATCTGCCAAAATAGCTACTAAAATTTCCATCAAGACATCATTGAGATTGTTTTTTGCGATTGCGGATAAACGCATATAAAACAAAGGAAATGTTATTTATGAGACATGACCAAGACACAAAAGACAATGGGGGTCATTACGAGTGCAGCAGTAAGGGATTAACAGTGCCAGTAAGGAACCCGGGGCTGTTAACCCCTTACCGCCGCATTACGAGGTCCCTTAGCGGGTCCCACTAAGGCCGGCTGGTAAAACCAGCTGTCCTTAGCGGGAGCCGCTAAGGGACCAGGGAGCTGATAACGGGCCCGTTATTAACAGGCCGTTATTAGCTCCCTCCCCATTCCCATTGAGCCCTATGGGGGCTCGAATGGGAATGGGGATGGGTATTTTGAATGGGGACTTACCGGGTCATCCAAGGTTGGAATGACCCCCTAAGTCCCCATTCAGGTAACCCAGACACGAATTTGGAGGCAGCCATGGCGCTAATAGCACCATGGCTACCTCCAAACTCGTAATGACCCCCAATGTATGTAGATATTGCCTAGTCAAGATAGAATCAACGAAACATCTAATAATCGAATATCCAATACTCAAAGATCAAAGGTCACTACATCTTGGAAAATTTGCACCAGTGAACGATAATATGAACGATTGGTGGTTCCACATGTTAAGTGGCACTTCGGTGCAATTAACATGTGCAGTTATAAATTACCTTGAAAAAAGAATGGGCTGAAATGGAAATGAGATTTCCTAAATACTGAAAGAAATAACTTGATACGTCAAGAAATGTTTTTTTAAAAATCTTTTTCACTGATGAATGACATGGCAATCAATGAAATCGAAATACTGTCAGAGTAATGTTAAGAATAAGATGTGAGAAAAACTGTAATAAAAGTTTGTAATAAACTACATGTTACAGTAAAAAAAAAAGATTTTTTGATGATGTTTAGTGACGCATGGTCGCGCCGTTTGGTTGTTAGATTCTGGGACTGGGTGCAAGAGATTCATTTTATATAAGGAGAGGATACCTGCTTGGTTAGTAAGGACATTGGGCAGTCCTTTTGGACTTTGGACTTTTGAAATTTTGGACTTTGGAGGGTGACCGAAAAAAAAGGGGTGGAGTGGCTATTGTCCTGTCAAAGCATATGTGCTAAAGGAGGTTCAAACTGAGTAGGCACTAGAAGGTAGGCTGTTCATGTTTAAAGGATATCTAGATACACAACATATTACCCGTGTGACTCTTTATGCTCCCAACTCGGGCCAGATTACGCTTATGGGCACTGTATTCTTGCCAGTGGAACAGTGGACTGAGGAGCTTACCATACTGGGAGGTGATTTGAATATGATCCTTAACCCGGCTCTGGACAGGAGGTCAGATAAGGCAGGGGTCCAGAAGGTGTAGGCTACGGATAATGAAGAGTTCTCAGCCCTTATTTCAGACCACTACTGGACGTATCTGTGGAGGTGAACAAATGGCCTACAGGCGGGTTTGGGGGGGGGGTATATGCAATAGCCTCTGCAGCTGCAAATCATGCCAAACTTATCAATGCAGTCAGACCCTTTCTCTCCAAAGAGAACTGCACCAACATAGCCAGAGCCATCACCGGCTCTAGGATAGACTACTGTAACGTACTCTTTCTAGGAACCTCCAACAAAAATTTAGAGAGATTACAAGTAATACAGAACAATGCGCTCCGGGCAGCCCAAGGCATTGCAAAAAGAGAACACATCTCTGAGGCCAGAAAACTAGCCCACTGGCTCCCAATAAAAGAAAGGATCTTATTCAAAGCCCTGACACTGACCCACAAGTGCATCCACCTCACTGCTCCTGCATACCTCTCACAAAGGATACACCCCGTCTCTTCCACCAGGCCAACAAGATCACCGTTCACCAACATGCTCTCGGTGCCACTAGTGAAAAAAGCAAGAGCGGGCGGATCCAGCTTCCCTTACCTCGCGCCCTCTCACTGGAATGCCCTATCACCCACTATCCGTGGCGAGGCCTCCCTCACCACCTTCCGCAAAACGCTGAAGACTGCCCTCTTCACATAAGACCTAACAAACCAGCACGGTCACCTTTGTGTATACTGTACTATATGACCAAAAGCAATATCTGTAACAACATTATGCTTCCCTGTCACATTCACAATATGTCAACAATCGCTATCCTGCCTGTACCATGTAACTAAGTTTATTGCAAGTAACAGCGCCTGAATGCCCCTGGGCTGCTTGCGCGCTATATAAATGTAAATAAATAAATACTTTATTTCACTGCCGCAAAATACATACACTAGACTAGGTCTCCTGATAGCCAGTGAATACCAGGGATCAATAGGTATGGTGCGGATTGAAACAATATGGTGGTGGCGACACTGACCCTGGGCGATCAGAGGACTAGGGGGTTCTGGTGGCAATGCAATACCTCCTGGGACGTGGTGTTCAGAGACTTTCGGGAAAAGGAGATTTGGTGCTATTTTGAGGTGAACAACACAGGTGAGTTCCTGCTTAGACACTTGGGAAGCAGCAAAGGCCACATTCAGGGGTTTTATCATTGTAGAAGGGGCCTACTTGAGAATAGGTTAAAAGAGGAAATTGCATGGTTAGGGACAAGCCTGACACAGTTGGGCGCTCAGACAGATGTGATTTTGCTGTCTGTCAGGGAGAAGAGGCAAGAACTACGTACGCTACTTTTGGGGAAAGTGTGTAGGAGGATGACATTTACAAAGCAAAGGTATTATGAGAAAGGGGACAGAGTAGGCACCATGCTGGCTAATATGGTGTAGGTGGCAAGAAATGATAGGCGTGTGGAACAGATAAGGGATGAAAGGGGAACGCTGATCCACTCTTTCATACGTATTCGCCACAGGTTTGCTAAGTTTTATGGGAACCTGTGCAGCAATGGGAACACAGCGTGAATTCACGAGGTTGAAGACTAATTGGAGGGGCCAGGGGGCTTGACGCTTCCAATGTTGGCTCCTGGGAATAGAGAGACCTTGGAAGCTGAGATTTGCTGGGAGAGTAAAGAAGGCATCCCTAAATATGAGGCCTGGGAAAGCACCTGGTGAAGATGCCTTCACATCTGATTTTTATAAAATGTTTATAGACCTCTTTGCCCTGGAACTGGTTAGGGGTTTCAACAGTATCAGGGTGCAGGGTGACATACCCCTTCCTTTCTCAGTGCCCTTAACACAACAATTCCCAAGGAGGGTAAAGATCGGGTGCAGCGTTCTGCGTACAGATCATTATCACTCCTGAATATTGATGCTAAGATAGTCACTTGGGTGTTGGCTTATAGGTTGGAGGGGGTCCTCCGTAAATTGGTGTAGCTTTGCTAAAACCTGCATATCAAACCCTCTGCAGCAAAGCAAGCGCAGGTCAAGGGTGCAATCTTGAGTGCCGCAGGTCCGCAGAGGACGCTGCTCGATCCACGTCCACTACCTGCTACGCATCGACGTCCAACTCCACTTTGCTAAAACTTTTGTGCTGGACCCTCTGCACGCAAAGCCTGTGCAGGCCAAGGGCACGTTGTTGAGTGCTGCAGGTGTTAGGCGCCACACAATGGCACCGTTCAACTCATCCGCTACGCACCTCGTCTCACATACTTGGCTGAGCTCCATCACCTTGGACTTGTAACAACTCCAAGCAGATCCAAGGCCTCAGCTTGCAACCCAGCAACCACTACAGCACCCCTTACGCAAGCCCAGTCAGCCCCAAGGACTCCCGTTCCCCATGGACTGCAGGTCAGCGCCCTGGTGCCTCACCCTTCCGCACCTCACCACTCCTCTAACGCTCTTCTAGGCCACCCCGCCTACTCCCCTATCAGCTCGACACTCTTGGCTGCGCCATTGCTAATTCCCCTTCAATCCTTATGAGGAATAGCCTCCTCAGGCTACGCACTTGGCTTACTGCATGCGTCCCATACCACGCTTCTCAA
The DNA here is from genome assembly GCF_040938575.1 of Ambystoma mexicanum. Lineage (NCBI taxonomy): Eukaryota > Metazoa > Chordata > Amphibia > Caudata > Ambystomatidae > Ambystoma > Ambystoma mexicanum. The sequence continues at coordinate 680,026,511 of NC_090931.1, read as the reverse complement.
TCACTCTGCCCACCACAGGTTTGCAAACCAGACCCCATGCAACATGAAATCCCTGACTCTACCATTGCTACGGCCCTGCCGATCCCTACGATGAACAGCTTCCTCAGGATACGCACTCCGCTCACTGCATGCCACCCACACCACGCTCAATCTCTCCGCCCACCACAGTTTAGTAGACCAGGACCCAGGCAATCAAAAATCCCTGACTCTGCCATTGCTATGAACCCGCTATCCCTATGAGGAACAGCTTCCTCAGGCACTGCACTCAGCTCACTGCGTGCATCCCACACCACACTCCTCAATCACTCCACCCACTGCAGTTTAGCAGACCAGGACTCACGCAACCTGGAATCACGGATTTAGCCATCGCCTCACCCTCTCCGATTCTCACAAAGAACAGGTTTCTCAGACTCTGCACTCAGTTCATCCCTCGACTCCCTCTCTATGCTCTCCAGCCATTGCGACTTCTGCAAACATGGACGACTGTCAGACCCTTCTGTAAGGCCACTAAATGCGTGCTAATCAACGCAAGATCAGTCCCGGCACACTGTAATAATAATAATTTAATTTAGCATTTTTATATAGCGCTACATATAGCGCTGTAAGGAAGGCATGTGTCATCAAAAGTGGGGCTCACCTGTGCTTCGAGATCCGATTCGCCGGAGGAGAGTTTGGATCCGGAAAGAGTCGTTGCCGAGAGATCAGGCGTTCCTTTTTTTGTGAAGAGGCAAGGTCTGTTCCGGGAGTTTGCCACAATTGTCGTGCTGAGTAACAGTCACAGACAGAAATGACAATCCCCCTGTGCAGACCACGGAGGGGAAAAAGCCTGTGGCACAAAAACCCCCTATAGATGGAATGGCAAGAAGGTGTGGAGGTGATGGCTTGTCCGATCCAGTAGAATGACTTGAATAAATCAGGTAAGTTGAAAAGTAACTGTTCTTTCTTTAAATCTGATCCTGAAGGCTGGTATGATGGAGATCCAGCGGACGAAGAAGAGACAAAACTCTGAAGGCAAGATGCGAACTGGGAAATGTAGTTCTGAAGAAAAAAATGGAGGGCGGAAGAGGACCAGAGACAGGAAGATGAAACTTCGGTGGAAAAATAGAAGGAGAAAGGAAACCAAGGAAAATATCAGGGGAAAAGATAGAAGGAGGTTAAGTTGGTATAAGAAGGAGAGAATGGTACAAGCGCATAAGGTCACCGTACTAACGTGTAAAAAAGAAACCCCTGCAAGTGGAAAACTTCTTACCCCAAGAATGAAGGCACCGAGACGGGAGCAAAGTGGTCAGGATACCTGGGAACTCCTGTAAGGAAGGTAAGGTAATCAAAGGGACTGAAAGAGGCAGAGTAAGAAAAGCGGCCAGTGCCGTGACAGAAAGTGAAAGTAAACAATGTCAGAAAACCTCGAATTACTGCGTGCAGAAAAAGGTAACAACAGTAGACAGATAGGCAGAAAGAAATGAGCTCAGGAAGAAAACGCTACGGAGGGCTTTCAGGAAGAAACGAAGGAAGGCTGGAACTACGAGAGAACCAGAGAGCGAGGAAACCGCAACACAGTTGCAACGCATTGAGGGGCGTAGCTTCCCTGCTTTTAAAGGGGAAAAGATACATAGTTGCAGAGAGATAGAAACAGGACTAGCGGAGTTTCCACCGGGACCACATCTTCCATGAACCTCCTTTCATGACAGCATGCTATCAAAGTAAGACAGACACAATTGATCACTGTTCAAGGGTGTTTATTGAACTTTATCAGGGGTGTGAAAAACACCTATATAAACCTAAGTCTAAGATGGGAGCAAGCTATGACCATCAAATAATACTAATACACTCCTAGTGGAGTCTAGTCAAATAATAAGGGCCTATTCCAGAAACAACTATTGCCAATCCTTACCGCTATGCTACAAAATAGTGTGGGATAATGTTCACAAAAAGAAAGAAGTCTTCACACATTGATAAGTTAGAATGTTAGGCTGTGGGCCTCCCTTCCACATGTTTTTAGCACAGGACAAGGCAGGTCACTCAAGCACAGCACACTCCTTGGGCTTCTTTGGCACAAGGTCACAGTTTCCTTCTCCAACATCAGGGCCTTCTGTGCCCAAGTTTCTTTTGGCAAAGTCTCTTGCCTTGAAGGACCTGATGTACCACAAATAACAAAGAAAAGTCCCTTTCTCAATATTCACGTGGGGCGATTTACTCTTCACCCTGGATCCCCCTAAGCAGGCTCCGATCCGTCTTTCACCATTAGCCTCCTTCAGTCGAGTTCACATTTGCCACAACAATCTTCTCGGATGTGTTACTCTTCACCCAGGATCTCCCTCTTCCGGGCTCAGATCCTTGACATTCACAATTAGTCCCCCTCAGCCGGGCTCAGACCAATTAATTCCCAATTTCTTCCTGGGTGATTTTTGCTGTTCAACCCGGGATCCCCCTCTGCCGGGCTCAGACCCATTTTCATACGGTTAGGGCCCCTCAGCCGGGCTCAGACCAATTTCAACATGTAGGTGAAGACTATCGAATGTACACAGGATTCAAGTCTACACCATCTTCTTGGGTGAATTAGCTATTCACCCTGGATCCCCCTCTGCTAGACTCAGATCCCCTTTTGCCACAATTAGTCGCCCTAAGCCGGGCTCATAACAACTTCAGTTTGCAAACAATCAAAGACTTTCGAATGTGCACAGGATTCAACGTAACCCGCTGTAGGACAATTTTGATTTTACAGTTCAACAATTCTTCCCCGCTCAGAAGGGGGAGGGCACCAAACAGAGACTTTCGAGTGAGCACCCACACAGTGCTGGAGCACTCTGTAACTGGTACCTATCTTGGTTTCACAAAATTCAGTTGTACTGAAGTTCTCATTCTTCATACAAAGTTGCTGCTTGCAACTTGAGCATAACACAGTCCGGTCTGCTATCAGTTTCTACAACTCACCAGCTGTGCTGTACTTGTTGGTGTTACTTTGCTGTTGGAGTTTAGGGCAGCACCAAGATGGCAATCGCTTCTCCCCGCCTTGGCTATCAATGAGGGAGAGCCCTGTGTACCTTTGACATACGCTACACAGTTCGTCAGCTGCAATGCCCGGTTTTATGATTATTTTCCTTGAGGCTTCTTGAAAGTCACGGTTCTGTGTTGAAAAGGGCAAGGGTAATTCCCTCCTTGTCGTCCTCTCTTATCTCGCCGGCTTTCTCCTCGGTTTAAACTGCCATCCCAGAGTGACTGCTCCCTCGTGCGTTTTGCCTTGCTCAGAGTGTGCTTTTGTGTTCCGCCTTTTATCTGTGTGGGGAAGTGTAATGGGAGTCAGGTGTGTATAGTTATCAGTAATTGCCTGACTCTGCCTGACCCTTGTGTTGGGACATGTCAGGCATACGGCTCTGATGTTAGTCCGTTGTTGCTCACAATTAATTGTTTGTGAGAAAGTGTTAGTATCAGAAAAGGTGGGGTTGAGTTTCTAGGTAGCCTACTTGGTAGAATGGGAAAAAGATATTATAAGGAAAGGGATACTGCATCTGACCCTTCGGTGTCCCACTTCTACTCCCCAAAGACCCACCATCCAGGTGTTCCTCCTGTACTGGTCCACCCCCAGGAACTAGATCCTGGAGCAATGGCCGTCTCCTGACCAACTGGATGACAGATCTCCGGGGACTAGTAGGTGAGACACCTTCAGGTTTCTTACAACAAGCAGCTGAAATCCTTAATCTTATAACCTCCACTGACCTCGACTTGCTTGCCATCACTCAAACCTGGCTCCACCCCGCTGCAGACCCAGCCTTCTCCATTGCCACCCCCCCGGGCTATGCCATCCTAAGATGTGACAGATCCTCTAAAACAGGAGGCGGCGTTGCCAGCGTCTTTAAAAACACCCTCACTATCAGAGTCACGCAAACCAACGCCATCCCCAACTGATAAAATCCCTACTTGCCAAGATCTCCATGTCTCCAACCGATTCCATCACTGTCCTCCTTATCTACCGCACACCAGGTCCCAGCCTTACCTTTGAAGATAACTTAATGCGAAGCATCTTCTCGTCCATCAAGCCCACCTCAAATATTGTAATCCTTGGGGACCTCAACCTAGGCCACAATGACCCAGCAGACTCACTGTCCACCAGTGTATCCATGGCACTAAACCATGTTGGCTTTACGCGTCACTCTCTAGAGCCCACCCCCAACCAAGGCCGCACCCTAGACTGGTTAAGCGACCTCAATTGTAACATTCCCACCCACATCACCTCCCCCTGCCATGGTCGGACCATCACACCATTACCATCAAAGTCCCCCATTCAGAACACCCCAGACCTGCTCACCCTGCCATACCTCAATGTATGGCCCGGTGTCCTAAAAACCTCAACCTCAACAACCTTGCACCGCTACTTCCTACCCTTGTGCAACCCCCATCTTCAGTGACAAACCCAGCAGCACTGGTCGACCTCTAAAAGCAAACTATTGCAAAGGTAGTCGACACGCTTGCCCCTCTCAAACTTAGGAAAGCTAAACCCTCATTAAAAAAATGCTTGGTTTACTTGTGAACTTCTTGAAGCCTGTGCCAATAAAAATGCCCCAGAGCTTGCTTGGAGAAAAAAAACTCCCCATACTCCAAAGCTTTCTTCTCCTCCCGCGCCAAAAACTATAGAAGGGAAATCCTCGCTGCCAAAGCCAACAGCTACAACTCCAGAATCAGTAACGCCTCATTCAACTCCCAAGAACCTTTTCACAATTCTCCAGGAGCTAGAGACGCTCCCCAGCCAGACCTGACAGTAGACAGTCCCTGGTGCAAAGAAATCAAAGACGCCCGGACTGGAAAGTTCAAATCCCCTCAAAGGAAAAATGATCTCCGAGCAACTTTCTATGCTAACCAAACCACATTCGCCCATAGCACCCAGTGCCTTTCCGACCCACACCTGCCCCCGTTCAACTTCCACCCTGTCTCAGACATGGATGTCACCAAGATCATCAAGAGCCTCAAACCGTCATGCTGCAAAGGTGACAGTTGCCCAGCTCCAAACATCAAAGACTGTGCCGAGTCACTTATTTCCTTCTTCACAGCCATCATCAACGCCTCCTTCTCCACCAACTCGGTGGCAACATCCTTGAGGGAAGCATGGGTCCTACCGCTTCTTAAGAAACCCTCCCTCGACCCTTCCATACCAACCAACTATCGCCCCATTACTATGGTACCCTACCTCTTGAAGATCCTGGATCATGTTGCTTAGATCCATGTTCAACAGTATCTTGAGGAAAACAATATCTTGGGCACATGCCAATCAGGTTTATGGCCCAAACACAGAACCGAAATTGCCCTACTTGATTTGAAAATCCAAATCGATGCCATCAAAGACACTGGCAAACTTGCCCTCCTCATGATGCTAGACCTCTCCACAGCATTCGATTTGGCAGACCACCAAATCCTCTGCTCTCAACTTGCCTCGACAGCGAACATCTCTTCCTCAGCCGCCAATTGGATTAGGTCTTTCCTAGCTGACAGATCCTCACAAGTCTTCATTGATGACTTTTCCACTGCACCTACTCCCATCTCATGTGGAGCCCCCAAAGATCCTGCCTCTCTTCCACCCTCTACAACATTTATACAAAACCCCTCTTCGACCACCTTGACCTAATAGGCATATCTTAAATGAACTACGTTGACAACACACAGCTCCTTATCCCCCTTTCTGGCTCATACGCCCTGAACTCAGCCACCATACATTCTGTATACCAAGTCATACAAAATTGGATGGCTTCTCACCTACTCTGCCTCAATGACGACAAAACCAAAATCCTCATTGTCGTCTCCAACTCCACACTTCGCAAAATATCATCCATGGTAACTGTATAACCACCTCTGCCAAAACCCTTGGCGTATACTGGGCGTCTACCTGTATGCCAACCTCAACCTCTCACATCAAGTGAACTCTATCGCCTCGGCGGCGGCTTACACAGCCGAAATGCTTTATGCCAGCAGCCCTTCCACTCCACTCCAAACTGCCTAACAATTGCAAGAGCTATCTCAGGAGCCAAGCTCAACTACTGTAACGCCCTATTCAACTGCACTTCTGAACGCAACCTGAACAAACTCCAGACGATTCAGAACAATGCTCTCCGAGCTGCCATTAGTCTCTCCAAACCTCACCACATTTCCAAAGCCAGGAGAGATGCACACTGGTTGCCCATCCGGGAAAGGATTAAGTTCAAAACATTGTACCTGGTCCACCAATGTCTCTCCAACACTGCCCTGACCTACCTCTCACATTGCGTGGAGAAATACTCCCCTGCCAGACCTCTTAAATCAGTGAACTCTCACTTCCTGAAGATCCCCAACTTCAATCGCCTCTCAGTAGGGTGGTTAGAGCTTCCCAGTCATGGCCGCCAAACTCTGGAACAATCTACCACCAGCACTCAGAAAAGAACAGGCCTACTGGATCTTCTGCAGAAACTTAAAAACTTTGCTGTTCAACTAACTTAGCTCCTCCTAAGACTCTTTTTTTCCCACTACTGCATCTCCCCGCCCACACTCCCTTCTTCTCTTTTTACCTCAATGTAACTAGTTCCTTGTAAAATAAATAAATTGGTTCACTCACACCAATCACTGGATCTACTCGCTTCCAAGGATGTTCAGGACAGAGGAGGCCAAAAAAGACATTTGACCGGGTGAGTTGGTCTTTTATGAAAGCAGTGTTGTGGGAAATGGGTATGAGGACAATGTGGTTTAAATGGGTTGGCACGCTGTAACCGACCCCCCTCAGCAAGGGTTTTGGTCAATTCAGAGGAACCAGGCTCCTTTCCACTCCACAGCGGTACTATACAGGGATGCCCCCTAGCTCCATTGCTGTATGCACTGGTAATGTAGCCGTGGGCCATGAGCGTTTAGGAGGAGAAGGATATTAAGGGCATCTTGCTCCATGGGAAGTCGTCCAAACTGAGTCTCTTTGCTAACAACGCCTTTTTATATGTGATAGACCTGAGAAAGACGATCCCACACCTTCTTCAGGTGTTGGCAGATTACGGAAAGCTGTCAGGTATTATGATAAACTTTGATAAATCTGTGGTTTTTCCAGTTGGTTTACATACCCAAAATTGTTCCAATGTATGGAGAACATGTGCAGAGGCAGGTAGAACAAACCAAAAACACAAGGCCTTAGTTAACCACAGTTGGCTGTCAATCTATTGCATGACTTAGTAACTAGATGTGCAATGTGATAGCCCCATACGAAACATGGCCACTGAACATTCTAGTAGTGCTTATATCTCTGGGTGTAGTGCCTTTGAATCTATATGTTCCGTTCACCCTTCATTGGTAGATGAAAAAATAAGTGTGTGCACCCAATAGTGTCATATTAGGGTGCCCAAGAATTCCTCATGCGCATTTTGTTAATTTATACTGGGTTACATTTGCGTCTCACCAGTCATCCAGGAATATGTGATGTTGGTCTAAAGAATTAGAGAAGACAAATATGTGTAATTGTGCTTTGAATAAAGTTTCGACCACCCATCAGTGGTCATTGGCAATATAACTAATACATAAATGGAATTAGTAATAAGTAACATGCTTACCACTGTGGTTTCAATATTGTACACGGATAGATATTTCACAAACTGTTTTCAATGTTTATAATTATATGGTTGCTCAAATTTGGCAATTTCTGTAATAAAATAACACATATATTTACTTGTAAAACCTGCATATTGAATAATAGATTATATTCAGTTCCATGATGTTGAAAAATGCCCACTAACTCACCACTGTTATATTCAATCTGCAGTGATAAAGTAATAAGATTGATTTGTAGTCTTCGTTCGGTCCAATCAGCAAAATAATATATTTTGTGTCTTTACACCTGAATCAAAATAGATTGGTCTGTGTAAAGTATCTAGCCAATGGATAATGAATAAAATAATCCACCCCGACTCAGAGTCAAGGTAGAAATGGGATCCATACTTGACATTAAGAATAATGCATTGTGTCTTACCTAAAGAAAGTAAAGAGTAGAATGCCATCCTGGATTGAATCCCTCTGTGGTGTGCGTGTAGAGAGTCCGCACCACCCAGGAATGCAGTGTAGATACTGAAATCGGCATGCGTGTGACGTGGCACACACCCTGGCCTGATGCCTGACACATCACTCGCACGTGCGGCTGACAGAGGCAGGCCCCCGTGTGCCTGCATGCTCCTGGCCGCAACAATGTAATATTTGTAAGCCTGCTGCATTGGAGAGATAAAATGCAAATGCCGCCAATCCTTTAAACGATCCCATACGCTACCGCTAATGTGATGTTAATGCATGTAAATTGATCATGAGCTCATGAAATACATTCAAGATTGAAATTGAAATTAGCATTTAGTGCTGCACATTCCACAAAGTTAGTGTTGTCCAACATGCACTGACATGAAAATGTGTCCAAGGAATGTGATGCAAAAGAATATGGGATTTAGCAATAAGCATCGTTCAAATGATGCTTTCCAAAGAAGGGACCGTTTCAAGTTGAAAAATATAAAACAAGCAGGAGAAACTCAACGTTATAACTTGAATGAACTAATGTGGTGAGACAGGTGGGCATAGGTCAAGGTGCATATACCATTATGAAATGTTTGTTTTACCATAGCAAACGGGTTCATGGTCTAATAAATATCTTTAAGACTAGATCTTGATACAAACAGTATGAAATATATTGCCAAGCGACAAGATCGCCCATGCATAAAGGAACTGAATGTGCAGTGGCCATGCTGTGTGCATAACACATTTCTAAATTGTTGTTGCAAAATGCAATAGGTGTGAGAAACCTTAGATATATGGATACATTAGATGAGCGAATATGGAGTTCAATTTCTCTTAAATCACATAAAGACATGCATCCCATGGTCACTGTTAGTTGCAGAATGCAGTAAGTATGCAATCCTATGACATTAAAATATGTTAAATAGTGACATGTTAGAATTCGTAACAGTCAAACTGTGATGGAATCATTCTCTGTATCAAAATAAGTCATAAGAAAAGATACATCTCATGATCTGTATTGAGACCGACCTTCGTACAGAGCAAGTAACAGATGCATTTGGCTTCCATTTGCCTTAATCTTAGGTGAACATTACCACCCCTTTTCCCCTTTTTCACTCTCATTAATCCTATAAAACGTAAATCAGATGTATCTGAAAATTGATGTTCAAGCTGCCAGTATACTGCAAGCACAACTTTAGGATCTTGACTGTTCAGACTGGAATACACAACAAAAGTGGTGCGACAATTGATACATTCTTTGATAGAGATTTTAAGCCCATTGGGGTCCGTGCATTCCATGCTGTCCTAATGTGCAGACCTGCACATTGAACAGGTTCCACATTTGTTGCACCCTTTAGCTTCTTTTAACCAAGTGCTGTCTTGCCCTTGTTTATTGATGACTGTCTACAGAAAAGAGGGAAAGGACTCAATCTATCCCTAATGGACTGGGCTTTTGTAAATACAAATGTAGGTTTATCTGCAATAAAAAGACAAAAGTCCTTGTCTAAGAGTAAGATATCCCAATGTTTTTGGACACGTTTATATAGCGAATGTGCATCTCGTGAGTACTTGGTTATAATGTCAGTACTCTTCAGATGCCTTTTTGTTATAATAGAAGGAAGCAATGTAATTTGATTAACCGTTCTGTATTTGGACATAGTAATGTTGATATTGTCTAATACTTTCTCTAAATCTTTCAGCCAAAAGATCACATTCCATAGCAAAATCTTGATCACTGCTGCAGTTTCAACAGGCCCTAAATAATTCTCCACCTGATATGTTGTGTATAGTTGACTTACGATAACAACGCATAGCATGTAAAGTTGAATTGACTTTAGTGGGTTTACGGAAAGTCTTAGTGTTAATATTGCCATCTATTATGTGAATATTTAATTCTAGAAAATCTATTTGTCTAGCGTCACAGTGTCCTGTAAAGGCTATACCAAAAGCATTGTTGTTGATATATGTAACAAAACCCTCAAAATCCTCCTCTGTGCCAGACCAAATCATCAGTACATCATCTATGAAACGTTTCCATAAAATGATGCGGTTTGCAAATTCCTTGTTATTGACAATATGGGTCTCTTCAAATTGGGCCATGAACAAGTTTGCCAAGGAAGGTGCATATTTTTCACCCATGGCCACCCCCTGGGTCTGTGCATAATAAACACATTGAACAGAAAAACATAATAGTTTTGTTTTTTAAAACTTTTTATTTATGAATTTTAAGAACATACAATAAAAACATATTCATGACATTTATGAAATGTCTCCCACCATGAACGTTTTGCTACATCAACTTATCCTAGTAATATACTAACCATAACAACATTTCCGTAATTGATTAGCACAAAATAACAGCACAAATATCAAAGCGAGACACTACAAACACAACAAAACACGCAAAAAATAAAAGCTCCTTATTATCCCTCAACCCTTCACGTCATAACAACTCTTCATCATTAATCTACCTGCCTCAACTATACAATTCATCAAAAGGTCCCCAAATCTCTAGATAATTTCCATCCTATTCTTGTTTTTTAAACATTACTCTCTCATAACTGGCCAGGATTCGCAAATCCGACAACCATCCTTCCAGATCCAGCTTTTTCTGCGATTTCCAGACCCTCCAAATTTGCTTTGCAGCTACCACCAAAACTATGTTAGTCCACCAACTATGTTCTCTATGTTACGCTCACCAGGTCTCTGTGGAGGCGTTGAGGCACAGTTGCAGCCCTCCCTGAACTTGAATCACCCCTTCAGGCCTCTCCCTCAGTAGAAAAGCTGTGAGCGGTGGTACATTGTGATGCTGCTCCTGCGTGGAGATAAGAGTGTGTGAGTGTGCCAATCTGTGATAGTTGTACCTCTCGAACCCTTCATCCCAAAGTACGGTTTCTGTAAGCATACGCCGGCCCATAAAGCTCACCTGTGAATTATGGAAGATAAGCTCTCCGTCCTGCTACTTCTGGCAGGGGCGTGTCGAATGGGCTCTAGTTCCTTCACTGATCCCTGATAAGGATTAGTCCAGTCCAGCTGCGACTATGCTTCTCCTTATGATTGGTAAGTTTTTCTTGAGCTCTTGTGATGCTGTTCATTCTGTTTAATGTCTTTATATGTTGCTCCTATTTAGGCCCGCAATAATGTCTCTTCTGTTTTTTTGCCTTAGATGGAAATGCGGCCTCAATGCATCTGTGAAACGTGAGACGCGGCCGGATGGAAGATGGATGCTACCGCAATGTTCAACAGCAGGTAAGTGATGGTTTAAGGAAAAGCGTGAAGTATGGCGAAGCGCAACCTTAAACTGACCGTTTTTTCGATGCGTAACCTTGTCTTCTGTTTTTCCTTGCAGGCGCTGCTGTCGACGATGGAGCGTGTCGTGCTGTGGTGCCAAGATGAAGATTTTGGCATTCCGGAAAGTGTAAAGATGAATACTTGGTTTGCCGAAGAGATGTACAAGTAAGAACAGCTTCCCCAGTTGTTAAGTATGCTGGCAGGAAGCAGGATGTCCAGGAGGCAGGATCTTCAAAGGTAAGTCTGACCTTAGGCGACAGTGAGCGTTACGCTGCTTGCAAGTGCAGAATAACATGAAGCATCTGTCTTGAGGATCGGGGCAGCTTATATAGCTGAGATCGTGGGCACGCCCATTAGGGCCGGTTTACCAGCCACACCCTGCCACTCCTAGAGAGTGAGCACGTGCAAAAGCAATCCATTAGCAGCCACACCCAAGAACACACTTGGGGCTGCTTAATGGATGGAATGTTCAAGGTTAAGGGATAGAATGTAGAAGGTTAATGCATCTGAAGTGCTATGTCCATAATAAAAACTTTTTGGTGTTAAATGGATGTTCTTGTTTACTTTTGTTCATGAGCCTGGCGCCAAAGGCGCCAGGACAGTGTCCACCCAGGTCTCCTGTGTATGCGACCCCTGTATGCCTGTGCCCCTGACTTCATGACCATGACACTCTAGCTATCATGCTCCTCTCAGAATTAGAAAACAAAATTGTTGAATAAGGTGGTCTAGATAACTCTACTCCCAATATCATGTCCAATCTATTCAGAACTTCACTCCAAAATCCCACCACTCTCGGACAGTCCCATAACATGTGTGATAAAGTGCCCCCTTTTTGACCGCATCCCCAACACAAATCATCATTAATGAAGCCTAAGTTGGCCAATCTCCTCGGCGACCAATACAAACCGCACAAAACCCTCTGGCATAGGTATCTTAAATTCAGATCCATTTTAGAGTTTGTGCCAATTCTTATTAAATTGTCCCAATTCTTTTCAGTTATATTTTTGCCCAGTTCCTTCACCCATGCCTGTCTCAAATGTTCCCACAAATTCACACACAAGCTCTCCATTGGCATCAATTTCTGATAGGTCGAGGCCATACATGGGGAAGAGTAAAATATATTGCAAGCTATCGGCCTCTCCTTCACAGGTGTGTTTAACATTCCCTGTCTTTGTGTGAGCAGAGATTCCAGTTCCACAAAACGACCATGTTCTCTCATCCCTAAATCAAATTTCATTCTGAGCATACTAAATGGGACATGATCATGTGTCCTTTTTTCCATACATGACACACCCTTAAAATACCTTTCTTCAACCAACTCCGCCAACATAAAGTCTTATTTCTAATCTGCAAACCTAAGTTGTGCCATAACGATGCCTCATAATGAATCCATATATTCTCTCCTCCATTAGTCATAAAGGATCTCAATGCCTCTCCAATTACTTCCATTGTATGCAATTTAGCAGCCAAACTCGGCATTTCCCCCGTTGTATATACATCTTGCAACGAGTATGGCCGAAATGTCTCCCTTTCTATAATCATCCACAGCGGCAAACCACTATTTCCTTAATTGAAGTGTAATGCAGCTTTCTTCAACACAAACCCCTTGCAGTAATCCTTCAAAATCGGATATCCAAATAACGCCTCACGCACCGACCGAATCAGAACATAGAGCAGGATTTTAGGTTTTTTACTTTCACTCCATAAAAAAGCTTGAAAAATGTTATCAATGCTTCTAATTACCTTCTTAGTGAATTTACGCGGAATTGATTGGATGATATAAAGAACCTTGGTTAAGAGCACTATTTTTGTTGCATTTACCTTAGCCCAAATACTGAGCATTAAACGATCCCACTTCAATATATCCTTCCGAATTACCTCAATTATGCTAGTTCTGTTAAATTCCCCCATCTTTTTCAAATCACGTACTAAATAGACTCTTAAATACTTCACACTTTCTATAGCCCACAGACAATTCCATGAACACAAATTACTACGTGGCTGAGCACTGTCTAATGGGAACACCACTGATTTCTCCCATTTGATCTTATGACCCGATAGACAACCCACCTCCTCAATTATACTCTTAAATTTAGAACCTCCCTCCCATGGATTAGCCAGGATTATAGTCAAGTCATCCGCGTAACACAATACTTTGATTTCCATATCCCCCACTCTGAGCCCCTGTATTTCTTGCACCTGTTTGATATAAGCTATTAAGGGTTCTGGTGCCAGATTAAAGAGCAGTGGTGATAATGGACACCTCTGTCTAGTGCCCCTGGTTAATGGAAACGAGGCGGACAGCTCTACGGTTGCCCATATTCTTGCACTAATCGCAGAATGTAAAGCTTTTATAGTCCTTAAGAAAGCATCCCGAAGGCCATTTTCTTAAGCGTGTAATCTAGAAATCCCCAATTGACTCTATCGAACGCTTTCTTAGCGTCCATAAACATCAGCAGTATATTTTCCACTTCTTCCTTAGGGAGGCCCATTAAGTCTATAAATGTTCTTGTATGATCATGTCCATATCACCCGCGCATAAATCCAACTTGCGAGTGCTCAATCAATCCTCCAATGCATTAAATCAATGTTGTTGTTGAGTGTGAATCTAAGAAACATTTTCAGCATTTCAATGTGTGACCGGTGTGATGCTGATACATTGCGATAGGTATAATCTACTGTTGCAATCACAAGCTAGTGATTGATGCTGGTATAAAGTGCTGTTACATCTAGAGAGGCCAGCAAATACCCCTCCTGCCAATGTAAACCCCATAAGATCTGTAAAACATCAGTAGTATGCCTAATGTAAGATGTCATCTTAAGTACATGTTTGTCTGGCACATCGGGTTAGGCAACAACCTCTTGGTTGTCACTAAATTCAATATCCCCCTCCTCCTCACCTGTATCTTTGGATGATGTTGAGCGTAGCTTCCCCTTCTTTCTCTGATTGCTGTTTTTTTTTTTGAAGAGGTATGTCCTCCCTCGGGTAGAAGCCACTGTGCTGCCTTTCCTGATATGGCAGGCAAAGGGCCCCCTCCCGAGAGTGCCAGCGAGAGGAAAAAGCCAGGGGCAGAAAAAACCTCTCATGTTGGTAGATGAGTGTGGCACTCTGTAGTGGCGATCAGATGGTGAAACCACAAGGCAGTCCAAGCCAGGAAAGAAGCTGTTAGTCGGAGGGCTGGTATGTATGCAAAGGAGAAACGCCCAGCAAGGAGCTCCACAGAAAGTAAGGCGAACCAGAGAGGTAATAGACTGTCACAAAAGTCAGTGGAAGGAGTAGAGCGCTTGATCGTCAACCGCAGGAAGGGAATGCAGAGGAAGACGGTAAAGGGGCTGGATTCCAGAGAACAGCAGGGAGCCGGAGCTGGGAACGGGAAAGAGAAAGGCAGACCCAGAGGTGGTCAGTAAGTAAGGCGGAAGGTAAGACAGCGAAGAAAACGGAACAGAAAGAAAGAGCAAGACCGGGCAGAGACCCAGCAGACAAGTAGCAAGGAAAGTAGCAGCGTAGAACTGAAATGGGACGAAACCCGGAAGTGGATCGGAAATGCCCGTGGCAGTCAGCACAGGGGGAAGACCCGCGTAGAGAGACCACGGCCGTGAAGTAAACAGAGGGGAAGAAAGAGTACCGGGAAGGCAAGGAGGAAAGGGCAGCAAAGAAGAGCTGGGAAAGAATACAAAACGGGAGAGAGCGCAGAAAGCACAATCGCGTAAACCCAGTAGCAAAGCGAAGGGTTGCAATGCACCGTGGCTCTAGAGGGGCATGGCTTTAAGGAAGACAGAACAGCTGGCAGAAAAAGACTAGACCCACACACCAGGAAACGGCGGAACAAGATGGCACACTTTAATGGCGTTTTAACCTCCAAGCGCTCCACAAGTCCCAGGGAGGGAAGCGCGTGACAATGTTCCTTAAAAGCATTATCCAGGTATTGTGAGATTCCCTCTGTTGCCCAACCAATCCCACTCATTATGGGTCATACTTCTGGTAGAATGTTGTAAGATTTAGGATTTTAGGCA
Organism: Ambystoma mexicanum; assembly: GCF_040938575.1. NCBI lineage: Eukaryota > Metazoa > Chordata > Amphibia > Caudata > Ambystomatidae > Ambystoma > Ambystoma mexicanum. The sequence goes on along the minus strand of NC_090931.1, from coordinate 680,011,217 downwards.
AGAAATATATATTGTGGGCATAGTTGGCTCAGTAATGCACAAGAACTTTTTTTCCTCATCCGTGAGGTAAACTAGATTGTGCCATTCATTAATCATTGCCAATAAGTCTCGAATAATGTTCTTAGTCAGATTAGAATCTAATATTCTGTAACAATGTGGAGTGGCTAGATGTTCAATGCCCATGTCCATGTAATCTTGATTATTAAGGATGGCAATGTTGCCTCCTTTGTCTGCTTCCTTAATAACAATGGTGTTATCCTTTGCCAATTGGTTTAGTGAACTTAGTTCCTCCCTACTCAAATTGGAGAAACGTGTCTTTCTCTTTGCAGTATCCCAGTCCATGTGCACATGAATATCTTGTATTAATGTTTGATTAAATGTCTCAAGGATATTGTCGGTGCCCAAATAGGGTGTGAATTTGGATTTAGATTTTAGTTTATCTATTTTATGCAGCCTGTCTTGTACACCTACATCTCTACATATTGTTAACTGGTCTGGAGCGATATTCCCCTGTAGAGACAAAAGAACCCTTGTATCTTTGATGTCTTTCATGATGAGAGTACTTAAGGGATAAAGAGATGGTTTTGGAGTAAAAGACTTCACTTGTGGCGTGAACATTTCTTTTTCATTTCAATTTCCTGACAAACTTGAATATGTCAATCGGAAAATCAACAAAATGAGTGTCAGAGCTGGGTGCATATGAAAGTCCTTTGTTAAGAACTGTCAGCTCTGACTTGGTCAAAATTCTATTTGATAGATTCACCACTAGGTTACTGCTGGTCATTTCCCCTGTTGCTTCCTGGTGTTGGATCTGGTCAATATACCTCTTGGTCCTGCGTCTTTGTCCGAGCTTCCACACGCCCCCCACTGCTCCTGATATGATGGTGGGTATTTTGGTACTTTGTATTTGAGGACTTAGGAACCTGACTTGTTTCAAAGTTCTCTGTGTACCTCTTTTGTACCTTCAGATCTGATCTAAAAAAAACTTTCCTTGAGTGATGTTCGCTCCTGAACCGTTGGTGCCTTCCTCTTCAGATTCGGGGTCAGAGCTACCGGGAGTAGTGTTGGGTGTATTCCCTCAAGATTTGGAGGTGGTCTCACCATATTTGGCCTGGACACTTCTTTAACTTGACTTCATCTTGACACTCTCTCAATATTTCATTCATTTTGTCATAGTTTTTCTGTTTGGTTGCCTCTGCGTTGGTCATTTCAGCGATTTCTTGTCTCAAAATCTCTATTTGCTCGGTTACCCTTGTGTGTTCCCTCTTGGCGTTTGCTATCAAAAGTTCCAACATGGTATTCAAGCTTTGATTAAGGTTCTCTTCCCATTTGTCAGCTAAATCTTTGTCTTCCTGTTTATCAAAATTTGGGAAAATTAAGATTCTAGCCCCATAGGGATCTTATTGTTTTCTAAATAATTAGTGAGCAAAGCTTGTTCCCAATATTTATTTATTTATTTCCTTAAAAATCTTTCCAGTCTTATAAACTTCTGTATTAAGGACTGCACTGTGTTGTAACTGGTCCTAAAAGCATGGTCAGTGCTCCCTCTTAGAGCAAAAATGGCAGCTCTGTCTTTCTCACGATTACGCAGATAATCTGCCATAATAAAGTGTGCGTGATCTCCAGCTGGCACTCTTGTGGGTCTGGGATAAACAAATCATGAGTTGGTATGGGTGTTTGTCCCTATAGAGTGCGCTATGATCGCTATCCGATTAAAGGAGGAGGATTGGTATTTATTTATTTTGACATTTATGGCAGCACACTAAGCCCTGAGACACCTAGGTGCTAGTTACAATAAGTACAGAGCAAAGTCAACAAAGTGCAAGACCACACATAAAGGTTACAGCATAAGGGTAGAAGGACACTTAGTCCAAGCCATGCCTCATGGTAAGGTGGGGGGGGCACTTCAGGTGTGCAAATGAGCATAAAGACAAAATAGCTGTGTATTGTAAGGAACTCATGGTGGCAACAGTAAAGACAGACACAAGTGATCACAGTTCAAGGCTGTTTATTGAACTTTATAATGAGTGAGATAAATGGCCTAATCTAAACCTAAATCTAAGTTGGGAGCAAGCTATGACCATCAAATAATAATAAGGCAGTTCTAGCGACGTCTTGTCAAATAAAAAGGGCCTATACTAAAAAAAAAACGAATGCCAATACTTACTACTAAATTACAAAAAGAGTGTGGGATAATGTTCACCAGAAAAGAAAGAAGTGTTCACCAAATGATTAGTCAGGATGGTACGGCTGAAAACACTGGCCAAAATTCTGACAAAACTGTCATGATCTCTGCTTCCAAAAGATCAGGACTTGCCCGACTCCCTTGGAAGCAGACCCATAACCCCGGTTCCGAGTGCCAGCCAGTCCCAATTGGGACCTTTTGGACCCTGTCCTGGCGCCAGTGGCACCAGGCTCATAAAGATGCCCAGTCCCAGCGCTGGAAGCGCCGGGCTCATAATGCTTGGGTGGACTTACCTGCAGCAGACCATGCTGCTTACTTACCTGCCAGTTGAACCCCGGATCCTCTTCTGTTTGGGGCTACTTTTCCTGTTGGGTGGGGCAGGAGCCACTCCCTAGGTTCAGAACACTGGAACTCTTCTGGAAAGCAGGAACTCTTTTCTTACCTAGGCGTGGCTGTGGAAGGAGACACCTAAGCACTACAGGAGGCTATTTAAACCACACCCGATGGATGAATCTTGCTTTGTGTTATTCTGCATTCTCTGCAGCAGAACGCTCATCGTGTCTTCTGCTTCAGATCCTGGGCCTAAGGAAACAAAGGCTTACCATCCTAGAATCCAGTCTTCAGCAGCACCTGTAAAGACAAAGAAAGAACAGGTTAGCACTACGGTCTTCAGTGGCAGCGCATCTCTTACCTGGTCCATCGGCTGTCACCAACGCCTCGCGCTGCATTCCGGCATCTGAAAGACAAAGGCTTACCTACTCTTCGCATGTTCCGGAGGTCTTCGCACTGCATTCCGGCATCTGAAAGACAAAGGCTTACCAGCTCTTCGCACGCTCCGGAGGCCTTCGGCGCTGCAGCCCGCATCTGAAAGACAAAAGAAGGTGCGTTTAAAGACATTGGGCAACTTTATTACTCACGTGCCAATTCTCCTTCCCACGCCGAATCCAGTGGGTATTACAGCATCCTTCAGCTTCTCTAAAGCTCCGAACTTGTACCTGCAAGATAAAAGGGACAGTTAGTGCGCATCGTGAAGCAGGCTACAAGCGCTTACCTACGTGCTTCCAGGCGCTTCTATTCCTCACGCGGGTTCGATCCTCAACTCTCATCAGCCCGCCATCCGCCATCGCCGGAACTCTGCAAAACAAGAGATATCATTACAAAAGACTTTTAAGACATTTGAAGCGCCCAGAACTTACCGTCCGTGCAGTTAACGACGGACAGCAGTCCTCTGAGGTCAAGAGGCCTGCACCCTTATCCAGTGAAGGAACTGGTTACGGCACCCTGCCCCGAGGCAGATGGAGAGCTCAGCGTTCACTTACCTAAGGTGAGGGCGTTAACCTTTGGGGTTCTACAGGAGAAGAGAAAGGGAAGAGGAGAGAGGCACCCAATAACCCCAGTTCATTAATCCCATATTTTCTATCTGCAGACATCTTACTCTTCGAGTCAGACATACGGTGCACAGAGGTCCAGCCCAAAGAGCCAACCGTGTGTTACACATCACCTTTAAAGATACGGCATTCACCCAGTCAAGACCGGCGCCTCTGCGGGAATCAGGTGAGCGTTACAGAACACAAAGCCTACCGCAAAACTCCCACCCAGGCGCTATGGAAACCTCGGATACCGACCAACTAGCCCAGTTACTTGGGGAACTAAGAGCAGAAGTGCATGCAGCCCGTCAGGAAACGAATGCTCTAAGAAGGGAACTGATTATTTCCAAGGAGCGAACAGACGATCTCGCTAGACAATTGCTACAGTCACAAGACGAACAAACTCCGTTACCCGCATCAGGGGCAAATCTTCCTTCAACATCCTCTACGAACCCAGTGCAGATCAACCTACCTGGGAATGTACCTCTGGCTCCGCCCGAACGATTTTCTGGTGACCCAAAGAGGTTTGCAGTATTCATTAATCAGTGCTGGTTGCACTTCTTATGCCGGCCAGCAGCCTTTCCAACTGATCAAGCTAAGGTAGCTTTCGTGCTTTCGTACCTTAGTGGCAATGCGGCAGACTGGTCGATCCCTCTAGTTAATCAAGATGATCCGGTTCTCCATGATTTTCAAGCTTTTCAGCTCAGTATGGAAAAACTGTTTGCAAGACATTCACAGGGGCAGGGCTTTGACAATGAGCTCCTTTCATTGTGACAGGGTAATCAAGACCTTTTGGCTTATATTGCGTCTTTCAACAGACTGATAGTGGAAACTCGATGGCCTGAGGACAAAAGGATTACGCTGTTTTATAGAGGTCTACGTGGAGAGCTCAAAGATGTGTTAGCCCATGTAGTGAATCCCCCGCAAGACTGTTCGGACTATATTGACTTAGTCGTTCAAATAGATCACAGACTGCAGAACAGGAAGGCCGATCGTTCCAAGTTTGATGCTCGAGTATTTTCCAAACCACCAACTCCTTCCAAAGGAGTAGACTCCGGGGAACCCATGCAAATAGGGGGCCTGAAAGGACCACTAACACAAACAGGAGCGGGAAAGGAGAAAACAGTTGCAATTATGCCTCTATTGCGGAAACTCAGGGCACTTTCTTCGAGACTGTCCGGTGAAACCAGCCAAGAAGGCAGTAGGAGCTGCAGTTACCAAGGTCACAAACTCTGAGCAGGGAAACGACCTCGCCCGACAAGAATAGAGGTCCTCTTGCCGAGCGTTAAAACCAGTTCCGTGACCTCGCATTTCGTGATACCTATGGTCCCCATTAACCCTGATCATCCGGATCGATTACATGCGATTGAAGCTTACATCGACAGCGGTGCCATCGGCAATTATGTGGATCATGAAATGGTTTTGAGGATGAATCTAACTCTTTGTCCCAAGGCTGTAAAGGACGTCATTACTACGGTGGATGGTACGGAGGTAGCCTCCGGACCAGTAACGCATACCACTCAAGAAGTGACGCTAGTAAGACAAGATGGACACCATGAGAAGATCGTGTTCGATGTGATCAAGGCCCCTCAGTTCCAGATTATTCTAGGAATACCTTGGCTAGAGAAACACAATCCTCAGATCGATTGGCGAGCAAGAACGGTTCAGTTTCCAGAATGTGTCTCTACTTGTCACCCTCCACCTGGTGTTGCACTGGCAGCAATTTCTTCGGAGACTCCCCAGTTACCTCCCGAATACCTAGAATTCCAAGATGTTTTCCGGAAGGATCAGGCTAACTCTCTACCTCCTCATAGGTCTTATGACTGCCAGATAGACCTGATACCTGGATCTACTCCTCCTTGTAGTAGAATTTATGCCCTCACTTAGCCTGAGAACCTTCACCTCCGGCAATACCTGGATCAATACCTAGCGAATGGGTTTATTCGTCCTTCCAAGTCCCCTGCTTCCTCAGCTTTGTTCTTCGTTCCAAAAAAAGAAGGGAACCTTAGAACTTGTATAGATTATCGCGCCTTGAACCAGATCACCGTTAAGAATAGATATCCGTTACCTTTGATCCCTGAACTCCTGGACCAAGTCAGAAAAGCATGCATATATACAAAGCTGGATCTTAGAGGAGCCTACCACTTGGTACGAGTAAAAGAGGGCGATGAATGGAAGACGGCCTTCCGCACCAAGTATGGGCTATTTGAATATCAGGTCATGCCCTTTGGACTTTGCAATGTCCCGGCCGCCTTTCAATATTTTATGAACGATGTCCTCAGAGAGCTCATAGATGTGTGTGTTGTTGTTTACATTGATGACATCCTCGTTTATTCTTCATCGGAAACTGAACATCGGAAACACGTGAAAATGGTCCTCGAGAGATTGCGTCAACACAAACTTTTCGCTAAGTTGGAAAAATGTGTTTTCAACGTGACTGAAGTTGAATTCTTGGGATTCATATTATCACCTAGCGGAGTGCGTATGGATTCAAAGAAGGTCGATGCAATTCTCAAATGGCCATCGCCATCCTCCGTAAAAGGTGTTCAAAGCATGTTAGGCTTCGCTAACTTTTACTGCAGGTTTATCCCCGAATTCTCTCGAATAGTCCAGCCCATCACCGCCTTGTTAAAGAAAAACAAACGTTTTGAATGGTCTACCGAGGCGGAACAAGCTTTCCAGAATTTGAAGACTAGATTTATCTCTGCACCGATCTTAAAACATCCTCGCCCAGAACTCCCCTACATCGTTGAAACTGATGCTTCGAGCCTTGCCATGGGGGCAGTTCTATCACAAAAGGACCCAGTAACCAATCAGTTGCATCCCGTGGCATTTTGGTCCCGCAAATTCTCGCCTCCTGAAATCAATTACACTATTACTGATAAGGAACTTCTAGCTATCAAGTCCGCCTTTAAGGCTTGGCGGCATTATATTCTGGGGGCCCGACACACCGTTACTGTGATTACAGATCACCGAAACCTGCAATATTTGAAAACCGCAAAAGCTCAATCCTCTAGGCAACTCCGTTGGGCACTATTCTTTGCCGAGTTTGACTTCATAATTACCTATCGACCTGGTACAAAAAACGGTAAAGCTGATGCCCTTTCTCGGATGGGAGTGGAAGAACATTTGATCAATCCTAAACCTGTACCTATCATTCCCGAACAAAGAATTTTAGGTGTAATCGCCACACAATCCATAGAGGAAGTTAAGGATAAAGCCAGGCTACTGGTAACTCCAGCAGACATACAGAATTGGCATCTGCAGGGAAAGGACTTTACGGTGAAGGACAACCTATTATATTTCCAAGAACGGTTATACCTGCCCAGCACAGATTTACAGAAAAAGGTAATCTCTTGTTATCACGATTCTTTAATGGAAGGACATCCCGGTATGACCAAGACCTCGGAAAAGATCAAGCGCTACTTCTGGTGGCCGTCTTGGAAAAAAGATATCAGAGACTTTATAATGTCCTATGGAGTATGCGCCCAAAACAAGAGTCAAAAGGAAAAACCAGCCGGCCTCTTACGCCCTATTGACATCCCGCCTCGCCCTTGGCATACGCTTTCTATGGACTTCATCACCGATCTACCTCCATGCTCCGGATACAATACGATTCTAGTAATTGTGGACTTATTCTCCAAGATGGCGCATTTCATTCCGCTCAAAGGCTTGCCAACAGCAGCAACTCTGGCCCGAGAATTTCTCGAAAACATCGTCCGACTGCACGGTTTTCCTTCTGTTCTAATTTCGGATCGAGGTAGTCAATTTATTTCTCATTTTTGGCGAAGTTGCTGTCGGTCGGCTCAAATTGATGTGAGACTATCGACCTGTCACCACCCTCAGACCGACGGACAAACCGAGAGGACCAATCAAACTCTGGAACAGTATTTACGCTGCATGCTGCAACAAACTGAAAAAACTTGGAAAGACATCCTTTGGATAGCCGAATATGCCTACAATAACTCTGTCCATTCGGGAACTGGGAAAACCCCGTTTTTTCTTTTATACGGCAGTCACCCTCGAACCTCGGAGTTGGATCCCCTCCAAGATCTTGAAACACCAGCAGTAGACTACCTGCATTCTACAATCACCCAAGCCATTAAGGAAGCTGTTTCTCACCTTCAAAGGGCTAAAGAACAATACAAGAAAGGAGCAGACCAACATCGGAAGGAAGCCCCCCAATATCAAGTAGGAGATCAAGTCTGGTTATCCACCAAATATCTACCTCTAAAAGGACCACGCACATTCAACCCAAGATACCTTGGTCCCTATTCCATCACTACCATAGTAAATCCAGTAGCGGTCAAGTTGGACTTGCCCCCTCACATGAAGATACATCAGGTCTTCCACGTCTCTCTATTAAAACCCGTGCAACCTCAAACCCGACTAACTACATCTCCAAAACCTATTCTAGTTGATGGAGAACTCGAGTTTGAAGTCAAAAGCAACCTGGATTTCAAGATCTCCAAATCTAAACTATTTTACCTGATTGACTGGAAAGGCTACGGTCCCCAAGAAAGATCCTGGGAACCTGCAGAATATGTCCACGCGCCTCGTCTAATCAAAAGATTTCATCGAACATTTCCTAACAAGCCCAAACCCCCGGAGAAGCCTGGTTTGGGAGGGGCCTTGAGGGGGGGTGCTGTCATGATCTCTGCTTCCAAAAGATCAGGACTTGCCCGACTCCCTTGGAAGCAGACCCATAACCCCGGTTCTGAGTGCCAGCCAGTCCCAATTGGGACCTTTTGGACCCTGTCCTGGCGCCAGTGGCACCAGGCTCATAAAGATGCCCAGTCCCAGCGCTGGAAGCGCCGGGCTCATAATGCTTGGGTGGACTTACCTGCAGCAGACCATGCTGCTTACTTACCTGCCAGTTGAACCCCGGATCCTCTTCTGTTTGGGACTACTTTTCCTGTTGGGTGGGGCAGGAGCCACTCCCTAGGTTCAGAACACTGGAACTCTTCTGGAAAGCAGGAACTCTTTTCTTACCTAGGCGTGGCTGTGGAAGGAGACACCTAAGCACTACAGGAGGCTATTTAAACCACACCCGATGGATGAATCTTGCTTTGTGTTATTCTGCATTCTCTGCAGCAGAACGCTCATCGTGTCTTCTGCTTCTGATCCTGGGCCTAAGGAAACAAAGGCTTACCATCCTGGAATCCAGTCTTCAGCAGCACCTGTAAAGACAAAGAAAGAACAGGTTAGCACTACGGTCTTCAGTGGCAGCGCATCTCTTACCTGGTCCATCGGCTGTCACCAACGCCTCGCGCTGCATTCCGGCATCTGAAAGACAAAGGCTCACCTACTCTTCGCATGTTCCGGAGGTCTTCGCACTGCATTCCGGCATCTGAAAGACAAAGGCTTACCAGCTCTTCGCATGCTCCGGAGGCCTTCGGCGCTGCATCCCGCATCTGAAAGACAAAAGAAGGTGCGTTTAAAGACATTGGGCAACTTTATTACTCACGTGCCATTACTCCTTCCCACGCCGAATCCAGTGGGTATTCCAGCACCCTTCAGCTTCTCTAAAGCTCCGAACTTGTACCTGCAAGATAAAAGGGACAGTTAGTGCGCATCGTGAAGCAGGCTACAAGCGCTTACCTACGTGCTTCCAGGCGCTTCTATACCTCACGCGGGTTCGATCCTCAACTCTCATCAGCCCGCCATCCGCCATCGCCGGAACTCTGCAAAACAAGAGATATCATTACAAAAGACTTTTAAGACATTTGAAACGCCAAGAACTTACCGTTCGTGCAGTTAACGACGGACAGCAGTCCTCTGAGGTCAAGAGGCCTGCACCCTTATCCAGTGAAGGAACTGGTTACGGCACCCTGCCCCGAGGCAGATGGAGAGCTCGGCGTTCACTTACCTAAGGTGAGGGCGTTAACCTTTGGGGTTCTACAGGAGAAGAGAAAGGGAAGAGGAGAGAGGCACCCAATAACCCCAGTTCATTAATCCCATATTTTCTATCTGCAGACATCTTACTCTTCGAGTCAGACATACAGTGCACAGAGGTCCAGCCCAAAGAGCCAACCGTGTGTTACACATCACCTTTGAAGATACGGCATTCACCCAGTCAAGACCGGCGCCTCTGCGGGAATCAGGTGAGCGTTACAAAAACGACTACTTCCCCTCATGCCCGCACTGGTGCTGGGTGACCAGGCGGGATTCATCACTGGTCGCAGTACAACATACGGCATCAGAAGGCTGTTCGGTGTCATAGAAACACTAGATCCATCGCAACAAGCAATAGCAGTCGTTCTCGATGCCGAAAAAGCGTTTGACTCCATCGAATGGCCATTTATATTCGCAGTTCTGTCACATATGGGACTTGGCAACTTTTTCATTAAACTAGTCTCACTAATCTATTCTGACCCCCGATCCTTCATTACCCTGGGCAACACGAAGTCAGCCAGCATAAAGCCAGAACGCGGCACCAGACAAGGCTGCCCCTTATCAGCACTTATCTTCGCTTTAATAATGAAAACCCTAGCCTCCCAACTGCGCGCTCAACAACTACACAGAGGCATAACCTTTGGACCCCACAAACTAGTTGTCTCACTATACGCAGACGATGTGGTTCTGTTCGTGCAAGACCCCGAAGTCAACCTCTACCCAATCATGCACAAAGTGATTAAATTCAGTGATATCTCAGGCCTCAAAACCAACAACTCCATATCAGTGATTTTCCCCCTAACACAACAAACCACTAAATTTGAAGACGACCACGGGTTTAAATGGGAAGACTCCCAAGTCTGGTACCTAGGCATCTACATGTCCCTTAATTACAAAGATATCTATAAATACAACTATGAACCGACACTGAAAACACTCCAAGAACGAATACAGAGATGGAAGTCACTCCCACTAACACTTTGGGGTAAAGCATCCCTAATTAAAATGACTGTTCTTCCCAAGCTTCTCTACCTATTCACGAATATACTACTACTTTGTCTTTCTTTTTTAAGAAAATGAAGAGCCTTATCTTAGAACTACTGTGGGCAGGAAAACCGGCAAGAGTAGCCTACATGACCCTAACATTACCAACATCCCAAGACGGTCTCGCACTCGCCGACATGGAGAGATACTTTTGAGCAGCCCAGGCACAATTCTTGAGCCATTGGTACACTACGCCCTTCATCCGCCCCCACGTACAGATTGAAAGAGCCCTAGCTTCACCCAACCTACAGAGGGCAGTTGTTATCAGTCATCTGCCAGTGCCCCAAAATACAATGAACACCGTCCTCTCAACCTACGCAATCTGGAAAAAACTAGCAATAAAATATAAAGTACAAGTCAGATTCTCCCCCCTGCTTCTGGTTAAATACATCCCAGGCGTCCCCCTGACAGCCGAGAAGACGTTCCACCAGTGGCTCTGTAAATTTAATGTCCAGTCACTTGGCGATCTATTCCCCGAAGGCATGATTATAACTCCCCAGTTGGCCAAAGAGAGAGGTGGCGACTCGTCACTTGACATATTCATGTACTTCAGGCTACGGTACACCCTGCAGTCAATGTTCCCATCATTTCCCAAACAACCAGATACATGGAACCTCTTGCACAACACGATCCAGGCGCAAGGCGAAGGGAGGCTAACTTCACTAATATATAAATCCCTACTGACAGACACAGTAACCATAGACGCCCGAACGAAGGAACGCTGGGAAAAAGCCACCCAAACCAGGATACCAGTGGAGGACTGGACGTACATCCTGAGGCAAACACAGAAAGTGGCAATAAATACACTCTTCAAACAAATTGAATTCAATTTTATACACCAAACCTACTTCACCCCGGCCAAAAAGCACAGGCAACACCAAGATTCCTCAGCACAATGTGAGCGATGCACCACCCAGTCGGCTGACTTTTTTCACCTAGCCTGGGGCTGACCTGTGGTCTCCCAATTCTGGTCTCAAGTGCTACAAACAGTGGAAGCGATAATAGGTGAGGAGCTGACACCGCTCCCACTGGTGGCCCTCCTCAGCCTAACCAAATACCTACACAGCAATAAGGAAACTGACTGCCCTTCTCCTAGTGTTGGCGCGCAGAAGAATAGCCATAACATGGGGCTGAGGCCCAACCCCTTCCATAGAGGCGTGGGAAAAAGATATCCTATACTGCCAAGATATAGACAATGAATACCTGCAGACACTCCCACTACATGCACGCACACCAGACATATGGCGACCATATGTCACGTACTTACTTACAGCAACAACAGACTCAGACCCAGGAGAACAAACCAAATGAAATACTGGGCAAAACAGAAACCATCACACAACGCCGCTATTTATGAACTATCCCAAAAGGGCAGCCACCGACCATAGGATAAGAGCACTTAACAGTGTCACAAGGGTGGGTGGGAAGGAGGGGAGGGCGGGCTGAGTGGCGAAAGGGGTATTGATGCACCCAACTGGTGCGTGATTGTTTGTTGTTATGCATAAAACCAAAAATAAAGTTTTTTAAAAAAAGGATGGTATGGCTGGGTCTCCCTTCCCCATGTTTGAGGCACAGGACCAGGCAGGACTCTTGAGCACAGCACACTCCCGAGCCTCGACAGTACAAGGTTCACAGCTCAGTTCAACAATATCAAAACCCCTTCAGAGGCTAAGTCTCTTTCTTGCAAAAGTCTCTTTCCTTAGAAGGTTTGCTGATTCAAAGTAACAAACAAACAAAAGTTCTCTCTTTGATCTTGCACCTTGGGCGATTGCTCTTCGCCCCTAGGATCTCCCTCCACCAGGCTCGGACCCTCCTTGCAAAAACGGGCCTCCCATCGGGATCACTACAGCCTTTCTTCACCACAGTTAATGCACTCTTAATACAGTTCATGTATGGCTTAGTTTCCTCAGAAAGCAGGTTTTTTTTCTCCTAGCTTTCTTGCGGTAGTCCTCTGTCGAGTTCACATTTGCCAATTATCACGGTTCACAATCGTAGTGAAAAGCAGGGGTTCCCTTCCCCTAGCTTTCCTCTTGCAAAAGGTCATAGACTTTCAATTGTACAAGGGATTTGACGTAACCCTTATAGGACCACTCTAATCCTCACACCACCCTTTCCTAGGGAATTCTGTTTTTTGTAATTTCAAAACAGGTCCCGGTCAGAGTCTTTCGAATGAGCGCCCACGTGGTGCCGGACCCCTCTGCACCTGGCACCTGGACGTCTAATGGGCTGTCTTTAAATTTCAAACGTACACACAAGCTCTTCTTCTTGTAAATTCCTTGCGTTCCAAAATGGTGTTACTTGCAACCTTGGGCTCAAAACAGTTTGGTTTTCTATCAGTTTCCTTCGACTCACCGGCTGTGCTGAATCCGTTGGCTTCTTTGTTCTCTTGAGTCACTTATAGTACAATGGTAGCCGGCGTGCCTTTCTGCCTGCGTTATCAATGCGGGAGGCCCCGTGTACCATTGACATCTGATGCTCCAAACGCCAGCTGTAACTCCCGGTCTTATGATTTCCCACTCGCGGGTCTGAGTGGAAATGGGCAAAGGCGATTCCCCCTTCATCGTCTTTCCAGGTATCACGCTTTTCTCCTCCCTTTGTACTGCCTGTTTGGTGTAGCTGTCTCCTTGTGCGTTCGGCCATGCTTGCAAGTGTGTTTTTGTGTCCACCTTTTACCCCTGTGGGGAAGGTAACGGCCCGTCAGGTGTGCGTGAATATTGTTTATTGTGTGACTCTGCTTGACCCGAGTGTTGGGGCATGTTAGGTAAACGGCTCTGGTGTTAGTCCGTTGTCTGTTACTGTGTAAGAAAGTGTGTGTGTGGGAAAAGGGGGGGAGATAGAGCTTCTAAATATCCTATAGGGTAGGATTGGGAAAAGGTTTTACAGGGAAAGGGATACCGCGTCTCAACCCTCTGTGTCCCACTTCCACTACCCGAAGACCCCTCGCCCAGGTGATCCTCCCCCACTGGTCCACCCCCAGGAACTGGATCCAATAGCGATGGCCGTGTCCTGGCCACCTGGATGACAGATCTCCGAGGACTAGCTGGTGAGACACCTTCAGGTTTCTCGCATACCCTTCCTCTATGTGTCATGCCTGCTGGTTCTTCTGCTGGCTCACCTGCCCTCACCAATTCTGGACTCCCTGCCAACTCACGGTCTATACATATGTCATCTGCATTAAGAACGTCTGCTAGACCGTTTTTTATGTGGTGGAGACTTGCTGGGAGGTTGCCATTGCGACGGTGTGGGTCCCCAGCACACCACGCAGCAATCATGAGCTCCACGGCTCAAGGCCACATGACACTGAGCGCCACGTCTCACATCAAAGCTGCGCCCTAATATACGCTATTTAAACTTTTGGCGTTCGGCACTCCGGTGCTTCTGATTGTGATTTCTTCCTGAAGCTTGGCCATGAGACCCACGCCATTCCAGCGTTCTACTTGGTTTTCTGCCGCAGATTCAGAATAGTATTATGTACTTCTTTGCCTCCGCCCACTGGTATTGTGATTGCTCGCTCTCCTTCCACCTCAAACTGTTTAATGCACTTTCTTGTTTAATATGAATTCATTACGTCTTGTCCGCAGATTAACAACTGGCCCTCCTCACGGATTCCTTACCTCGATTCACATATCAAGGTTTTATTAAACAATTCATTGCACAGACTTCTTCCGCTCATTCAGGTGCCATCCCAGACTGCCTTTGCATGCATCCGCTCATTCAGATGCCATTCAAGACTGCCTTTGTATTCAGCATCTGAGACTCTTGATTCTCTTATTCTCAATAATTCTCGTTTCCATCTCGAGGATCCATTTCAAACTGACTCTCCTTCCTCCTGTCATTACCATCATACCTGCATCACTGTGAACATGTGCACAGAACTTTATGGACGCTCTGCTGCATACAAGTGCACCAACCCAACAAGAGTGAGTCCCTCGTGCTGCCTGGGGTCTAGTCCCTGACTAACCTTCCCTTCCTCATTTTCTACTTCATTGCCATCCTCTGGATTACTATCCAGGACCACCATGAAGTATCCCTTACGGTAAGAGAATTGACGGGAGGAATAACAACCCAGGGAAAGGGAAAGGGGTGATGGGCTTTGGACTGTCGGTTCATGTATTCACTCCAGAATTAACTTGTCTTCCTAGGAGGAGTTACGGAGAAGGTACAGTGCCCACCAGGAAGGTCGGGAATTCTTACACGCAGGTTAGTCCAGTTTATCTCTGGCTCTGTTTAAATCTCCTTAAGAGGGTAGACTCTAAATTGTGCCTCTTCAATTCCAGCTTGGTGTGTATCCAGTTCTTGCAGATCCCCCGCCCTTTCAAATGATTAACTCCTCTAGCTTTTCTTATTGTTAGTAGCTAGTGAGGTGCATCATTGGGATGGTCTGAATTGATTGACTAGATTCCAGAGTTATTCATCCCTCTTCAGGGACAGAGAGGTGATCAGTGGTTAGCTAGAGGTCTCTTGCTTATTCCTGGTGAGTTATTTCTTATTCCTTGCCTTGTTTTGTGGCTAACTGTGATACCATGCGATGTAGCCGCATCTGCTTCACTGGGCAACCAGAAAAGGAAATCTACATTCCTCTGGTCTTTTCCTTTCCAGTGTTCCACAGTGAAGCAGTAGGGCTGCAGCTCTAGAAACCATTGCATGACACGTCGGTTTGAGACTTTGCGTTGGCTAATCCAAACTAGGGGAGAATGATCGTGACTAATGTAAATTTTCTTCCCTCGAGGTAATATCTTAGGTGGAAATTGGCCCACTTGATGGTGAGGGCCTCCAATTCCAGCACAGAGTAATTTATTTCATGTGGAAAGAGTTTGCGGCTTGTAAAGAGAATGAGATGTTCTAATCCATCGCAAACTTGAGACGGGACTGCCCCAACCCGGCGAGGGAGGCGTCCCTCTCAAATATAAAGTGTTTGGAGAAGTCTACTACCTTTAGGATTGGGTTCTGGAACAGAGTTGTTGTTATAGCATATATCATCCTCTTCAGACCACTGAAGTATCTTGGGTTCGGCGTTCTTTTAAGTTTATCGGTCAGACTCGCTGTTTTATCCAAATAATTGAGGATAAACCTGCGGTAATATCCTATTAAACCTAGAAAAGCTCTAAGATCCCTTTTAGTTTTAGTGGTAGGTGTATCTAGGACGGCTCTCACTTTGGGCTTGTACATTTCTGTTCCCTACAAAAAAAACAAGATATTTTATGGCTGATTGTGCCAATCTTTATTTAGATGGATTAGCAGTTAGGCCAGCTTGTCTGAGGACTCTCATGATAGTATAAATGTGGAAAAGGTGGTCTTCCCAGGTTTGACTATAAATTACGATATCTTCGATGTAAGCGCCACAGAAGTCGGAAGAGGGAAGTAAGATTTTATCCATTAGGCGTTGGAAAGTGGCTGGCGCACCGTGTAAGCCAAAAGGGAGGACTTTGAATTGAAATAGTCCTTAGGGGGTTGAAAATGATGTCTTTTCTTTATATGACCCATATACTGGTACCTGCCAGCATCCTTTTGTTAAGTCTAGGGTGGCTAGAAAGGTGGCTGCTCAAAGTTTATCAATTAGGTCGTTGATGCGTGGCATGGGATAGACATCAAATCGGATATTGCGTTGACATGATGGAAGTCTATATAGAACCTGCAGGAATGGTCAGGTTTATTGACCAACATGATAGGGGAGGACCCTGAGCTCGACGAGGGCTCGGTAATATTAGCTTGCAGCATTTTGTTTACTTCCTCAACCACTATCTGTTTACAGGCCTCCGGGAGTCAATAGGGTTTTAAATATAACACTTTTCCCTTTGGTGTTCTAATATAGTGGTAGGTGCCTTTAATTCTTCCTAGTTTGTCTGAAAATACATTGGGGAAGGATGTGATTATATCTCTTAGATCTTCTTGTTTTTGGGTAGACAACTCTGGAGGGATTAGTTCAAAGTTGTCTATATCTTCTGGAACCAAACAAGATAGTACTTTGGCATGGGTGGCTGACGGGTTCTCCTTCCACTCCTTTAGGAGATTTGTGTGATATAAATGGACCTTCTGTTTTCGGGCCGGTTGGGCTACTTTATAAGTGCAGGTTCCCGTTCGTTCTACTATTTCATGGGGCCCATGCTACTTGGAAACAAGCTTGTTTTCTGAGGTGGGTAATAGGACCAATACTTTCTGCCTTATGGAAAATTATCTCAAGCTTACTTTCTTATTGTAATTAGATTTCTGTTTACTTTAGGCCTTTTCCATTTGAGTGCTGACAAGATCTCAAACAAGTTTCACATGTTGTCGCATTCAGGTAACGGTTTGCGAGATGGGAATGGCTGCCTCTTCTCGTTCTTCCCAGGTTTCCCAGGGCATGTCGAAAACATCTCTGGGTTCTCTGCCATAAAGTAACTCAAAAGGGGAAACTCATGTAGAGGCCTGTGGGGGTTTCCTCACTGCAAATAGTCCCCATGGGATCATTCAGTTCCAGTCCTTCTCATCTTTATCTACTATTTTCCGCAAGATAAAATGTTAAGATCTTGTTGAATCGTTCTACCAAGCCATCAGTTTGGGGGTGGTACATAGAGGTTTGTAAGGTGGTAATATGGAGTAGCTCTTTGACTTCGACCATGAGCTTACTCATAAAATTTGAACTCTTATCGGCCAATATTTCCTTGGGAAAGCCAAGCCTGGAAAAATACAGTAGGAGGTGTTTAAGGATTTGATGGGTGGTATTATTTCACAATAGAAATGCTTCAGGTAACTAGTGGCATAATCAACAATCACTAGCACAAACTTGTTGCCCAATTGAGATGTTTCTAGGGGTCCAACAATGTCCATTCAGATTCTTGAAAAAGGGACTACTATGATGGGTAAAGGATTCAAAGGGGCAAGTAAGACGACGTGTGTGCCAGTTTTTTGACATATTTCACACGTCTGGATAATGGTTTTTATATCAGCATGGATACCTGGCCAGTAAAACTTCCCACTGATGTGTGCTTGGGTGTTTGTTTGTCTTAAGTGGCCCCCGGTAAATTGAGAGTGTGCGATCTCCAGTACAACCTTTCAGTGGGATTTGGGAATCACCAATTGTGTTTTTATCAACCCTTCTTTCGATGTTTCCCTTCTGTATAACAATCCCTGTTTTAAGAAGAAAAAGGGGCTCCCTTTTACTATACCTTCTCCTTCCTGGATAGCCTGTAGGAAGGCCTCAGCAAGAGCGGGATCGTTTCGCTGGGCGAAGACTAGTTCGGGATAGATGGTGGGTTGCTCTCCCTTCGTGCCTTCAATATCAGAAGCTTTATCAGCTTTCCCAAAGCCAATCTACCTTTTTTCATTTTGTCTGGTTTGCCTTCTTCAAAGCGAGGAATTGTGCCCTTTCCAGAATTCCTTGAGCAATTTCATCCCCACGATGTACTTCAAATGAGACTTCACCATTGTTTTGGAAGAGAACCTTTACATCTCCTCGGAAGTCGTGGTCGATGACGCCTGCTAAAATGTCTATACCGAACTTCCATGCTAGGCCACATTTTGGGGCTAACCTGATGTAACACCCTGGAGGGGGTATCATAATCAAATCAGTAGGAATCACCCCTCTTTTCCCCAGGGGAATGACAGCCTCCCTACTGCTACATATATCAAAATCTATCGATTATTTTGCGGCAACGGAAGTGCTAGAAGCTTGTTGACTTTGTTTCTGAAAATGTAGGGTTCCCCAGTTTGTTTCAATTGAGTCACATCCCACTGCAGACACCCTATGTAAGGAACTTGTGGTGGCAACAGTAAAGACAGACACAATTGAGATGACAATTCAAGAGTGTTTATTGAACTTTATAATGGGTGAGATAAACGCCTAATCTAAACCTAAATCTAAGATGGGAGCAAGCTACGACCATCAATTAATAATAAGGCAATCCTAGTGCCGTCTTGTCAAATAAAAAGGGCCTATAATAAAATAAATATTGCCAGTCTTTACTACTAAATTACAAAAAGAGTATGGGACAATGTTCACCAGAAAAGAAAGAAGTATTCACCAAATGATAAATCAGGATGTTATGGCTGGGTCTCCCTTCCCGGGTTTTTGAGGCACGGGATAATGTGGGATTCTCAAGCACAGCACACACCTGGGCCTCAACAGTATGACGTTCACAGTTCAGTTCAACAATATCAAAACCCCTTCAGAGGCTAAGTCTCTTTCTTGCAAAAGTCTCTTCCCTTACAAGGTTTTCTGTTTCAAAGTAACAAACAAACAAAAGTTCTCTCAGTGATCTTGAACCTTGGGCGATTGCTCTTCACCCCTAGGATCTCCCTTTGCCGGGCTTGGATCCTTCTTGCAAAAACGGGCCTCCCTCCGTCGGGTTCACTACGGCCTTTCTTCACCACAGTTCATGTACCCGTAATACAGTTCATGTATGGCTTAGTTTCATAAGAAAGCAGGGTTTCTTTCTCCTAGCTTTCCTCTTGCAACGGGTCAGAGACTTTCGATTCTACAAGGGATTTAACGTAACCCTTGCAGGACCACTCTAACCCTCACGCCACCCTTTCCTAGGGCCTTCTGTTTTTTGTAGTTTCAAAGCAGGTTTCCGCGGGAGTCTTTCGAATGAGCGCCTAGGTGATGCCAGACCCCTCTGCACCTGGACCTCAACTGGGCTTTCTTTAAAGTTCAAACATACACACAAGTTCTTCTTCTTGTAAATTCCTTACGTTCAAATATTTTGCTACTTGCATCCTTGGCCACAGTTCGGTTTTCTATCAGTTTCCTCTGACTCACCGGCTGTTCTGAACTTCTTTGTTCTCTGGAGTCAAGGATAGTACCACGATAGCCAGCTTGCCTCTCCGCCTACATTATCAATGTGGTAGGCCCCCGTTTACCATTTACATCTGCTGCTCCGCACGCCAACTGTAAATCCCGGTCTTATGATCTCCCTCTCAGAGGCTTTGTGTGTTTGTGTTGAAAAGGGCAAGGCGATTCCCCCTTTGTCGTTTTCCAGGTCTCACTGCTTTTCTCCTCCCTTTGTACTGCTGGTTTGGTGTAGCTGTCTCCTCATGCATTTGGCCTTGTTTGAAGTGTGTTTTAGTGCTCCTCCTTTTATCCCTGTGGGGAAGGTAAAGGGCACCAGGTGTTCGTGAGTATTGTTAATTGCCTGACTCTGCCTGACCCGAGTGTTGGGACATGTTAGGTAAACGGCTCTGGTGTTAGTCCGTTGTCTGTTACCATGTAAGAAAGTGTTTGTGTGGGAAAAGGGGGGGTAGAGCTTCTAAATATCCTACAGGATAGGATGAGGAAAAGGTGTTACAGGGAAGGGCATACTGCAACTCAACCCTCCCACTTCCACTCACTGAAGACCCCTGACCCAGGTGATCCTCCCCCAATGGTCCAACCCCAGGAACTGGATCCAATAGCGATGGCCGTGTCCTGGCCACCTGGATGAAAACTCTCCGGGTACTAGCGGGTGAAACACCTTCAGGTTTCTCACAGTATGCACAGTCTGGCAAAGCAGCTCCTCATGGTACGGGGGCTACTTCAGGCATGCAAATAAGCATAACGACAAAAAAGGTGTGTATGCAGTCTGGCAAAGCTGTACCTCATGGTATGACGGCTGCCTCAGGTGTGCAAATGAGCATAAAAACAAAATAGGTATGTGTGCACAGTCTGGCAAAGCCATGCCTCATGGCGCGGGGGGCTACGTTAGTTGTGCAAATGAGCATAAATCAAAATAGGAGTGTGTGCACAGTCTGCAAAGCCGCGCCTCATGGTATGGGGGCTACTTCAGGTGTGCAAATGAGGATAAAGACAAAATATGTGTGTGTGAACAATCTGCAGAGCCACGCCTTGTGGTACGGGGGCTACTTCAGGTGTGCAAATGAGCATGAAGACAAAATAGGTTTGTGTGCACAATCTGGCAAAGCCCTGCCTCATGGTACGGGGTGCTACTTCAGGTGTACAAATGACCATAGAGACAAAATAGGTGTGTGCGCATAGTCTGCAAAGCTGTGCCTCATGGTACTGGGCAACCTCAGGTGTGCAAGTGAGCATAAACATAAAATTGGTGTGTGTGCACAGTCTGGCAAAGTGGCGCCTCATGGAACAGGGGGCTACCTCAGGTGTACAAATGAGCATAGAGACAATATAGGTGTGTTTGCACAGTTTGTAACACTGCTCCTCGTGGTACAAGGGGCTACTTCAGGTGTGCAAGTGAGTGTGAAAAGAACATTAGTGTGGATGTACAGAATAGGTCAAGCCTCAGCTAAGGCTGAGTAAATTGCTGATCAGTTACAGGATTAAGAAGTGGCATTGGACAGGAACAATAACAGTGGTGGGTAATTCTGTAGTGTTGTAGAGAGCAAATGATTAGGATTAAGTCTGTATTAGATGGCATTTTAGTGTCATACACCGCAAACTGGGACAATATTGAGCTAGACAGAAAATGGAACAGAGCAGCAGTGTTTCGCCTCGTATGAACCAGAAAGACCCCCGAGAGGCAGTAGGCAACATCAGGAACACCAGGCGTTCACAGCAGGATTCAGTAAAAGCATTTTACTAGAAGAATGATAACGATAGCGTACTGATGGAGATTACGGCCATCCCATGGGTGAACGCTGGGATGTAGGCACAGGTAGTCATAGTCGGTGCTTTAAGTGGGCCGGGGCTAGCTGGGGCTGAGCTCTGGCAGTCTCCAGAAAGGGCTCCCGAGCTGGGACCCACCCTGGGCTCCTTGAATGAAAGAGCTACCTGCTGCATGCGAGCTGGGGCACACTGGTGTCACACCTGCGCCGAGCCCCTTCATTTGTTTAAAAGGAAGTGCTTGGCACATCAAAGGTAATGCCAGTGCGCCTCAGCTCTACTTCTTTGTAGAAATGTTTCTGCCCAGGGTGTTGCAGCCACTAAGGCCGGCAGTGATAGTATTAGCTGAAGGTCAGTGTCCGTTAGTTATTTTGATGAAATAGAAGCACTACAGAAGTGCATTTAAAAACATGTTGGGCACATGCTACTAGAGGCGGCAAAGGTTAAGGGAGTCGGCAGCCCTCGGTAGTGAGGCCGGACCCATTCGCAACCTGCTGGGCTAAGCAAATAAGCGACAATTTCCATCATGCGGCAGAGAAAGTCAAGTAGGTAGATGTCGGCGTGGGACATCTCACGGATGAATAACAGGCCGCTGAGGAAAGGGTGGGGCAAGCAAGTATGATTATGTTCAGATGGGAATTGGTTGGGTCTTTGTTGTGCCCACTGTCTTCGGCCCTGCGCCCAATTCCAATGGCAATATGTCCGTGTCGCGTGTCTGTGAAGAGTTACTGAGGCATATGTCCCCTAGCCCCGTTTGGAAACACACTTTTTTTTTGTCTCCACAAATGACTGCACCACACTTATTGGTTATGTTAAAAAACGTTATGGTTTGTCATTTGACTAAATAGTTCAAACTCCCAAAGGAGTAACAGTGCCCATTTGATTACACGTGTTTCTGCACTTCGTGTGCCTTTCTAAAATCAGGGCAATTAATCATGTTCAACCATATTCACTTCATATGCACATTTAAGCAAAAAACATAAGTGAACACACAAAAATGAAAAGAGTTTTGTTAAGACAGACATTGAGGAGGGGTGGTGGGTGGGGTAGGTAGGGTTTGTAGAAACATAAAAGAAATAATAATCTAAGGTTTCTCAACCCCATAACCATTTACCGACAAAAAAGTAAAAGCACATTTCTCCAAACCCTTTAGAGTCAGTCTTACCATTTGGTCCATCTTGTTTAGTTATCATCCTTGTTAGAAAACTGCTTATCTGAACGTTCTTTGGGTTAAGATCCCACCTGTAATATATTTATCACTATAATCATCCAGTTCTTAAATGTAGCACTCTCCAAACATACTTTCATTCATTCTCATTAATTGTTGTATGGGTCTTTTTTTAGTATTTGTAATTCAAAATTACTGTCACGGGGTGATTAACCTGCCGTAGATATGGCTCAAAGACTTATTTCCTGTTTTCAACTTATGTTTGCAATTCCCATAACTATTGCTCAAAGAAAAATATTCCTATATTAACCTTGTGCTCACAATTGTGGTTGCTCAATATTAATAATGTTCATGACGTTCATTGCCGCATTAGTCTTATAATCGTATTTATGTTTCTAGCGTGTGGCCGTGATTCTGTGTTTATATTATGGTTGTTGTTTCCAAAACCATGCTTAAATAGTTAACGATTGAAGACATTAAAAACATCCATACTCTAAGATCACTTGAATCAGGACCAATTGAGATGCATGAACTCTTGCATGAATTACGAATAACACCGGCAAGCATAATGGAAGAAGAAATGAAATCAAAATCGAAATTCACGCCACAATTGGCCCCAGAGAATATGATTGACGCCTTTTATAAATCCGTTTCAAGCGATATCAATAAAATAGCAGAACAACGTAGGAAAACTGGGAAGACAAGAAATTCCCAAAGCTATCTAACAGTAAGAGAACACCAGGCACTTAAAAAATTGAAGGAAGATACTGAAATTGTTATTAAGGAAGCCGGCAAGGGCGGGAAGATCATTATCATGGATACGAAAGATTACATACAGATGGCATTGAACCATTTAAAAAACCCTTTTTGCTATGAAGAACTACACTCCAGCCCTACTAGTGATCTAAAGAAACAACTCAATGATTCAATTAACAACTGGGCACGAAAAGGACTAATTTTCGGATGATGAGAAAGCCTACTTATTTGTGAGACATCCAATAGTAACAAAAATATACTTTCTACCAAAAGTGCACAAGCAATTTGATGACATACCGGAAGGGAGGCCCATCCTCAGTAGTATTGGATGGGCGACTGAAAAAATATCCGAATTCATTGACAATGTTTTACGCCTAAGGTACACTCAGCAGCTAGTAACACATAGTATTTATTGATCCCCTTCAAAGATGAAGCGCTGTAAACTCATTCAAGATGATACATGCTGGAATTGCAAATAAGCCATTTGAACAGGTTAACATGTGCTTTGGACATGCCCGAAAATTGTTGATTTTGGGAGGCTATCACTCAGCGGATAGACCTTGTGTTGGATTCTTCGCTTCCTCATACCTCATTGATATGTGTGCTGGGGTTATTTCATGTGGATCTTCGGGTGTCTGCTGACTTACTCTATTGGACTTATAGAGCGCTCATGGTTGCTAAGAAGCACCTTTTAAAATGCTGGAAGAGCGATACTAGACCATCTATTAATGACTGGTTACTTGACCTCTCTATCCTTTCAAGCAGGGAGAAAGTAACATTTCAGAGGCTTAATAAAATGGATAAATATGGTGCCATATGGGATGTTTTCAATGAATTGTATCCATGAATTGCTTTTTTCCCCTCCCATTTCTATCACTCTGTTGATTGTCTTATTATCTTATTATCTTTCTCGCTTGTTTTATTGTAGAGTTTCTCAATAAAATGCGTTAAAAGGGTTAGTGGGCGAGGAGGGAGAAGTTAAACATTTTAAAATGAAAAGAGTTATAGATTGTGAAAATGAGGGGGCTAGGGGTGGAGGGAGGGGTGGGGTGCATAATAAAAAATATATGTATTGTAAAGTATTTATTAACATTTTTCTAATGTCATTACTGTAATGAGTTCTAATTGTGAATGCATGTTTCCTTAATAGTTTTAATAAAAAGATTTGCAAAAAAAAAGAAATGTATAAAAACCTCCTAACAAAAAAAAAAGGACATTGCCTTCCAGTCTTATTAAGGGCCTTCGGGAACCCCCTAAGTTCCAAATATATCAAAATTACTGATATTGGGAAAGGCAAAACAGACCCAGAGAACCATCGCCCAATTGTAATATAATAAACTCTTTTAGCAGGCAGAGTATGTTTCCTGTGCCAACTGTGGGAAGTACGGAGGGATTGGATGGAGTAGACTGACTGTCAAGGGCAAACAGTACGAACCCCCCATTGGCCTTGGAGCAGCTGTGGTCGGTTAAGAATTGTACCAAAGTAGATCTAAGGGTTTTGTCTTGGAATGTGGCAGGGGTTAATGGATTGTTGTTGGACTCCAACTGGATCAGAATTATTCACCAATTCGATCTTGTGTGCCTTTAGGAAACATGGGTACTAAATCCCTTTGAGTTGCAGAGGTTCAATTCTTTCTACTTGAGTGCAAACAAAGGTCCCAGAGGTAGAAGGTAGGGGCAGTTTTGGTCCTCCCCACCTTCTTTCGGTCAAAGGGATCCCGTTGGACTCTGACAATCTTTTGTGTCTTGAGGCGACCAGCATGAACGGGAGGCATTTGTTGATTTTCCACACTTACAATAGACTTGGTGGGAGTGCCCTCTGGAAAGCCTTAAGGTATTGTGTCATCTAATTAAGAATTCCAAGACATTTAATAGACACCCGCCCGTAATCATGGCAATGGGGGATTTCAATGTTCAATATGAACCTGTGGAAGCGCTGGACGGTCTATGGGACGACCAGGACGCAGCGTTTGGAATCCCCACATTAGAGAAAGTCAAGCCTGTCAGACTTCATACTGGTGCCACAGAAGTTGCAAGGGTAATGTATGAGGCAGGCTTACGTTCATGTAATGGGCGGGTTTCTCTGGATAAGCCGGCAGGAGTCACTTATGTAGGGCATCAAGGTAGGTCATGGATACATTCGGTTTTGATTAATTCGGCTGATTGGGACACGATAACAAGCATGGAGGTAATCAAACGTAGTGATAACGGCTATTATCCATTAAGTTGTGCTGTGAGCTCTGAGTGTGGGTAAACCTGGTGGCCTGAGGGAGGGGAGTACGGTTACAGTTTCGGGTCATTCAAAAAATGTGGTAAAATGGTAATCAATAGATTTGAGTGTGACTAAGCTGAGTATTTATGCTAGTATTGATTCTCACATTGTGGGTATTTGCTTGGCTGACCATGTTTCCACCACTGTTGGAGATCCATACATTGATATGATGAAGTCCTTGTCCCATTTTTTTGCTAAACCAGTGGGAAAAATCAGAGATCATAATTTGGGTAATCGGGGCTGGTTTGATGAAGATTGCCTGTTGGCCAAACACAATTTGTTATTCTATCTCAAAAATACATCTCTGATTGATAAGCCTCATTTAAGGATTCTTCAGGCCAAGTATAATACAACGGTAGCATCAAAAAAGTCACAGTACATTGCCAATAAATGGTATGAATTGCTATCCTGAAGCGCAAAGGGTGATCAGGTCATTTTCTGGATGCTTGTTGGGGGCAACAAATCAAAATCAATGGGTCATGTTTCCAGTCATTTTCCCCCGAATGTATGGCACCAACATTTTAATACGCTCCACACAATAGGGCAGGGCGTATTGCAAGACCCACCCCAGCAACACTTTATTGAGCACAGTGTAGGGGAACCTGTAGGGTTTACAGCCACTGAGGTCTCGGCTGTGGGAAGGCCCCAGGGCCTGATGGAGTCCCTATTGATTTGTTTAAGGATGAGCCTCTTGTTTGGGCCCTCTCTGTTGAAACAGGTGTTCGACTTTGTTGCTGGGGTGGGTCTGTCCCACAATATTGGCGCAATGCCACAATTATACCACTTTATAACAAGGGTGATAACAAGAGTCCTGGGAATTATAAACCTATCCCGCTCCTGGATGCTGTGGGTTAGGTCTATACCAAGGTGCTGTTGACTCATCTACAAAAATGGGCTCTTGACGGCAGTATTATCAGTCACCTTCAAGCCAGGTTTCAGCCCGGCATTAGTACATTGGGCCAATGTCTTAGGCTGAGTTCAATTTTGGCTAAATAGGTTTTCTTACAGCATGTTAGAAGCTATGCAATATTCGATGACGATGGCGTTTCTCACTGTAAGCTATGGTTGCTGCTGAGAGATAAGGGTGCCCCAGGGTCTCTTATGTTTAACATCCAATCACTCTATACAGACAATAGAGCATCAGTGAGATGGGGGCTGGATGGGGAGATTACAGATTCTTTCGCAGTGGAGAGGGGGGTTCACCAGGGGTGTGTGCTAGCCCACCTCTTGTTTTGTCTGTATACTAACGTTATAAAAGAGGAACTGTTGGCCTCTGGCCTTGACCCCCCCAAAGCTTGGTAAGGACAAATTCCCAGCACTTTTTTATGCCGATGACGCAGTCTTACTATACACCAGCTCTATAGGCCTGAGACATTTTTGTCAAGAAATGTCAAGAACTTTCAATGGCGCTTAACTTAGAACAAACTAAGGGGATGACATTTGGTCGAAAAAGTAAGAAAATCAAGCTGATAATTACAGTTGATGACTATGTCGTTGAGCAAGTGCGCCGCTATGATTACCTAGGGATTAGGTTTTCCAAAGATCTATCATGGTCGGCTCACCTCACTAAGGTCGTGGCAACACTGGAAAAGCACAGCAGTGGAGTTTTCTGTTTTTATAACAGACTTGGCACAGGTGTTGTTTTCACCTGCTTTAAAACTGTACAGAGCTCGAAGCTGGGTAGTAACCATGTATGGGGCTGAACTATGGGGTCATTGTACATCTACTGAGCTGAATGTGGTGGATAAAAATTTCCTGAAATCACTTCTTATGCAATCAAAGGGTGCTCCAATGGCTAGTTTGCGCTTGGAATGTGATCTTAAGTCTATTACTGAAGTGTTAGCAAACAAGCCACTGTTATATTTGTTCAGATTGTGGAGCACACCAGAGCTCGGAAAGTATAGAGAAGCGATCATTAGCTTGCAGAACGTACCCAGATCAGGCTCTCTCACATGGCCTAGGTTTGTTTGGAAAGGTCTTAAGGACCTTGATTTAGCTAAAAAATGGAGCTAATCCTGTGGAGTTATCACCTAGCTTCAAGGTACTGGTCAAAACAAAGTGTCATGAGGCTACTATCAGGAACATGAAAAGGGCATGTGCCGTGTTGTGGGCGGTTGCCTTGTATATTATGTCAAAGCAGCCAGTGGGCTTTGAGCCCTACTTATATTGTGTGGCCCCCACGTATGCCCGATCTTTATTTCTTCAATTGCATACAAACATTCTTAAGGTGGCTATCTTTACAGCAAGGTTGTCAAGTGCAAATGACATACAATTCATGGTCTGCAGTAATCCTGAGGAAACAATAAGACATTTATTATTATTTTGCCCAAGGTACTCTGAACTGAGGAAATACTATTTGTTGCCATTTTTCCATTTGAAGGAAATCAGACAGGCCGAAGCAGCTGTGATATTTTGTAAAAGTACTACAGATGTGAACTTGGTTTATTTTATCTCAAAGTTCCTTCATAGAGCTTGGTTACAAAGAGCAAAAAATGTAAAGTAACAGTGCGTAAATATATTTGTCAATGGATTTTAGTATGTAATGATGAGGATTTTAAATGTTATACTATCTTTGTCTGATTTTAAATGTGCTGAGTATTGTATGTAATTGTTGATTATAGATTGCCGGTCTTCACATGTTTATGTTCTATTGCGATGAAATGATGCTTTTAAAGCTGACTAAAGGTATGTTTTACACAATTAGCTATTTTATTAACATAAAAGGATGACATAAACACCTCTCCTGAAGTGGAATTCCCGCCTCTCCAAATAAGACGTAAGGACAACACTCTAACAAAACACTTACACATACATCAAACATTTAAAGGTATGATATGGCATTTCAAGTTTAACAAAATAAGAAGTATATTTAAACATAAACCTTACAATCAGATATCATTGTAAACAGGGCCAGATCCCCTTCCCAAGGTTTAAAGCAGGACTTTTCAGTCCAAAGGATTGAAATAAGAAAGTTCCTTTTTAATAGCCACATTCAACAAAGCTTCCACAAATCTTGACAGTTGAAATTAATATTTCAGTTCAACTTCTACTCAGCATCACATTTTTCAGGATGATTTTTCCACAGTTCATCTCTTTAAACAACATATACTTTTGTAAATCTTTTTCACCAGCAACAAAGTCTGTCAGGATGATTTTTTCACAGTTTACTCAAAATAGTAGTGGACTTGCCAATTTCCTTCTTTCACCACCTTTAGCCACAATGCAGTACGTTATTATCTTCTTCCTGGTCCACTAACCTGCCAGGACTACCTCTAGAAATCCCTTTTCCTGGTATACTCGCCTGCCAGGATAAAAGATCCTAACACTTCTACAAGTACTAGGATATCTTTGAGGATTTTAGAAAAGTCTTTGATTTTGAACAACTTTAGAATTCACAACTTCTTCTGCAAAGAAACAGCACACATTTGTGCTGTTTATTCCACTGTTTCATTTGCCACAAGCAAGACAGGTTTTATTCCTCGCCTCCTTGACACCTATCCCAAAAAAGGCTTAGCTCCTGCCAATTCCGATTTCCCACTTTTACATCAAAAGACTGTTGACAAGGTTTCTTGACATTTAGCCCTTCTTCGGTTTAGGCAATTCTTGTTAGTATCTTCTTTAGCTATTGCCTCTTCTTCATTCCTGTAATAATGGTTAATGGTGACAATGTATCTGTGATATTGTTCTCTCTTTGTTTTGATAATGTTGGCTTTGTCAATGTGTGTTTCTATTTTGGTTCAATATTGCTCTTTCTCTGCTTTGGCAATATTCTTGGCTTGGGTAATAGTAACTGCAACCTTTCCTTTCTTGTCCTTTGTCAAAGTTGATATAATGCAAATTTGATTCTCTTTCATTAGTTCGGTATTCAAAATAAAGATTACTAGCAAGCGGCTGACCAGTGAGTGTTCCGGTATTACATAGCAACGATAAACTCACCAGATTCCTTATACGCGTCCGCTGCTGCATCCAACTCTGCATCTTCTGATGTTTCTGTATGACCAACGGCTTCGGTCATTTTCCCGCAGCCCATGCCAATCCGAAAAGGAGCTCTTCTCTCTGCTAGAGTACTCTGGTGCTCACCGCCACCAGGACAAGGCATGGAATAAGAAGAGTCTCTCTCTCTCTCCATGGGGAAAGCCTTTTAAAACAGTGCTTACCACTGCATGACCTCTGCACTTTCGATTTGCAAACACAAAGACCCTCTCAGGACCGATATCCGCTTCAGATACAGGAGCGGCTCTGGCATCAGGACCGATATCCGCTTCAGATACAGCAGCAGCTCTGGCATCTTTGTTTTTCCACTCCTGTTGCTGCACCTGTGGCTGGCAATTTCTCCTATGTCTCCACCTTCTTGTTCTAATGGCCTGCACATGAGGGGGCTTTAAATATTCAATGGTTCTGCTGCGTGTGGGTCATTAGAACCACTAGACTGCATAATGCAGTTCTGCAGCTCTGCAACCCTCTTCCTCATCCCAGTACCTGGGGCATTGTGGGACTTGAAGTCCTCAATGTTCTGGTTTCTTTTTATATTATTATCCTCAAATTCTACCTTATGTAATTTACTCTGTTTATTGAGTACATCTTTAGGAAAGGATTTTAGAGGAGGTACGTTTTTATTCTTGTCTTCATAGCCCAAATCTAAGGGAGAATCATAAGTATCCAACACAAAGGTGTTACTGCTGGGATTCTTATGTATTTTTTTCCCATATTGGTAATCATGGTTTTTATTACTGACAAGTTGGATAGTTTTGGGAAGGTACGTCTCACTCTGATAACAGGCAATCATATATTCTGGTATCATAGAAAACTTTCCCTCTGAAGAAGAGAATTATGTCTTCCTAGCGGAGTCATTCTATTTCCTTGTTGCCCTTCTCCTCCCAGCTGTTCCACCCGGCTAATACTGCCCCCAGGGTTAGGATCAGGTAGCAGATACCTTCCCCATGCCCCCTGCGAGGAAACTTTAGGCAGGGCTTATGTGAGGAGTCCATAGGATTCATCACAGGTGTTGTCTTTGGCTTTGAAAGTGTGCAAATGTTCACGTTCAACAAAAGGTATAACTCCAACAAAAGTTCCAAATGGATAATGGTCACAGTTCCAGGGGAATTAGTCCCTTACCCAGGATTCTCTCCACCAAAACAAAAGTTCAAAAGAATAACCAAGTTTGTTATTGCCTAAGAGGATAACTCCCTCCTTTTGGTGTTGCAGTCCACTCCAGGGGAAATGACGCCCTTCCTCAGGCATTTTTTAAGATTCAAAACAATTAAAATCCTAAGGGCTTGGGTCTTCCTTGGGATTTTCTTCCTAAAATAACACAACTTGGGTGCGGGTCCCAGACTCGCAAAACACCTTGTATACTCCACTGCCAGGTTCTCTTATACAGTTTCTTTACACAATTTGGGTACGGGTCCCAGACTCGCAAAACACCTTGCATACTCTCCTGCCAGGTTCTCTTGTACAGTTCATTATGGGTTGAATCCCAGATTCACAGTTTGCCTAGTATACTCTCCTGCCAGGACTTTATGTTGTACTCTCTCTTTCTCATTCAGTGAAAGGGGATATAGGTCTTCCCCAAGCTATTTCACGGCGAAGTAATGTGACTATGAAGATGACAGTTGTTCCACTGACGATTTCTCTCTCCCCAAGTCTCTGCAATCAATTGATTATTTCAGGGTCTCTTTGCCCCAATTTCGGCATCCTATTTATCCCTCTGGGTTCACCGACAACATATACGCTCTTTCACTTCACTCGAACGTATTCTGGTACTCGCCTCTGTATTTGCTGGACTCAAGCAGCTTTCCCCAGTCAGTGGCACAGAGCGTTCTTGCTCCTTGTGTCGGAATGAAACTCACCCTGGCTTCCAGTTCCCACTGCAACTTCCTTCTTCTTTGGGTGGTGATTCTGATGCCAACCGGCACTGCTTCTCTGGAACTCACCTCAGTATTTGCTGAACCCGAGCGGCTTTCCCCAGTCAGTGGCATGGAGCGTTCTCGCTCCTTGTGTCTGAACGAAATCCATCCTGGCTTCCAGTTCCTGCTGCAACTTCCTTCTTCTTCGGCTGTTGATTCTGCTGTCAACCGGCACCGCTTCTCTATGCGATCGGTCTGGAGCTCACTTCTGCACTTCTCCTCTCAGCGGTAGTGTTCTGCATCCATGGCTCTCAGTCCTCTCTGCTTCATTGTCTGCCCTACCAGCCAAGAGTTCTTGAGTCAGCTCCCTCTCTCACCGCCTCCACTCGACTGCCTTTGGGGTTCCCTCCCGGATTGGGACGCTGTCTGTTCCGCACTGCAACCTGCGTCTTCGTTCGGTATTCCAAGTCGACCCTTGGAAAAGGAAGCTCTCTCCATCTTTCATCAGCGGCTGATTTAAACTCCTGCCTCCAAGTTGGAAAATGTCTTGGACCAATTGCATTCTTCACAACACTAGAGTGCGCATTACCGTTTCTCATGGCAGTCCTCTTCCTCATCTCAGTAATTGTTGTTTTACTAGGTAAAAACCTTTCATAGGTTCTGTCAGCTGCTTATACAGGATATTTTAGGGGGTTATCACAATATGTCATCAAGGCATGGGGAATGGAGGGGATATCCCTAAAAGGAAAGGGGATACCATGTTTCATCTGATGATGCCGGTCCATCCCTCTGAGGGTCGCCTCCCCTCATGTGATCCTCTTCGCATAGCCAACCCCAGAGTCAGGATCAGGTAGTGGCTGCCATCTCTTGGCCACATGAGGAGAGGCTACCTCCAAGAAAGAAGTGATGACATCATTAGATTCATCACAATACAGTGCTATTCTCTCCCATGCGACCAGACAACTTGGCACCCCAAGCTATTTCCAAAACCTGCTGCTCTCCCACGTTGCAGCTATCATGTACCTGTCTGCATATGCCAAGGACACAAACCGTTATTTCATAGTGTGCTCAACACTCTGGGAAAGATTTCTGTCATGATGCCCGCTCCCGGGGAGCCGGTTCAAGCCCTGCGTCCCCGAAAGCGGACATCCAGTCCCCAAGGAAGGACCCAGCAACCCCATATAGGGGCCCTTTGGACAGTGTCCTGGCGCCTATGGCGCCAGGCTCATAAAAGACATCATTCTGGCGCCATAGGCGCCAGGCTCATTATGGAAGTGCTTGGGTGCACTTACCTGATGCACAGAATGCTGCAGGATCCCGGCCTCCTTGAGGCCTGAAAGGAACTACGTTACCTGTGGGACTAATTTACCATCCGGGCGTGGTCGGGGAAGGATACATACCTGATTGGAGGAAGGATACATACCTGGGACTTCTTCCAAGGCTATTTGAACCCCACCCGAACAGCCACACGTGCTTCGCGTTGTTCTGCATCTAGCAGCTGGACGCTCACCGTGTCTGCTCCTGCATCCTGACTTCTGCCACGCCTGCCAGCATCCTGGATCACCTGCAAAGGAAGAGAAGAAGAGAACAGAAGAAGGAAAAGTCCTTACCTGCTAAATCCGCATCCCGGAGACATCTCGCCGACAATCCTGAAAAGGAAGACTTTTATTTAAAAGCTCATCGCGTCGATCGCTGCAGCGCCGCATTCATCTCACCTTTACAGGGTGCCTCCATGTTCAGCAGCGATCATCCGGATTCGCAGTCACGCCCCAGCGCCTAGGGAGAAAAAGATCAGAACTAAAGGTGAGAGAGAGAAGGGAATAAGGAAAGCTAAATCTCCATGTTAAGACTTACCTGTTGATTCATTCCCTCTTCATTTCGGGTCCGCGCCGCATCCTGGCATTTCCGGACCCCGGCCCCTAAGGGGAAAAAGAGACATCAGCGTTAATGAGCGAATGAAAAGACATTACCAAAAAAAAACGCTCATTAAAGACTTACCTGATTTCTACAAGGATTTCACCTCTCATCTCGGGTCGGTGCCTGTTTCCCGGCATTCCGTACCCCGGCCCCTATGGGGAAAAAGACACTAGCATTAGTACATTAATGCATGGACACAAGGGGAACCTCTTATCAAAAAACTTACCTGGAAGCCAAGCAAGTTTGGTTCTCACCAATCCGAAAATCCAGTGAAGTAACTGGATACCAACGCGCCCCTGCATCAGAAGCAGGATGGAGAGCTTGTCCTTCCAGACCCAAAGGTGAGACGCTACGAGGAATCACAGAAGGGTTTCGAGGAGGGTGAGAGGGGAAAGTGGGAGGCTGATTGCATTATCCCGCAGACAGTTAATCCCCTATTTTCGCCTACAGAAGGATACTTCTGCGAGCCAGACAAACCAGATTTGGGGGCCCGGTCCAGTCCGTCTTCCGAACCCTGCGCATCACCTTAGAAGAGGTCACAGCAGCGTGAACCAGGCCAGCGCCTCCGTGGGAGTCAGGTGAGCGTTACAGAACGCGAAGCCTTCCTACAAATTCCCACCCAGGCGCTATGGAAAGTTCTGAGACTGATCAGTTGGCCCAATTACTGGGGGAATTACGGGCCGAAGTACATGCCGCTCGTCAAGAGACTAATGCCCTCAGGAGGGAATTAATAATATCAAAGGAAAGAACTGATGACCTGGACAGACAGCTTTTGCAAGGTCAAGCTGGGCAAACGCCTCTACCCGGTTCCGGAGGGAACCCCGCTCCTGTGGTTTCCAGTAACCCTGTGCAGATTAATCTACCTGGAAACATGCCGCTGGCCCCACCCGAACGCTTTGCTGGGGACCCCAAACGATTCGCCGTATTCATGAATCAGTGTTGTTTGCACTTCCTATGCAGACCTGGGGCCTTCCCTAATGATCAGACCAAGGTAGCCTTTGTATTGTCATATCTCAGCGGCTGCGCTGCCCATTGGTCAGTTCCACTGGTTACTCAAGATGACCCGATTCTCCGTGATTTTCAAAGGTTTCAAGCAAGCATGGAAAGGTTATTTGCTCGACACTCTCAGGGACAGGCTCTGGATGACGAACTTCTGTCCCTGCGACAGGGCAATCAGGACCTCCTATCCTATATTGCAACCTTTAATAGACTAATTGTGGAAACGGGATGGCCAGAGGATAAAAGAGTCACGTTGTTTTATCGAGGCCTACGCGGAGAACTTAAAGATGTCTTGGCCCAAGTTGTAAATCCGCCCCAAGAATGCACAGAGTATATAGACTTAGTGGTCCAGTTGGATCACAGACTTCAAAACAGAAAAGCAGATCGGTCCAGGTTTGAGACCCGGGTGTTGGTCAAGACCCATGCTAATCCCAAGGGAGTTGATGTCTCTGAGCCTATGCAAATTGGAGGGGTTAAAGGACCCTTAACTCAAAAGGAACGTGAAAGTAGGCGCCAGTTAAAATTATGTCTTTATTGTGGGAATTCTGGACACTTTCTACGAGATTGCCCGGCAAAACCGCCCCGAAAGGTGGTAGGAGCTGCTGATAAAAACCATGAAGACTCTGTTTCGGGAAACGACTCCGCCCGACAAGTATAGGGGTCCGCTTGCCGAGCTTGAAAACTACCTCTCAGACCTCGCATTTCATTGTGCCAATGGTTCTCGTAGATCCAGAACAGCCTAAGCGGTTGCATGCAATAAAGGCATACATCGATAGTGGGGCTATTGGAAACTATGTGGATCGTGAATTGGTCTCTAGGATTAACCTCCCTCTCCGTCCTAAAACCAGCAAAGATGTCATCAGCACAGTCGATGGAACTGAAATTGCCTCTGGACCGGTAACACATTCCACTACTGAGGTGACTCTTATTGGTCCCGACGGCCATCGGGAGGGTGTTGTGTTTGATGTAATCAAGGCTCCACAGTTTCAGGTTATTCTTGGAATCCCTTGGTTAGAGACACATAATCCTCGAATTGATTGGCGAGCTAAGAGAATAACCTTCCCGGATTGTACACAAACCTGCTACCCAGAAAACCTGAAGATTAATCTAGCATCTGTAACCTCTGCCTCCATGCAACTACCCCCGAATACCAAGACCTTCAGGCCGTCTTCCAAAAGGAACAGGCCAACACTTTACCTCCTCACAGATGGTACGATTGCCAAATCGATCTGGTGCCCGGTACTCAACCCCCTTGTAGCAGGATTTATGCCCTTACCGAACCTGAGAATCTGCATTTGAGACAATATTTGGATCAATACCTAGCTAATGGTTTTATTCGCCCGTCAAAGTCCCCGGCATCCTCGGCTTTGTTCTTCGTGCCCAAAAAAGAAGGCGACCTTAGAACTTGTATCGATTACCGCGCATTGAACCAGATAACGGTTAAAAACCGTTATCCTCTGCCTCTGATCCCTGAACTCCTTGACCAGGTGAAGGACGCTTGCATATACACCAAGTTAGATCTCCGGGGGGCTTATCATCTGCTACGAGTTAAAGAAGGCGACGAATGGAAAACTGCCATCCGTACTAAATACAGATTATTCAAGTACCAGGTGATGCCTTTCGGATTGTGTAACGCGCCGGCTGCCTTCCAATACTTCATGAATGATGTCCTTCGGGAACTCATCGATGTTTGTGTTGTCGTATATATCGATGACATTCTGGTGTACTCCTCTTCGGAATCTGATCACAGAAAACACGTCAGGGCAGTACTTGAAAAACTGCGCCAACACAAACTATTTGCAAAATTGGAGAAATGTGTTTTCCATACCACAGAAGTCGAGTTTCTAGGTTTCATCCTGACACCCAAAGGAGTCCGAATGGACTCAAGAAAAGTGGATGCCATCCTCAAATGGCCATCACCTAGCTCTGTAAAAGGGGTTCAAAGCATGCTCGGCTTTACCAATTTCTATCGCAGGTTTATCCCGGAATTTTCACGCGTGGTACAACCCATTACTGCACTCTTGAGGAAAAATAAACGTTTTGAATGGTCTGAAGAAGCCGAGCAGGCCTTTCAAGATTTAATAGCTAAGTTTACCTCCGCACCTATATTGAAACACCCGCGTCCAGATCTCCCTTATGTCGTCGAGACTGACGCATCCAGCCTAGCCATGGGAGCTGTCCTGTCCCAAAGAGATCCCGAAACCAACCAACTGCATCCCGTAGCATTTTGGTCCACAAAATTCTCGGCACCCGAGGTTAATTATGCAATCTCGGACAAAGAACTGTTAGCCATTAAGTCCGCTTTTAAAGCCTGGCGGCATTATCTGCTTGGCGCTCGACATACCATCACAGTGATCACTGATCACCGGAATTTACAGTATTTGAAAACCGCCAAGGCTCAGTCATCACGGCAGCTCCGATGGGCTTTGTTTTTCGCTGAATTTGATTTCGTGATTACCTATCGACCTGGCTGCAAGAATGGCAAAGCAGACACCTTATCCCGAATTGGAATGGGAGAATCTGATACAAACTCAGAACCAGTACCAATAATTCCCGAACAGAGGATTCTAGGCATGACTTCGTTACAGACGCTTGAAGACATTCAAGCCAGAGTGAAACAACTCCTGGACCCTACAATCTTACAGGATTGGATACAAAAGGGATCAGACTTTACCATAGATAATGGCTTACCTTATTTCCAAGGACGCTTATTCCTGCCACATAAGGAATTACACGAACTAGTTATTTCCGGTTATCATGATGCATTAATAGAGGGACACCCCGGTATTGCCAAGACAGAGGAAAAGGTGAAACGACAATTTTGGTGGCCCCCTTGGCGAAAAGATGTTAAATCTTTTGTGATGTCCTGTGGTGTTTGCGCCCAAAATAAAAGTCAAAAGAAAAGACCAGCCGGTCTCCTTCAACCTCTAGACATACCGCCAGCACCCTGGCACACCCTATCAATGGATTTTATTACGGACCTGCCTCCTTGTTCGGGGTACAATACTATTCTGGTAATTGTGGATTTGTTTTCCAAAATGGCCCACTTTATTCCTTTGAAAGGTTTACCTTCAGCTTCTGTCCTAGCCAAAGAATTCCTCGAAAATATTGTTCGGCTACATGGATTCCCATCTATACTAATCTCTGACCGGGGAAGCCAATTCATTTCCCACTTCTGGCGCAAATGTTGTCAAATGGCGCAGATCGACGTAAGATTATCGACCAGTCACCACCCTCAGACCGATGGTCAGACCGAGTGGACAAATCAGACCCTTGAGCAATACTTACGGTGTATGTTACAGCAATCTGAAAGCAACTGGAAAGACATTCTTTGTATAGCCGAATACGCATATAATAATTCGGTACACTCTGAAACTGGCCACAGTCCTTTTTATACTTTGTTTGGGCATCACCCTCGAACCTCAAAC
The DNA here is from genome assembly GCF_040938575.1 of Ambystoma mexicanum. Lineage (NCBI taxonomy): Eukaryota > Metazoa > Chordata > Amphibia > Caudata > Ambystomatidae > Ambystoma > Ambystoma mexicanum. Next base: position 679,973,809 of record NC_090931.1, on the reverse strand, counting down.
CTTGACTCACCTAAGAACCTTGGAATGCCTGCAGTAGAACATCTGCATTCTACAATTACCCAAGCCTTCAAAGAGGCAACTACGCATTTACAACAAGCCAAGAGAAAATACAAGGAGAATACTGATCTACATGGGAGTGAAGCACCTCCGTATCAGATTGGGGATCAAGTGTGGTTAGCTACCAGACATTTACCACTCAAAGGGCCACGAAATTTTAACCCAAAATATCTGGGACCTTATTCTATTACGGCAATAATTAACCCAGTGGCTGTTAAACTTGATTTACCAGCTAGTATGCGAATTCACCCTGTTTTTCATGTGTCACTTCTGAAACCAGTGGTACCCGGAAACCGACTACTCAAATCTCCAGAACCTATTCTAATAGATGGGGAGCTTGAATTCGAAGTGAAGAACATTTTAGACTCAAAAATGTTCTACCTAATTGATTGGAAGGGGTACAGACCTCAGGAGAGGTCGTGGGAACCCAGCGACCATGTGCATGCACTTCGATTAGTCAGGAAATTCCACCGACTCTTCCCAGACAAACCAAAACCCCGTTCAAGCCCTGCATCCCCGAAAGCGGACATCCAGTCCCCAAGGAAGGACCCAGCAACCCCATATAGGGGCCCTTTGGACAGTGTCCTGGCGCCTATGGCGCCAGGCTCATAAAAGACATCAGTCCTGGCGCCATAGGCGCCAGGCTCATTATGGAAGTGCTTGGGTGCACTTACCTGATGCAGACCATGCTGCAGGATCCCGGCCTCCTTGAGGCCTGAAAGGAACTACTTTACCTGTGGGACTAATTTACCATCCGGGGGTGGTCGGGGAAGGATACATACCTGATTGGAGGAAGGATACATACCTGGAACTTCTTCCAAGGCTATTTAAACCCCACCCGAACAGCCACACGTGCTTCGCGTTGTTCTGCATCTAGCAGCTGGACGATCACCATGTCTGCTCCTGCATCCTGACTTCTGCCACGCCTGCCAGCATCCTGGATCACCTGCAAAGGAAGAGAAGAAGAGAACAGAAGAAGGAAAAGTCCTTACCTGCTAAATCCGCATCCCGGAGACATCTCGCCGACAATCCTGAAAAGGAAGACTTTTATTTAAAAGCTCATTGCGTCGATCGCTGCAGAGCCGCATTCCACTCACCTTTACAGGGCGCCTCCATGTTCAGCAGTGATCATCCGGATTCGCAGTCACGCCCCAGCGCCTAGGGAGAAAAAGACCAGAACAAAAGGTGAGAGAGAGAAGGGAATAAGGAAAGCTAAATCTCCATGTTAAGACTTACCTGTTGATTCATTCCCTCTTCATTTCGGGTCCGCGCCGCATCCTGGCATTTCCGGACCCCGGCCCCTAAGGGGAAAAAGAGACATCAGCGTTAATGAGCGAATGAAAAGACATTACCAAAAAAAAACGCTCATTAAAGACTTACCTGATTTCTACAAGGATTTCACCTCTCATCTCGGGTCGGTGCCTGTTCCCCGGCATTCCGTACTCCGGCCCCTATGGGGAAAAAGACACTAGCATTAGTACATTAATGCATGGACACAAGGGGAACCTCTTATCAAAAAACTTACCTGGAAGCCAAGCAAGTTTGGTTCTCACCAATCCGAAAATCCAGTGAAGTAACTGGATACCAACACGCCCCTGCATCAGAAGCAGGATGGAGAGCTCGTCCTTCCAGACCCTAAGGTGAGACGTTACGAGGAATCACAGAAGGGTTTCGAGGAGGGTGACAGGGGAAAGTGGGAGGCTGATTGCATTACCCTGCAGACAGTTAATCCCCTATTTTCGCCTACGGAAGGATACTTCTGCGAGCCAGACAAACCAGATTTGGGGGCCCGGTCCAGTCCGTCTTCCGAACCCTGCGCATCACCTTAGAAGAGGTCACAGCAGCGCGAACCAGGCCAGCGCCTCCGTGGGAGTCAGGTGAGCATTACAATTTCTTGAGAAAATATAATCGAGGTCTAATTCCTTGGAAAATAACTCATACATACTTGAGCTGCCCGGCCATCCCGTCGCATACTTGGCCATCCAGAGACCCTCTAGGATGTGGCAGAAATGAAAACCAATTCAATACAATGGCAGAAACATTCCTTACAGTAATGTTCACCAGGCTTAAACCTAATTCACTAGTCACAAAGCCTATACCCTAAACCCTAATTCAATAAATGGCAAACCTACTCACTTCCATTGTATTCAATAATATTCTTGAAACCTATTTTTCTCCCACGTTTGAAATGTTGCACTTGCATATTTACATTAGATTAGTCACAATTAGTATGAAAGAGAAGCAACAAGCGAGAGCAAACTCTTGCTTGTGTTGTTATCTCCATGGGGACCCATCATCTGGAGAAGGTGACTTGGGGTCATGCCAGTTAGGCAAACAGTGACCTGGCAGAACCACAGAGGCCCAACACAAGCATACAGCTCTGCTGCATGAACTTCAGAGAGTGTAAATCCATGAGGGTGGCTCCTAGTCTTCATCCCTCGGGCCATGAGGCTGCAATGTGGAGGACCACTGAACTGCACACAGTTGGGGAAGAGTAAAGTAACCAATCCAAAGGCTCCAATCCTATTTCCTCACATGCGAAACTGCTACCCTTGTTAACTGACCTTTTACCGACACACAAAGAGTATGAAGAGAGAACGTTGATTCAGAACAGTGTTGGTGTTTGGAGACAGAGCAGGAGAGAGTTTAGAGAAGGATGGAGGAGCGCAAAGGAGCTGAGACAGTTGGAACAGGTGATCAGGAGGAAGGTGAGAAGTGTCAAGATATGGAGGAGAATGTGACAGATGGAGTGGTTGGGTGGAGGTTTATCAGAAGGAGGTGGAGGAGAGCCTCTGGAGGAGAGAGGAAGAAGAGGAGAGTTGTCAGGAACTAGGTGGAGTAGAACATCCAGATGAGAGAGGAGGAGGGTGGAAGTCATCAAGAGGAGAGGGTGAGTTGCATCAGGAGGAAAGAAAGTTATGAGGAGGTGTGAGTGTGCTGAGGGTGGCAATATGGGGCCTGGTTGGTGAAAGCAGGGGCGTTGCTAGGGGGGGGGCTTAGGGGGCTATAGCCCCTGGTCTTTTGGTTGTAGCCCCGGATAGAATCTCAGGAGCTACAGCCAAAAGACTAGCTAGCCCCCAGTCCCAACAGTTCCAACATCAGCTTAGCCCCGGGTCTTTTCCAGACTTAGCAACTCCCCTGGGTGAAAGGCAACTATAGGAGAGAGAGATGCAGAGGAGAACCCTAAGTCACTAAGGGTTGATCCTGGGAGGAGTGAAGGAGTGATTGCACAGAGGTTCTTGGACACGCTGAACAAACAGTGTACCTGCAAGTCCAGAGTTCAGATGGCAGCCGTTTCACTGAAAAGGCAGAACGTTTCATCCCACTTGAGGGCAGCATTTTGGACACTGCAAAGTGATGAGCCCGAAACCTCTGTTATTGAAAAGTGGCGCTGACGCATTATCACAGAGATATACCATCCGAGTCAATCACTGAATCTAATTTTAATCAATGCTAAAAGCTTAATGATCGTAGTACAAGGAAATTAAGACTTCAAATGAGAAGTCACCAATCACTAGACATGACACAGCCCAATCAAGGAGGAAGCCAATCCCAAACTGCATTGTTCATCTACCCACCAGCTGAGAAATATAAAGAGAGCTGGGAAATGCTACAAAGGGAGCTATTACTGGGATGTAGCAGACATGCCGAGCCAGACGCAGTGGATGCGTTGTGGCACAGCCATTTGGGAAACCACAGTTTGCATGCTAATGGAGTTAAAACTCTGGCAAACCAATGCCATAGACTGTACAAGCAACTGTTGGGGAAATACAGGAACATAGAACTTGGTTCCCATACAGAGAGCCCTGAGAATAAGTACCCCTAGGAGAGGTGTGTGAATATTGTCTGCCTCAAAAGTATCCTGAATGATGGGGGAGAAATAACCATTGTAAATACTGTTAAACCCAAGTTCTGGGAGAGACCTGATGTGAATGCAGAGAAACAGTCAAGTGCAGTCCCGGTGAGGAGCGGGCGCTTTCTGCTGTTACTGGAGGTTGGTAGAACCTTGCTGGCTGCATTGCAACGTTGTCTGACATGAGGAGGAGGCGTTACTAAAGGCCTGCATCTCGCGCAAAGTGCACAGTCAAGTGCAGCCTCGGTGAGGATTGACCGCTGTCTGCTGTTACTAGAGGCTGGTGGAACCTTGTTGGCTGCATTGCCGCGTTGCCTGATGTGAGGAGAAGGAGTTACTAAAACCCCCAAGTCTTATATGAATCAGATAGTAAAGTATAGTCGAGGGCAGTGCAGAGCAGCTGAACGGGTTGTGTGAGGGGTCAGAAATGGGAGACGGCCTCAAAGTTTATGTTTTCTCAAAGTTTACCATGTATTCAAAGTAAAAAGGGGGTTTGATGAACACCTATCTTTCCTTAACCTTACAGAGAGGTACCCGCCTAGCAAACTAAAGCTAAAGAAAATTGACCTTATGTCCAAAATATCTCTGGCTCTCCAACTAATTCATACAACAAAATTATACAAGGAAAATATGGCTTAAGTTTAGTTCAACAAAACAGTCTTGTAATCCAAACTCAAATGTTCTTGGAAGCACTGCTTGCAACCAGGGTTGTGTTCCCTTCCCCTGGATCAATTCAGGAACACTCAGAGTATAGTTCTGTTTCAACAAAGTTCTATGCAAAGAAATAAAAAAGCCTTAATCAACCAGAGGGTCTTTCTTGGAGAAACAACAAATGACCATTTCAGCACAGCTGGTTGATGATTCAAACAACTCAATGGGCCCTGAGTATTACCATTCCGCCTCCGTGATTCCCGGAATTACCGGGACATTACAACCCCGGTTTTCCGGGAATCACAGAGGCGGAATGGTGTTAATCCCCATTCCCATTGAGTCCTGGGAATGGGGATCATGGAAACACCGGCAGCATCTCGTAATGCTGCCGGTGTTTCCTCGTCCGCCTGCAGGCGGGCGGTGTTAAACCCGCCAGGTCAAACCTGGCGGGAACATCACCTCCCGCCTGCAGGAGTCAGGATCAGGCGGTCCGGAAACAACGGTGGCGGCGGGGGTGTACCGCCACCGTTATTTCCGGACCGCCTGATTTGTATTGAGGCCCACTGTCTTCCACAATATCCCTCTTGCATGGATGATTAACTTTCTCTCTAAAGCACAGGTTTAAAAACCAAATTCAATTGTTCTGTTATCATACAACACTTTCTTCAAAAGAAAACCTCTTCTTGTCAAGGTAGCACGTCACTCATTTTCAATACTTCTTGAAATAAAAACTCTTTTGTCAGCATAGCAAACAACAACTTGCCTCAGGGATGCTACTGCTTGCCAACACATGATAAAGTATATAAGTTCTTTTAATTCAGCAAAAGTTATTTCCACAAATCTTTCTACTACAAAGATATCAACCCATCAGCTTCTTTGATGGGTTACTCGCCTGCCAGGACTAACCACTATAAGCCTGTTTCTGGTATTCCTGCCTGCCAGGACGAAAGCTCCTACCACTAACGCCAAACGTGATGGTTTTATTCCAGTATTCTACACACCAGTATTTTGTTGTGGTTTCACAACTTCTTGGCTATTGGTAATGTGAGATATAACCTTTCCCAGAATTATATCTCTTGAAAGGGGACTCATGCTTTGCTTGCTTTATTAAGGGTTTCTAACAACTTATTGGCTGATGGTAAGGCTGGTTATGAGCTTTTCCCAAGGGTTGTCTTGATTTGGTCTGCCTGTAGCCTCTTGGCTGTAGCTAATGTCGGTTAGAGGCTTCCCCCACTGGTAGTTTACCGAAAGTCTTTTGACAGCCATTTGACTGTGGGTAGTATGGGATATAAACTTTCCCCTCTTGAGGTTTGCCCAAAGTCTTTTTACAGCCTCTTGGCTGTAAGTAATACTGGATACAAACTTTCCCCTTAAGAGAAAACATTCTTCTTTGCCACTGAGCTCTGTTTTCTTTAATTATTTGGTATTCATCAAATACATTCTGCTTAGATTTGTTAATTGTTCGGTATTCAAAATCATTGGAGGGTGACAGCTTTCATGCACCAAGCACCCCGGGGTCAGCATTCACTCTTTGGCAACTCATCAGTTCTTCACAGTGACTCCTTCTGGCTATCAGGTCTCGTGGCAGTGCTTCTGCAGTCATTCTGCTTTCTCTACCGCTTCTGCAAGACTCGAGTAAGTTGTGTGGCGGTCTCTGGGAGCAATAACAGCTCAGTTGATCTTCTGCGGCTCCCCAGTCTGCTTCACGCTGCTTCGGTAGCGTGTCTCTTATAAAGCGGGGCTTCCTCTCAGTACGCCAAGTTCCGCTGTGCGTACTCTGCAGTTCTTCTGGTTTTCAGCCATCGAGGTGACTTCTGCTGGTGGGCTTCTCTCTGTAGCTGCTACTGCACCTTGGATGGCTGCCATGGAGATCCCCTGGTATACTTTCCTGCCAGGCATCGTCCCAAAATGTTAGAGTTTTTATACAGTTTCAAATGCCTGGTATAGCTGGCTGCCAGGACGTCTTTCATGGATTTGTTATATCCCATTCTATACTCCTCTGCCAGGTATCTTGCCACAATGTTATAATCTTTATTCAACGTTGATGGACTGCTTGGTATACTCCTCTGACCGGTATCTTCCCCCAATTGTCAACTGCTTAGTGTATTCCTTTTGCCAGGTCTTCCTATTGGTTTCACTGTCCTTTTGAATATGCTACAGCAGCATCTACTTTGTTGTGTTGAATATATTTACTTAGGGTAACACTTGCTTCAGCTTTTCCCCACATTGATATCTCATGCATATGTATTTGTTCGGGATATGTTGCTACATTTTATCTTGTCGGCATTCAACTATTCTTCTTATTGGGCATTGAGTTAATAATATAATTTATATGTATTTGAACTGCTTTTGAGAATTGTTCATATAAACAACCCCACACAGTTAATTCACTTGATTGCATGCATGTCGGTATGTCCCTTCCGTATGCCCCCATCTCGGTCCACTGAAGCTCGAACCCATCTCGCCCCTTCCTCTCTTCTTTCCAACCATGGGAGCATGTAGCCACCCTTGGCCCCTAAATCATATATTCTGGGCCGTTTAAGCAAGTGCGCTTCCTGGGCTTTGTCAGTCGCAACCTCCTTATACTCCCTCTCATCCTTGGCCAGTGCCCTCTTGGTTTCCACCAATGGTGCCTGGGTATCTTCCGCCTCCTTTGCATTCCTCTCTTTTTCCCGTAGCTCGGCCTGTCTCTCCCTTTCCCATCCTGCAATTGCGCATCTGGCTGTCCCCCTTATCTCTGCCTTATATGCTTCCCATAACATGGACCCACTTACCACCGTCCCTGTGTTAAGGGTGCAATACTCCTCAGATCCCTCCGGAATGGTATCCCTAACAGTTTTGTTCCCCAAATGTTAGGTGGTCAGCCTCCTGTAAGGAACTCATGGTGGCAACAAGTAAGACAGACACAAGTGATCACGGTTCAAGGGTGTTTATTAAACAATGATTGCTGTATGCAGGTTGGAAAAACGCCTAATTTAAACCTAAATCTAAGATGGGAACAATCATCAACCATCAAATGAAAAATAAGGCAGTCCTAGTGGCGTTGTGTTAAATAAAAAGGGCCTATACTATGAAACCTATTGCCAAACCTTACAACTAATACAAAAAAAGGGTGTGGGGTTGTTTTCAAGAAAAGAAAGAAGTGTTCTCAAATAATATGTCAGGATGCAGTAGCCTGGGCTTCTCTTCCCCGTGTTTTGAGCATGGGGTAAGATGGAAGCTTGGCGCACAGCACACACTCGAGGTTCCCAGCACGGGTTGACAGTTCTGTGGCAAAGTCTTGTTTCTCTGGAAAGTCTCTTGCCTTCGAGGGCCGACGTTTGCAAATAACCGAAAATAAAAGTTCTGTTAACAAAATGAAAGTTTGTTTCCACAGTTCACATTGGGTGATGGTTTCACCCCTGGTTCCCCCTCTTCCGTGCGCTGACCTTTCAACAACTATTATCGATATCGAGGCCTTCGGTAGCTGAGTCTCCTGCTTCCGAGCCCCTGATGCTCTAACAAGAACAATTAACATACACAAAATTCTCTCACATATGTCTCTCAGGTGATGACTTCACCCCTGGGTCACCCTCTTCTGGGCGCTTACCCTTCTCAAATGTTAATGGGCCTCATTACGAGTCTGCCGGTCCGGACTTAACGTTGCCGGTATAACCATACCGGCACCATTTACCAGATTGGCGAATTCCAACCATCGCAACCGGAAATACCACCACCAGAAACCGCCACCGTGGACTCAACACATCCGAAAACTGAATCGGCACAGAAACCCCCGGCTACCAGCAATACGTAATACTGCGTGCATTACAACTAGCATGGACACGGAAACAACGCCATAAAAATGGCAGTAAATCCGTGTACACTGTGGCCGTAACGCCGCCACCACAGACATGACCTTAAACAGTGCCTGGTGAGCTGAATCAGTCCACAGGGGCACCAAATGAGCACAGCTGGACCAAGCAGGCCACTGGGAGCCTAGAAAAGGGCCACACCCACACCCAGGCCAGCTCCAAACACAACAATGCAAGCAGCTGCAGTAGCAGCATTGGGACTGAGGCTATTGAACCTACAGGCAGCACTGCACATGGTGGCAGTAATGGTGCAGAGGAGGAGGAGGCAGAGGCGGAGGAGGCGCAGACAACAATTGGCAAACCCTGCACCCATGCCTAACCCAATTGTGCAGGTGGCACGACCCGCAGGCAGCCTGCAATACCCCGCATCAGGGCCTCACCCTGGAACTTCACTCCAGAACAGATCCACACATTATACCGGCTGGACCGTCCAACAATCGTGTACATCACCACCATGATCGAGGACATCAGCAGCCGCATTGGCATTCCGACCGCAATCCCCCCCTCCTGAAGGTTGTGTTGGTACTGCATTTTTTTGGCACTGGAACGTATCAGCACACAGTTTCTATCCTGCTTTGTTATGAACACTACACCCATTATGTACCTCCCCCACTACCCAAACGTACCCACCCCCAACCAGGCCCCTAAACACTACACCCATTATGTACCTCCGCCATCACCCAAACGTACCCACCCCCATACACCCATTGTTTCCCTGAATGTCTCCTGCACAGCCAAACACACATGGCATAATTTGCACGTGCGCTTCTGCGCTTGGGCATCCTTGCCAGAGGGCCTTGTCAGACGACTTGAGCGCCTCCGTGGGCTGGCAATGGTGGAGCTAGATGGGGTGGTGCTGGTGGATGGCACTGTTGGTGTCAGTGTTGGCATACATCCTAGATACGCCTGCTGGGCAAGGAACATGGACTCTGCTATGGTGGATGTGTTACTGTTGCCTTCCCGGACATGTAGTGCCAAGGTCACGATGGTAGTGGCAAAACGTCCAATGGCCCTGGAGAGCCGACGCATAGATGTGGAATAACTCTCCCTCTGCTGCCTGGCCTCCTCCTGCTGCAGCCTGGCCTCCTCCAGCTGCCTTTCAACAAGCTGCGTAAGGGAGGCCTGCTGATCCTCCATCCGCGGCATGCGGGCATTCAGCTCTGCCATGGAGGGGGTTGGTGACCTCATGGGACTATGCAGTGAGGGGGGCTGAACTGGAGGTTGTGGAGGGATGATAGGTCTTTCAAGTTGACCTCTTTTGACGGCTCTCCTACGGCCTTCTAATACTTGTAGTTTTCTCTCAGATGGGGATCGACCAGAGTCTCTCTTGTTAGCACCCACGTGGTGCTGGTTCCCTCTGTAGCTGGTCCCCCCTTAACACTTTTCACAGTTCAATGAACTTGGTTCAAACTTGCCACTCTGCGATTCTCACTCAACACAGCCCGGCTCTTATCGGTTCTCCCCTCTACACACTGGCTGTGATGAACTGCTTGGCTTTCGGCTTACCCGGAGTCAAGGCCGGTACCATGGTTGCAGGAGCTTCCCTCGCTTTTGGTTATCCATGCAGGCTAGCCTTGTGTACCATTGACATCTGCTGCAAGACACTTTTTTTTATTTTTTTTATTTTTTTAAAAAGTTTTTATTACATTTTTAAACAAACAAACAATAAAACCAAACAAACAGTGCATGTTCAACAGTTTCATTACACTTTTTAAATTCCCAAACCACTACTCCCACTACCTCACCCCCCTTGCGAGTCTATCACCTTGAGTCATCAGATTCCACACCCTGTGGTTCGGTCTCCTCCTCAACAGGTTCAGTCGGGTCTTCTAATGACCCAAACAATCTGGCTATCAGTGATTTCCAGGCCATCAGGGACTCATTGTCCTCCTCCCCCCCGTTGCTGCACTACTCTTGCCATGCTGTGGTTTCGGCTTCTGCCCATTTTTGCAAGTCTTTCCACCACACCTCTATCCTCGGCACATGGCATGACTTCCATCCCATGGCAATCCTTCTCTTTGCAAGCACATAAACCAGGTCCCTTAGTTTGCTTACGTGCCTGAGTTTCCGTGGTCTGGGGAACCCCCCCAGCAGGCAGGCCCATACCGTGTCCACTACTAGCTTGACCCCTCTTCCTTCTAGTTTCTCTTTTACACCCCTCCAGAACCTCTCTATGATCGGGCAAGACCAAAACATATGCACCATGCCTGTGTCAATGAGGAATTTCAGTGGTGTATTGTTAACTTGTAGTGTGAGCACAAGGCTGTGTTGGGTGGCGGTGTCGTTGTTGAGCGCCCATACGTATCCCTTCTTCCGTTAATCTTCGCCTGGCGATGGGGACTCACTGCTTTAGGGCGATCTCATCTCTATATAGCCGACGAATCGTCTCCTCCCTCTGCGTCTAGATCCCTCTGAAGTCCGTCTCTCCTCTCGGGTGTACGTGCGCCTACATTCACGGTTCTCCTGCCTTAGACTCTTCTGGTCACCTTCTGGCCTGTTGCCTGGCGGGCTTGTTCGCATGCTCCCTCGTCGTTCTTGAAATCTTTGTCTGTTGGACGTAGGAGCCGGAGCGTTCTTGCAAACGGCTCTGAAATGGTCCATTCCTCCACAGGCAGCGCACGTTGCCCCACGGCGGGGCATTCGTCCGTGTGCGGATATTCGTACCCACACCTGAAGCGCGTGGACTCAGAGCGCTGCCCGCTCTAATTTGGTGTGGAGCACAGTTTATTTATGACATCAGGGTCTGTTGGTTTGTGCTGTAGTGTGATTTTTCCTAAACTGTCGAGCTGAGACTCCAGAGCCGCTTCCATTCGAGCCAGAGCGAGGATCTCCTCCAGTGACCTCTGTCTCTGCAGAAGCTGTTTCTTGAAGGGCTGTGAAACGCAGCCGGCGATCACCTGACACCGTAGCGCTTCTTCATTCAAGTAATGGTGAAATTCGCAATGTTTTAGTTTAATGCGGAGTCACATGATGAAATTGTCGAGGGACTCGCTTTTTTCCTGTCGCGTGGTGTGAAAGATGTGTCTTTCATAATCAATGTTAGTGTGAGGGGTGAAATATTTGGACAACTTGCTGTGTACCTCTCCATAGGATGCCATGTCTAGATTAAGTAGCTCTCCTGCAATGTCTAGGACCGCGGGCCCTACTGCCATGGACAGCATGTTCTTCAAGCGGGCGTCATCATTGAGGCCTATGGCCCCCACATAGAATTTAAAGTCTCTCAACCACATGGCCCAGCAGGGCCCTAGGTTAGTGGTGTCTCTCAGGTCAAAAGGGTGGGGCAGGTGGAGCACTTGCGATGTTCCCCCTGCTGTTTGTCCTGTGACACTGTAGATGATGGCTCTTGATCCGACATGGCGAGTCGTGGAACTTGGCCTCTTACTGTGCCTTGATCCTGGGGCGGGGTGTGGTTCTCTTCGCTCTAGGCCGTGGCTTGGGCCTTGTGCACCGAGTGACTTGCTTATGAGGGGGTGGGGTGAGCTCCTGCCTCTCTCATCCTTGCTTGGGGTAGTTGCCTCTTCCCCCTGGCCTGCACTATTGCCAGGGCCTGTGCCTAGGCCTCCGGTGCATTGGGTGTGCCTTTGAGCCTTTGATGTGTTGGTGCAGGAGGCCATGTGCATCCACGTGTGTCTCTCCCCCTGCATCGAGAGAAGAAAGTGCACTCCGTCCCTTTCTTCTGTCTGTGGTTCTTTGTTGCTGACGCTCCTACGCCTGTGACACTGGCCTCGTTGTTTTTTTTTTGTTTCTCTTTGTTTCCTTTTTTTTTTTTTGAGGAGGCTGTCGCTCCTCACCCTGGTGTTGTGTGGCCTCCGGTGTCGCCCAGTGAATTTAAGCAGGAGGGTGCTTCCCTCGCCTCCGTGTGACGGGCCAGAGACCAGCAGCACCCAGAACGGTGTCAGATGGGGCAGGTTACACACAGAGAGGCACTGTTACTCACCACTCCGAAATAGGTCGAAGATGCGGAGGAAATGACCTTAGAGATGTTGGTGGTATAAGATTCAAAATTCAGCCTTCCATCCCAGCTCCCCTGAGTACAAGACTCAGGCTTCTTCAAAGAGGGGCTCTTTTCCACAATGTACCTCTCTGCTGTTTGAGTTGGGACAGACAGAGGTGTCAATTGAATAAAAGAGCGGGGAGAACACACACTGCCAATACCAATGCTGCAAAGGAATACAAAGATATTAGACAGTGTTGAGATTATGCAAGTGATTAGAACAGTTGAAATAATTGGCCAACTACCTAGATAGGAGTGGAGTTTCCCCGGGATGATCTACAAAGAATAACACAAATGAGTGGAAATGATCTAAATCAGTATCGGTTCCAACTATAGCTATAGGGTTGATAACAACTGACCTGAGTAAAGATAAATGGAGGAAGAAGAGTCCAGGATTCTGAAGACAACGACAGGAGAACATAACAAAAAGGGAAGTTAGTATAGGGAAGTAACCCCGAACGGCACGAGGGACGCACTAGTGCCGGGTTGGTGCAGTTCAGGAAAGCGTTTATATGCACGTAAGAGCAATCTCACAGGAAAGTCCGTCAATGTCCCAGAATCCAACAGAGGACAAATATCCAAACTAGTCGTGGAGGTAACAATTAGCAAAGATGAGGAATGTCAATCAAGTATGTACCTGAGTACACGAGTATAGTTGAGTAGCCGTTGAGATGATCAGGATAGTAGACAGCAATTTGGTGTGCAGAGCGGCAACCAGGAATAAGAACCGCAAGGCACAGAAGAGAGCCGGATCCAGTAGCGTTCCGAGTCCAACAACCAGACGAGCACGACAGGAACAAAGGAGGAGACGAGGCAATCCAAAAGTCAGGCAAAGGTCAAAACCAGGAGTTCAGATGAGGAATCGTGTAGTGAGACACGAAGAGGAAATGGACGAAACCGCGTGTAGCTGGTAACGCTAATTAGCAGCAACGAGCCCCTTGGAAGACAGTGGTTTTATAGTCGTAAGAGGGGCGTGGCTTGCTGTACGTCTTCCACGTACAAGACATGTCAGGTGACCCGGAGTGCGTCGACGTTTGTACAGACGCCATGGTAGCTTGTACCTGGACTATAGAGGAGCCTGCAAAGAAGTCGTATTCTGCAAGGAGGCCCGCGGGGAAGCCTGAAGTGTAACAGGCAGGCTGATGTGCGTGCCTAATGCCCGACTGCATCCTCCCTCAGCTTGCGGTCCCCCGCACGGCCTGCAAGCAGGTCCTCTGCTGCACTGCGCGGATGTTGCACTACATGGTACGTTGCCTCTCCTCGTAGCCAATATGAGGCTCAGTATGCGGGGGCCACCCGACACCCATCCTGGCAACACACAGAGGAGGTCACTTCAGTGACTGCAATGAGAGGCAGCACACATAGAGGTTGCGGACACGTCTTCTTTTATTAAACTTCAACACGTAACTGCTCTCCCCAACGTCACTTCCGCTGAACCGGCCACAACGATGTGGAGGGGCTACATGAGTGCTGCTAGCACACCATGACACCTGCCTCTCTTATTGTGCTCTTCTGGAATCAGGCTCTGCAATCGCTAGTGCAACTTTGATTGTTTATATTATTGTTGTTTGTTGTGCTTTACTGGCTGTCATAGAAGTATGCTCCCTAACAAGTCCTCTTCTGCGTGCCCCCAGAGCCTGCTGAGGGCGGACACACCTGGCCTGCTGGCCCCGGGACTGCCTTCCTCTCTGTAGCCCCGGGTCTGTTGTTGTAGAGTGGAGTGGCTCTGGATCTCCTCCTAACCCCTCACTCTCTGGGCTTCGTACACCAGTCTCTGATGCTCCGACAGTCGCAGCTACCCGCGCCACCACTTTGGTGTCAGCTTAACTCTGGAGAACTGCACCCCTATTGTGGGAGGGAGCAGGTGCTCTCCAGCAGGTGCCAGGCACTTCCTCCTCAGCTTCAACTCTGACCGGGTCTCTAACAAGCCCGACGTGCTCTGGCAAATTCCTCAGTGCAGGTATTTGACCCCCACCTGGCTACACCAGCACCCAGGTAGGCCGCCTACAGTCCACTCCTCCCAGCCTGTTCGGGCATCAGCCATCCACATATTTCGCACAGCCACGTCAATTTCACTTGATCAGTTGCATCACTTCCCTGTATCTACAGTCTCAGCTTGTTACCCGCTGTGCCCCTCTCCTTCCGATTGCATTATCAGTAAAATAGTGGTCAGGGTTCTAATTATCCAGCAAATCTACGGGCTTTTAGTGTGGTTATGGGGCAAAATGACGTGAAGGCAACTTACTCCATTCCCTACACCACAGCGCCCCACCCTCGATATGCGCTTATTAAGTGACTTAAAGAAATAAAAACCCTTGAACTGTTTCTTAAAGACTGGTTATTCCTAAGGCCATCTTTGACACTGTAAAACCTCAGAGCACTAAGCTGCCTGTCTCTCGTTTCACGTCCCTTATGTTATACCAAAGGAGTTGTCGAAGATAAGGGTGGGAGCATATGGCAACGTGCAACCATTAGAACATCCATAACAAGGAAGCAGTCTTTTGTCCCTACTAATGACTGCAGGCTACCTGGAGTGAGCACAGATTGGGAGTCGCAAGGTGTCCCCTCCCAATTAATTCCAGTCTGAATAAGGCATGTCCCGATGATAGTGGCTACCTCATTGTTCCAGTTCCCTAATTGTTAGGTGGAACAGCACTAATGTGCATGAGGCTTGTGTCTGGTATCTCATATCATAAGGGAGAAAAACCAAACTCTGAGGGTCATGGAGCCCGGCCCATGTCACAGCCCAGTCAGGAAACACTAATGCCAGCCACACATACCACAGGTTGTCCTCTTACATTGCAGGGCTGCACCTGCCAGCATGGGCCCCCATGAACATGCTGCCAGGGCAGAACAGGATTTGGTATATGATAAAACGACATTAACCAGCCCAACTTGAAGGGATCAGTTTGCCATCAGGGACTCTAACACGCCTGCCCCAGTACAAGACAAGACTCGGAAGATTGTTCCACCAAGAAACAAGTCAATCAAAATGTTAAGGCCCCATATGCCAGATGAGACCCTCATGTAGCGTTACATGCAGGAGAGGAGGGAGAGCACGAGTGAGAGGAAATGCATCAGCCTTTGTGACAGGACCACATATGGATTGGACCTATGGCATGACATGGCAGCAAAAGAAATAAGCCACAAAGACCAGTGTTGCTGTGGAGATTACAGCCATGAGAAAAGGTGGAAAGCTGATGCCGAGGTGCGATCGAAAAACGAGGCACACGCTGACACACCATACAATTAGACACTGACACAAGATTGTCACTCTCTGGGTCTACTGCTGCAGTGCCTGCACGTGCGCACAGAGGCCCCTTTTTATTAACTTGAGTGATGACAAAGTCATGACTAGTTCTCTTAAATGGGCAACACACCTCAGTTAAAGGGGCCACACCACAGACGCCACAGCAGTTGCCCAGAACAGAGAGAACAAGCATGAACAGATATGAAACCCTGCTCACGGCATCATGAAAGGAGTTCTAGGGAAGCTATGCTGGGAGGCGTAATTGAAACATACGAGAAGTTACATATGGTTAGAGAGCTGAGGAGCCACTCATTCGAAAACTACTAACAAGTGAGCAGGGCGGTATAACCCTACTGAAGTGTTTGTGGCACTATATTCCTTTATAAGTGAACATGGCACTTGTTCCCTAAAGAAGCAAACTGGGCGCTATATTCCTGAGACTGTGAGGAACAGTAAACTAAGTGACCCAAGCACTTTATCCCTGAAAGTCTTGCAAATAACGAGCTGCAAGCTATATCAATGAGAGTGGGTCAAGAAGTTTGCTGGATGCTATATCTCAGAGACTGCCTTTAAGAATAAAAGAGTTTGCTGGCCACTATACTCCTGAGACTGGGCCAAGAAGCATGCTGGGCACCATATGCCTGAGATTGTTTCTACATCATAGATCCAGAGGAGGACATCATAGATCCAGAGGAAGACTGTTATCCCTAATAGATAGGAAACCCAGGTGCACTACAAGTTGTTAAAATACTTTACATTTCCACAAATTGTTTACAGGTAGGAACATCCTTTTATTTTCTAGATTCTTCCCTTGGCACCCATTAACCTTTTATCCCATTCCTCTCACGACAACTTTTATAAACCTTTAAAAAAAAACTGATATGCTGGGTCACCATTTCTGTCGATCTACCACAGAGCGCAAGCAGAAAGAGAGGACTGTCATTCAAATTGCATTCTGGTAGATGTGGCCCCAATTGCTAGTGCAGTGCAGGTGTAAAGAGGACTGCGACAGAGCAGTTTTTCACATTTAATATTGGTAAGTGTAATGCCAATTGGCAGCAAAAGAAAACAATATAGAGAACTGAAGCCGAGTCGTTTATATGGCATGCTGGTAGACAAGGTCCCAATAACCAGCTTATAGATAAAGAAAACTGAAAATGAAGCAATTGACTACTGTGACTTTCTGGTAGATTGCGTTTCAATTGCTAGAGCACATCCAAGAAATGTATGTTCTATGCTAATAGACGTAGTTCAAGTAATAGGAGCGCGTTCAAGTGTAACGAGGAGTCAAGCAAGTCATTTATGCTGTCCACTGGTACAGGTGACTCCAAGTTGCCACCCTAACTCCCGATGACAACCGAAAGAGCTGACAGGCGAGATCAGAATTTAAAAAAAAACTTCTTGTATTGATAAATTGGCTGTGTATAAAGAAAATTATAATTTTTCTTTTTTACTGAATATACACATGATAACCACTGCATTTTAGAATAAATTGCCACACCATCCATCTCCATCAGCATCCTTACCTAAATAAGGAGAGCCTGCTTCACAAGAGCAAATTCTATCTAGTCCTTTAAAAAAAAACTCTGTTCTCCATAAAGAGTCGTATCCTCATGCAATCCACTCAAATATTAAAAGTGTGTTTAATTGAATCTAGCACACATTGTTACAGATGGTGTCAACAATGTGGAGTGCCCCTTTAACGTGGCTGGCTTGGTTTCTGGCCTGGCTATGTTTCTGCCTCTTGAGGAAGACCAGGACCAATTAAGTCTTCCTTTCGATTCAGAGAGAGATGCTCCAGCAGAGGAGGAGCTGCGAGACATGCAGTCTCTGCTTCTAGGAGTGGATGGACGGGGACAGCAGAAGAAGGAGCAGATGCCCCCGCGTCCTGATCGGCCAACACAGAAGCCCTGAGCAAGGGGAGGCAACGCAACACAGCAGACAAGAACAAAGACAAGGATGCGGACCTGCATGGGCCAGAGAGACCACCTCCAGAGCAGAGCATTGTCACCATAGAAAAGCTATGTGTCAGCATTCGACAAGTAGATGAAGGGTGGTGAGGCCAGAAGCAAGCCCACACTGGGCTGAGGGACTGAATAATCCAGGAGGGGGTGAAAAAAGCCAAAAACCAAACCGGGCTGAGCAGTCCCTAGCCCTCCTGGAACTTAACAATCAGGATATCCCAGGAAGGGTTGATAGAAACAACCAGACAAACAGGCTTAAAAAGCTGAATGGGTTGAAAGAAGCAATTGCACAAGCAAGGCTGAGCAGGCCCAGGCTGGCTTGCATTGGGTGGTATGTCATGAATTACCTAGGAAATTAAAGGTAGCCAGGCAAAGCCAGCCTCAGAGGCAGTGCTTCAACAATGTTCCAAGATTCACACAGAGGTGGGCTCGTAGTCGGTTTAGGTTACTATGAGAAACCTAAGGGCATACTCACTCCTATTACCCCTGGATCCTCTTTTCAGGTGGCTTGGGGACGGCCACCGCTGTTGGATCCAGAACCTGGGGGTGGACAAGTGGGGAGGATCACCTGGGGTGGAGGGTTCTTGGGGATTGGGAGTGAAGGATCCACGGAGGAGACGCAGTATCCACCTTTTCTTTCTGATGGCCAATCGATCATTACCCTTCGCACAACCTCTTTAGGTTGCAGTAAAACATCTTCCCCCATTTGTTTTAAATGTAATATTAACTGGTACTAAGACTCAGGATTCCCCCTTCCCAGTTATACATCATCACTCTCTCCCCCAGCCTTATGGGGCATTTTCAATCTCATCCTGTTCCCACCTCCCTATTTACAACATGTACTGGGACGAGTAAGAGACAACCGGGAGTTATAATGATTACCCATAGGAACAACACTGTGCAGGGAGAGGCCATGAATAGAGTCAGGCGAGGTCAGGCACTTGCCAGCAATCCTACCCACCCTGCACTCTATTAAACAACACTTCAAGATTGACCAGGAGAGAAGAAGTCCTAAGGGTCAGGAATGCTCTATTATTGGCCCAATGAAGGTCAGGCATGGGAGGCCAAGGACTCACACCTGAATCCCCTTAAGAGGCCTCAGGTGTATAAAAGGTGTGACATTCAACAGTGCAGTGAGAAGCAATTGTGAGAGCAGATGGGAGGCTGCGTGGCTCAGTCCATGCAAAACAGCAGACAAGAACAAAGGCAAGGATGCGGACCCGCATGGGCCAGAGAGACCACCTCCAGGCCAGAGCATTGTCGCCATAGAAAAGCTATGTGTCAGCATTCGACAAGTAGATGAAGGGTGGTGAAGCCAGAAGCAAGCCCACACTGGGCTGAGGGACTGAATACTCCAGGAGGGGGTGAGAAAAGCCAAAAACCAAACAGGGCTGAGCAGTCCCTAGCCCTCCTGGAACCTAACAATCAGGATATCCCAGGAAGGGTTGATAGAAACAACCAGACAAACAGGCTTAAAAAGCTCAATATCTCAGAAGGGGTGAAAGAAGCAATTGCACAAGCAAGGCTGAGCAGGCCCGGGCTGGCTTGCATTGGGTGGTATGTCATGAATTACCTAGGAAATTAAAGGTAGCCAGGCAAAGCCAGCCTCAGAGGCAGTGCTTCAACAATGTTCCAAGATTCACACAGAGGTGGGCTCGTAGTCGGTTTAGGTTACTATGAGAAACCTAAGGGCATACTCACTCCTATTACCCCTGGATCCTCTTCTCAGGTGGCTTGGGGACGGCCACTGCTGTTGGATCCAGAACCTGGGGGTGGACAAGTGGGGAAGATCACCTGGGTGGAGGGTTCTTGGGGGTTGGGAGTGAGGTATCCACGGAGGAGACGCAGTATCCACCTTTTCTTTCTGATGGCCAATCGATCATTACCCTTCGCACAACCTCTTTACGTTGCAGTAAAACATCTTCCCCCATTTTTTTTAAATGTAACATTAACTGGTATTGAGACACAGGATTCCCCCTTCCCAGTTATACATCATCACACTCTCCCCCAGCCTTATGGGGTATTTTCAATCTCATCCCGTTCCCGCCTCCCTATTTCCAACATGTACTGGGACGAGTAAAAGACAACCGGGAGTTATAATGATTACCCATAGGAACAACACTGTGCAGGGAGAGGCCATGAATAGAGTCAGGCGAAGTCAGGCACTTGCCAGCAATCCTACCCACCCTGCACTCTATTAAACAACACTTCAAGATTGACCAGGAGAGAAGCAGTCCTAAGGGTCAGGAATGTTCTATTAATTGGCCCAGTGAAGGTCAGGTATGGGAGGCCAAGGACTCAAACCTGAATCCCCTTAAGAGGCCTCAGGTGTGTAAAAGGTGTGACATTCAACAGTGCAGTGAGAAGCAATTGGGAGAGCAGATGGGAGGCTGCGTGGCTCAGTCCATACAAAAGCTGCAAATATCCGTAGATAGGTGCAACACCCTCCAATCATTAATAATGAAAAATGTGTGCGTAGAGACGCAACATAATCCCTTCCAACGAACAACCCTACTTAGAGGGTATACATTCTAGACAGAAAAACAGTATGTATAGGAATTCATTTATTTTATTAGTTAATCAAACATAGTCATAAAAAACATTTACAAAAAATTCACATAAAACACATTAATATCACATCTATAAAAGTTATCATAACCAAGTCAATGATTCAAAACACATATCAGTCCAGCAGGGTATCCCTTCTCAGTCACCAAGCCAGATTTTGAAAGTAAAGCGGAGCAAGCTGGGGTTGCTAGATGGAACCAGGAGGCCAAGGAGCAAAAGACTGCAAGAAGAGGAGCCCAGAACGACTGGGGTAATGTGTAACGCTGAGCCGTTGGCCTGGTGTGTGTGTGAGGGGCTACAGCGTGGCGTGGGAGCCGTGTCTCCAGTAAGCCAGAACGGGATGGAAGGCAGTCTATCGACCTTGTTTAGGACAGTGCTCGTTCCCCTGGGACGTGTGCAGGTCGCAGGGGTGTCTGAGGCTCAGGTGGTGAGACCCTGAGTTTGACCCAAACCCATTTGACCTGCTCGCCGGTGCAGCGCTTCTGTTGGTGAGTTTTATTAGACAGAGAGAAACTCAGCAGAGTGTGGGTGGCTGGAGCAAGATCAGGAGCATTGTGGAAAGAAAAGCCTGCTGAGTGAAAGCGGGAAGAAAGCATTCAAAAGCTGGAGAGCGGTGAAAGAATTCAAAGCGGAGCAAGAGAAAGGTAAAAGTAAAGCGGAGCAAGTGAAAGCTGGAAAGCGGTGAAAGAAAGCAACGTGGAATGATAGAAAAGGTGTGCTAGATGTGCGGAAACAGCCAATAGTGACTGCGAGGGACCCGAAAGTAAGGAGAGGGGTGCAAGCGTCCCAAAACCGAGAGAGACAGCAAAGAGACAGTGAGAAGGAAAATGGACTGTCAAGCTGTCAAGAGAGGGTGAAAGCAACCCGAAAGTGAGAAAGAGGGTGCAAGCGACCCAAAAGAAATACAGAGAATGCAAGAGGCACGTTAAAGGGAAAATGAAGGTGCAAGAGAGCACAGTGAGAAAATGAAGGTGCAAGAGAGCATAGTGATAAACTGAAGGTGCAAGAGAGCACAGTGAAAAGCAAAGAGAAGTGTGCAAGAGGCACATAAAGGTGAAAAGAAGGTGCAAGTGTGCACGACATGAAAAGAAGGTGTGCAGGAAGCACAGTAAAGTGAACAAAGACAGAGTGAACGAGGCACAGAAGAGGAAAAGGTGCCAGAATATAAGGAGAGGGGCTAGAAGTCAAACTGGTCGCACCTGGGAGGAGCAAAGAGCCTGGCATTCTCAAAAGTCTCTGATACTACGCCCCGTGAAAGAACTGTAAATTGAAAGGTATAACCTGATAAGAAAAACTTGTTCTTTGTTTGACACCAGAGGGGCCTAGGCTTCGGGAAGGGAACACTACGAGGCGCACAAGAGACATTGGTGAACTTTGTAAAGAGTGCCATAGGCTTGGGGAAGAGAACCCTTAGAGGCCAGCTAAAGACATTGTTGATTTTCGTGAAGAGATGCCTAGACTTGGAGTAGGGAACCCTAAGAGGCCTTGCAGGAACCGTGTCTTTTTGTTTGGAACTAGAAGGATCGAAGGCTGGGGAAGGGAACCCCAAGAGACATTGTGAACTCTATTGACGTATTGCAAGAGCCCTACGTGGAAGGTTCCAAGGGCAACCTTTTTGAGTTGAACTACTTTGAACTTGCAGAACTACACCTATTGGAAAGACTACCTAAAACCAGCTGTGGTTTTCATTTCCTTTTTTTGAGTCACCATTTTTCCTTTAAGAAAATCCCCTATCACATTTGGTTTGAGAGTGAGGGAAGGCATAGGTTTGGACACAGACAAACTTTGTTTTTGGACTTAGGGACATTTATAGCCCTTAGAAGCCTCAGTTGAGGAAACAATCCTCTTAGAGTTCGGGCCAGGTAGGCATTACACCAACCCCACAAAGCTTGATAATAAAGGTTTTTGAACTGTTACTTTTGAGTCTTTGGGCCTCATTACAAGTTTGGCACCCGAAATCCGGTGTTACCCTGATGGCGGGGACACCGGTTCCGTCACTGCATGGAGGCGGAAATAAGGTTGAATCATGGCTATACGGCCACGCGCCTCAACAAAGTGCAGAACCGGTGCCACCACCAGTACAGTAACACCGACAGAGATGGATGCACCGGCAAAAATGCCTGCCGTACATACGTATCCGCCTCATGCATGCCAGACATAGCGAAGGCGGAAATACCGGTGCCGGAAATACCGTTATCGCGCCCCTTACATAAATCACAATCCACTGCAATCCTCTGGTATCACAAGGCACACAGCTATTATGATATGACAGCCTAAAAACACAGAGGAAGATGTCATCCAGGATCCCAGCGAGCCGGCAGCGGAAACCCCGCTTCACTGAGGCGGAACTCACCATGCTTGTGGAGCACATAGTCGACAATGCAGGGGAGTTGTTCAGCGCAGACCAGAGGCGCACCACGCAGCAGAGGCAAAAGGCCATATGGGCTGAGGCTGCCCAAAAGATATCAGCTTTGGGGGTGACCCCCTGTTCGGTAAAAGACTGCCAGAAGAGGTGGGATGACCTGCGGCTGAGGGTGCGATACATACTGGCAGCCCACAGACAGCAATGCAGTGCCACAGGAGGCGGACCACATTCCCCACTGAAGCTGCTACCGTGGGTGGAGAGGTGTGGCAGCGTGCTGCACCTTGAAGGGATAGAGGGAGTAGGTGGAGTTGAAGCGGGAGCAGTGACACCTGTCGAGGCCGTTAAGTACAGAAAGTGCAAAGACATGAATGTGAATCAAGGTACACCTACCCTCCCCCCAGCATTGCACAGAGAGCCACATATCACAGTCCCCATCAAGCCTAGCACCCCCAGTACCCCATGTTCCCCGCCCCCAGCAATGCACAGACAGCCACATATCACAGTCCCCATCAAACCTAGCACACCCAGCACCCCCATGTTTCCCCCCAGCAATGCACAGAGAGCCACATATCACAGTCCGCATCAAGCCCAGCACACACAGTACCCCCATGGTCCCCCCCAACCAGCCAGATGGCACGCGCCAAAGTGGAACCCCAGACACACACACATGACCACAGCACACATCAATGCATGTAACCACATTTTGATGATGCTTGAGGAGTGTGTTGCATGTAATTGTACCATACACATCCTGTGACACCACTAACAGCATGCCTTACAATCCCCTACAGGAACATCATCAGACTTTGACCTGGGTCATCAGGGGACGTCAAGGGGGACTGGACGTACCCATCATCGAAGACGGCAATTGCCTTCTGGCGCAAGCACCTCCGACACCCGTGATGCAACTACGGTCCAGATGCACCGCGCTCAGGAGACCACCACCCTTGCAGTGCCAGAAAACCTGTAGGCACCATCGGAAAATCCCCCTGCAGCACCAGCAAACCTGCAGGCACCGCTGGAAACTCCCCCAGCAACACCAGCAAACCTGTAGGCACCTCAGTAAATACCCCCTGCTGCCACTCCAGGTACACCTTTAAGTGCAGCAGCACCTCCAGACCTGCCTGAATCTGATGGTGCGGAAAGCACACAAGACCATCATTCCAGTGAAGCACCAGCATCAAGAAATGAGGGTTGCACCTCCACGCCGGATGAACTGGGCACATTCAGCCCAATTGGCCTCCACAGTCCAATGCGCTCCCTCTCGCATGCAGCGCATAGAACAACGTCAGGACACGCTGGCCAGACTTGTGGAGCAACACCTGGAGGAATCAAGGCTCCAACTTGAGGAGTCGCAGTTGCAGCGGGAGAGCAGCGAAAAGTCAGTCTGCAGGTTGTCACGTGCCATTGGCCGTTGTGCAACATCAAACATGTTGATGTCCAGAAGGGTACGTGAGGGCAACAGCGTGCAATCAAACATTGCAGAGACAATGTTGCTGGCCCTGCAGGCCATTATGAGCCGCCTGCCCCCACCGAACCCTGCTTTGCCCTCCACCAGCACCAGTCCATCGAGCTCTCTGGCAGGCAGCCCTAGGACGAGGTCCACGCGGCTGTCTGGCCCAGCCCCAAGGGACATTCATGGGCCCAAGCGTGGAAAAAAATAGGTGTACCCTGAGACACTGAAGTTACACATGATACCATTGTGTCTTGGGCCTAGGAGGTGGGTGGGTACGTTGGGGTGGTGGGGGTGGTCCATAGTGGGGATAGCTAGTTGGGACCTGGGCGGTTGGTGGGTATGTTGGGGAGGTGGGGTGGTCCATAGTGGGGATTGCTAGTTGGGGCCTGGGTGGTGGGTGGGTACGCTAGGGAGGTGGGAGGTCACGTGTGGGAATTTTTTCTTATTGCACCTGTTCCTATTTTCTCTTTTCTTAATACACTGGTTTGCAAATGTGAATTACGAGTGGACAATCTTCTTCTGTGTGTGTATCATTCATTTAATGTAAGTGTCACAAATTGATGTGCACCATGTGCATTTGAAGTTGGTCAGAAATTATTGTCAATAAGGGCTCCCCATGCATGTAGTCCATCAATGGCACCCCGGCCTGGTTGTACACCCATCCCATAATCATCGTCATCATCCTCTTCATCCTCATCTGCTGGCCCCATGTCCGGGGGCAGTGGAATGTTCCTGCATATGCACATATTGAGCAGCATGGCACATGCCAGCACAATTTTGCCTACCTTCACGTGTCTGTACTACAATGCCCCGCTGGATCAGCTGAGGCAGCGGAACCTGGCCTTCAACAGTCCAAAGGTCCGCTCTATCATGTCCCAAGTCCGTATGTGTGCCCGGTTGTAGGCCCCCTCATGCCTGTTCAGTGGCTGTCAGATTGGTGTCATGAGCCATGGTGTGAGTGCATATCCGGCATCACCTGCACAGGAGTGACAGTAAGGAGACATGTTTGTGTTTGTGGTTTGTTTTTGCAAATGATAGCATGTACAGACTCTCTGTATGAGATTAGCACACAAATCTGTACAACCTACAGATGACGATCTGGTATGACTTTGAAGAACATTTCTATTCTGCACTCTTGGTCACACATTCCTGCAGAGACTGTTTTGTTTGATGTCTCTATTCGTGATGTGCTGCTAGGCAACTACATATCTCATTCATTGTAATTTACACAATGCTGTGTTCAGATGTAGTAGGTGCCTCATGTATTGTAAGGTGCTGGCAATATCTACATCAGGCAGATGCAGCTCACACGAATGAAGTGACTACTGCTCACTGCACGATGTGTAGCCATCGTGCACATGGGTGTAACTACTACTTAATCACCGGAGGAGATACTCGCGCCCACATGTTGGCATTGCATGTTGTGCCACTGTTGCAGCGGTAAGTTGGGTGGACTCTTGTGGTTGTCTATTGCCCCCCCCACTACATAGAGGTCATGCATTTGTAGTTCTACTCACCCAACAGCCAGGGACACTGTGGTGGTTGTCTATTACCCCCCTCCCCATTACACAGAGGTCATGCATTGGTAGTTCTACTCACCCAACAGCCAGGTCCTTTCTCCCGCATTACATGCCATGTACCCTGGCAACGTTGAGTTCTGCAATACCATTCAGTCGTGTGTGGACCCCGGGAAATGTGCACAGCAATACGTGATGAGTTGTTGTGCATTACAGACCATCTGCACATTGAGTGAGTGAAATTGCTTCCGATTGCGATACACCGCCTCAATTGCATGTCTGACAGTCAACTCCACATGCGTACAATCTAATGCACCAATGACATTGTCCATGCCGGCAAGGGCATGGAAGGCCACTTTGGTGGCAATTACCTGTGCAGGGGTTCGGGTAGGGTAATGTGGTGTGACACATGGCGCAGCAGCGCATCCAGTACCTGGAAGAGTATCCTTGAAAAACAGGGTTGTGACAGCCCTTTCAGCTCTCCAACAGTGTGCTGATAGGTTCCAGTGGCAAGAAAGTGCAGTACCGAGACTACCTTCAGCAGGGGTGGGATGGAAGTCCGAATGTTAATGATGCAGCTGATGTCTCCTCGATGAGGGTGACAATTGATAATATTGTGGCCCTGTCAAGCCGGTATAATGTGTGTATTTGGCTTAGGGTCATGTTCCAGGGTGAGGGCCTGATGCAGGGTATTGCTGGCTGCCTGCGGGGTGGTACCTGCTGTACATTGATGTTTGGGATGGCCACCGGGTTCCTCATTTGCCTCCTGCGCCTACGCTGCCGCCTCTTCTGCCTCAGTGCTGCTTCTAACTCCACTGCTGTTTGCAGGTTCCCCATCCCAATTGCTGCTAGGCCGACTGCCAGCATGGTTGTGTTGGAAGGTGGTTTGGGTGTGGCCCTTTTGTAGATTCCCAGTGGCCTATGATGTGCAGCTGGCCTAATTGTGCACACCTGGGGCTTGTTGCAGCTCACCTGGCACTGTTTAACACCTAGTGTTACGCTCACCTGGCTCCCACAGAGGCGTCGATCTGAACTGGACAGCTGCGGTCTCCACCGATGTGACGCGTAGGGCCGAGATGACGGACTGGACTGGCCCACCTAGCTTTGTTTGCTTGGCCCGTAGGAATATTCTTCTGTAAATGGAGAAAGGGAATTAACCACACGTGGGGCTGAGCGTAAATCCCCCCACCCCCGCTGTTCTCCCCACAGATCACCTTAGATGTCCCCTCTTATAGTCTCACCTGATGGTTTGAAAAGATGAGCTCTCCATCCTGCATTGAGCGCAGGTGCGCGTTGATAACCAGTTGCTTCACTGGCTCGAAGGAATTGGTGAGTTCCAGAACAATATTGACTCCGAAAAGTATGTAGTTCGTAAGAGTTCACATGTCTGACTTTCACTCTTGTCCGATTCCTTGCACTTTGCAGCTTGACCCCAGCGAAGAGTTCCTCGTGGTAGCTGACAAAGGATTTGGCTTATCCTACACAGTTCAATAAAATAAGGCCAGAATGTAACCTGTGGCTTGCTCCCTTATTCAGGTGTGGAGAGAAAATATGAAGTTCGGGGAATAATGCCTCCGGCGGTAAAATTAGGTAAGTCTATTGTGGTGAGAAGAGTTCCCCTTGTTTGTACCATCGTCTCACCTTGTTGTCCTTTTGTTCCCCCTAGGGGCCGGGGTACGGCGAGGATGCAATGGAGACTGCGCCGACCCGTGAAGAGGAATAGTACCCCCGGCGGTAATCAGGTAAGTCTATGGGGGTAGTTACTATTGCCTCTGTTTATTCCCTTGGCTCACCTTTGCTGTTCTTGTGTTCCCCTTAGGTGCCAGAGTGCGGCGGGAACGTGCAGAATGATGGGGTGGATCGTGAGGATGCATGCATAGGCCGGTGAGTTCAGCGCGGTGCTGCAGCTGGAGAGGCGGCGCGTGTAAAATGCTTCTTTCTTCCAGCTCGAAGGTGCGGTGGATCTGGAATTCAGGTAAGGATCGAAGGTTTTGCTCTTATTCTAACCCTTCTCCTTCTGTTCCTCCCTTTTTCTAGGAGCAGCAGACTCGAGGTGGGCGTGGCAGAAGACTGGATGCAGGCTTGCAGACTCAGTGAGCGTTACGCTGCTGGATGCAGAATAGCGCAAAGCGTGTGCTGCTCTTCGGGCGGGGTTTAAATAGCCAACCAAAGTAGTCCCAGCTAAGTATTCCTCCCCAGCCCCACCCGAGTAAAAAAATAGTCCCTAGGTAAAATAGTCCCTTCAAAGCCTCATTTGGCTTAGAGCTCTGCAGCATGGTCTGCATCAGGTAAGCTTGCAGCTTGGTCTGCATCAGGTAAGCTTGCAGCATGGTCTGCATCAGGTAAGTTCTACTCTATGAGCCTGGCGCCTATGGCGCCAGGAGTGACTCTCCATATGAGCCCGGTGCCATAGGTGCCAGGACCGCACCCAAACAGCCCCTAGCAGGGGTTTTTGGGCTTGCTCAAAATAACTTGATGCCTGCTTCCGGGGTTGCTGGAGCTGGTCTGGTTCCCTGGGGGTAGGCATCATGACACCTAGTCCACAGTGCGGTATTACAGGCGTGGTGTTCACAGTGCTACCGCCATTTTTATGGCGGTGTTTCCGTGTACGTGGTACTCGTAATGTACCCGGTATTGCGCTGTGCCAGTAATTCAGGGAGCTCTGGCGAGTCATCCCGCTGTTTGCGGTCACGGTGCTACCGGGTGTGGTAGAACTGTGAGGGTTACTTTGCGCTGATGGTGTTTCCGCCATCGCGGGTCAGACTGTGTCGGTCCGGAAAACGGTGCCAGTACGGTTCTACCAGCACCGTTGATTCCGGACCGGCAGACTTGTAATGAGGACCTGTGTCTCTCTTGATACCATGCCTGTCTCACAATACCAAGACTCCAAGAGACCTCTCTGATGCTGGTCAGCAGGCCAGGAAGCAAACCACAAAAGGGAAGACCTGAAGGGACCCTACAGCAGAAAGACTCAGCACAGAATTCAACAACAGCTGCAATGACATGTCCTGTGCAAGGAAGTGAGTACCTGCTGTACATTGATGTTTGGGATGACCACTGTGTTGCCTCCTGCGCCTATGCCGCCTCCTCCTCTGCCTCAGTGCTGCTTCTAACTCCCCATCCCAATTGCTGCATGGCCGACTGCCAGCATGGTTGCGTTGGAAGGTGGGTTGTGTATGGCCCTTTTGTAGGTTCCCAGTGGCCTATGATGTGCAGCTGGCCTAATTGTGCACACCTTGGGCTTGTTGCAGCTCACCTGGCACTGTTTAACACCTAGTCCGCAGTGCCAGTTTTACAGGCGTGGTGTTCACGGTGCTACTGCCATTTTTATGGCGGTGTTTCCGTGTACGTGGCACTCGTAATGTACACGGTATTACGCTGTGCCGGTAATTCAGGGAGCTCCGGCGAGTCGTCCCGCTGTTTGCGGTCACAGTGCTACCGAGTGCGATAGCACCGTGGGGGTCACTTTGCACTGATGGTGTTTCCGCCATCGCGGGTCAGAATGTGCCGGTCTGGAAAACAGTGCCATTACGGTTCTACCAGCACCGTTGATTCCAGACCGGCAGACTTGTAATGAGGCCCTGTGTCTCTCTTGATACCATGCCTGTCTCACAATACCAAGACTCCAAGAGACCTCTCTGATGCTGGTCAGCAGGTAAGGAAGCAAACCACAAAAGAGAAGGCCTGAAGGGACCCCACAGCAGAAAGACTCAGCACAGAATTCAGCAACAGCTGCAATGACATCT
Source organism: Ambystoma mexicanum (assembly GCF_040938575.1). NCBI lineage: Eukaryota > Metazoa > Chordata > Amphibia > Caudata > Ambystomatidae > Ambystoma > Ambystoma mexicanum. Next base: position 679,944,537 of record NC_090931.1, on the reverse strand, counting down.
CCTGTGCAAGGAAGTGAGACGAAGGTCCAGCAGAATCCCTTGCTGAATCTGCAATCAGCATCACAATGATTCCCAAAAAGGAAAAACCAGTACCAATACCATCCTTACCTTATTTTACCTCTTGGTGTGCTCTCAGCGATGGCTGAAGTGCTCTGTTTTACATTGTTTCTTGTTTTATTTTAGCATTCTCAGACATAAACGCACTGCATTGTGTTGTTTCTAGTACCTTGCTACAGTTACTTAGTTCTAGTACCTTGCTACAGGTGTTCTTGTCCCTAGCTCCCGTGTCCATGTTCAGAATACTTCTTGTCTTGAGCCTTACTTTTCTCTGTCACTCGACGTGATTCCCTCTTGGGCTCTTGGTGTCTGGTAAGTGTTATACAGTCTCCTCACTAGGGGAGGTAGGTACGTGGGTGCTCCGAGGCCCAAGTGCCCTCTCTCCAGCCTGGAAAACAATATTTGTACAGAGGTTGGCTCCTATATCCTAGGAGGCAATCTCTGTCCCTTCTTTTTCTCATCTTACCTGTGGTCCATAGTGTATTTCGTGTAACACTATGTTGAAGGCAACTACTCTATGTTCCTGTTAGACCTATATAGGCTTGTCTCTCTCTTAAGTATCCTCCCTGTTTGTGCCTTAGGGCCCAGACACAGGAGCCAACATTGTTGACCCTCTTCCATGGACTTGCAGGGTGAATATGTGTAGGAGTAACCTGCACAGAGGCATTGAGATTCCCTTGTTTACGTTGGGAGTCTCAAGCCCAACTTGTGTACACCGCTAGTGGGATTCCAGATTGTTTATCTAGTGTGTGGTTCCCATGCCTTCTTGTTGACCATGTAGGTCTCCTTTTTCTCCTGTTTACTTGTTCTTTTTTGCCTTGCCTGTTCTCCCTTCTTGTTCTCTCTCTTGCTGTATGTGCTTTACCTGTCCCTTTACATCAGCACTGCATTTTCCAATCCTAGCAGGCGGTCTCCACCTGGAGCCCTCTGAAATATATTGATTATATCTTTTGTTGATTATATCTTTTGGCCAGGCCTTCCATTTGTGGGTGGTATACAGAAGTCTGGGTGTGATCGATCTGTAATAATTGGCACAATTGTTTCATCACTGTGTACATGAAGTTTGTTCCTTGGTCCTTGATGATTTCGGCCAGCAGCCCTACTCATGTGAAACGAATGGTGCTGGTAAACCCAAACTTGTCTGGCGCAGTCACCCCTCAAAGGAAAGGCCCGGGGGTATTGTGTCACATAATACACTGTAATGAGGATGCTTCAGTATCCTCTGATGGGGGGTTCCAGTGGCCCGACCAAGTCTATTCCAGGCCATTGGAATGGGAATTTTATGAGAGCCATATGTGGTAGTGGAGTCCTTGGCAGAAGCGAAGCCAGGATTGTCTAGCAAATGGGGCCTGAAGCTAATGTAGTTGGGCCCACCACACTGACAGAAATATCTGTAAATGCCCACACAGCGCTGCTGAGTGGGCATTTGCAGATTTTGGGTGGGCCTTGCCCCTCAGGCCCTACCCTGTCTACGCATCTGGTCCTCGGGATGGCTGGTTTACTCTTCAACTGGAAGGTGGGATATTTCTGGCAATAGAGCAACCTTCATGTGATTTCAGGCCAGTATAACTGTTGTAAAGGGGATTCTTTGGTTTTCTCTGCGGCTAGGCAGCCCCAACAATGTGCTCATGGGCCGCCTTCAGCAGGAGCTCCATATGTGGATGTGGCATCAACAGGTGTCTCCTCTCACAGCCTGTCGTGTCTGAGGTGACTCTATACTATAGGCCGCCCTGCTTGCAGAACCAGGGACCTTAAGTGTTTTGGGGCCTGGTCCCCCCTCTCTGCTTGTTTTGGGCATTCCTTAGAGTTGGGTGTGCCAAAGCTCTGATCACTGCTACACAGGTCCTAATCAATTATCTTGCTATAAGCTTCTGCATTTTGCCGCTCTCATTGATTCTCCCACCTCTCTTTCCAGGTTTTCAGAGTACGAGGTGTGGGAGCTGTGATTTCTGCTCAAAAGGGGCCCATGCCACCATTCTTGTTTCTACTGACCATACAAAATCCTCAAACTCGGGGATGTACGACCAAATGACCACGGGAGCAGACAGGGAGGGAAGTACCAACACCCCAACTCCCATTCCCTTATGCTTTACTTGAAGATATGCCTGTTTGGTGGGGTAGGATTTTATGTATCTAAGAATAAAACAGATCCTAATGGTTGGCCCCCACCTTCCTTTGGGACCTCGAAGTGGGTTGTCACTGTGTGATATTTTGGCTTACACAATCAAGCATGGTATAGGTGGTTTCTCCGTCCAGTAAGGTCTCACAGCTATACCGATGCAGACGCTGGGATGGAAGGCCATTTACGTCCCAGCACTCAGGGCCCTCTCATTTTCTCTCCTCATATGTTCACCTTCGACCTCTGGCCTCTACCTGGATCTTTGGTCGAGGGATTTACTGACTGGGGAACATGGCCCAGTGAAAGGTTTAAAGGCTGGCCTCTGCCCCATAGGTAATCAGGAATCCTGCCCCAATGTCTAGTAGGCCGAGGCTATGTTGATAGCCTCATTCAGGCTGGAGGGTGGTGTTCGCGTACACACCTTTGTATGAGAGAGGGCAGAGCTTCCAAGAATTGTTTAAAGGTAACCTTGTCCATTAGTGCCTGCACTGTGGTTGTAGCCATTTGTAGCCATTTGGCTGCCAGGTCTTTAATCTGATAATAGAGTTATCGAGCCATCTCTCCTGGGGCCAACTGAGTTTCCAAGATTCCAAGAACTTTTTGTTTTTGTATATGGTTTCAATGAAACCTTTACAAAAATATTAAGGCAGACAATTTTTCAACAACATCAATACAATATTAACAAATATTAACATCAGTTTGTGTTCTGTAGTATAACTACAGCATTCCCCTTCCATTTCTTCGATATGTATAATGCAATTCAGTGCTAAAATTCAAAATCAATTAATTTACCATGCAAAGGGTTGGCTCTAACCACCTGATTCTCTGTCCTGAACCAGTTTCTGCCTTTTTACCCTTCTGCTCTTGATTCCATGGACAATCTAGAGAAGAAGAAACGTCTTTCAAAGGACAATATTAGCTCTTTCCATAACTTGTACAACTGGAAATGTCAAAGCTGTTTCGTGTCCGGAGATAATTCTGTCCCAGAATAATTCTGAGATCAACCCCTCTTCATCGTCCACAAATCTTCTAAATAAGACCAATCTCACTCACCAGGTTCCCTCACATTCCATTAAAAGATGTCTTAACGTTTGGTTTGAGGGAATCGAGCATCTTTTGCACAGTTTGCGGGCTTCTTCACCTTGCTTTCTCTTTGCCAAAACTTCTCCAGTATTTGTTAGGTTCAGTCTTATTCTGAGAAAGTTTTTTCTAACTTGACTATCTGGAAACTTTACTAAGTTTCTCGAGAGATGCCCCAATTTTTTATCAACCGACAGAAAATAATTTATCGGAACTGAGTTTCTCAGTTTTGCGATTGCTTCAATCTAGTCACTCAGTTCTACTGCCTTTTTTACTTTCTGTGGGTTGTTGATTAATGTCTCGAGATTCGAGTCTGCCTTTAATAAGGACTTGTTGACTCTTTTTACCAATTTGACTAGAAACGTATATCTTGAGTGCTCAAGATGAACCCTAATCCCACCATGCAGCGTATCTTCTGGTGCAATGATAATCTGACGGTAGAGTAATATCAGCTTCTAGTCTGCTAGGGAGCCTAATGATTTTAAGCCCAACTCAAATCTCAGATTCCATGATGGGGTGCTTATTGGAAGTCCAAGAATGTTTTCCATAGGAGGCCATCCAGTTTGCTCCAGCTTGTATTCCAGAGCTGGGGCTTCGCCTCTAGACCATAAAGAATTACTGGCACTGCTTTTGCCATGAAATATTTAATCAGGGGAAGGATTGAACATTTGCAGTATTTAGTATACAGTTTTTTCATCTGAGGAATGATCTGCGAAATGTTCCCCTCCACATCCGACTCTACTTTATGGATGGCTGGTGATGCATATACTATGTAGCCCAAATAGGTTAGTTCTTCAACCCGTGGAATGACTTGGCCCTCGAGGACCCAGTTTGTATAATGGATCTTTTTCTGTGCGTTCCTAAAGGCTACAATCCTGGATTTTGTAGGGTTTCATAGACAGCCCGTTTATCCTGGCATATTGGCCCAGCTTTGTCAACAGGCGCTACAAGCCTATTGCTGTTTTGTCCAGCAAAACAATATCATCCGCGTAGGCCAGGCAGTGGATCCTCCTCCTGTTGATCTCTGGACTGGCCAACGCAGATGATTCCAAGAAGATGCACATGTCTGCCAGAAACAGATTAAAGAAGAGGGGAGTCCACAGACACCCCTGTCTGAGACCTCTCTCCACTCTAATTGGCTCTGAAAGATGCCCCTGATCATCAAGGCGCTCTCTCAGCGAGGTATCCTTGTGCAGGTTGACCAGCATTGCGAGAAGCGCCTCTGGAATCCCCCATCTCCTTCATTTACTCCAGAGGTGTGCTCTATTGACCTGGTCGAAGGCCTTTGATAGATCCACCCAGGTCCCGTAAAGCGGGGGTTCTCCTTTCCCCATAGTCTATTCGCTGGCCAGGTTCACTACTAGGCCATTCAGGGTAGTGGAGAGGCCCTGTCTAAACCCTGTTTGATGACAGGACAAAATCTGTGCTGAGTCCACCCATTTTGTGAGTTCATTCAGCAACAGTTTCATGAAGACTTTGCTGTCTATATCAAGGAGGGCGATCAGGCGATAATTCGCCGGGTGTAACCGATCGCCCCCCTTTAAAGAATGGTATGACTGTCGTGAGCTTCCATGTAGGGGGAAACATTTGTTGCTTAAGTATCTCTTTAAAGAGCTGGTTTAATAGCCTAGACCACAGTCCCGGCTCTATCTTAAGGACCTGGTATGTAAGGCCATTCGGGCCAGCAGCTCTAGAAACTGATGATTTGGATATTATATTCATAATATCCTCTCCTCAAGGCATAACTGTGAGGAAACGTCCAGAGATATGCTATACGGATCTGCCTGGGGGTTCCCAAAGATGTTTGACATGTGTTCTACCCACCTGGACTCTGATACCAGATACATAGGGTGCTAATGGACTGGGATTCTAACTGGCCGATAACCAACCAGAAGTTTCTGGAGTTGTTCTCATTTACCAACTGCAGCATCAGTTCTCCGTTCTGTTGCAGACGTAACAGTCCACGATTTCCTGACCAGTGCTTATATTCTTGGTTTGCTTTTTTGGGGTCCATTCTATAGCTCTCAAGATAAGTATACAGTTTCTTTATTTTTCGCAATCTCTGTCTAAGTTCCCTTTTTTCATCCAGGTTTCTTCATCAAAGACATGGGGCCTCATTACGAGTTTGGAGGTAGCCATGCCCTTAATAAGGGCATGGCTACCCCCAAACCCGGGTCAGGGTCCGGGTTCCCTTAATGGGGAAATACCGAGCCATTCCGACCGTGGAGGGCCCGGTATTTCCCCATTCAGGGAACCCAGACCCGGTCCATCCCCATTCCCATTTGAGCCCCCATAGGACTCAATGGGAATGGGGATCATGCTAACAACGGGCCCGTTAATGACGGGCCCGTTGTTAGCATGCTGGGCCGCTTGCGGGACCCGCTAAGGACGTCTGGTAAAACCAGGCGTCCTGATCGGGTCCCGCGAGGGGACCTCTTAATGGGGTGGTAAGGGGTTAACGGCTCCGGCACCTTTACCGGGTCTGTTAACCCCTTACCGCCCTCCTCGTAATGAGGCCCATGAACGTGATTTTGTGTGTTTCCTGCTGAAGTTTCACTAGGAGTTAGGGCGGACCAGATAAATGTGACAAATTTAGCCGGTTGGCAATTTTCCAGCCGAATAGTGTCTGATATTTTCTCTAGATCACTATTTAGTTTTTTCCTTCCTGTCTATATTTAACGAGCCGCGTTTTACCCCTTTTACCTGCTAGATCTTGTGGATATATATCAGATGGTAAAGCTGATAAGTCATAGAACAACAGCTCCAAATGGGAACGGTCGCTCCCCCCGTCTTGCTTTATAGCCAGGGATGAATATCGGGAAAAAAGAACTAGAGAAACGAGAATATAGTCCAGTATGAATGATGATTTACCACAATGCCAAGTTGAAGTGGGGGCTGTCTCCCCCCCAGAAGACACATTCAACATCTTCAGGCCCCAAGAGTCCAGGAATTCCACCCAGGTTTGCCCTTTTTTAGAAAGACATTTTTTAAGAGCTGGTGTTTCTTTCCCCCTTATTGATTGGACGCACTCAGTATTTAAGCCCCCTGCAAGGACTACATTAGCCCCTCCAAACTCTATTTTAATCTTTACCAACAATGAAGCTAATATTGCCAAGAAGGCCTGAAGTTCAGCGCAGGCGGGTTGCAGTAGATGTTAATAATATTGAGATCAGGATCTGGCATGTTAAATTTTCAACAGACTGTACACGCATGAATTCCCATTGCATTGTTAAAATGTGAATTATGGCTTTTACTGTGAGATTTTTAAACGCCATCAGGAGGCCCCCTGACGGTCTTCCTTTGGCTTTCTGTCATGCAGATAAAAAGTGAAGTGTATAGACCTCCATCTCAATAGGGTTAACAAGCCATGTCTCCTGGAACAATATGATGTCATTTAGTTAAAATAGCTGCTCTCTCATCTTTTTAGAGGTAAAGGTACTGGAACCCCGCGTGTTCCAACTTACTAAACGAAAACCCTTGTGTTTAAAGGGGCTGAACTCCCACTCCCAGTTTCATGCGTAGTTGCTCCGGTGTCCTTCCTCTTTTCATCAGGTTGAACCTCCTCCAGGCTCTCTCTTCCCCCCTGACGAGCTGTCTTGTGGATCCCCAGGTTTAGAGCACTTCCCTGTTTGTCTTCTATGGGTAATGCAGGGAAGACTTTTAGTCTGTGTCGCTCCAAATCTCTTGAGGTGTTCAGGATGGCCATCTGTGCTTTTCTTGAAATAAGGCCTATTTCCGCTAGGTGGAGGTTTTGTGCATTAGGGAATCTCACAAATTCTATATCCTTTGATGGTAGTAGATAATGGTTTGACACTTTTTTGAAGTGGGCCAAAATCACGATTCTGCTAAGCGACTTATATTGTTTGGTATTTACAAGTTTTAACCAAATCTTCGGGATCGCGAACTCGGAAAGCTCTTGCTCGTTTCACGTTGTGGCAGAAGGGTTTCTGTTGTAAACATGCTGACCTGTACTATCCTTTTTTAGGATTTCCACTATCTCTGTCGATTTTCCAATACCGTTCCAGAATCCTGGAACGTTAGAGGTCTTTCCTTGGCCTGTTTCTCCCTCCACAACAGTGACAGGTTTAATTGGCTCTTCAATTGGTACCATTGTTGCTTTTTTGCTTGGTTTTAGGAATATGGGGGCCAGTTTAAAACTTTCCCCTTGTGGGATGCATTGTGATTTACCAGCAGGGGAACTCTGCTTTGATACAAGCAGCTTTTTCAGCAAGAATATTGGGGCCCATTGAATCCCTCTTGCTGTGGTGCCTATCTGATTCTTTGATGTTATTTTCTCTTACCGTAGCCTGTCACCTCCTGGACATTGTTACTCACGGCCATCCCTGGCTTTTTTGGTGAATGTTCCTGTGGGTCTGTCTGAAGGCGCACACTCACATTAATGATCTTAATCACTTCTTGTGGCACTCCTTTTTGGTCTTTCCATGACTTCTTTTGCTGTTTTCTTGTTTTCAGGGATTTGCCGATTCTTGGGTTTGTTTTGAAGGTCATGTCCAAGCCTTTCTCCTCTGGATTTATTGTGTGCACTATCTCTAGCGTTTTACTGCTAGAAGATGGCGAGATGTTCTTGAGAAAGAGGTTTGCTCCTTCGTTCTTGACCCTAAGATTCTTCTGATTTTTAGGCTTCTTAAAGTCTCTCTTAAGTTGCAGTGGAAGCGATCTTGATCTCTTTTTTCCTCCTCTTTTTTTCATTTTTCTTCTTCCTCTGTAGTTCTGACGGCTTGCGAGGATCCAAGCTGTCTCCTCCTCTACTGTTTCCACTACCATCTCCTCCGCTTGAATTTGCAGGGTTTCAGTGCTCGTTTCTGCATCCCCTTCTACAACATTGGCTAATCTCCTGAATTCTTCCAATGCAGATTCAGAGAGTGGGGTATCGTCAAATGGAAAATTCGGTTCATTCCCCCCCCCCCCTCTTCTTCTAGAGGGCGCGGCTGAGCTTTCAAAAGCTGTGATATTTCATGCAACAGCTGTAAGGATTCCTCTTCCTCTTTCCTTTTTAGGTTCAATAAGCCTTGCATTGATGAAATGTCCAGGCCTTGTTTGGTCACTTCCAACCTAACCTCTTTCATGGTTGGAATGATGATGGAATTGACAGCAGTACCGAGCCCCACCATTGCTGATTCGCAGTTTGCCGTTTCTTTAGTGAGCTCAAGAAGTATCCCTGCTTGGGATAGGACCTCCGTTTTGAGGAGTTCAAAGACTAAAACCAATGAATTCAGCATGCCGAAAGGGTGCTTTCATTGGTACGCGAGTTTTCCATTTTTCCATTAGCTGCCGGGTATGTCATTCTCATACTTATGTTTTCCATTCTCCTCTCAGGATTTGGGCTAAAGTCTTGGTGTGAGATTGGGAGTTCCCCTCCGAAAGTTGGATCTTCAATTTCACTTCCTCCCCTGTTGATATTAGGCTGATCTTCCACCCCCTCCAGCGGACCTTGTGATACATCTGAGGTGGTCCAAATAAAGTCTGCCCCCTCCTCGACATCATTCAGGCTTTTATTCCTTTTCTTGCCGAAATGATCTAATTTTTTTTTCATCTTTTTTGTTGTGACTGTATACTCCAAGCCATGTTTCCAGCAATGTGCCAATACAGATTGTGTCTCTTTCAAAGTCCCCCGCCTCCTCCTGGTGTATGGAGGGGGGTCTTGAACATGTACTTGGGCCTGGGTTGTTACTGTGGTGTTATGTGAGGCAGGGGTTGTGGTGGTTTCCGCTGTGAGGGTTCCAGGCACTGTCGGGGGCTCTAGATATGACCCGTCCCATTCAGGTATCCTTGTCATGCCCAGTAGTGCTGTGCTGCGCAGTTTCATTTTACTTGCCCCTCTTATACCACCACACCAATGCGGAGCAGCCTGCTGCTGATACACAGGTTCCCAGGTCGCGGGGGCAGAGAAACTTTGGCTCACCTCCTTAAAGTCAGGGGATCCACACGATGATCTGCACACAACAGGATCTCCAAGCTATGTGTGGTTTAGCCCTCTAATGCTTGGGAATTACTGGCCCCAGGCCAGCCTTTTCCGACCGCTGTCACCAGCGCAGCTGATCACTTGGTACCAGTGTGAAAACAGTAGATTTTCCGAAGGTCGCTTGGCCGCCAATAATTTGAAAATTCTCCCAAGGTTGGCGTATACTTAGCGTATTCTTCCAAATGGAGGGCAGGAACACTGAGTTATTACTAAACAAACGCCCTAGATACCTTCCACAGCTTCTACTTTGTAATTAACAGTGGGTTCACTAAGAAGTGAATGATTGTGGGATTGAGGTCAGAGACAAAGTTTTATAAGAAAATGTCACTCAACTGCGTTCCTGCCCTCTGCTTCCGTTCTTACTGTGGTCTTTCTTTTTACCCGGTCTTGGGCTTCTCCCTCATGCTGCTTCACCTTAGCCCTGGCAGTGCTCACTGCAGTTGTCTTGCACTACCTCAGTCTCCGCTTGCAGCTGTCTCTTCACGACACAGCAACAGAAAGGAGGTGCGGGTATCCAAGAAGCACTACAGATGTTTAAGGTTGTAGGAGCCAATCGGGCTCAGCGGATGCGAAGGACCAGAAGACCAGAAGACTCTATGACCGAATCCGCGGCCGCTTCGCGGCGGGTGTCGGATTTTAAGGTGCTGATTTCAATGAAGGTAGAACGTGGAGTGGATGTAGTATACGCTGTAGAACAAATTGCAGGTAACAGGGTTCTGAGTCTGCCAGAAGACTCTACGACCGACTTACTGGCGGTGGTAGGTTTCTTTGTCCAGTCCCAGTCACTGTAGTATGTCTCTTTTTATATTAACAAATGGGCCCTCATTACAACACCGGCGCTAAACCATGGCGCTATTAGCACCATGGTTGCTGCCGGTATTGTAACAAGTCCACCATGGTGAAATGGGGAAGTACCACCCCATTCGAAGGTTGGCGGGGCGTTACTTCCCCATTTCACCATGGCCCTTCCCCATTCCCATTAGTGCCCCATAGGGCATAATGGGAATGGGGAAGGCGGTAATTACGGTACAGCAAATTGCGGTACCGTAATTAGCACCAAGGTCCCTTTGCGGCTCCTTTCCTAAACGGCTGGTAAAACCAGCCGTTAAGGTGGGAACCCGCAAAGGGACCTCGTAATCAGGCTCTAAGGGATTACTGGTACCTGTACCCTTACCGGTACCGGTAATCCATTAGCGCCAGGGTGGTGATGAGGCCCATATGGTGTATCTCTGGTGGGGATATCAGCATGGTGGGCTGTGTGCATTTGTCCCGTTAGCAGTGGTGCTATATATTGATTCAGTCGTTCTTGTAGACCCTCAGCGTTTCTTGCAAACTACTCAAAGGTGATGAAGAAGTAGGTTGGTCATCCCCTGTTGTATTTGTCTGTTGGACTGATGAGGGAACTGTTGCTTGGAACTGGTTTGATGCCACTGCCCCCATACACTGAATAAGGGCTTCTTGATATATCTACTAGGCTGCAGTTTGTCACGAGTCCTAAAGTTCGATAGCTTGGTGGTTGCCATGTGCCTGCTGGCTCTGTAGCTGCAATAAAGGTTGCAGCTATTGCAGGTCCTTGATAAAGGCCTTAATGAACGACTCCATAGCGTGGTAAATCGCACTTTAGACACCACCTGTGGTGCACAGAAGAAACATAGGATTGAGGTTCTACTGATGATTTCTTTAGTAGCCTGGTGTCAGAGATTAGGCATCAGTGGTAATGATGGTATCATTGCTAATTATTCCTTTATGTGAATCTACTTGCTGGTCCTGGTTTAATATGCTCAAGTACACTCTCCCAACAACTCCTCTTCTGCACTCTGCTTCTGGTAGAATGAGGAGTAAACCGGCAGCAGCCTTCTCTCCATTTCTGGATGCTTCTCCATGAATTGTCCACTCCTGATAGGCTGCCCTAAGATTGTGTCCCAGCATTTGATCTTGCCTTGGCCTCCTTTGTGGCACAGATCTTACAACTGCTGATTCAAATCAAAGTTGGCACAAAGTACACTCTGTTGTAAGGACTTTGAGATGAGTTGGTGCTATCGGTATTGAATCCTATGCTGTTTTGAAGAGTCAGGGTGGGGTTCCCCAGGCCTAAAGTTGTTGTGCCAATTGTAGATTCAACAAGGGATTCTGCTGGCTCTCCACCCCAGGTTCCAGCCTGGGACCTGCCATTGTGGATGTTGCTGAACTCCACAATGAGTCGATTTACGTCACTCCAAACCACCATCATATACCCAAATGTGCTTTTGGCAATATATATGTTTACACTACACAGGACAGGTACACACACACACAATCTCTCTCTCTCTCTCTCTCTCTCTCTCTGTCTCACCCCACACCACAAATATATCTCCTAACCCCCATGGGAACGTAGCTTGCAGTTCTAACTGGACTTGTTGTCGTCTGGACTTACTGGAGCTCATTTTACATGGGGCATAACGTGAATGAAAGGCGTAAAATCCTTGAGCAAGGCTTTGACACCTTTTGTTTACGTCACGCCCCATTTAGAAGCATGTGTATGGAGGAGGGGCAAAACACAACTTGCGTTTTGCCGCCTCCCTTCCTCTCTGCCATAAAAATGCTCCAGCATTTGCGCTGGCATGGATACTTCATGCTGGCGCAAATGCGAGTGACCCGCCGCCGACTTTATGCACCAGCAAAAAGTAGAGGCAGGCCCCTTAGGGATCCATTGTAAATGATGATAGTGTTTAATTTCAATTGTGAAGACTGCTTCCCAATGCATGCATAGTAAGCAGTCTTCACAATGCAAATTACATGTTGTCGGACATGCGAGCATGTCAGAAAGCATTTAATTGTAATTGTGAGCGCTGCATGTCAGCGAGCATGGGATGCAGCACCCACAATTAAAAGTAAACGCTGTCTAGCAAGAAAACATGCCAGCCAGCGTTTACTCACTTTCCACTGAGGAGTGGAAAAGTGCAGTGCAAAAGGCGGTGTACACATGTGTTCGCCGCCATTTGCCCTGCACATTTATACCCTGTAGTACAAATTACAAAAATGTGGCGGCGGGCAGCCGCCTACGTGAAATTGTTAAGTTTTGTGTGTACCTTGGTTTTGGTAATAAAACATTGCAATGAATGTTGATGGCATTACCTGACATAAGATAGCCATCCCTGGTGTATGATGTGAGCACCAGAGCACATCGTTCCAATTCTTGGTTTCCTGGCCATATGATGGAAAGAGCTGGCATATAGGGTGAGTATCTGGGCATATGATGCCAATTCATGTACAATGCTTATATATCACCTAAAACGATTGCTTTTGTCAATGCTTGTTATCACCTGCAGTGCCCCTCTCCCGCAACACCTCCGGCCCACTCATCCTCCGACTGCTTTGTCTCTTTCTCATTCTGCTCCAGCCCAGGGGTGACCCAGGAGCCAAAAGTGGCCCTGGAAATGTTTTTGAAAGTGGCCTCATATTACACCGTGCGAATAAAAGCAGAACCCCTCTAAATAGGGTTTGGGGTGTTCTCCTGCAAGACAATTTGAAAAAAAAAGGGGTCCAAATAATTAATTTTAAAGCAAAATGTCCCGCGTATAAGGATTAAAATGTAGTTAAACATAACAAAACATGGCCATATTACATTTGTTAAGAGTCAGAATAAAATATTGGAAGATTTATAACACATTCCAGTGGTAAGGTGCATGGGAGAGACAGTAACGGGAGCAGAAAAACCACGGTAACCACACAAGAGGCCCGTGATGTAGAGCCCCACCAGGAAATCTACCGAGCCTTCACCAGGCTCGGACTGGCCTATAGGGCAATAGGAAGGACAGTGCCAGCTCATGATTCGAGGATGAGCCTGATTTGTTTGACAGAATGGACTAGTTGCATAATGTACTACAATAGTTTACACCAATGTTACTAAGCAAATATGTTTTCAAATGCATTATTTGCAACACGATTGACCAAAACATGCTCCATTCGATAGTACTCAAGCAGTCCGTAATGTGTGATTGTGGGACACTTTTTTCATTGGTGCCTGGACTGATTTTACACCCTGGTCCTAACCTGGCCTTCACCTCTCCATCCCCAGCTGCACTGTCTCTCATCTCAGTACATCTTTTCACCATACAGAGGTCCACATTATTGTCTTGGTCAATGTTTGTTTTGTTTTCACACTGGCATTTAGCCCGTTCCCAAACACCAACAAATAATACTTTGCCTCCATGTCTTTAATAGAATCATGACTTTCCTGTACAGTCCTATGGAAAATCTGAATTCGAGGATGTGAAAGGACAAGTGGCAAGCGATTTGCCTCAAATCGAGCATTTTGGTCAAGTTGGGAAGTTGCGATTGCTACTCCAGTTTCCTTGTCTTCTAGCCGACAACTTGAAAAGTCTTTATTGTTAATTCCTGAGATCTGACCCACAAAAAAGAATAAAATGAGAATACACAGGCAACCAAACCTCCTATCACTTGGGATTGTCTGCTAGGTGATTATGGCTTTCATTTGCCCATGTGGAAATGCCCATTTCATTGTGTATTCTATCCCCACACACCACTGTAAACGTAAGCACTCCAGTATCCTTGTGTGATGGCTGCCTAGGCACCACAGGTCCCCGAAAGTGATTAACAAAGGTTAGACTGCAACCTGTCTGCAGAAAATGGAATGTAGAGTCAGCAGCCTGCACGCTCAAATAAAAACTGCATGGCTGGCGGCTTGTCTTCGCTGCACTTTTGCATTTTGCGCTTCATCATCCGAGATTAATCACTTAGTAGGCTAACCTAGTGCAATTCAAACTATTTATGGATCACATTGGGGGCTGTTGCGGTGCCGAGGCAATTTGAAATGTCTAGTCCTTCCTCCGATGTGTAATACACTTATAACTCGACCCGCCTCTTACCTGTCTCCAAACCCCACTCTCCTGGGTTCGAGATCACCCTGGTGTAATTTGATGGTTAGAAGGTAAGGGAAGGGAAGATCAAGAGGTTCTCCAAATACCCCTAAGGAGGAAACGCAAGGTTAGAGTAACTGGAGCACACAAGGAGAGGTGGACAAAAGGAATCCTGATGTACGGTTCTTTTCAGTTGTTTTAAGCTTTCTTATATACTTTTCCAGTACACCAGCAGGGTTGTGTGAGTTTTTTACAAAAAGAGGCAAAACACAAGACAATATATACTACTTAAATTCTCCTAAGCAGATGCATTACAAAAAAATGAAATAGAAACATTTAAAGAGAGTCCTTTAAAAATAAAAAATGTCTTTAAAAATAAATACAAAGTCTATAAAGTGCACTGAATTAAAAAACGATTTAAAAAGACCTTATAGGCCAGGGCTTTCTCAAGGTCCTTAATGCTCGCTTGATCTTCCTTCCTTCTTCCTGTGCTCTTTGATGGTAACTCTCCGGGCAGTGGGCGGCAGTGGGTGGCAGGTGGCAGCAGCAGCCACAGTGTGTGGGGGCCCCAAAGTCTTTAAGTCTTTATCTAGTCTGGGCTGCATATGTCAGATGCAGCCGAGACCTCAGAGGCAGCGTGGGGGGCCCCACAGTACTCACTCCACTTTGGCCATGTCTGCTAGTTGTGGGCCAGTGAGTTCTGGTGTGCTACCTGTGAGGGAGGTGGCCTTTATTTTAAAGTAAGCCCCAGGAGGGCTAAAACACATTCATGGGGAGCGCCAGTAATTAAATGTGCCCCGGAATGAGGGCCACCTGGGGGGTAGCAAAATGTATAGGCACTCCCCTGCTAATAAGGAGAGTGCCAATATAAAGGCCCGGGCTGTGGCGGTCACCAGTGCTAAGCAGAACGCCTCTAACCTTGTTGAATGGTTTCCCTAACTGTCACTGGCGCTCTGCTCGCGCTGGTGACTGTTTTTTTCTCTTCTCTGTAGAGCAAAGGGACACTTGTGTGCCAACATGCGAGGGTCCCTTACTCTAACCTTTCCCATACTTCCGTGTCCCTGGAGCGGCTTGCGTCAAGGACCCGATTCACTTTCTTTTAATTTCGGGATTCCCAGCGCAGCTTCACGAGCTGAGGATTCCCTTCTTTTGTCTCCCGACCGGGGGTTACACTTCCTGCACTTGCACAATCCGGATGTCTGTATTTTGTACCGATCATTTGTATGTAACTGTAACGTAACGACTGTAACCTGTATGTAAGATGATGCGCCCGGTTGCCCACAGGCCTGGCTGCACTTTACAAATAAAATAAATACAAATACAAATGTCACAAGGCCTAGTAGGACCGTTTCCCGTTGTTTATCCTCCCCTGACCCCCACCCCTTTTGTCTTGTGGCACCTGGAAAACACTTTCTGCTGTAATGTCCAATAAATACATAAATAAATAAATAGATACAAATGTGTAAAGTTTAACCCCACTGCTAGTGTTTGCCCTATCTACTGTGTTATGTCATGGCAGGTATTTGCACTTCAGTGCATGCCACCAGCCTTCAGTGCTGCATCCCCCCCAAACTTTGAATATGGCATGGCTTTGCCCATAGGTATTGCATTCTGTACCTGTATAGAAAGGGGGTACTTAGGCTCCAACAGAAGGTGGGTAGATCATGATGTGAGATAATGGCTTGTGAGGTTTTTAGGTTTGTTTTCTGCAATACAAGAAGGGAGCGGGCAATACAGGGGCCAATGAATTTGCATTCCTGCCATGAATATGTTAGTGCAACTGAGCAGGCAGGTTGCAGGTTTAAAATAGGGTATGCATCAATCCGGGTGGTACATTGAAAGAGAATATGATCAAATCTAATATTAGGGACTAGGATCAGAAGGGTGACTTTCCTTAGACCTTTAGCATCGAGGACGCTTTATTGACTTGTTTAAAGCAAATGGCTTTGCAGGGAATATTGCAATTCCAAGATGAAACCTTGATCCCTCAATTTCTGAGGGACTGAACTTCAAGTAGTGATCGACCTTCCACTCCTCGCGACTGAGACAGCCATCAAGACTGTGCATGTCTGCTTCTGACTGCATTGTGATATATAATTGGGAGTCGTTGGCATAAGAGATGATATAGTTGTTCTTGCCATGCAGCGGATTTCAAGAGGTTTGATGCAGGTGTTCGATAGCAATGAGGGTCAAGATCTACCCCCCTCCTGTGCAACGCCACACATAACAAGAGGGAGGGATTCAGAGGACCAGCAAAGACAGGGTTAACATGGGGCATCATTCCACAGTCTCGCCTCTCACTTCCTTGCCTGCAGGCAAGAGGGCTTTCCATTCCACTTGACCAATCATATCCCGTACACCCCAGCACTCACAGGTCATCATCCATGAACAGCGTGTTGACCGCTAAGCATTCCATAGTTGGCAGTTGGTGGGCTGCTCTGGAAGGAGGTGGATTGCAGCCACCCATTCCAGGGTCACTCTCAGGAAGGTAGGGTTCATAAGGTGGTGGACATGTTTTAGGTCTGCATTAGTGAGTCAGTTTTTTCAGGAGAGGAAGGAGCATTACCAGTTTTCTAGATGCAAGCGTCTGTCTCCAGGAACCATTTCTCCAGAACTCCACTGAGTTGCTTCGTCATGGTGGACATTCTTGCTAACAACAATAAATATGAATGTTGGGTAAAGCCATTTTCCCTTTGGAGCTTCTTGTCAGACCCAGCTTGGGACTAGACTCCCTTTTAAGGCTCTTGGGATGATAATTCATGCTTAAATGATTTGAAAGGTGGTGATGTAGGTGTGAATTTTAATCCAAATTGTGTTTTACACTTCATAATCGACTTGACAGATACACTTTATGGTAACTCCCAAAATGTAGACAGCGTGAAAGTGGTCATTTTACGGTCTTCGTGTCAATTACAAAAAACTGTAACTTCTTCAATGGTGTTTAATGGAAGATTGATGCATGTCCTTCCCCTACTCACAAAATGTTTCCCCTAGCAGGTTTTCACATGTTGGCAGGCATGTGAAAATAGATTGGCAATTACCTCTGCGGCCAAGAGATAATTGCCTTTCCTGCAATCCATGCCTTTGTTCTCGCGGGTCTTTCTTGACCAAGATGATTTTTCAATTAAAATATACATGCAGCAAATAAACCACATGACATCAAATTACAACTTTACGCTGAAAGTATAGAAAGGGCTTTCTTGGGTGTTGCACTGCAAACACCTGGACAATATATGGTACTTTGTAATGATTTAAGCGTGGAAGTGTAGAATTTGACTGCAGGGAAGGACCACCCTGCTCCTCTAAAAAGGAGGATCTCACTGTGATCTTGTCCGTGAGCTTGGGGGTAATGGTAAAAGCATGTGGTAATTTAAATGCCTCCTATTTTTAAAATATAGTCTAATTTTAGGATGGGATTGCATGGGATACTGCCTGGGGTAAAAGACCCATAATTACCTCAGGCAGTACTTACCATCTAGCTCATGCCATTAATATCCCTTCGATTTCAACTCATAGGTCTCTTTAAGTGTTTGGTAGAAGTGGTAAAGCAGGTGGTATTTAAAAATACCATAAGTATGGTGGAGCAGGATAAAATTGGCGGCAACGGAATTACCACCAATGTTCCCGCTCTGCCATACTACGAGCATGGGCCTGGAGTGGAGGATTTAGTTCCAGCATAATGCTGTAGGTTAATCCTCTAGCCCTCTGCTGAATACATTGGTAAAATCGGCCCATTGAGTCCCATGGACTGAAAACAAAATGGGTACTTACACTGCCATTTGTAATCTGGCGGTAATACCGGCAGACCAACTGGCGGTAACAGTAATTCAGTTTGGTGGTATCTGGGTGGATTTACCTGCCGATACCACCAAACTCGTAATGAGGCCCATGTGTTTTACTGCTCTACCAAATCACGGGTTTCATTGCCAAAACGCTCACAAACTGGCTGAGTGGAGGCAATGACATCACAGCCCATGTCATCAATGCTGCCCTATGGGAATAACTGAAGAATCTGCATGACTCTAAATCATGCAGACCCTTCCTGGTACTGCACAATTACCGCGTGCAGTAATGGAATTTGGGTTTGGTGGTATTTACTCCTAACGAAGCCCGAAAGCTCATCCTAAAATGCAGAGGGAGTTGGGGGTAGGGGTTGCAGCTTGGCCGGGGAGGTGTAGGAGTGTCATGGGGGGATGGGAAGGTCGCTTCTAAATCTTTAGAGCTATTTTTAGGCAGATTTGGGGTCGACCTCCAGGATATTGGCCTTTTCTGATGGAGGGTTTTCCACACAACAATTTTAACAAAAAAGAGATTATTTTAAATGCCACATGTTTTTACCATTACTACTAGTCTCGCTATGAGACACTTTTTTACTTTCAAATTTGCTTTCATGTATTCGGTTTTAGTCTGACAATTAACCTGTTTGAAATTATTACATGTATTTACCATGTTTGTACTTTTGTATTTACAAACTATGTTACAGCACAGAAATATAGTTCACAGACCCTGAGTGCTCAAATGCAAAGGGCACCATCACTGAGTCCTTACGCTGTCTTTATAATTGCCTGTTCATCTTTGGAGCGAGCTCCAGGGGCGCAACAGTGACCAAGGGGAGAGGATGATGGCAACTTCAATTCCCATGGAGCTGCTGACCCAGGCCAATCCCATTTTGTGCACGGATTTAAATTTCACCACTAGTGCCATTACGAAATATCATGCATGTGATATGTGACGAATCTGAGGATGTAGTCCCTTCTCCCCAGGGGTGAGTCCTTTCCGATGGGGTCAGGGCGTGCGTCCACAGTATAAAAGTCACCCTGGGGGTGATGCTCTGAAGGTCGATCACATGGGGAGGAAGCTCCTTATGGGATTGGTGACGACCATTCTCAGAGAACGCAGTATTCCCACGCTTCAATACACCCAACCTCTTCTCCAATGCCAAATCCTCCTTCCCCTTCTCTATATAGAGCCAATGTGTTCTGTTGTTAAGTCAGTCAGCCTAATATAGTTGACAAGACTAAAATACCAGAGAATACAAAGTATGATGCATATGGTTCTAAAACAATTCATTTGAAGAAGTGGACCGAGAGTCCAAGGATCACTCTAGAGAACCAGAGTGAGAGGGTCTAGCTTCTCACGGTTTGTGATTGGCCCAAAGCAATACAACAATTCAGTGGAGGAGTTCAAAGGCAGCTCAGCTGAGATGCTAAGAAAGACCTATCCTCCAAGGAGGAACTGCAGGAGCCATGCACCAGGTGAGCAGACGAGAGCCAAAAGGGAAGCCGTGAACGGAGCGGAAGGAGAACCCGAATGTTGTACAGGATGGTAGGATTATTTGGGCTGCTGCCAAGTCGAACCTCTGAGCACCCCAGGCCTTCGCAAAGCACCTGAGAGAAACAACGTGCACCAGGGAAGAGTCATACGTCTGCAGAGCTGCTGCAGACCCCTCTGGTAAACCGTAAGCTACCGGAACATTGAAAAAGGACGCAGCGGCTCGGGAAACACTGGTACCTGCACGAAAGAGACAAACAGGTATGTGGGCTACCCGAGAGGTGGGAGCGGTATGGGGAAGCAAGGGGGTGAAAGCAGATGCTGGAATGAGAGGGTCTGGGACCCTGAGAAGAGATTGCGAGTCTGGGACCCACATCCATATGGAAGTCAAAATATAAAAGGGTCTGGTATGCCGAGAATAGCCAAGATAGAGAAAGAGGAATCATATGTTTGGCAGAAGAGTGAACCAGGAAAATATGATAATGAATTGCGAGTCTGGGACCTGCACCCATATGAGAAGCCAAGAATTAGAGGATCTGGGACCCTGATTGTAAAAAGAAGCAAACAAGGAAGAGTTGCATGTTTGGCAGGGGAGTAAACTAACTGGATACAAGACTACGTTGCGAGTATGGGACCTGCACCCATATGAGAGACAAAAACCTAAAGTAACAAAGAAAAAGAGGGTCTGGGACCCTTTGAGAGAAAGAGAGACCATCCATGAGAGGACAGTTGCTTGGAAGGAGAGTAAACCAGGCCATTCAGAATATTGCGAGTCTGGGACCCGCACCCACATCGGAGGTTGCGAAAAACAGGGTCAAGTACGCTGCAACTGAAGAGGACTAATTAATGAGAGTCTGAGAATAAGTAGGTCAAGAACCATGGAACTGAAAAGGTCTAATTAGAAGGAATCCTACGCTTGGTAGGGAAGTGTGCCAAGTTGGTGGGATAAAGAACTGTGAATATGAGAAGCAGAGCCGTATGAATTACCCAGTGACATTTACCTTACAGGATACAGGGCTCAGGAGCCCAAAAGGAAGAAAAGTAGGACCAGAAGTCTACGGTAAAGGAGCACGTCCCTAGCCTTGTAGTGTTATATTTGTGAACATTGTTTATTTCACAAGTTCTGATTATAGGAGAGTGACTGGGAACTTTTGTGTTGGTTGAAGCTACCATGAACACTTTACTTTGGGAAAAGATCGTCCTTGCACAGTGGATTTAAGTTGTTAGTGTTAGGGACAGAAGTAGGCTTTTAACACACAACAATGGCAGGTATTTTAGTTTTAGACTTCCTGACAAGTTCACTAGTTTTCTTTGAGGCAGGTAACCCCCTCTCAGCTTTAGGGATACAAAGGCCTTTTTCCAACCCTTTCTTGATCCATAAAAGTTTGTACCCAAAAATATGCCACCATTGTGTCCGAGCTTTACGTCTGCAGCCTTACAGATACAGAGTGCTAGTTTGCTTCAAGAAGCATCAGAGCGTTGTACACCATTGTATTAATAAGAATACAGGCAAATGGGCACAAGTTACAGCAGGGCTGTTTTACATTACAGTTACAAAACATGACTAGATACATTCCTTTAATCAATATTTTCATAGGACCTATGTGTATTCTTCCCAGACCTATCACTCAAATGTTATTGTCTACGCTAGGTCTCCATGTTTTCTCCCTCCTTCTCTTGTTCTATACCTACCTCAACTATCCATTGTCCCTACTCTTTTTAGTTTTAGCTGAATGGTGGCAAAGTCGCCTGCACAAAAATATCCCATAGTGTGGGGTTTCATATTGGCATAAGGTACTTTGGTGTCCTTCATGTGGAGCATTCAACCAAGCAGGATGTGCCTGGTTCTAATATGCCTTTGTTGGGCATATCCAAATTGGATGATTACTCCTGCCACTTCATTCCTGCCACCACTTCTAGTCACATCTCTGTGCTGCCAATCCAGCAAGTCCAAATTCATACAAATTCCTTCAGCGTTTCAGTTTATTAACATCTGTCACCCTCCTCCTCCATTCCTTCCTCCTCCACGTGTCCTCCCTCCCTTTGATGGACATAGGCACTCATTCTAAGTATGGCTGTCCGGAAATAGGGGTGCTGGTAGCAATGTACCAGCACCCTTTCCGGACCGCTGGTGACTCAGGCCATAATAATGGTCATCAACCTTCTATTCTTAGGTTTCACCAACTACATACTCTCTCTCATTAGGCCTACATGATCCTGGCAGCAGCCAGTCAGCAATCTCCCCATGTGCTATAACGTTAGGGGGCGAGTACAAGTGTGTGATATTGAGTTCCAACATTTGTTTCTTGATATAACTCAACCAAGGAACATTTCCACCAATATCTTTATTAATCATGAAGTAAATTAACTCAGTTCCAAGTGCAACCCGAAATATGGGGCAGAAGGAGGCAAGCCCAACATACTTTTAATACATTTGTTCTCCACTACTTGGAGGTAATTAGTATTGGAGTATCCCCATAGCTCCATCCCAAATCTGGCAACAGACGCTGCTCTACCATTATACAATTTTAGCAGTACGTCAATTGGTTTGGCTCTAAACATACCAATTGACCTCATATGCAAATTTGGGCCAAAATTGGATGAAAACCTTACCCCCAGATAGTCAAAATTATCGACCCTCTGGATCAGAGCTCCCCCACAATACATTACCTTAAATATCACTGTACCCCTCCCTCTACAACATACCATCACTGCGGACTTTGGTGCTTTAACCACTAAGTCCAGGCTGGCCATGAAACAAGTATAAGCAAGGATTTGTCTCTGTAAGGCCATTAAAACAGTGTTGTCTACGTACACCAGGACTGGTAAAGGCCGGCCTCCCATCCTCGGGACATCGGGGGAGGAACTCAGTAGGTGGCCCTACAGACCATTAATATGCAAGTAGAAAATCAGGGGGGCCAGGACACAGCCCTGGCAGACCCCTGACTCCACTTTAAATTAGCCTGTACATCTCCCGTTAGCCCCACTCCTAACAAAGGCATTTGTAGAATCGTGCTGTTGTGCCAAAGCGTTCGCCAAGGCAGGGCGGCATTTCATGGATCTGAGCACGGTCCACATCTTAGCTCAATTGACCTTGTCAAAGGCTATGCTCAGATCAATGAATGCCAGATACATTGGCTTCTCCCTTATGTAAATCAAATTACTTCTACTATTTCCTCTTTGTTTATTGGAGTGTCCATTAATTCACTGTCTTCTTTGGATAGTGTCAGCATCTCTATTTTCTTAAAATAGGTCTCTACCTGCAGCGTGCCTACCCCCAGCCACGATATGTATAGTTGTTTATAGTACTCTACACCTAATTATCAAATCCTCCCCCTGTCGTGATGAACATTTCCCCCTGCATTTTGGCTTCCTTGTATTTGCAGGCCCTCACCCTTTTGCCAATATTCTGTCGGCCGTATCACCTTTTTCATAATATGTTTGTTGTAAGTATCTTAATTTAGATTCTGCCTGATTCACCAGTAATGTCTTAAGTTCTGCCTTGAGAAGTTTCAAAGCGTCCACTATTTCTGCGGTTGTTGCTCATCTTTTTCTCTAGGTTTTTAATTTTGATATGTATGTCTCGTTCTCTGCCCATCTTTAGATTTTTTGATGAGTGAGCTCTGTCCTGTTGCTAAATTCTACATTGTAACCTTAAAACTTTCATATATCATAGTTAGTTCTAGTTCCCTTGTATCACATGGACACACATACAACTAAAACAATGATAAATGAAGATACAGATCCCAATTCCCACCGAGCAATCGACGAAAAATAGAATCTAAGGAAGACACAACACGACATACGGAACAACTAAATTGAGAGATAGCCACGATAGGAGGACACACTAAAGACTGAATACATAGGCAGACCATGACGGTAGTACTAGGACGATACATCAATAGCGGCTTGGCCCTGAACCACACCCATCCTCCAACAGACCCATGTCACGATAGATAGTAAAGGAATAGGAAGCACCCAACCGCAGCTCCGATACCAGAGGGAGAGAAATTGACATACCCTATCACATTATACAAAGCTCATTAGGATACAGGTGGAAGCTCACTGCGCCATCACATACAACAGTCTGACGGCCAATAAAGGTAATCAGCAATAACCCCACCCACAGGAATACAACTTAAATGAAACAAGATGTACTAGAACCAGGATACAGACCCCAATAACCCAACTTTCAAATCTCTGCATACCTAACCCACCCAAAAAATTCACATAACCATCTCTCGCCCAGAAAACCACACGCACTTTACCACACTGCATCAACAACAAACAAACAACACATAAACAGCACCTACAGTACACAAGGTCTCACCCGGTCCGGTACTCGCACCAAAGCTCAGCGCACGGTGTATACCGAACTGAATCCACCAACAGCGAACCACTTCTCCCACTCTCCTACTCCCCCTCCACCTAACTAACCCTCCCCGCCCTCCTTCTTGTTTACAGATCCGGCAGAGCGCCTGGGGACCAACTCCGTTGGTGACAGTGCGCTATATCAATACCTTTAACATTAACATAACATCATTGTCCCTGAAAAATGCTTAATTTCTTCCTCTGGCTCCTGTCTCTTTCCCCTGTCTACTAAAAACTGAATACAGATTGTATCACCTGATAATGGAGAAAGGGAACTAGAAATTGTGAAATATTAGAAAGTGAAATTGGTGGCCAATATAGAGGGTCACATTTTTATGAAGTGTGGGAACTGTGTGAAGCAAGAATGAGAGTGAATGAATGGATGGTGGAAATTTGTGTGTGTGAGCCAAGACGATTTTGAAATATTTTGTATTGACTTTGTTGTGTAAATTGATGTGTGTAAATTGATTTACTTTTAATGAATTGTATAGAATAAAATTTCGAACTGGTTTTGGAGAAATTGTTTATCAATATAATTGAAATGGTAAACTAAACACTAAGGGTCATCCCTCACTCTGTGGTCCATATTGTTGTTCCTATATATGGTATACTTCCTGCCAGCCCGTTCCTTATATGTACACTTGCGCACACTTAGAAACTTGATAGTTCTTTATGTTTTTTCTGTTCTGTCTTGAATTTGCCTGGTATACTGTTCTGCCAGGGCTTCTCTTATATGTCTACTGCATACAGTCACAAACTGTGACAGTCTCCTAAACTTATTCTGTCGTGTCACTTTAAGAAATGTTCACTTGTTTGTTCTCTCTCATTTACCTCATTTATGGTTATTCGGTTTTGGCAGTATTGCCAATATGGCCCGGGGACCCCTCTTCCCTAGGGTGTACTAACCGGCTCTTGCAGGCATGTTTGTTGGTTCTTCCATGGCAAGTCTGTGGTGGTCTTTTTGAATTCCGCTCCCTCATGCCGCCCCTGTTTCTCCGCTTTCTGCCTCTTGCGGCTCCTACTCACCTGTTCCTCGTCTTTCTGGGCTTCGGTGGTGGGGAGGCTGCCTTCCAGTGCCTATGAATGCACAGAAGCTTTTTGTTTACTTCTGGCGTTCTTGCAGCATACTCCTGCTTGCAGTGCGCACCCCTCTTCCTTGTCAGTGAGCCAGTTTGCTTCACAGACACCGCACCAACCCGCTGGTGCCTCAGTTAGCACAGAGAAGTATCATGCATAAATTCGAAACAGACCATGTGTTAATCCTTCCAGTATGGCAACAATACATAAGATTGTGGATCAGGTACATTGATGATGTTTTCGGCATTTCGACCGGTACAGAGAACAAACTCGAAAAAAAATGTGTGTACCTTAATACAGTTGATCGGAGAATTGAGTTAACCCACAAATATTCAAAGAAGACTATCCACTTCTTGGATGTAAATATTGAAACAACAGAAAATGGATATAAAACAAACATTTACTGCAAGGAGACTGATATGAATAATCTCCTACATAGGGTTAGTTTTCATCAGCCATGCTTAATAAAAAATGTACCAAATAGTCAAATGCTGCGGGTAAAACGCATTGTCAGTGACTGTGAGGATTACGCAAAGTAATTGATGGAGATGGGCAATACATTTATGAACAGAGGATACAAGACGGCTGAGGTTAAGATGGCGGCTACCAGAATAGGTAGTAAAAGTAGAGAGGAACTGCTTACAATGAAAGAAAAGGATAAATCGGAGCCACTGCTTGTATATGTATCCAAGTACTCCTCTCAGAGCAGCAGAATTTGAAAACATTATTAAGAAAAATTGGAAAACTTTCACATGTGACCAACAAATGGACATTTGTTTAAGGAACTCCCAACATTTGCCTATCAAAGGAGCAAGAATTTTAGCAGACCGGCTGGTATAGACACGATCAACCAAACGAGGGAGTCAACAATACGGAAGGGAACCTTCCCATGTTTGCATTGTAGTAACTGTGGGTATGTGCATAAAGGAGAAACCATTAATCATCCATATACCGGAGAGAAAATACTCAGACTTAGAGAGTATGCGACATGTGACACACAAAGTATAATATATTCAATCAAATGTCCATGTGGTCTCTATTATGTCAGCCAATCCAAAAGGATGGCAAAACTCAGATGGAATTAACATAGATCCTGCATAAGGAACGGAAATGTGAACTCTGCGGTGGCTAGGCATTGGCAGGATAAACAACATAACCTGGTACAGATATGTTTTCAAATTTTGGAGGTAGTCTCCAAGAATGATCCACATGAGAATACACAAAAGAGACTTGACCAGAGGGAATCCTTCTGGATAGACCGACTTGGGACCCTTAGACCAAAGGGGTTAAATGAAGAACTGAACTGTTTTTTGTGATATTCCTAAATGTTCATTGTTTATTGGGTATTTGATGGTTCTGTGACCATAAATGCAAGGTATTTGTATAGTGCTCAGTAAGAGTGTACCAGTATTCCCTTTTGAATTTCTGCATACATTGTCCCAACGAGCAAATATCTATTGGTAGTCCAATGAATGTTAGTGCTCTAAATATGTGTATCAGCAGTCCTAGTCTTACCAGTGGAAACATTGCTCTAACAGGAGGCACTTCTTGCACTCAAATGAACCATAGGTCTTTGCAATATATGATATGACGCAGTTTGTGACTCAACCTGTGGAGCTACAAGGTCGTTAACGTAGGCACTGTAATGCAGAGTTTGGTAAAATGATCAATAGAACCTTTTGAGTGACATACCAAGTTGTCTGAATTGCAGTGCACTAATTGCCATTTATAAATGTTGATCAATATACAGACAAGTAATTGCAATGTATTGACATGGTTTCATGCGTGAGGTTTACCCAGGTATTATTCTAATTAGATCAACATATTCTGTGATTCCTGTACAAGTGGATTTATGAAGAGCGGTGGCCCGTACTTGATTTCTGTAGCGTTGCTATAGAAACACCACAATATTATCAGAGACCTTATCCCGTCCTCCCGTTACCATGGGAGAACGGGACGCGAGGCGTTTCTGCCTTGCCACGATGCCTGAGTTGGTCTCCATAGGAATCAGATTTATGCTTGCAGACGAAGTGCTGCCTCGAGGGCGGTATTATCATGTTTTGTGATTATTGCACAAGTAGAATTACAACAAGCAAGCATAGTTCGTATTTGATTTTGGTAACTGCTGCATTACCTTAGAAACGCTACAACACTGTTAAAGACCTAATCCCATCCTCCTGCTACCATGGGAGGACGGGACGCAAGGCGCTGCGGCGTCAGCACGTTTTCTGACATGGCGCGACACTTGAGTTGGTCTCCACAGTAACCATTTAAACAGTACTAGACGATGCGCACCCTCGCGGGCAGCATCAGCATTAAAGAAAAGGCTGAAGCAGCTATGTAAATCCGACACATTGGGACATAGTTATCAGTTTTAGCATACATATGCGGCTTTGTACTTCAACGTAGACATACACAAACCTTACCTTTACAGTTTTACGTAATGATTTCGAAGACTGAAATGGCAGTTCTTAAGGTAACATTTTGTCTTGGAAAAGTAATAGACATTATATTACAAACAGTAAAGAGTCAAAAATAGATATCTGTTTGATTTTCAGTGACAAGTCTCACGGTATAAGGTATGATTTACCAAACTTATATATTGTTTTCATACAGACAGAAGTATGGAGAAGCAATTATGTGCCCTAACATTACTGTGATGCTTCTTTCCTTTCTTTTTTCTTTTTTCCTTATGTGATGAATGGCTGACCATGGTATGGGTATACGAAGAAAGGGCAAAATCCCAATTTTTTGTTTTCGGGGAAAAAATTCTCAAGTGGGATACTGGTTAAGGAACAAAGTGGTCCGTAAATTACAGAGAATTGGTTACCCCTCACTACAACGACCTTAGGGATAGTAGATATTGAGTGATTACCTTCACATGCACATTAACACATACATACTGATATTACCAAGGTAAACATTACAGTGAGACTTCTTAGTGCAAAAAGGCATATTCAACAACCCAAGTGAGAAAAAATATATATACCACTTTAATAATAAATGTTAAAAACAGAACATATTCATACATCAGTGCATCACAAGAAAAACACAACAAACATCTGTCTGAACAATAAGACATACAATCGAAACGTGGAAAATTAATGGATCCTCCTTTCACATGAAAAACGTTCAAATACCGCGACTGTGTTTAGACGCTATTAGAGATATAAAGTGTCGACATGTTTCAGCCAAAACCCAGATTGGACATTTTCTCAAATGTCCATTCGGAAATAAGTATAGTGGCCATCTTCAGGACATAAGATTTCTTCATGGTAAAGCTTGTGTCTGATGTAGATGAGACACCATGGATTTAATTCCTCTAGGTCGGGTGTGAGAGAGTCGGTGCAAAATTTCATCGTCTCAGAACATGATTTGGTTACGTCTAGTGGCACATTGGCAGCATGGATCGTAAATTGTATGGCAGGGTTCACCTGGTCTATTAGTCCAATCGCCCAAACACTTTCTACTGTGTGCTAAAGTTGCGTTTCTGTGTTCACGGATGTCTCACCTGTGTTAGTCAAGTGCACCCCACAGGGAGACACAGGTGGTGAGAACTGCTCTCAAAAGGCTTACTGTATGTATGCCGTAGGCAAGGGAAAGAGGTTGTTTCTTGTCGTGGTACAATTTAGTGGGCGAGCATATGGACGTCAGGATAAACTTAACGCTTGTGCAAGTTAAGAAATAAATGCACGCAGGGCATGAATGCCTACTTAACTGAAATCATTCGAAAGGGCACGTCTGTTACGTTTGCTGGCTGAAATCCGGACCATGGTATGTACATGATAAAAAATGTGATATCACTTGTTTTATTTACGGATGTGGTTCTAATATGTATGTACCCCTTGGTCCGGCTAACAGCGCCTGACCAGGTTGTGGTAACGCTAATTGCACTGGGCGGTATCCCGGGGGATTTACCGCTGGGATACCGCCCACTCTTGGTGAGGCACTTTATCTCCTATGTGTACAGTGGCAATACCTAAACACATTCCTTGTGAATTATGTATTGTTACTGTATATGCTGATATGAGTCGATCTTTTTTCTAGTAACATACAAGTCTTGGATTGAAAATGCACTTTTCAGTGTATTTCAATGTACTAGATGTATTTTTTTAACATCCCAAATGCTCTCAAACTTTTATTTCATATTGTCAATAAAGAAGTAGCTGTTATGATTTTGAACGACTATATCCCATTGCTCCATTTACTTTGCGAGACAACTCTAGTCTTTCGAGATGTGTAGAGTGCTTTCAAGTCCAGCAGTTTGAGAAACCGACTCTTCTAAATCTTTTACAGGATAATTAATGGAATCAAGCGCAGAAGTGGCGCATGCGGCTGGCGTACAGAGGGAGCGTGTGCCAAAACCCTTTTTGACGCACCACGTATTCATGGATTTAAACATCCATAACTAGCCGTGGCGTAGCAACCTTGCAGCAGCACCAGTTACATCCCCAACCCCGCCCTGTGCACCAAAAACATCCGTACAAATCCCCTACATGGCGCAAAGGCCAGTGGACCAGCATACAGCCCCCCTAACAATGAAATCGTGCTAAAAATGCCACTCTGCCCTCATGCGACAACCCAATCACGTGTAAAACTCCCCGTGCACCCCTTGGAATATGCGTACCCTGCTCGCGCCAGCCCAATCGCATGTAAAACTCTGCAAGCACCCCTCGGAATACACATACCCCACTCACGCCAGCCCAATCGCGTGTAAAACTCCCTGCGCACCCCTCGGAATACACGTACCCCACTTGAGCCAGCCCAATTGCATGTAAAACTCGCTGCGCACCCCTTGGAATATGCGTACCCCACTCGCGCCAGCCCAATCGTGTGTAAAACTCCCAGCGCAAACCTCGGAATACGCGTACCCCACTCGCACCAGCCCAATCACGAGTAAAACTCCCCACGCACCGCTCGGAATGCGCGTACACCGCTCGCACCCACCCAATCATGTGTAAAACTCCCAGCGCACCCCTCGGAAAATGCGTATCCAGCTCGCGCCAGCTCAATCGCGTGTAAAACTCCCTGTGCACCCCTCAGAATACACGTACCCCGCTCGTGCCAGCCCAATCGCGTGTAAAACTCCCTGCGCATCCCTTGGAATATGCGTATCCCGCTCGCGCCAGGCAAATTGCATGGAAAAAGTCCCCCCTATGGTGTGGGCTGGCTGTGGGTCATGGTCAGGGGTGTTGGGTGATCCCCTGTGGTGATGGGCTGCCTGCAGGGCATGGCCAGGGGTGATGGGCTACCTGCGAGTCATGGTCAGGGTGTTGGGTGGTCCCCTGTGGTGTGGACTGCCTGCGGGCATGGCCAGGGGTGTTGGTTGGTACCCTGTGGTGATGGGCTGCCTGCGGGGCATGGCCAGGGGTGATGGGCTGCCTGTGGGTCATGGTCAGGGGTGATGGGCTGCCTGCAGGCATGGCCAGGGGTGTTGGGTGGTCACCTGTGGTGTGGGCTGCCTGCGGGTCATGGTCAGGGTGAATGGGCTGCCTGTGGGGCATTGACAGGGGTGTTGGGTGGTCCCCTGTGGTGTGGGCTGCCTGTGGGTCATGGTCATGGGTGATGGGCTGCCTGCGGGGCATGGCCAGGGGTGTTGGATGGTCCCCTGTGGTGTGGGCTGCCGGCAGGGAGTGCACGCGGCTCCTCACCATGCGGTTGCGGGATTCAGGGGGCACGCAAGTGCGGTTTTCATGCGATTTGGCTGGCGCGAGTGTGGTACATGTATTCCAGTGGTACGCAAGTGCGCTTTTCACGCGAATTTGGCTGGCACGAGCGAGGTACGTGTAATCTGGGGTACGCGAGTGTGCTTTTCACGGGATTTATCTGGTGTGAGCGCAGTATGTGTATTCCGGGGTACGCAAGTGCGCTTTTCACGTGATTTGGCTGGTGTGAGCACGGTACGTGTATTCTGGGGAACACGAGTGCACGTTTCATGCGATTTGGCTGTGGGATGGCCCCTCTCCCCCTCCCTATGCCCCGCAGGCAGCCCATCACCCTTGACCATGACCTGCAGGCAGCCCATCACCACAGGGGACCACCCAACACACCTGGCCATGCCCCGCAGGCAGCCCACATGGCACCATGCACATGCAAGCCCCGACTCATGTCCCCCCACCAGTGATGGACACCTGCCAGCAGGCCCCGACTCATGTCCCCCCACCAGTGACGGGCACCTGCTAGCAGGCCTGACTCATGTGTCCCCCACCAGTGATGGGCACCTGCCAAAAGGCCCCGACTCATGTCCCCCCACCAGTGATGGGCACCTGCCAGCCGGCCCTGACTCATCTCCCCCCACCAGTGACCACTGCTAGCAGGCCCGACTCATGTCCCCCCTCCAGTGATGGGCACCTGCCAGCAGGCCCCGACTCATGTACCCCCCACCAGTGATGGGCACCTGCCAACAGGCCCCGACTCATGTTCCCCCCACCAGTGACGTGCACCTGCCAGCAGTCCCCAACTGATGTCTCCCCCACCAGTGACGGGCACCTGCCAGCAGGCCCACCCAACCAACACATTGTCACAACATACATGCATATAGCAAATGTCCACCCAAATGCCACCCCACACTGCGTCCCCACAGTGCAACTCCACAACCATACATTGTCCCCACTTCTCAGTACAGGCCCCATGGCATGTCATTCACAGAAGCACACATGCATGCACGCAAATACATGTCCAACATGGCCACACAGCAACGACACATGACTGAGGCAATGACGACTGACACATGCACCAATCTAATGAGAGCAGACAACACAAATATGTGAACTGATGAAAATGTATTAAAAAATGAAATAAACCAAACAAAAAGCAACCATGCCAAGGAAAAATAAATTAATGTGAACATAAATGAAATGCAAAATCCATAAAAACGGTGATCCCAAGAAAAAGCAAATCCTCAAAGTGGTCCATGTCCACAAACAAATAATCGGAATCCAAAGGGTAAATTAAAAAAAAACATTCCATCGTGGGTGTGAAAAACATAAAAGAAAAAAATTCTCAGTTCCAGTACTATTGACAATGAAAGTTCTTAGGGTCCATGATCCCAAAACCAAATGAAACCTAGTAAAAACCCTACAAAATACAACTATGTACAAAAAGTGGATCAATGTCCATCGACTCCAAAATAAAAATAAAACAAAAGGAAACCTAAGCCTAATAAACTATATACAATGGCGGCAGGCTAGTCCTATGGCTCACCGTTCTTACCAAGAGTCTTGGCCAGGGCATCATCGAACTCCGAGTCTATGTCCCGGAGGCGGGACTGGGCTATGTCCTCGAGGGCTCGTAGGGACGCCAACATGCTCTTCACCAACTCCCTGCGAGTCTCCTCGAGAAACTGTGCTCGGCTCAATGCCCGCCCCATGGAGTTCTCCGCCCTGACCATGGTGAGCCGTGCCCTCTCTGCCCACCGCTGCTCTGCATCCATTTGCTGGCCCATCCGCTGCCACACGGAAGACACACATAGTCCAGGGTCCTCCTGCCCTACGGCCTATGCCTGCCGCTGTGATGTTGTATGCTCCAAGTCCAGATGCCTCCTACATCGAGCCTGGTGCTGCTGCCTTGATGTCATCGGCCTGTGCCACCACGACTGACTACCCCCGGGGCTGTCGTGGACATGCCCTGCTGTAAGTTGTCTGCACATCCTCCATTGCCAGGGATCCTGTTGCTTGGGTGACCACCTCTGCTGAATCTCTGACTCCCGACTGTGGTAGGGATGTGATCTCCACCAGCCTGGCCGCTGTGGATGAGGCAGGTTCACAGGGTGCCCTGGTGGCATCTGGCCCGGAAGACGGCATGGAGGACGACTGGCACATAGTGGATGCAGAGGAGGAGAGGGTTGCAAGAGTGGCCAGCACATGGAGGAACCCTGCGATAATAAGCCGTCCTAGCCAGTTCAAGATGGCACACAGCTGTTTGTGATGATGTGCGTTGTCCTTCCTGGAATCACGCACATCATCACAAATCACACGTGTGCGCATTGAGACACTGACTAGGACAGGCTCAACCCTGTCATGGATTGCCTCGTCCTCAGGTAGAGGAAGGTCAGTTGATGTGGACACATCCACTACCTGCGGACAGGCCTGGAATGAGGCATCCCTGCTGGTGTAGAGAGATGCAGTCGCAGAATCAGGGACAGGAATACGCACAGGAACCTCAGCGGCGACCTGTGCTGCCTCCTGCCCCGCCCCTGGACTGCACCACTTGCACCAGTGAATTCACCCCCACCAGGCCCCACGTGTGGATCTAATGCAGCCTCCTCCTCACCCACCACCGACCTGGATGCCTCTGCACTGTCTTCTGCATTGTCCTGCCCCTGTGGGTTCTCACCTGCCCCTTTCACTGCAGATTAGCCTGCTTGAAACCTTGGCCTCTTGGGCCTCCCCTCGGCAGCTGAGGCCATAGTGGCAGACGCGGCACCAGTCCCCTCATTCCCGGAAGATGTCATAACCTGGGAGGGTGACTGGGCCTTGCGTCTCCGGTCGGTGGAGGCATCCCCACCGCTCTGCTCCACAATGCCGTCTCCGCCCTCTTCTTCACTCGCTGCTGTGGAAAGGGAGACATTGAACACAAGCATCAGGTTACTGAAGGTAAGTCTGCTAGACACAAAGCAAATGCACACGAGTGGCACTGTCTTATGTCATAGCCATCATCACCTTCCACAACACACGGGTCCTTGCAAGCAACACACATGCACATACACCACCGCACAGTCATGCATCCGTCGTGTCCACCTCCTATCACAGTGCAATCATGGACAGCTAGGCCACAACAGTCAAAGCACGCATCGAGATGTGCATGTGTCATGCATCCATGGTGTTTCCCAGTCACACACTCACCACTCAGTAACACGCACATGTACACCATGCATGTCCATGAGGGTGACATCAGCATCCATGATTCACACAACAGACATGGCCAGGTACAGACACAGGTATGCAATCATGTGTGCGTTGTCACATGCAGGTGCACATCATGTATAGCTACACACACACACCATTGTCGTTGCACACACTTGACCGGACTCACATGCTTCACTGTCATGTCCCTGCACACAGACATCCATACATGGGGCATGCCAGACATACATCCAAGGGACACGCACCTGACACACCTCAAGATGCACTATGCTGGATATGAACACATGGACACTTACCACTCGACTCCGGACAGGTCTGCATCTTGAGGACCTGGTGGTGAAGCGCTGGGTTAATGCGCTCCAGGACCCTCATCTGGATGTTGGTCAGCTGGTCCCGTCGTCCCACTTCTCCACGAGCAGCAACAAGGTGCTGGGCCTTCCTGAGGGCCTTGGACCTGAAGTTCTCCCAGTGCTTCAGGCACGGTCGTAGTCGCGGGATGCCACCCCCTCCGCGTTGATGGCATCCATGATGTCCTTCCACAACCTCCTCCGTTCATCCCTGACGAGGCGCGAACTTGAGAAGAGGGCATCATAATTCCCCAGGACTCACTCCTCCAAGATGTCAACTTCATTTTCAGTGAAGCTGGCAGCCCTCTGCCTCTCTGACTGGGGGTTGCCATTGGCCCCAGATGGTGTAGAGTCAGACATGGCAACCCCAGAGGCAGGTGTGGGTGGGAAACTTGGTCCCAGGGTTGGGCTGTTGAGCGATGTTACACCAGTCGGGAGTCTTCTGGGTCAGCAGAGGTGGTCTCAGGTACAGGATCCCTGGATATGGCTTCTGTGCAGGCACCAAATAGTAGGGCACGTTGGCAGCAGGCAGACATCAGCGTGTAATCTGAGGAAAGGGCCTTAGCATGTAAGCGCTTAAGCGCGTAAGTGACGTATCACGAACGGGCATTTTCCTCTGCACGTGTAAATGGTCCGCGCGGGTCTGCAGCGCTGTATGTGCTTTCCATGGAGACCGACGTGTGTGTTTTTCCTACTTTGGTGCTGACACTCGATTACTTCACAGTGGTTACAGTGGCTACGCGTATTTCTTTTCCATGCAAGGCAGACGGTGAGTCGTGCATGCTATTGCATGCTATTGCATGCTATTTTTCCCACTGCGGGTGCCCCTATTTGTCGCGTACCCCATTTATTGAGGTCATAGTAGCCCGCGTGTTAATCACGTACGCTTTTTTGTGTTCCTGGGTGCCACAGAGTATTGTGTTTTTTAAAACGCACGTGGGCTACAAGGGGTTGCGTATACGTTTTTCTTGTATTTTTTGGGTGCCTGAGCATTGCGTGACTCGTCATTTATCCCCAGGGTCCACAGGCAGCCTTGCTGGAGCACAGGGGTGCGTCTACCATCACGTACCCTGTCCCCTTCAACAAAATTGCCCAGGACAATTGTTCAGTACACCTCCCATTGGCATTAGTACATCCGTGCCAAGGTTGGGAGGCCACCAAAGGTTAAGGGGGGCTCAGCTGGGCCTCCTGCCAGTGTTGGGAGTGGTCGGGCACGTGGCTGCGATGACCAGGGAGTACGTGGA
The DNA here is from genome assembly GCF_040938575.1 of Ambystoma mexicanum. NCBI lineage: Eukaryota > Metazoa > Chordata > Amphibia > Caudata > Ambystomatidae > Ambystoma > Ambystoma mexicanum. The sequence continues at coordinate 679,909,265 of NC_090931.1, read as the reverse complement.
GTCCAGGGTGGCCGCAGAGGGGGAAGAGGCAGGAGTGCACCACAGGGGCAGGATGTTCAGCCACGTGCTGGTGCAGCCATGCCACCCCCCCTGCGGCTCCAGGTGATGCTGCTGTAGCATCCGACCCTGGCGCCCTTGCTACCCGACAGTCAGTTACATGTGCTGACACGGGCCCACCGGTAGTGGTAGCTACTGTTGCAGCTGTGGCGACCACCACACAGCCTGCAAGGTCTGCCCTTGCAGGCCATCAGGCACCCGCCAGGGTTACTTGTAATATGGCGGTCCGATATGGACGGTGCCAGTGACGTACCGGCACCGTCCATGGCATACCGCCATACTCATGATGACCTCCTTTGTATGTGTGGGAGATTTTTGCCAAGTGAGTTTATCAGGTTCCATTTCAGGTGTGAATGTCTTGTGCCTGTTTACATTTCTCAAGTTGCACTTAATGACGATAGTGTCAAGTGTTGTGCATTTGGTTGGCTGGGTGACATACCAGTGAATTCCATGGCCTGTTTTGCAGGGGGGTGGTGGGATATGCACCTTGCATGTGTTCCTTTTGGTCACACGGGATTGGTTATTTTTAAGTAGCTAGGGATGCACACAATGTCACTCTTCTGTGGAAACATTCTCAGGGTGGTAAGGTTGTGACAGTTGACTGTCCCTTTGTCATCATCGATTGTCACCTGGTATGTTCCGGGCCTGTGTGCACTCCACAGGGGTGGAAGTTTAGGTGAAATATGTGGCCACAAGCTGGGTCCGGCCTTCCTCGCCACGTGCCCTTTCCCCTCCCATGCGCAACACTTGTGTGTGTGTTTGGGGATGTGGGGGCACCAGCATGTCCACCGGTACACCCCACTGTGTTGCAACATTGTTCAGGACACATGCTGCCACAATGAGCCTGCAAACTACTGGGGGTGCATATAGTAGCTGCCCGCCAGAGCGGTTAGGGAGCGGAAGCGTGACTTGAGCACTCCGAATGTGCGCTCCTCTATGGCCCTGGTTGCAATATGGGCTGCCTTGTATTTTACCTGGGGTCGTGTGGTGGGGTTCCGTATTGGCGTCATCATGTGGGTGCTCAGAGGGTCGGCACTGTCCCCTGGGGAGGTGATGATGGTTGTCATTAGTTGGGTTTCTGTATTTGTCTGTGTGTGACATGCATGCATATGCACAGACATTTATACTCACCGATGAGCCATGTGTTGCCATGCTTCCCAGCTTCCAGGGTCAGGCTCAGGGCGGACATTCTGTATATGGAACTGTCATGGCTAGACCCAGAATAGTTTGCATAGACAAAGGTGATGATTCCCTGGGCATCGCATGCAACCTGTACGTTGATGGAATGCCAGTGCTTGCGGTTGTGGTAGATGTTCTCAGTGGCCCTAGGTGGACATAGGGCCACGTGTGCAATCTATGGCACCAAGCACTTTGGGGAAGTGTGCCACCCTGTAAAAGTTCTGGACCACGGCCTGCCTTTGTGCGGGTGTTCTGGGCATGTATATGTGCCTGCGAACGGAGGGGCGTGCAGTCATGATTGCCAACACCTGGTGTAGGCAGCGTGACTGCATGGCCTGTGAGACGCCCCCAACCATGGAAGTTGTCCACTGAAATGACCCAGTGGCTGAAAAATGCTGTACATTGAGCACCTTTCCAAGGGGCCCAGTGCTTGGGAGTACAAGGTGGGTGATGTGAGGTCATCCTCCCACTCAGTGACCAGGTCTAGGATAATATGAGGTGGAAACCTATACCTGCCATAGACCTGGTCATCAGGCATCCCAAAAAGGCTGGTCCTGGGCAAAAGAAATGCGGGGCCTGGCTATTCTCCTCCTGCGGTGTCCCACGATCACTGCTGCGAAAAATGGGACATTCATCCTAGCTGTATATGTGTGTTTGATGTTTGCGTGTACTTTTATACTGTGCGGGGGCGCTTCCGTCTGCTTTCGTGTGGCAGACGTTTTTACGCCTTTGCGTGTGTTTTGGTGTGCGCAGGTTTTCCATTTTCGATTCCATGAATACGTGTTGTTCCCAAGCGTGTGGGCGTTCTGTGTATTTCCCAGCAGTACTTCCCCAGTTACGCCCTCATTTTAACGCGTTGTTCCCCATTCCACGTGTTCCACCCCCTTTTTGGTGTGTGCGCTACACATTGTGCTGTTTCGCTGTGCGCATCGCGCACAGGTGTCGGAATGTCGCAGCGACATGTAGGGTAGGCACGGATTAGGCGCAGCTCCCAGGTAAAACACGCGCACAGACTTCCACGAATCCCTTGCGTGCGATATGCACGCCTGCTCTTGACTTTTCTCGCTTGCATCACCGATTTCGCCGCACAATTATTCCATGAATCGGCCCCTTAATCTTTAATGTGCCAATTCATTTATTTTGTTAGTTTACCCATGATGTCGAATTTTGGCAATGTCATCAATGTTATTAACAGGTCGGTTTTGTTGAAGAATCATAGAAGTATTGAATGATTGGAAATGTGCTATTCCCCGACATTAAAAACACTGGTGTTTTTCCTTTTAAAAGGTAAATATATACATCTGTCTCACTTGTATTTGAATTGTATAAATAACGTATATGGCGTGTGTTTGAAAGTCATCAGCCTTCCGATTTGTTCAGTCTATTCAAATGTCTTTCTTTTAGGATATATTTCTCCTAAGCAGCAGGGAGTAACACGGAGATGCCAAACGAAGCCGGTGAGTTGGCCTGCAAGTAAAGATAAGCCTGAGGTGCTCAGAGTGGAACGTTTGATAAAATCAGACTACATTGATGTCGTGAATCGACCTTATTTAAAGTCACGAAGACTTGCGATGGACCCTCCAATCACTTAGAAGATTCCTTGGCGTCTGGCTCAACGATGAAAACACAGCGGTTCTGTGTGCACTGCAGCATCCAGCATTCTGTGTTAGTACTCGAGTCAGGCGTTACGGTCACGTGATATGGAACGGACCATCATTCACATCTGTATGCGAGTACTACTTATTCTTGCTGCGCACACGGGACGGTGCTCCTTAACTGAGTTCTACAGCCAGTTTTGTAGTGTCCATTTTCTGCAATCTTGTTTTCGTGAACCTGTTTTGACTCATTGGCCTGTTATTACGGATTACCCATTTTGAACTGCCCCTGATTTCTGATATTCGGCTCCTTCGGATTGATTCCTGTTACCCCTGACCCGGCATACGTTACCTGGACCCCCACTGCCTACCGTTCTGTTACGTCGCTACCCCGGAACTCTGCAACGTTATCGCTTCTGAAACCTGATCAAGTACCTCCCGCTCCAGCTTGGACCCACTCCTTACCTGTATGTTCCTCTCTTTCATTTCCATTCCTTTACTCCTTCTATCCTTCTTTATTTTGCCCCCACCTCCATACCTCCATACACGGACTCATTTGCCTGCATCATGGGACGCTCTGCTGAACCACGAGGATTATTTCATTTGGACACAAGAGTGACTGTTGTGGACGCTCTCCTGTTTTCTTCTTTGGTCACTTCTTTTCACTAAATACCTGGACGCTCTGCAATACGACACAAACTGTTGTCAATCCTTTCCTGTTGGGATTACGGGACTTCTCCTGGACCTTCTTTATTTGGTTCTTCATTCCATTTCCTCCGTTGTGGCCAAGTAGGTTTCGGGTCTTGTTCACAGTGCAGGTAAGAGTGGGAAATAGGGGGTGGTGTCGTATACGGTTGGTACTTTTGATCAAAGTAGTAAACTGCTGTTATTGTTGTTTCCTCTAGCTCTGTTGCTGCTGCTCCTGCCTTTTCACTCAAGCCCCTAGTCTATTAGGTGATTTCTCATACTCCTATAGACTGCTCTTGTGAGGATAGTTTGGCTGCAAATTGGCTTCAGGCAAAGAGGGGGTTGTGACAAAGATTGTCTGGTTTTGACAGATTAAGGAGCCATTATTATCATCCTATGAAATGGATCTGGGGCCAGATCCAGTAGAGGCACTCATGCAAGCCTTGTCAGCTTTGCGTGCAGATATGGCATTGGCCCATACGACTTTAAACCAACGCATGGACAAGTTACAGAGCTTTTTACAACCGTTACCGCCTGATGAGGAATTTGGTGAGGCTGCAGCAGTTGCAGGCCCCCCGACAACCCCAGTTGTCCCTCCTGCTCCGACCCCAGTGGTTTTGCCCGGGCCTTTTCCTCTTGCTCCACCAGAACGTTTTATGGGAGACCCTAAAATGTATTGCACTTTCGTAAACCAGTGCCGTTTACATTTTCTTTGCCGACCCCTGGCGTTTCCAGATGCCACAACGAAAGCTGCCTTTGTTCTGTCCCATTTGGGTGGGACAGCAGCTGCCTGGGCTAACCCTCTTTTAGAGGGGGACGACCCGGTGTTGTATAACTTTGACACTCTCATCCAAGCTATGGATGCAGTGTTTGACATGAGACACAAGGCGCAAGCCTCTGATCTTGAATTTCTGGCTATCACTCAGGGAAAAACAAACCTTGGGACCTATCTTGCTCACTTTAACCAGCTAGCGGTTGAAACCTCGTGGCCAGAACAAAAAAAAGCAGCTGTGTCTTTTATAAAGGCCTTTCCGACGAACTTAATGATGCCCTAGCAGTAGTACCAGCAGTACCGTCTGTTTTTTCAGAACTGATAGACCTAGTCTTACAAGTTGATGCCAGACAGCGGCAGAGACGGGGAGAACGCAGACACCCGGAACTCTGCACCTCTGGCAAACCAGACACGGGTACAGCCAGCGCTTCAAGTGAAGCAGAGCCCATGCAAATAGGGGCTATCGGAGGGCCTTTGTCCAAGATGGAAAGGGAAAGACACATGCTTCACAACCTTTGTTTTTATTGTGGCCAGGCAGTTCACTACATTCGTGTCTGTCCCAAAAGACCAGCTAAATTGGCGGGAAACGCCTAGACTCGTCCTTAACTCAAGCCTGCAGGACGAGTCAGCAGATACAAGGCTCAGGGGTCAGTTGTTCTCCCTCTCATGTATACCTTCATATGTCCTTTTCTGCTCCTGGTTTGGATGTATTTTCCGGCCTTGTCATGATCGATTCCGGCGCAAGTGGGAATTATATGGACGTCCAGCTGGCTAATCATCATGGATTATCCATTATAATCAAAGAGATCCCGGAAGAAGTACATGCCGTTGATGGTTCCCGTCTGATATCAGGTCAGATAACGGAACAGACGGGGCCTCTTCGGATGTCGACTGCTGAAGGTCACTCAGAGTACATTATGCTTGACCTTATTTCAGCTCCACAATTCAGGATTATTCTCGGCCTTTCTTGGTTGCGAACACATAATCATGTTATTGATTGGTTTGAGCAAACAGTGCAATTCTCTTCCGAACATTGCCGCAAGCAATGTCTGGACTCTCCGGTTATTCCAGAGCTCTCGCCTTGCTTGGCTATGGTCACAAATGTGTCCTCAGTTAATGCCACTTCGCAAACACCTACCCCGGACTTACCTGAGATATACAGGCAATATGTCGATGTCTTTGACAAGAAGTTATCTGAAAAGCTTCCTCCGCACCGAAGTTATGATTGCCCAATTGATTTAGTTCCTGGGGCAGTAATTCCACATTGCACGGTTTACTCCCTGACACAAAAAGAGGAGGACCATCTATGAGAATACGTAGACAATGCCCTACGGCTGTGGCATATCCGGCCATCTCGCTCTCCTGCAGCGTCCCCCATCTTTTTTGGGCCCAAAAAAGAGGGCGATATATGTCCTTGTGTGGACTATAGAGCTCTAAACAAAATCACTGTAAAGAATCAGTATCCACTGCCTTTGATATCCGAACTGCTCAACAAAATGACCTCCTTCACCATTTTTACCAAGTTGGATTTAAGAAGGGCTTACAATTTGGTCAGGATGCGAAAAGGGGACGAGTGGAAGACCGTGTTTAAAACCAAGTTCCGTCTATATGAATACTGCGGGATGCCCTTCGGCCGTTGTAACGCCCCAGCCACCTTCCAGCATTTTGTCAACGATATTTTCAGGGACATGCTGGATTGTTATGTAGTGATATACTTGGACGATATCTTGATTTTCTCTGATAATTTGTCTCAACACGTTCAGCATGTTTGCTCTGTTTTGCAACGTTTATGAGAAAACTCCTTATACGCAAAACTGGAAAAGTGCGTTTTTCATGCATCCTCAGTTGAATTCTTAGGGTTCCAAATATCAGCAGAAGGAGTCCATATGTGTGCTTCCAAAGTCCAGGCAGTGCTCGAGTGGCATGTTCCTACTTCTGGGAAAGCCTTACAATCCTTCTTGGGCTTTGCAAACTTTTATCGCAGATTCATTGTTTCCTTTTCAGAAATTGTAGCTCCCCTTACACGTCTTACCAGCCCTACCGTTCCTTTTGTATGGAACTCTGTTGCACAGTTTGCCTTTCAAGCTTTGAAAGAGGCCTTTACAACATCGCCTGTTCTACAACATCCAAACCCTTCTCTCCCGTTTATTGTAGAAGCTGATGCCTCTGCTGTTGCTGTCAGAGCTATCCTTTCGCAAATCTGCCCTTCTACGCAACAGTTGCACCCTGTAGCTTTTTTCTCCCGGAAGTTGTCCCCTGCTGAACGCAATTATACTATAATGGACAGGGAGGTTTTGGCCATCCGGGCTGCGTTTAAGGAATGGAGGCATCATCTCTTGGGTGCCCGACATCCGGTTACCATTTATACCGATCATAGGAACTTGCAAGCTCTGTCACAGGCCAAGTGTACCAATGCTCGACAAATACGCTGGCACCTTTTCTTCACAATGTTCGATTTCACTGTGACCTACCGTCCTGGCCCCCTACATGGGAAGGCAGACGCTTTGTCCCGGATTGGCACTGATTGTACTCCCAACAAACCGGTAACACAGATTTTGCCAACTGGATCAGTAGTCTGTGTTTGTGCAGCCTCTCCATCGCTATTGGATCTGGTCATGCGATGGGCCAAGGATCATGTCTCCTCTCTTGAAGAACTGGGGGCTACACTGGTGTCGGGTCTTCCCTATGTTCATGGCCTCTTGTATTTGCCAGACAACAAGACAAGGAGCGTGGCTCTTGAATGGTCCCATTATTCCAAACTGGTAGCACATCCAGGCCGGACCAAACCTCATGAGTTATTAAGCCGATGATGTTGGTGGCCCAGGATGAAAAAAGAAGTCGATCTATATGTTGCCACGTGTGCCGTCTGTACCCAATGCAAGACGGCACACGGTCTCGTGCAGAAGGGATGTGGCCTAGCAGTTTGGGCTGGACTGTCCCTTTTGGGGTGGAGCCAAGCCTGATTTGCATATGGTCTTTCCCTTCTGTAATGGCTTGGCAGGCGAAGAACGGTGGTCTGGAGGGTTGCCCAGAGCATTGCCAGTGGTTAAGATTAATTCTAAACCTTCCAGCCATCACCTCTTTGTTTTTGCTATGTCACCCTGAGTGGGACAGGTATGCCCAGACGTGGGTCCCGTGCCTGCTGGGCTTAGAGACCCAAGCTACTCCTCACTGATGAGCCCCAACAAGGGTGAAACATGTTTGGGGATGCTTGTGGTCTCGTGCAGAAGGGATGTGGCCTAGCAGTTTGGGCTGGACTGCCCCTTTTGGGGTGGGGCCAAGCCGGATTTCCATATGGTCTTTCCCTTCTGTAATGGCTTGGCAGGCGAAGAACGGTGGTCTGGAGGGTTGCCCAGAGCATTGCCAGTGGTTAAGATTAATTCTAAACCTTTCAGCCATCACCTCTTTGTTTTTGCTATGTCACCCCGAGTGGGACGGGTATGCCCAGACGTGGGTCCCGTGCCTGCTGGGCCTACAGACCCAAGCTACTCCTCATTGATGAGCCCCAACAAGGGCGAAACATGTTTGGGAATGCTTGTGGGCTCGTGCAGAAGGGATGTGGCCTAGCAGTTTGGGCTGGACTGCCCCTTTTTGGGGTGGGGCCAAGCCTGATTTGCATATGGTCTTTCCCTTCTGTAATGGCTTGGCAGGCGAAGAACGGTGCTCTGGAGGGTTGCCCAGAGCATTGCCAGTGGTTAAGATTAATTCTAAACCTTCCAGCCATCACCTCTTTGTTTTTGCTATGTCACCCCGAGTGGGACTGGTATGCCCAGACGTGGGACCCGTGCCTGCTGGGCCTAGAGACCCAAGCTACTCCTCACTGATGAGCCCCAACAAGGGCGAAACATGTTTGGGGATGCTTGTGGTCTCGTGCAGAAGGGATGTGGCCTAGCAGTTTAGGTTGGACTGCCCCTTTTGGGGTGGGGCCAAGCCTGATTTGCATATGGTCTTTCCCTTCTGTAATGGCTTGGCAGGCGAAGAACAGTGGTCTGGAGGGTTGCTCAGAGCGTTGCCAGTGGTTAAGATTAATTCTAAACCTTCCAGCCATCACCTCTTTGTTTTTGCCATGTCACCCCGAGTGGGATGGGTATGCCCAGACGTGGGTCCCGTGCCTGCTGGGCCTAGAGACCCAAGCTACTCCTCACTGATGAGCCCCAACAAGGGCAAAACATGTTTGGGGATGCTTGTGGTCTCGTGCAGAAGGGATGTGGCCTAGCAGTTTGGGCTGGACTGCCCCTTTTGGGGTGGGGCCAAGCCTGATTTGCATATGGTCTTTCCCTTCTGTAATGGCTTGGCAGGCGAAGAACGGTGGTCTGGGGGGTTGCCTAGAGCATTGCCAGTGGTTAAGATTAATTCTAAACCTTCCAGCCATCACCTCTTTGTTTTTGCTATGTCACCCCAAGTGGGACGGGTATGCCCCGACGTGGGTCCCGTGCCTGCTGGGCCTACAGACCCAAGCTACTCCTCACTGATGAGCCCCAACAAGGGCGAAACATGTTTGGGGATGCTTGTGGTCTCGTGCAGAAGGGATGTGGCCTAGCAGTTTGGGCTGGACTGCCCCTTTTGGGGTGGGGCCAAGCCTGATTTGCATATGGTCTTTCCCTTCTGTAATGGCTTGGCAGGCGAAGAACGGTGGTCTGGAGGGTTGCCCAGAGCATTGCCAGTGGTTAAGATTAATTCTAAACCTTCCAGCCATCACCTCTTTGTTTTTGCTATGTCACCCCGAGTGGGACGGGTATGCCCAGACGTGGGTCCCGTGCCTGCTGGGCCTAGAGACCCAAGCTACTCCTCACTGATGAGCCCCAACAAGGGCAAAACATGTTTGGGGATGCTTGTGGTCTCGTGCAGAAGGGATGTGGCCTAGCAGTTTGGGCTGGACTGCCCCTTTTGGGGTGGGGCCAAGCCTGATTTGCATATGGTCTTTCCCTTCTGTAATGGCTTGGCAGGCGAAGAACCGTGGTCTGGAGGGTTGCCCAGAGCATTGCCAGTGGTTAAGATTAATTCTAAACCTTCCAGCCATCACCTCTTTGTTTTTGCTATGTCACCCCGAGTGTGACAGGTATGCCCAGACGTGGGTCCCGTGCCTGCTGGGCCTAGAGACCCAAGCTACTCCTCACTGATGAGCCCCAACAAGGGCGAAACATGTTTGGGGATGCTTGTGGTCTCGTGCAGAAGGGATGTGGCCTAGCAGTTTGGGCTGGACTGCCCCTTTTGGGGTGGGGCCAAGCCTGATTTGCATATGGTCTTTCCCTTCTGTAATGGCTTGGCAGGCGAAGAACGGTGGTCTTGAGGGTTGCCCAGAGCATTGCCAGTGGTTAAGATTAATTCTAAACCTTCCAGCCATCACCTCTTTGTTTTTGAAATAGGGGGTGGTGTCGGATACGGTTGGTACTTTTGATCAAAGTAGTAAACAGCTGTTATTGTTGTTTCCTCTAGCTCTGTTGCTGCTGCTCCTGCCTTTTTGTTGTTTCCTCTAGCTCTGTTGCTGCTGCTCCTGCCTTTTCACTCAAGCCCCTAGTCTGTTAGGTGCGTTCTCATATTCCTACAGACTGTGCTCTTGTGAGGAAAGTTTGGCTGCAAATTGGCTTCAGGCAAAGAGGGGGTTGTGACAAAGATTGTCTGGTTTTGACAATTGAATACCGAACAAGTAGAATAACAAGGAAAAAAGGGCGCAATTCTCCATTTATGAAACATCAAATTGGGGAAACCTGTAACCCGCATTGCCCACAGCCAAGAGGCTATCCAAAAGAAGTAAGAGTGCAACAAGGGTGTAATTCTCCATTTATGAGATATCAACTTGGGGAAAACTGTAACCCATATTGCCACTAACAGAAGATACCAGCTGTAGTAGTTGGAGTTTTCTTTCGTCCTGGCAGGAGAGTGAACCAGGAAAGGGAACATTTGTAGTAAGTCCTGGCAGGTGAGTAGACCAGGAATGAAATAGTTGATTTGATTTGAAGAAGTGTGGTTGTGGTAAAAAGGTGTAGTGGAAAAGTTACATTGGTAATTATATCATTTTGACAAACTGTGGCATCACCAAAAGGAGTTGTTGTGCTGTCCTGACAAAAGCATTCCATTGTGTAAAAACCCAAAGGCTTTTTCCCATTAACCCCCTTGTATCCTCTTCTTAATAATGATATATATATTATTTGATTGTACACTAGCAAGATGTATGTTTAGATAAGGGACATTGCTTATTACTCACAAATTGGACATACTTATCTCACTTGAGATACAAAGGATCACATTGCTCAACTGCTGCTCCAGTATTATTTATATATCACGTGATATATCCCAGTTTAATGTAATTTACTCTATTTTCTAATTCTTCTTCACTGCATATGTCCTAATGGGCACCAAGATGTACGAACGCACATACCCGTCACGTTTACATCTTTTCCTGAAGTATAGTCTATTTCTGGATTCATAACACATTGCTTATTCAGCCTTTCCTACACTTTTCATTTCCTTCTTATGACGTCCTTCCCCACACTATTCGTAAGGTAGCGTCCATTTTTTTGTTGACCTCCCTTTTCACTGCAAATATAGGCTTATCACATGGTTCCTAGGATTTCCCAGTAGTTAGCTTTGTTCATTGCTTAGTACATCATCACCATCTTTTACATTTTTAATACAGCCTTGCTGATACTTAATATGTTGCTCTTTCTTATTCCTAGTATCCATACTGGAATATGTAGGTCTCATTGCGACCTCCGCTTGTACATCTATAATTTCTATTATTACGTTACCATGGACACTTTTTAAGCAACAGAGTCGGTATGCGGTCATATTTTCGAAAACTTCTTTTCGAAACACCATTTTGTCGAAAAAATGTTGGCGATTTTTTTGGCGAATGTATTATTTTTTATTTTCATTTTTTTTTTGGTTTCATAAGTAAAAAAAAGTGTTACAAAAAATAAACAGGGGTTGGGGGCAACCCCCCCCATTTCAAAAATAAAATCATTTTTAAAAAATCACATTTTTTTCCAGGAATTATGTGCCAACAAAACAGCATTTCGAAAATATGGCATTCGAAAAAATCACTATAAACCACAGAGTCGCATGCGCTAGCTGTGGCAGCGACTTTCAAGGATTGAATAATCACGAATACACGCAAGATCAGGTTAGATTGTTTTCTGCATTCTTTTTTAGGTTAGATACTACTCGTTTGGTACTTAGGGACATTTACGATACTGCTCCTCAACCTTCTTTTATTATTGTTTCATCTATTCCTATGCTTGCGGTATATGTCTTTTCCTTGGCCCATTAAGGATCGTGCTTCATTTTGGCAGTCCTTTGAATACCATCTCTAAGATAGGGGCAGTTTGTTATCCTTCGGCTTCCTTTTCTCCTAGATCCGACTGCTTTAGCTTTCACTTTACATACATTGTTATTCCTCTCTCTTATAGATGGGAATTTGATACGCACATCAACTCCAAGGGACTCCCTCATGATTTCTCCTTGACCCTTTTAAGCTAATGCACCTTCACACTTTATTCCATTCCATACACCGGTCTGGCCACTTAGAAACACAGGTGATTGGTGATTCTTAAGGTGTCATGCGTGTATAATTAAACACATTTTTTTCCCCCATCATCATTTTTACTACACATTCCATAGGCACCTTCTCTAAAGCACAGCCCACTGGGACCTACTTTTTCCCCCACTTTCTGCCTATATAGCACTAGAATATATTAGAACATGTTAACTCCATAGCACCACTCGAATGCAAGAAAGAAAAAAAGTCGTTACACATTAACTCCTGGTTCACAGAAGAGCTCCAGGCTCTTCGTATGAACAAACGACAGGCTCTTAAAATCTGGCATGCCATCCCCAATGACCCAACCAGGGAGAACTTCAATCGAATCGCTCTCCAGTATAAAGAAGCCACCATCACAGCTAAATCAAATTCATTCAATGAATGAATCTCCAATGCTAACTCTGAAGCCAAGGAAATATTCACCATCTTTAATGAACTCATTGCACCTCCTACCGGCACAAATGAGATCATCAAAAACGAAGCATGATGCGCAAGCATACAATCTGCAATCCTCAATAAAATAGACTGCCTCCAAATAAAAATACAGGACCACTACAAAGCTTTACCACGCCAGCACCTGCCCCCTCAACCTCCCCTTGCTCATAAGGACCTCCACTTCCCCCAATTCTCTTTTAGGGACATCACAGAAGCAGAAGTGATAGATCTCCTCAAGCACTTTAAACCATCTATGTGTAAAGGGGACATTTGCCCACCTAAGATCATCAAGGATTGTGCCGAGGCCCTCACCCCTCTTCTGACAGCCTTGATTAACTTGTCTTTTAAAACAGGCATTGTTCCCGATAGCCTTAGAGAGGCCTGGGTACGCCCCCTTCTGAAAAAACCCACACTAGACCCTGCCCAGCCAAACAATCATCGGCTCATAACCACCGTCCCCTTTCTTCTCAAAATCTTGGACAAGGCGTCCCATAGCCAGATCCACCTCCACCTGGAAACAAACTCTATCCTAGGAAAAAGACAATCTGGATTCCGCAAAGGGCATGGCACGGAAACTGCCTTACTGGATTTTAAAAACCAAATCACTCAAATCATGGACAAAGGCACGACTACCCTCCTCCTCCTCCTCTTAGACCTCTCGGTGGCTTTCGATATTGTAGATCATAAGACCCTTAGTGCCCACCTCACACAAGCAGCCCAATTCTCCAAACAAGCAGTCTCCTTCCTCGAGACAAGAGCAATGAAGGTATTCTCTAACATAACGAATGCAGCCCCCACCACCATCCACTGTGGAGTTCCACAGGGTTCATGCACAGCCCCGACCCGATACAATCTATTCACAAAGCCCCTCTTCGACAAGCTTGATGCACTTGGTATAGCATATACAAACTATGCTGACAACACCCAAGTACTCCTACCACTATCTGGCTCCTATGACCAAGACCCAAAGGCTCTACTCCAAATCTACACCACAATCCAACCCTGGATGGCAGCAAACGGCCTATGCCTTAATGGGGACAAGACAGAGATCCTAATTCTCAGTCAAAAGGCCACTCTAGCCAATCTAGACTGCCTCTACACTAACTTTAACATAGATAACTCCATCATCCCCGTCTCTTCATCCGTAAAGACGCTAGGGATCTACAATCATGCTACTCTATCAAAGAACAGGCAAGTCAGTGCCATTGCCTCTGCATCTGCGCACAGTACGAAGCTCATTGATGCTATAAAACCTTACCTCACCAAGCCCAACTGTCTCTCAATAGCTAGAGCTACCATAGATGCTAAGGCAGACTATTGCAATGCTCTCCTAGCTGGTATCTCTATGGAAAACTTAAACAGACTCCAAATCACCCCAAATAATGTGCTAAGAGCAGCACTGAGCATCCCCAGAAGGGACCATATCTCCCAAGCCAGACAGGCAGTTCACTGGCTCCCGGTCAAAGACTGCATTACCTTTAAAATCCTCACCATCACTCACAAATGCCTCAACCTCACTGCATCCTCAAACATATCAGAAACCATATCCAGAACCACATCCTCTTGACCCACAAGAACACGCTACACTAATCAACTCAACACCCCACACATCACTAAGGCCAAAGAAGGCGGGATATGCTTCCGGTACATAGCCCCCAAACTCTGGAACTCGCTCCCCACAGCCTTCAGAGCTGAGACTTCCCTCCTTGCTTTCCGGAAAAATTTGAAAACTTCCCTCTTCAACTAACACCTACTCACCTCTTCCTTGCTCAGAACCACACTGACTCCACATGTCTCAGACCCCCTCTTAAAATGTAAATTCTAAATTGTATTAAAAAAATGTTAAAAATTTAAAATGCTTCTATCCATATAACTAAGTTTTGTGCTCTCTCTTTGTAACAAGCGCCACAATGCCCACATGCTGTTGTGCCCTCTACAAATACGAATAAATAATAAATAATAATAAAGGTGAATTATCCAGACCATTTTGACTAGTAACTTTTGCTAATTCATTTGAGTTAGCATGTATTATGGATGAACCTTACATTGGACGTCAATGCCAACAATAGAATGATTTTCTTACACAACCGGATTGATAATTTAACTATACAGATTGTCTATTATGTTGTAGATTATTGAATTGCACTTGATGAAGGTAACCTTTTCCCAAAACTTGTTGTGCTGATTTATTTTTAATATAAAAGAAGATTGGAATACAAAATGTACCTCGTACTTGGATCCTACTTGGATCATTACAATACTTTGTTGGAAATTAACATTTGAGAACTCAATGCGTTCAATGTGACTCAATTTGCTATGTAACTAAAGCATTTACGTAATTTAGGCTGACGTATTCAGCAATAAGGTGTGCAGGCGACGGGAGTGTCTGATACTCTTTGGACACCATCTGTTTTACATCCTCTTCTGGGGTGGCCAGAGAAGGTTTCATCGCTGTTGGGTCTGGACCCGAGGAGTAGACCAGAGAGGGAGGAGGAATCACAAGGTGAGACGTGCTGTCCCCCTTTCCTTAACACCTCTCGACCCAACATTCCCTCTTCTACCATACACCATTATAAATCCTATCCCGTCACCCCCCCCCCCCAATTCCAACAGATACCAAGATCTAAGGGAGGTGTAGGAGAACCAGGAGAAGGAGAGCACACATATCACCCCATGTTTTATAGCAGCAAGATTTTCCCCTTCTCCTAACGACATTTATTTTTTTAATGTTTATATGAACACTAACAAACACTACAACTCCCATAATTCCTCGCTACTGATTTTTCCCCAAACAACTGAGACGAAGAAGAGGCTAATTGGAGCCATGAAGGTCACCTATAGGAAACAATGTACCATAGATTCCTGTGGGCAGTCTCCATCTTGTCCTGTTAACAAGGTCAGGCAGAGTCAGGCAGGGCTGGGCAACCACTAACACCTGACTCCTGTTAATTCACCCAGCAGGTATAAAAGTGGAGGTCATACACACATTCCGAGCGAGCTGGGGATGCTGGAGGAAGCATAGAGGCCAGAAGGAGAAAACACCAGCTGGAGAAACCCTGGAGAGCCTGGAAGGACTAAAAGGACATTAGGCCTGTGAGTACAAATGAGGCTGCACTGTGGCGAAGTAGCTGTGTCTCCAGGGACGCAGCTGGGGCAGTGCCTAAACCAGAGCTCCTCCCCTGGGGAAGATACTAAAGCTGAGGCCTTTGTGGGGTGGGTGTTGAGACCCTGACCTCAGGAAACATCCCATTTAAAACACTGCAGCTCCCCTAACCACCAGAAGGCCGTTGTAGGGGAGCTGACATAGTGGGACCAAAATAAGAACACTGCATTGTGGGAGTTGAAGTCCAGAGACATTGTTTTTGTTCTGATAACAGCTGAGCAAGGCGAGGTCTGAGAAGGAGCAGCTCAGCCAGGGCTCTCGGGAACCAGGCTACTGAGAAGGGAAGGCCACAGGGCTATTCAAATGCAAGAGAGAGCAAGAGAAAGCGAGGCCTGGTTGGTTCACATGAAATTGGCTGCCACCTGTCGGCGCTGGCTGCGCATTTCTTTTCTTCCTAGCCAGTTCCAACATGGCTGACGACAGTGGCTGGGCAGGGCTCACCTCGCGATTGCGCATCAGGGGCAAGGGCACCGCCTGTTGAAACGCACATGCCCTGCAGCAGGCTACTGTGTGCTATCACATGACCTCTCTGTCTGCACACATTTGCGCAGGTGCAGGGCTGCACACAGGCACATGCGGCTGGCTGGACTGTTGAGGCTCGGAGCTCGACTCAAACAGGCTGCAGTGGAGGAGTGGGAATCGGGATAATGTTTGCTCGGTGGGTGGGGGTGACCTAAATAATTTGTTTGTTTAGCATCATTTGAGTTTTTGGCATCCCATTAATCAGGCATTTCGGTATTTGAGTCCATTATATAGATCAATTGACGTATCTGGGAGACATTTAACTTGGGATACATGTGTGACGCATCATTGGTATTGAGTTTAGACTTTAAATGGCCTTTTATGGGCTCATATTTTCTACTTATCTGTAAATATCACGCAAGTTCAAACTCTCACATGCTTCCTCATTATGCATGCTTTATGCCTGGGCGTTTTCACTTGAAGCCACTCAACTGGTATTTCCCATGTTTTGCAATCATTTGTACGTGCTTCCTCAAAGTGCACGCTTTTTGGCTGTGTGCTTTCACTTTAGGCTATTGGTAGTTCCCACGTTTTGAACAGAATCACCTCTTAGCATTCACACTCATATTGATATATGCTATGTGCTCGGACCCAAGCCTGTTCTGTGGCGCGCATTGGTACCGCTGCCTACAATCACGTTATTATATTTACCGCATGGTAACAAATCGCTAATGATTGGCATCCTGTCATTTAATGTGTAGTTTAAGTTATGATTGTTCAGTAACAAGCCATCATCATTCACGCGATGAAATATTGCCAAGCTTGAGTTTTACGTTTATTTTTCAGTTGTACTGTTCTTAAGAACCTCAACGGTACAAACGCACTCTAGCGTGTTGTCATATCTGCACCCTGTGAAGTTGTACACCTCACACGTTGGTGAAAACACCATCTAAGTGTTTATATGTCATCCAATTCAACCTTGTGACTGCTAACAAGCGGAACGACGTTCAGTGCCACGAGGCAGCAGGTCTTAGGGAAGCCCTTTGGCAGCTTCCCGCCTTTGGCTGCTTTACTGGTGTGTCGCAAATAAATTCTCCTAGATCACTCTCACATTAGTGAGACTGGAAGGGGTGTTATATTACCCCTATCACTTTTTAAAGCGCAATTCCACTTCTTAACAGCATATATAAAGTGTGACACTTTCACATCTACGATTTCATTATATTTGGAGTTGAATCATGAGCTTTTATGGGTGCTCATGGTCTCAATGCTGGGCATTGGCTACTGTTGTCGCACACACGCGGCACAACGCGACGGAGCAGCCCTTTTTTCATAGCGCAAATATATTTATAAATTATAAGTGGAATTATATCTATGTAATTTCTTGCATAAATTTACACGATGGTGCAAACAAACAAAATGTGTTTGAGCAGGAACATATGTGGCAACATATACCCTCATTTGGGTCATCCTTTGCAACTATATTGGTCACATGTGTGTGGCGTGTTTTGGGGTGCAGCACCTTGTTCAGTCAATAAATCACTTTGAGGAGTATTGTATTGGTTAATGTGTGTTCTTTGGTGTTAAACTCTGCAGTGTGGTTCACCATTGGGCACAAATGTGTTTTTACACAACTAGATTTTTAGAGTAGGAGCCAGAAATGGCTTTCCATTCAAAGCTCTTTGTAGGTGGTCACGCCTGACCTCCCCTAGGTATGTAAAGTTGCAAATGTTTAAACAGAGTGTTTTCTATGATGTAATCTCATGTGAATTCCACACAATCTGTAATGTGCTTGTGAGCTCTGTCCACTAAGCCACTGGTCCACTATCACAGGCGGCTTTCACCATTTGAAACGATTTCTACTGATTCTGGGGCCATTAAGGAAGGATTGATGCCACTGAAGGCAGAGACCCCTAGAGAAGCCTCCTGGCTTGAGAAGGCAACTATGACAGTGGGTGGCTAAACATTCAAACTGAAGATAGTTAAACAAAATGTACGTTCTCAATAACAACCACCTGAAGATTTACAGGCGTCTGCAAATTACCCCAATATACTTTCGTTCTGTCCAAACAATGCAGTTAGAAGAAGCAACTGTGAACGTGCACTGCACACAGGCGCTGCTCCGGCACAGACATTTACAAACCCTAGCAGCGACAGTTCACACTTCTCCTTTCCACAAAACAAAATGACCTGGAATATTAGCCGTCACTGGGCGGGTTTCTCCTTCTATCTATGGGTTAGTCATTTAACCGCAATGACAGCTGACAGCACACAGACGCCATTCCTGTTAATGTTTTTGCATTAGTTACAGTTGGGTTTTCAGCGATTAACAATTTAAAATGAAAAAACAAATTCATGAACTTGGGACCCTTGGCGGGTAGCGTGTCAAACAGTGGATGGGATGCAGAGTAAGTCTTCAAATCAAACCAACTCAGGAAGATGGCAAAGCCCAATTTACTGTTTTATTATCAATTGTCTAAAACAGGGAGTTACAACGGACATCGCACAGCATTCTCTCAAAGCATTTTGTAAAAAAAGTGTACTTTTATAGCAAATATTCGTCATACGTGACTTCATACCCACTGGTGTAATGGGGGCCCCCACACCCACAACCCCGTGGTGCAGGGGGCCCTGCCACCACATGTTCTGGGAGGGACTAAAAAAAATATTATAAAATGTTTATTTTTTTTTGTCGCTGCCTTCGTAAAGAAATTATTTCTGCGGCATAACAGGAATAATTTATTTATGAAGGCAGAGTGACTACAAAAAGAAACTATTTCTTTTTGAAGTCCGAGGACTTGCCCATCCCATGAAATGATGGAAGCCTCTAGGCTGGAGGCCTCCATGTCATGGGGTGGGGGGAGCTCTATGACTTCAAAAAGAAATTGTTTCTTTTTGAAGTCACTCTGCCTTCATAAACAAAATATTTTCATTATGGTTCGGTCCTTAACAGAAATAATTTCTTTATGTAGTCGGAGTTACTTCAAAAAGAAACCATTTCCTTTTGAAGTAATAGGGCTCCACTCAACCCCATAACGTGTGCGTGCGTGTGTGAGTGCATGGTGAAAGGGTGTACACTTAACTGTATAGGTGGCAGCCTGTGTGAGTGTATGATGAAAGGGTGCACAAATACATGTATGGGTGGCTGCCTGGGTGTGCCTGTATGGTGAAAGGGTGCACACATAATGTATAGGTGGCTGCCTATGTGAGTGTGTGGTGAAAGGGTGCACAATTAAAAGTAAGGGTGGCTGCCTGGGTGTGCCTGAAAACTTGTGTGGGGCATCTAACCTCTTTATGCATTCTAATGAGACTATTCTAGTGCAGCTTCAATGTTACAAGAAGTTAAGTCCCTCATTTACGTCTGAAAGCACCCACTTATGGACTGCTGTTGGAATAAGCAGTCTCCTGTCCCCTCTCTACCCTTACAATCACTTCCCTAGCATGCAAGTACTAAACCCACATCAAGATTTCAATTGCCTGAATAAGTATGCATTTGAATGTAGGCACTAACAGTGAAATACTTTACATTAGTAATTTCCTGGGCCTTTGTTAACAGCGAAACCCAGGTGCCGTTTAACATCTGTGTCCTGTTCTGTCTGGCAACTGCTCTGTAGGTGTTACGCTCTCCTGGTATCCACGGGGACGCCACCCAGCCAGCTGGTCGCTGATGCCCTTCCTGATCGTTCCCCTGTGGTCTCGGTGTCAAGGGAATTCTGCCTGGAAAATGAAGACTATGTCAGGACTGGGCGACCAAGTTAAGCAGTTTAATCCCCCACCTCCTTACAGTTCCAGCCCCTCCAGGTTCTCTTCTCACCTGGTTGCCGGAATCGGTGGGCTCTCCGTCCTGCTCTCTGGGCAGGGGCGCGTTGGCTTTTGTGGGCGCTGGCGGTCCAGTTACTTCACTGACTGCGGCCCTTGTAGTGTCTTTCAGGTAGGTCTTATTGCAATTAATGGTGTCATATTTCTTGCATGCCTTTTGTCTGTTCTAATGTCTCTTTTTATCTCCTCTAGGGGCGTGTAGTGTCCACTCGGAGAACGGGATGTGCTGGTTCTCACCGGGAGATGATGGCGCGCTATAGCGCTATGATGCGGTGAGGAGGCGCTTTGCGAAGCATAGCGATGCCTTGTCCTCACTGACCTCTGCTTTTCCCTTTAGGTAGGTAACGGAGCGTACCCAGCGCAGATGGGGTTTCCAGAGCAGTGCCGGTCGAGAAGTAACCAGCCAGGTAAGTCTTTAAGCGCTTTTATGGTTGTAATGTCTCTAGTACCTCCGTTAATAATGTCTTTGTCCTTTTCTCAGGTCCCTCGATCCGGGAGGCGAACTCCTCCAACAGAGATGCTGAGGAGCTGTGAGCAGAGATGGATGAAGAGTGCAGGTAAGATTCTGCTGCTAACAATGTTTCTTTGTTTTTTCTGCAGGTCCGGAATTCGTAGGGTTCACGAGAAGCTGGACACGGTCAGCGTCACGTTGCTAGAAGCAAAGTAACGCGAAGCGTGTGTTCTTGTTCGGGTGTGGTTTAAATAGCCACTGTATAGTAGTCCAGGTAAAGTAGTCCCTAGGCCACCACTTCCAAAGCACTAGACCGCATAGCTTGGTTCTAGGAACCCAGCTATGTGGATGCCTCCATGTTGGCTGAAAGCCTTAATAAAGTAGTCCCTTAAGTAGATGCCTCTCCCAACTGATGAGCCTGGCCCCAAGAGGGCTTGAAAAGTGTAAGTCTGGCCTTATTAAAGATCCAAGCCCTGATTCCACCTGGCTTGTGGGCTTGCCAGTGGGGGTCAGGGCTGAGGGTCGTGACAGTAGGTCAGCCAGGTCGAGTCAACATTGCCCAAAATTTCAAGGGGGTGGGGATTTGGGTGGTTGGGCTGAAGCCCAGTCAACTCGATGGTGTTGCGCCACTAATCCCTTGGTTACTTATTGGTAATCTTCATTACTCACAGCCCTTATCTTCCCCATCCCAGTACTTGTGTATGAGGCACTTTGACTCATACACAAGTACCGGGATGAGGTAGAGGAACATGGAGGTAATGCCTGGCTTAGTTACATGTAATCTTCATTAATCCTAGTCCCACTCTTTCTCATCCCAGTACTTACCTATGAGGCAAGGAGCCTCATACGCAAGCACTGGGACAAGGAAAGGGGATGTGGATGTCATTCAGGGCCGAGAAGCTGATTCAGGGGGTGGGAGGGAAAGGGGATGTGTGCGGGGTGGGATGGGGATTGTGCGATAAATTGTAATGGTAATCCATGTCCTGGCCAAGCAGGCATGATATGTGGTATTAGTGACTAGAGAGGCATTTTGGTGTGGCCAGTCTAGTCATTTCTTAGTTTGGCTTGACTTTTTTTTCACTGGGCACCTCTGATAAAGCAGTCTTGTTTTATTATTTATATAGCGCACTAGACCCAGGGGTATTCGGGAGCGAAGGCAGCAAGAGGGTTGTTCAGTTTAGGTTACAGGTTGAAGATTGGACATATTGGTACAGCTACGGTTACAATGCAGTAGACATGTGATGTCAGGGAATCACAGAGATATATACAGTACGTTTACAAGAATACAGGTGTAGCATATATAAAGCAGGTCAAATATACAAAATATACATGAGATCACACAAAATATACATGAGATCACAGATGGCATTAGGGTAAGGTTAGACATCATGTTCTTTTAGCCGTTGAATCAGATTGGATCTGAATTGCCGGTAGTCCTGCTAAGTGTAATTAACTGACTAGTGGAAAGTCCTGGTTACCTTCGGTATTCAGTATGGGATAATGGTATACCATTTGGTATAATGGCAATCGAGGGGTTTGTTGCCCCAGCAGTTGTTCAATTGGTGCAGTTTGGCAAGTAAATCAAGGTCGGGTCTAGTTGGAATTCGTGGCTAGTGCCGCCGTCTGTCAGGTATGCTGTAAGTGAAAGGAGGGACTCCTCGATCGCCATTATCTAACTTGCCTTGAGAAGGACCCTCCGGTGTTGAAACACGTGCCGGCTGACCACTTATTAGACCATGTGTGTACACTACGGAAAATAAAGAAACACTTTTAAACACTGCATCCAGCATGAGAATCTTTCTAATTATTAACATCCTTTTGAAAGGTAACCAGGACTTTCCACTATTCCCATGCAAGAGGTGTTGGGTTCACCTCTTCCTACATGTGATCTTAGACAGAGCTATCGAGACCATCATACTGAATACCGAGCTCAGCACAGGAGTGTTCATTTCTAGAGCCCACCCTTCCCCCCTTTTCTCTAATTACCTGACTAGGCTGGCATCTTGGTGCTGCCAGTCTAGCCGTTTCTTACTGAAGCATTGTTTCTGGGCATCTGTGATAAAATAACCACGATAAGTGTTATTGCTTCGCCTGGCATTTTAGTGCAACTAGTCTAGGTATGTCTAAATATGGCCGGGTATGCTTTACTGTGATATGTTATTACGTGTCTAGACTGGTCTACATTGTGCAGCCAGTTGGACATGTTTTTATTGTGGCATGGCATTTTTTGGGATTTGTGTTACCCTACAGAACAAATGCAAATGCTCTGGCTTTTAGCCAATTTTTCTCAGAAAGTGTGCTGTATAATGCATTAAAACACATATTTATATTGCTCTCCTAGTGCAGTGTGCAGCGTACCCTTGCAGCAGCACGTTTGGTGTGGTAATGTGGTATTCAAGTGTGGTAATCTAGGCCGGCCCAGAGTGTGGTGCGACCCGTGATTTGTTGCTGAGTTGAGTAGGGCCCCCACAGCATGGTTCACAGGGGGGGACCCAAAATGTTGGCTTACACTACTGGTCACACTATGTGGCAAATAAGAAAAACCAATGGGGGTTGTGGTCGGCTCAAGGGGAACATCTAAGTATAAACGGTTGGGTTGTGATTGGGTATCTATGATCAGGTGGACAACTCTGCCCACCCTTAGTGCAAGTCATCTTCAACAATAATTAGAAACATGGTTCATCATTGGCTCTTGAACTATAAGGTCCTTCGTTATATCGCCCTCTACAATTGGTTGGCACGCTCGTGCCGGTCTAGAACATTTGGCTCACTAGCAGCACGTAAACGCATATCCCAGGTGCCAGGAGGTGGACTTGACTGTACATCCTCACCCAATTAGCCCAACATCTGATCACCCATGCCTTCTGCCATGGAGATTGTCTTTGAACTTGGCCTTGCAAAGTATCCTCATCTCTGGGAATGTGGGCACAGGCTATCGTTAGTTCAGGAACTGCATGCTCAATGCTATTTTCATCCTCGGCTCACGTGACAAGAAACCGTACTTCGGCCTGGTTTGCAGCATTTAATTGTCTCAAAAGAATAAAACTTGGCACTCATGGTGTTCTTTAGTGCACCATGATAGGGAGCGTTTCAGCTTCTCATGTTTTTTGCCTTCAGGAATAGATAACCAGTCTTGGCTGCCTTCAGTCTTGACACCAGGCCAGTCAGCCCTTCTCGACTCTCCCATTCTCCCAGCTAATTCTCTGCTGCAACACAGCTTTCAAACCTTCTCTTCATGGGTTTGAACGTGCTAAAATTGTGACACCGATGTCCAGCTTATATATAATGCCGGCTCCGTCTGCAGTCTATGCAC
The DNA here is from genome assembly GCF_040938575.1 of Ambystoma mexicanum. Taxonomy (NCBI): domain Eukaryota; kingdom Metazoa; phylum Chordata; class Amphibia; order Caudata; family Ambystomatidae; genus Ambystoma; species Ambystoma mexicanum. The sequence goes on along the minus strand of NC_090931.1, from coordinate 679,885,792 downwards.
TACGTATAGCTAGCTTCTATGATTACTTGATCCACTTGCGTTGCTGCATCTGTACAGTTATTGAACGGCTTGCATTTCCTGCAGTGCTCTTCACACGTGCAATCTTCTTTCCGCATATGAACGTTTACTTGCTTCCTTATTACGTCGTCAATTTCTATAAGGTCCATATACTCTCTTCTTTAACCAGTCTTCTCTGTGCATCACGCTTGTCTTTCATGACGTCACCATCTTCTCTTTCTTTCATTTTCATATTCCTTCGGGGACCTTTTCCAAGAGATTGTCATCTCTTCGGAGATACAACAGGTATGGTTTTCTCATTGGATACCTTTTCTCTGGTCAGTACTACTTTCAATATTCCTCATTTCTACTGTGATCATTTAAGGAAAAAATACTTTTTTACTCCTGCAATTGCAATATCTCCTCTATTATCAACGTCTCTTTTAACAAGAGCAGGATATGCTTGAAGGATAAACACAAAAACAGCAAGCACATGCTGATGCACATCGCTATCAGTCAACACCATGTAGTTTGAACACTTAGAACAAATATGCACCAAGAAATGAGTCTGGATACTGTGCTTTTTTCCAGTTTTTGATAAAAAATTGTCATTCATGCATAACTTTGATATGTCAACAAATCTCTAAAGTATTTTTCACGATTTCTAAGGCTCTCAGCAATGGTTCACACTCCCGCTATAATATCTATAAGGAGTGTCCAAATGAACCCTAGTCCAAATGCAAAATCTGCATCATCAACTGGCTGCTTTATTGTCCTTCTTCTTCGTCGTTGGTCGAGTCTGCACACGCAGAAATTCTTCTTCTTGTCTTGCTACTGGATCGGCAATGTTTGACAGGCGTTCTCGCCGTGGTACAATTTCACGTCGTTTAAGTGAAGCCAAGCTCGCCTGCCTTGGACTTTTACTGCTGAGGGGGTTATATTTTCAATGCAAAAGGGGCCTTTGAAACGTGGCTCGTGCCACTTTTGAATGAAATGTTTAATCAGAACGGTGTCACTAAAAAACTATTTAGGTGTCGATAATAGTTCAGGATATTCGGTTGCTAGATGGTTATCATCTGTGTTCTGAGACTGACCCCCCTGATGCTTGAGTCGATCTGAAATGAGAGAGATGCTAGAGGTCATACATGTCAAATAGTTATGCAGCTCATCATGTAACAGTTTCACTGTACTCTGGGCATCACTTCTACTCCTCGATGGAGGTGTAAGAGGTGTTCTCATTTGCCTCCCTGTCACTAGTTAATGGGGGGGGGTGAGGTGGTGGTCCGAACCAGGTTGATTCCATAGGGCATATAATGCTAAGGGCAGGCAATATAGACATCCCTTCTTCAAAGTTAGCTTGATTTTGGCAATCCTTTCTTTAAGGAAGCTGTTGAGTCTCTCACATATGCCGTTTGCTTGCGGTTGATAAGCAGAAGAAAGCTTGTGTATAATACTCAATAATAGTCCTATTGGTTCAAAAACTTCATTAACAAAATGTGGCCCATTATCGGATCTCAGCACTTCACACACACCCCATCTTGGAAAGACTTCACATACAAAAAACTTTGCTGCGCAAGTGGCATCAGGGTTTATACCTGCCTCGATCCAGCTAGAGAAGGGACGCACCACCACTATTAGATACTTGTATCAATTACATACTTGCAGCATGTCAACATAATCAATGTGTAAATGCTGAAATGGACTATTCGGTCGTGGAATTACTCCTGTAATCATTCTCAGTGTATGCCCAGCTGTAAACTCTATACATACAATGCAGTTTACTACAAAAAATGCAAAGTGTTCTAACAAATTTGGAATCAACCAGTCTTCTGCAATTGTTGTAGCAAGACTTTCACTAGTTAAATGCGTGGGGTAATGTAGCTGTTCAAGCGCTACTTTTAACAATGCTACTGGCATCGCCGGCTTTCCAGTGCTAACCTGTTGCCACAATGCTTCTGTGGGGGATAAAGAACACCCCCTTTGTTTCCATAATTCCTGCTCTTCCTGCAGTGCACATCCTTGAATTTCCATTAATTGGCTCATCAATAATCTTTTAAATCCTTCTTGCATCACGACAGTCATGACTACTTTCACTTTGACATGTGGTGTATCAAAACTTGAAATATCTGGGGAATATGCAACTCTTTTGGCTTCTGCATCTGCGGCTTTGTTCCTGCAAGAAATACAATCTGTTTGCTTAGTATGAGCTGCACACTTAACGACCGCTATGGCTACTGGGAGTTGTAGTGCCTTAATAAACCTGTCCAATAAGGATGCGTGCTGCACTGAACTGCCATCCATTCAGAGGTAGCCCCTCCTTTTCCAACATGCTAACCCTGTGTGTACGGTTGACGTCACATAGGAGGAGCCACTGTACACTGTCACTTCCTGCCTTTTGTGTCTCTAGCGCGACAATAATCGCTACCAATTATGCTGCTTGCTCTGAAAAGTGAGACAGTAGCCTTGCACTTGCTATGACCTCAAACTCGCTATTTGCTCTGTGCCTCTCTACAGCTGCACCAGATTGCCTTTCTCCACTATTTTGATCAATTTTCGAAGAACCATCAATGAAGAGAATTTCCCCTCCTGATAAAGCATTTTCTTTCACGCGAGGTATATCATAAAATTCCACATAATTAGCACAGTCATGCACATGATCACCTTCTGTTACTGGCTCAGCTACAGATGTGGCAGAATTCACTATTTTACATCTGACAATTTAGATTGTTGGGTTTTAAATCATTACTTCATAGGGTGAAGCTCTCTGTGATGTCAATGTGCCTTTGGGTTTCTCTAAAATGGCAAAGTATGCTCCACAAAGAGAGGCACTGAGCAGCCAGTGACAATACTTGTAGACTTCTCAATTGTGAACACAAAGACTGCCAATGACTGTTCGCAAGGAACGTGTCCTTTCATAACCGCATCTGAAATTCCACTGTAATACGCTAGAGGCCTATACCCCAAGTTAGTCCTCTGTGTAAGCACTGCTGTCATAACTGTCCCATTTGTGTGTGAAAACAAATAAAATTCCTCAGCATAATTGGGAATTCCTAAAACAGGGGCTGTACAAATAGCTTCCTTTAATTCCTCAAATCCTTCCTCCATCTCCTCAGTCCATTCTATTTTAACCTCGTTCACCTGTGCTTTCTTTAAAGCCTGCAAAAGGGGTTTTGTGTATGAACTGTAGTCAAACACCGAGGCTCTTACATAATTGCATAGTGCCAAAAACTGTTGCATCTGTTTTACTATGTGCAGTTTTGCGTTTTCATAATTGCCTCAGCTCTTTCAGGTGTCACCTTTTTTCCCTCGTGTGAAATCAACTGTCCTATGTATTACGCCTCTTCTTGACAATTCTGCAGTTTTTCTTTGTTTACCTTATATACTTTTTCTGCAAAGATAGTCATCAACTGAATCAAGTCTTGTCTGCACTCATCTTATGTTGTGCTACAAATTAAAATGTTATCTACGTATTGTATCACCACACTTTTCAAATCAACATTGCCTAAATCCATCTGTAGGACTCTGTTGAAGATCGATGGAGACTCACAGTACCCTTGAGGCAAACAAGTGTGTTTCAGTCGAGTTTGGCGAAACGTAAATGAAGTCAAGTTGTATGAGTCTGTGCAACAGGATTGAGAAAAACGCATTTTTCAAATCAATCACTGTGAAATATCGTGCTTCCACTGGGATACTGCACAGTATCGTCGCCGGGTTAGGAACTAAAGGAAACTCACCATCTACAATCTGGTTAATCGGTCTCATATCTTGTGTAAATCTCCACAACCCTCTCTTTGATTTTTTGATAGGATACACCACAGTATTACACAATGATTCTGATGGCACCAGACTACCTTGTTTCATCAGTGCTGAAATGGTCTTAAATACACCCTCATCGGCCTCTCGAGTCTTGGGGTACTGTCTTGCTCAAGGTAAAATCGCCCCTGGCTTCAGCTTTATTTTGACTTTCCCTAACCTGTCACGCCCCGATGTATTTCGAACACACCTCACAAAACACACTCTCCCCTGAAGACTTGCCAGCAAGGATTGGGACAAGGTCAACGATGCAGAGTTTTGCCATCTCAACACTGGTTTCCATTCAATCGATGGCAGTTGCCATGGAGACGCGCTACGAGCATTCTACAGCGTCTCCATTGCCGGCAACTAAAAGCTCCTCCTCAACATGCTCGATCACGTGACGGTTGACGGAGTCATGTGATCACCAGTCAGCGTTTAAAAGGGACGCGTTGACTACCTTCGACGCTTCACAGCTGATCCTGTTGGGCGTACTACGGATTTCGAACTAGTTGTGCTACTGGACCTCGGATTGAACTTTGGACTCTGATTTGGCTTTTTCCCTCTCGGTATAGTTGTTTTGGAACTTTGCCTCTACTGGATTTGACCATTGTTCTGTCCCTGGATTGCTATCGGATTATCCCTTGTCATGAACCATGTTCTTGGACCACTCTGATTGATCTACGTTCCTGTCTTCCACGTCAGGTGGTGATTTAATCCATCCCGTCATCCTTGCTGGCTGCTTCTGACACATTTCCTTTATTAAGTCCTGACCAACTTCGCAGGGTAAGCCTTGTTCCAGATTTATTATAGTCACCTGCAAACTTGGGGTTCTTTGTTTTGACCTAATCACGTGTTTTCCTTACAGCGGTCATCAGGGGCACCTTCCGGCATCTACAGGCATTCCTTGTTGCGACTGACGAAGATCACCACCTGTGGCCTCAAAGATCGCTCGGTGCAGTAACTTTCCTATCTGCCCGAGTGGTACTTGGGGACAGAGGTTCCATCGGCTACACGACCAGCAAGTCTTGACAGACTGTGAAGCCTTTTTTTGGTCGTTCAGACGATGGAACCTACTGCCGGGGACCCTGTGGCTGCTTTAATGCAAGCTTTTGCATCCCTTAGAACCGAAGTAGCGGCTGCTACTACCGCGATACATCATCGTTTAGACAATATCCAAAGTACCCGCAACCCTCTACCGGCAGATGCTGAATTCGGGGATCTGGCAACACCCCCACCAGTTCCCACTATACCTGCTACCCCACCTACTCCTGTGGTGTTACCCACAGTTTCCATTGGCACCTCCAGAGAAATTTCAGGGTGACCCTAGAAAATATCGCACTTTCATTAACCAGTGCAAACTTCATTTTCTTTGCCGACCACTAGTGTTCCATGATTCCACTACAAAGGCAGCCTTTTTGTTATCCCATTTGACCGGGGTTGCAGCTACCTGGGCTAGTCCTTTTCTTGAGAATAACCATCCAGCCCTTTATGATTTTGATCTTTTGGTAAGTGAATTGGCCAAAGTTTTTGACACCAGGTACAAAGCCCAGTCTCGGGATCTGGAGCTCTTGGATTTATCTCAGGGCAGACAAACCTTAATAGAATACATCACACGCTTTAATCAATTATCAGCTGAGACTTCATGGCCCGAAAATAAGAAAGCTGTAGTATTTTACAAAGGTTTGTGTAACACTATGAAGGATGCCCTTTCTGTAATACCTTCCCTTCCTGATGCATATCCTGAACTAGTAGATTTAGTTCTTCAAGTAGACGCTCGAAAGACTGAACGTCGGGTGGAATCTGGCTTCTCAGGCAAATCCTTACCTTCTCCACCGGATAGTACAAGTGAACCCATGCAAATAGGTGGTCTACGAAGTCCCATCACTCAGACCGAAAGGGAGCGTCGGAGAACCGACAATGCATGCTTCTACTGTGGACTCAGTGGTCATTTTGTCAAAGAATGCCCAAGACGCCCAAAAAACAAATCCTCGGGTTTTCAGAAAGATCGTCCTTGAATATGGGGGACAAGACGAGCTTGATTCATAACCCCAGAGTTCCTACTTTTGGCCCAATAAGACCAGTGGTCGTTCAGGCAGTTCTTCAGCCTGATAGGGAGTGTTCACACACAGTACATATAGTAATTGATTCAGGGGCCACTGGTTGTTTTATTGATATACCTTTGGCCAAATCATTGAACCTTCCTTTAATAACCAAGGCACATCCCGAACCAGTTCAAACAGTGGACGGTTCCTCTCTCGCTTCTGGTCCAATTAAACAACAAACTGCCCAGATGGACGTAGTAATTCAGGGAAACCATAAAGAACAATTGTCTTTTGATTTGATATCCACACCACAGTTTGGAATAATCCTAGGTCTTCCCTGGTTGAAAAAACATAATCTCCTCATAGACTGGGGTACAGGACAAGTTTCGTTTGAATCGGATATTTGCCAACATTTTTGTCTATCGGAAGGTGAAGCAAACAATCCTGCAAGAGCACTTGGGGCCCTACATTTAGCTCCTGATGAGGAGAACGGTACATTTGAAACAGCTCATACAGTGGGCGTCACATTGTCAGGGGTACCCCCAGAATATCATGACTTTCATTCGGTATTTGATAAAACATCAGCGGAGATACTGCCTCCTCACAGACCGTATGATTGTTCTATTGAACTACTCGATGGGGCATCGCTCCCCAAGGGACGCATATATTCATTATCACCATCTGAAGAAACGTCCCTTAAAGAATATATACATCATGCACTACAGTTAGGACATATCAGGCCTTCCTCATCACCCGTTGCCAGTCCCATTTTCTTTGTTCCTAAAAAAGAAGGCGATCTCCGTCCCTGTATGGACTATAGACGCCTGAATGCAATCACCATTAAGAATCGTTATCCTATTCCACTCATCTCTACCTTGTTGGACAAGTTAACCAATGCCTCCATCTATACCAAGTTGGACCTCAGGGGAGCATATACTTTGGTTCGTATGCGACCAGGAGATGAGTGGAAGACTGCATTCTGTTCTCGCCAAGGACTATATGAATACTTGGTGATGCCTTTTGGCCTTTGTAATGCCCCAGCCATTTTCCAACGACTGGTAAATGATATATTCAGTGATATTCTGGATGTTTATGTCGTAGCGTATTTGGACGACATATTGATATTCTCTCAAACATTAGCTGAACATGTCATTCATGTTAGAGAAGTACTCACAAGACTTAAGAAGAATTCCCTTTACGCTAAACCCGAGAAATGTCTGTTTCATACAGCTGAAGTCGAGTTTCTGGGTTTTCATATTTCACCGGGGGGATTAACAATGAATCAATCCAAAGTTCGAGCTATCACAAATTGGCCAGTACCTGTTAATCTGAAACAACTGCAATCTTTCCTAGGGTTCGCAAACTTTTATCGAAGATTCATTGCGAATTTTTCCTCCATGGTCGCACCATTAACTGCACTGACCAGTCCGTCAGTACCGTTTCTCTGGACTGATGCACATCAAACAGCTTTTGACTCCCTTAAAACCTCGTTCACCACGGCCCCAGTTCTGCAGCACCCAGACCCAGAGCTTCCGTATATAGTAGAAGCAGATGCTTCTTCCTTTGCTTTAGGGGCCGTTCTATCCCAGCCTTGTCCTACTACCGGAGCATTACACCCGGTGGCCTATCATTCCAAGAAGTTCACACCTACTGAAATTCATTATACGGTCACTGAAAAGGAACTATTGGCCATTAGAGACGCATTGTTGGTATGGAGACACCATCTTTTGGGAGCAAGACATCAGACTATCGTCTACACAGACCATAAAAATTTACAAGATCTAGCATCCCTGAAATGTGTCAATAGTAGGCAAGTTCGTTGGCACCTCTTTTTTTTTTCTGCATACGATTTCATCGTCAAACACAGACCTGGTTTGTCTCATGGTAAAGCTGATGCTTTGTCCCGTTCACCTGGGGGAATACCTCTCCCTTCATATCCTGATACTCTGCTAGGGAAAGGCCATATTGTTTGTACCTGTACTCCATCTCCTCCTATGTTAAAGGTCATACGCCAATGGGTTATACAACATCCTCAAGTATTGGATGATTGGGATACCGTTATGCAGGATGGATTGCCTTTCGTTCAAGGAAAATTGTTTCTCCCTACCAGTGACTCTCGTAACCAAGCCTTAGAATGGTCACATAATGCTCCAATCAATGGTCATCCAGGTCAGCGACGTACTCTAGACTTGTTGAAACGCTGGTGTTGGTGGCCATCGATGCGACGAGATGTGGAGACATACGTCAACACCTGTTCTATATGTGCACAATGCAAGACCCGGAAAGGTCGTCCATTAGGGTTGTTACATCCTTTGCCCATACCCCCGAAACCATGGCATACAGTATCCATGGACCTGATAACTGATCTACCGCGAGTACGAGGCTATGACACATTTTGGGTGGTTGTTGATTCATATACAAAAATGGCCCGTTTCCTACCATGTAAAGGCATTCCTACTGCTCCCTCATTAGCTCGTATGTTTTTTGAATCAGTCTTTTGTCTGTTCGGGTTACCGAATGTCATTGTATCAGACAGGGGATCCCAATTCACCTCACGCTTCTGGTTGGCCCTTACCAAACTGCTAGGTATAGATGCTCGTTTTTCATCGGCATATCATCCCGAAACGATGGGCAAACTGAGAGAGTTAACCAGGTCCTGGAGCAGTTTTTGAGGTGTCTAACTTTGCAATTCCAGAATACCTGGTTAGACTCTCTTCACTTTGCAGAATTTGCCTACAACAACGCCCTGCATTCGGCCACTGGTTTTTCTCCGTTTTTTTCACTCTATGGCCAACATCCTCGTACTTTGCCCTTTCCTGACTTGAATCCTGTCAATGTCCCTGTATCAGGTATCAGTACCCCTGCGGCAAATGATTGTGTCAGAGATCTCGCATCCGTTCATGCACAAACCCTTGTCCATCTCCAAGAGGCCCAGGCGTCTATGAGTGCTGCCGCTAACAAAAAAAGAAAAGAGGCCCCGTCATATAAACCAGGCGAACGGGTTTGGTTGTCTACACGGCATCTCCACATACCGGGGTGTCGTAAACTGCTGCCCCGTTTCGTCGGCCCGTATAAAGTTTCTAAAGTTCTGAACCCGGTGGTCTATAGACTAGCCGTCCCCACTTCTTGGAAGTTACACCCCGTTTTTCACACTTCTCTCCTTAAACCTTGTACTGTTGATACACGCATTTCTTCTGCCCCTGGCCCTGTTCCTGTGGTTTCTCAGGAGGATTATGAAGTGAGCTCTATTCTGGGATCCCGGATAGTCAGGGGAAAGTTACAGTATTTGGTAGACTGGTTGGGTTACGGTCCTGAGGAGAGGTCCTGGGTCTCGTCCTCTGATGTCCATGCCCCGTTATTGGTGTCTAGGTTCCATCGGGAAAACCCTTCCAGCCCACGGGGTCGTGGGCCTTTGAGGGGGGGCTCTGTCACGCCCCGATGTATTTCGAACACACCTCACAAAACACACTCTCCCCTGAAGACTTGCCAGCAAGGATTGGGACAAGGTCAACGACGCAGAGTTTTGCCATCTCAACACTGGTTTCCATTCAATCGATGGCAGTTGCCATGGAGACGCGCTACGAGCATTCTACAGCGTCTCCGTTGCCGGCAACTAAAAGCTCCTCCTCAACATGCTCGATCACGTGACGGTTGACGGAGTCATGTGATCACCAGTCAGCGTTTAAAAGGGACGCGCTGACTACCTTCGACGCTTCACAGCTGATCCTGTTGGGCGTACTACGGATTTCGAACTAGTTGTGCTACTGGACCTCGGATTGAACTTTGGACTCTGATTTGGCTTTTTCCCTCTCGGTATAGTTGTTTTGGAACTTTGCCTCTACTGGATTTGACCATTGTTCTGTCCCTGGATTGCTATCGGATTATCCCTTGTCATGAACCATGTTCTTGGACCACTCTGATTGATCTACGTTCCTGTCTTCCACGTCAGGTGGTGATTTAATCCATCCCGTCATCCTTGCTGGCTGCTTCTGACACATTTCCTTTATTAAGTCCTGACCAACTTCGCAGGGTAAGCCTTGTTCCAGATTTATTATAGTCACCTGCAAACTTGGGGTTCTTTGTTTTGACCTAATCACGTGTTTTCCTTACAGCGGTCATCAGGGGCACCTTCCGGCATCTACAGGCATTCCTTGTTGCGACTGACGAAGATCACCACCTGTGGCCTCAAAGATCGCTCGGTGCAGTAACTTTCCTATCTGCCCGAGTGGTACTTGGGGACAGAGGTTCCATCGGCTACACGACCAGCAAGTCTTGACATAACCCCTTTAATAATCCTACGTAATAACGGCCTTTAGTCCATAGGACGCTGGGCACCTTCTCCACGTCTTCTTAAAAAAATGCTGGGTGCTGCTACATTATTGCAATTCACTGTGGGATTTCCCTCTTCTCTATTCTTATCCAGTATGTAATGCTCATAAAGAACACTACTTCATGGTCTGTTGGGTCTTCTCTAAACATATCATCAGTAATGTCAGTCAACTTGTACCCTTCTTCGAGAGCTATTACTGTCCTCCATGGTTTACCCTCATCATCCGTTCCTTCAAGCATTGCTTTTTCGATTCGTACTATGGCTGATTCTAATTCTAGAGGGATTGTCTGTCCCCCCTCTTTGTCCATAGGTATCTGTGATCTAAACAAGAATATGACAGGTATCCTCAGTCTTTCCCACTAAACCAGGTAGCCATGTCAGTAGAATGCTCACTCCATAAAGAAAAACCTCTGACTTTACTGGAATGCCTCGAAGAGCCAGTTGCCCTGTGAACACCAATATGAATTCGCCCACATTTAAGTAGTGTATTTCCGGAAGTGGAACACACTATTTCTTCGTCAGTAAATGAAATCGCCATGTTAAGCTGTGTCATCAAATCTCTTACCAATATGTTAACTGGTGTCTCTCATGAATACAACAATGGAACAGACATGTCACACTCTCCTATTGAAACTGGTAATTCATCAGTAAAAGGAACTCGACATTGTAGCTCCATAGAACCCTTGAGCATTCATGGCAATTCCTGACATTGGGCCTCATTACACGGACGGCGGTAAGGGTTAACGGTCACCGTTAATGGCAACGGTGACCGTTAACCCTTACCGCCGTACTACGAGGTCCCTTTGCGGGTTGGAGGATTTAACGCCTGCTTCTTGCAGGCGTTAATATCCAACCCGCTAAGGGACCTCGGAGCTAATTACGGCACCGCAAAATTGCGGTGCCGTAATTAGCGCCTTCCCCATTTCCATAGAGCCCTATGGGGCAGAAATGGGAATGGGGAAGGGCAATGGCGGAAAGGGGATTTACCGCCCCTCCAACCTTGGAATGGGGCGGTAAATCCCCTTTCCGCCAAGGCGGTGCCGGTATTTTACCGGCATGGACCAAGGTGCTAATAGCACCTTGGTCCACCGCCTACCGTGTAATGAGGCCCATTGTATAGTTTCCCTCTCGTATACATGAACGAGTACCCCCAGTGTCTACTAGAAAAGAAAAAGATTTGCCTCCTATCGTCACATCAACCCTTGGTTCCTCTTGGGGGTTTGGTGTCACTGATAGCACTGAACACATCAAGTCGCCCTGTGAGCTGTCCTATTGTGGGTACATGCATACCCCTATACCTGTAAAAGGTTTTCCTCCTACCACAGTGGCACCTCCTTTTCTGGTTGTCAGTAGTTCTCTGTGTTTGCATACTGTTGTGTCTGCATGGGGGCATGTTGCGACTGCCCTTGCAGTGGATTCATTTGCACTTGCTCTGGTTGATGTGTCTGTTGCATTTGCAGCGCTTGTGTCTGATACACTGTCTGATCTTGGGCGAACCGTTCCCTACTTTGTGTTCTATATGGTGGAGGATAAACTGCCCACCCTCTCGAAAATTGGCCATTCTGTACATTCCCTTGTCTCCCACATATGTGTGCAATTTGCCCTGTCATCCCACAAGTCCAACATACTGTGGGAGGTTGCCTGACTAGTCCCCCTTGGTTAAATCCTCCTTGCACATTCTAATTCTCATTCTGTGCATTTTGGAACCCACCTTGATTGCTTTGGAATCCACCCCTTCCTCTATAACCTGTACCTCTGCCTCGTGGCATAAACCCATTCCCTCCTTGGTCCATCGGGCGCTGATTATTCGCCTGCTATACACCCACTGCTTGCTGCATTCCCAATCCTTCTCTGCTTGTCAATACTGCCCCTTCTATGGCATATTTTGACAATTTCTTCTGAATTAGTTTGGCTTCCTCAATTTTCCTAGCCTCATCTTACTTCATGTTTTTCTCCTGCAATAGCCGACAGTGATGCACTATCGTCAACTGTATTTCAGCCCATGGCTTCCCTTCCATTCCCACTTGTTTCTTCATTTGCCTCTGTACTTGCTCGGGCAACCCCTGACATAAAATGTGGTAAAATAATGCCACTGTTTTTTGCTACGGCTCGCGCGTTTCAAGTTGCCAACACTCTTAAAATATCCTGAATGTAAGCAATAGGGTCTTCATCTTCTTTCATATTACTTGTCATAATTGCAACCATATCTGATGTTTCAGGATACTGTTGCGAGCCCTCCAAACATCTACTTTGCAATTATTAAACAGCCCTCCATCATGCGCTGTGTTTTGTGCTGTCACACTCGAATAGCCTGCTCTCCTCCATATGTCATCAGCTCTCCCCCCAAGATTAGCTGCCAAGAGACCCTTAATGTCCCCTATGGCCAGTGTGTTTCCTCCAGTCATTTTTTTCTAACTCATATATCAATTTCCCAGTGCCCGACATCAAACTCGGGAGATTGCACCTTAAATTATCCTTATCCATCTGTGGCCATGGAATATACTGTGGTCTTGCTCCCCCTTTTTCCAATAAGGGAAACTGCGTAAACCCTAACCCGCAGTCGGCTCCCATCGTCTGTCTATCCATGGCAGGGACAATCATCCCTGACTGTCCCCTCACTGGCAGTGACCTTAACCTGCTTACATATGGCAGTGATCCTCCCTTCTCACTATACGATCGTCCTCGGGGACGTTCTGGATATGGTATGGTATCTGGCGTCCTGTCCTTAGTTGTTCCAGATCCAACCATCTTACTGCCTTGTCTGTCTGGAGGCTTCCCTCAGAGGCACACGCGCTCCCTCTTCCCCAAAGAAGGATTCTCTTTCCTCATCTAACATATCTTGTCCCCAAGAAGTATGACTATCATCCCCTTCACCCTTGTCTGAATTCAGTCTGCTTAAGGATAAGGATCTGTGCTCGAGACTAAATGGATTTTCTTCTTCACTTTGTGATTGGAATACTAGGGCTTGATCTCCCTTCTTCTCAGCTTCCAGATTTGCTACCTTTCTTTAATTCTTGGTAGGCCTGTCTCTCATACATCCTATATCAATTTATTCTTCTTCTAATGCTACTCTAGATGCCCCTGATGTTGCTCCCTTTATTGGAAGGAACTCTTTTATTCTGTCCCATCATATCGCTGGGCTTGCCGCTACTGGTTCCTTACGAACAAGGCTAGGATCAAAGTCCTGCTGTCTCCTTCTGCGGTCTAACTCTTCATCTAATTCTCTTGGTTTTCTCGCTTCCTTCTCATTCTCCCCTCTTCTCCATTCTTCTCTACTTACTCCTGCTCTCCTTTCTTCCTGTTCTCTTTGTCTCTGTATCCTTTTGTCCCTTAATTTCTTCGCTTCCTCCTCTTCTCTCTTCCTTTCTTTTCTATCCCTGTCTTATATTACTCTCTGCCTATGTCGTACTTTCTTTGCTCCTCTGCCCACTCCTCTTTCTTCTCTTGCTCCTCCTGATACATCTGTTCTCGCCGCTCCCTGTTCTTTCTTCTACGCTCGTCTTCTTTCAATCTCTTTTCTCGTTCCCTGTCTTTTCTATCCTGTTTGTCTTCATCTTTTCTTTGCCTTAATTCCTCAATGATTTTCTCATCTAGCTTGAGTAATATCTGTCCTCTCATCCATTCGTATTGCATGAGCGCTACCTCGTCAGCTTTATCCTTTTCCCCTTTCCATCTCTTAATCTCCCTTTCTATTTCTGTCAATACGTTTCATCGCTCACTTTTCACGTCTTTATCTTGTATGATCATAAAGATCTCCTCTTTACTCTTACTCTCCTCTGGACTACCGTCACTGCTATAAGCGGGCAGTTTGCATATCGGATTACTATACTCTGTCGCCTTCAGTTCCTTTAGAAGATACAACCCTACTTCTTCCGCACTAGCGCCTTTCATTTTGGTCGAGCTAAGGGGAGCTGATGGCTCAACATCTTCCTCCTTAACTGATTAAGGGCCTCATTACACGGATGGCGCTAAGGGATTACCGGCACAGGTAAGGGCACCGGTAATCCCTTAGCGCCATACTACGAGGTCCCTCAGCGGGTCCTGTCCTTAACGTGTGGCCAGACCACACGTTAAGGAAGGGACCCGCTGAGGGACGTCAGGGCAAATAACGGTACAGCTAATAGCGGTACCGTTATTTGCTCGTTCCCCATTCCCATTGAGCCCTCTGGGGGCTCAAATGGGAATGGGGAAGGGCCTTGGTGAATGGGGAATTACCGCCCCACCAACCTTGGAATGGGGCGGTAATTCCCCCATTCACCAAGGCGGACTCGTTAAAATACTTGTGGCAACCGCCGTCTGTGTAATGAGGCCCTAAGCATCCACTCCTCGGGTGGGGGATTTTCCCTTTCTTCCTGGCACATCTTCCAAAGCTCTAGAATCGCTAGCCTTTTCTCTAATTTATTCCCCTTGTATGCAGCGTGCAAGTATGTGGTCATGTGTTGCACTACCGCTTTTGACAGTGATCCCCTTGTGGCTACGGCATGAACATCTTATCTGCCGTGCCTTTCACCCATTCCACACTATACTGTTTGAGCTTGGGCATGTGTTTTGGCAGTGCCTTACATAAATGCATCAGAGGAGTGTCTCCCATTGTGACAAGTCTCAATTGACTGTCAATACTTACCAGATATTGTACAGTACTTTCACCACTTTTCAATACTTTTAAAACAATAAATATGAGCGTGCTCCAACAATCGCTGCTTAAACCTCTACTTTTTCAATTATCTCTGGATTGGTACCAACCACTTCCCTAGATAGTCCTTATAACTCCTTAACTTTGTTTCAACTTCTTCACAACTCTTCAACACCTTAACTCAATACATAACACAGACAGACTAGTCGACTTTACACATTTACTAAAAATACTCTGTGATCACACTTTTTCTCCTCGCCCCTATTAAAATATCCTGTCACAGAGTCACCTTATGGGAACCTGTTCACACGTAGGCTAGTGACTCCCGCTGGAGTGTGAGACGATTTCTTCTAGACCCTCTTGGGTCAGGTTTCTGAGTGCTTCTCTATCTCGTCACACAATATTTTCAGTTACTTTTAAAATTAGCACAACCGCGTTCCCTTAATTTGCCATTCGCCTTAGTCTACTCACCATTCGTCCGTTACTCGGCTCAAAGCCTTTTGTATTGTCTCCTCCTCCAACTGACCACTTTCGCCTTCCGTCTGCAGAGCACCCGTAAAAACCAGGTAGGCATTTTGTCAAAGAGGAACCCTGCCCACTCTATTGTTTTTTTCTTGCAAGATTTCTATTCGGCTGCTCTCCACAGGAAACCCTGCGATCTTCCGGCTAGATGGCAGAGGATATCTGATCGTCTGAAACTCTGGAACTAACTGATCGATGGGTCTGAACCATCCGACATTGCTACCACATGAACTTGGGGCCCTTAGCGGGTAGTGTGGCATGCAGTGGATGGGATGCAGAGTAACTCTTAAACCAAATAATCAAACCAACTCAGGAAGATGGCAAAGTCAAATTTACTGTTTTATTATCAATTGTCTAAAACGGGGAGTTGCAAAATACATCAATGGACGTCGCACAGCATTCTCTCAAAGCATTTTGTAAAAAAGCATACTTTTATAGCAAAAATACATATATATACATCATACATGATGTCATACTACATGACAAAAAAAGAAAAACCTACGGGGGGGGTTGTGGTTGGCTCAAGGGGAACATCTAAGTATACTGTAGAAATGCATCCTGTGACATATTCGGAATGTTAGGCACGCAAACCATTCTCTTGATATTCCTTTGGAGTTTGGTTCGCATGACTAGGAGAGAGCCGTTGGGAGAGTTGTTGTGTGGATGGGCAAGGCGGGCCCTGTTGTAATAAAGTTAAATTACTTACTCTTCAAGTGCCTCCCCTCTTTCTTCACATTGGCGACGAGGATACGGGGCCCGCCACGGCACTCACACAAGCCGCGGTTCGCGGTAAGGATTAATCCGACTCCTGGTGAACGACTGCAGCCCCACCCAGGCCCTCCCACATAGGCCTCGCCAGCGCGGAAGGCTGACGGCCGGAGCGGTGGGGAGTGGAGGCGCAGTTTGAAACGCTGTGTGGGGCCGCGCCACGCAGGGCTGCAGAGTCAAACGTGCTCCCCTGACAGACGAGAAGAAAGCCCAAAAGAGGTGAGGAGGCACGGGGGAGGCACGGGCAGACTCAAGGGGGCGGATCAAAACAAACTGTGAACCGCCCACCAACAAAGCAGTAAAGCAAGCCCCACCGGCCCAAAGAGATAGAAAGAATTGAACACCGAGAAACTTTAAGCAGGCACATGAAACCAAATTATACATCAAGGTAAAGCATGCTCTACAGTGAGGGCACACAAGTAATTCCATAAGGAGGCAATTAAAGCACACTTTAATAAGGGGCTATTAAATAAAATTTTTTTTTAAAAAAACAGTCAGGCACATAAGTACTGACAAGAAGGCTCTATTTACTGTGGCACAACTGTTCTCATCATGGCAGCAGCCAGCATGGCTCCACCCCCACCCTTCCTATCCGAGCCAGGTGTGCCTCCAATAAGATGGGACGGATGGCAAAAGATTTTTGACACTTACCTGGTGTCAATAGGAGGAGATAAATTTGCAGCGGGAAGGAAAGAAGCAATTCTATTACATAATTTAGGCACTGAGGGTCGGAGTATATATGATGGACTGCCCCAGCCCCCTCTTGAAGGGCAAGGAGAGATGGATGAATATAGCCTGGCTGTGAGTAAGTTGGAGATTTATTTTGAAGCAAAGAAAAACATAACTTTTGAGAGACATAAATTCTTTCAGAGAGTGCAAGACTCCCAAGAACCGGTGGAGAACTTTATAGCGGCTCTAAGATCGTTGAGTCACACATGTGAATTTGGAGTGTTGACTGATTCACTCATTCGGGATCAATTAGTACGCTGTACTAATAACACGAAGATACAAGAGAGGTTGTTGACTAAGGATGTGTCCTTGGAAGTGGCGATAGAGACAACCAGAGGATTGGAGCAAGCCCATAAATATATGTCCACCATGAAAAATGATAAACAAGAGGGAGAGGTGGCGATTGTGAAGGGATTCAAGAAAGCGAGTTTGAGTAAGGATGTCAAGTGTTATAAATGTGGCAGCAATCGCCATATTTCCACCAGCAAATTTTCCCTGCCAGGAATGTATTCTGCTTGAAGTGCAAGAAAAAGGGACACTTCGCCAGGGTTTGTAGAGATGCAGGACAAGTGCAATACATAGGGTCATCTATAAGAGTTTCGGAACAAGAGGAAGATGTGGAAACAACGCAAGCAGTTCAAAACAAACATGTTTTGGAAGTCTCGGAAGTGTCCGGAAGACACACTGCCACAACGGATGTTTTTCTAATGAATGGGAGAGTAGTGACTTTGAAAGTCGACAGTTGCTCTCCATGGACTCTGGTTTCGAAGAAGACATATGAAGTTTGTCTACAAAGGAGAGTGAGTGAGTTGTAGGAGCATACAATAGAGCCATATGCTTATGGCAATGTCAAAATCCAGGTATTGGGAAAATTCCAGGCTGTCATTAAATATAAAGGTAGAAGTTGTGACTCAGAAGTGTATGTGACACAAGAAGGTTCATCGTTGTTAGGCTGGGAAGAACAACGCAAACTGGGCATCAGAATTCAGGCAAGTGCGGAGGAACAGGTTTCAGTCGCCGAAGACCGGGACGAGTGGGAAGAAGAATTTCCCCTGGTTTTTCAAAGTGACTTGGGGATGTTAAAAGGCTTTGAGCACGAGATTCACTTGAAGACGGGAGCAATCCCTAAAATACATAAAGTGAGACCAATACCACAAGAACTGAGGGAGAAACTCAAAACTGAAATTGAGACACTATTACAGAGAGGTATAATTGAAGAAAGTGAGAGTTCCGAATGGCTGTCGCCAGTGGTGGTGGCGGCAAAACCAAATGGAGATATAAGGCTCTGCATAGATATGAGGGACATTAACAGAAATATTCTAGTGGACAGACATCCCTTGCCGATAATAAGTGACAAACTGTCAACTCTCAAGGACGCAAGAGTGTTCTCCGTGATTGACCTTTCTCAAGCTTGTCATCAAATTCCGTTGAAAGAAGAGTGCCAGCATTTGACAGCATTCATTACTCCTTTTGGTACTTTTAGATATTGCAGGATGCCATTCGGCCTCGCTTCGGCAGCGGCCGTTTTTCAAAGAGTAATGGACACAATCATGGAAGGAATGAAGAACATTGTGGTGTTTCAAGATGATATGCTTGTATTTGGGAGTTCGAAGTCTGAGCATGATGTGGTTCTGAGGCAAGTGTTGAACAGGTTATCTGAAGCTGGTTTGACTGTGAAAAGAGAAAAATGCAAGATTGTAGTTGGGAGGGTAGAGTACTTGGGACATGAGATTGATGAGTCGGGTGTGAGACCGAAAAAGTGTCTTGTGGAGGCAGTAAAGGAGGCTCCCGCACCTACAGATAAGGACCAGGTGAGGTCCTTTTTAGGTCTTGCCGAATATTACCACAGGTTTATTAAAGATTTTGCTATGGTGTCGGCCCCCATAAGGATGATACTTAAGAAGGGAGCGAAGTTTGAATGGTCTGAGTGTAATGCGGCTTTTGAGAATATAAAAGGATTTATCAGTAAAGCACCTTCAATTGGCAGATTTGATCCCATGGACAAGACAGTTTTAGTAGTTGATGCCAGTCTATTGAGTTTGGGGGCAACGTTCGTACAATTCGACAAAGACAATAAAGGTAGAGTCATTGCCTTTGCATCAAGAGCTCTGAGAGGGGCGTAAACCAGATATTCAGTTATTGAAAGATAGACTTTGGCGATGTTCTGGGCTGTTTTGCATTTCAAGTATTATTTGTGGGGTAGACGTTTTGTGATTCACTCTGATCATAAGCCATTAGTACAGTTATTTGAGAGTGGAAGATGGGTGTTAGGGTCACCCAGGATAAGCAGGTGGGGTTTGGGTTTTCTGGGGTTTAATTTTGACCTAGGTTTTTTATCAGGAAAGAAAAACATAGCGACAGATTGTCTTTCTAGGATGCCTTTACTTGACACGGAAAGCCATGAGGATGAGGCAATGGAGGAGTCAGTGGTGGCTGAAGTCGGTGAGGCAGTAGCTCAGGAGAAGTGGTTGCAGGCTGAAAGTTCTGAGGAAGATTACAAGCTGATCAAGGAGTGGACTGTAAAGGGATGGCCTAATAAAAAGAGTTTGGATAAAAGATTCGATATATGGTTGGAAGTCAAGGAAGAGCTGAATTTGCGGGGAGACAGACTAAGGAGAAGGCGATGTGTGGTTCCCCCAGAAGCTATCGGAGAGAGTCTTTTAGAGTTGGCTCATGAGGGGCATCCAGGGGAAGGGGCAATGAAGAGAAAACTTTGTCACAATTATTGGTGGCCGCGCATTGATGAGATGGCTGAAAGGTGGGTGAAGGAGTGTATGGAGTGTCAAAGGAGTGACAAAACTAAAGTGGTAAGGGAAGTACCTTTAGTTCCTAATGAGGTACCGGAGCAACCATGGACCAAAGTCGCTGTAGACATTATGGGACCCATTATGGGTCTGGGAAATGGTTTGAGGTTTCTGTGTTTGGTGGTTGACTTTCATACGAAATGGATTGAATGGAAGGCGGTAAGAGAAGTCACAGCTAGAGAACTCATTACATTTCTAGAGAAAGCTTTCTTTAAAGAAGGAGTTCCCACTGAGCTTGTATCGGATAATGGGGTTCAATTTGTATCAATGGCAATGAAAAGATGTCTCAGTGGTTATGGCATTAAGCATCTCAGGACAGCGTTGTATCACCCTAGGGCAAATGGCATAGTGGAGAGAGTCAACTGTTTTTTGAAGGAAGGTCTGCAGTTAGCTTTGAGAGTAAAGCAGCCATGGAGGGAGATGTTGAGGATTATGATGTGGAATTATCTCACTACACCACATTCAGTGACAAAGGTATCACCATTTGTATCTCTCGGGAAGAGAACCAGGGACGAAATTGTGTCCAGGGTGGTTGGGAATTTCCGGAGTGGTTCAAGTTGATAGAGAACAAATCATGAAATCTATCAAAGAGAGCCAAGAGAAGAATAAAGTAGGATTTGATGTTCGTGAAAAAGTGAAGGATCGGCAATGGAAGGTGGGGGAGATGATGTATGCAAAGAATCCTAGAATGGTGAATAAGTGTTTGGACAACAAATTCATGGCTCCAAGGAGAATTGCTGCGGTTAAGAAGAGTGTGGTCATATTAGATGGAGGGGAAGTCTGGTCTAAAGGCAAGATTGCTAAAGCTTATGGTATGGATAATAGAGTGACCACTGGTGAGCATGATGATAATGGGGGGGAGAGGAGAGAATGGATGTGTTCAAAATCCTCAAGGGGATGTAAAAGTCCAAAATGCGAGTGTTCGAAATCCTCAAGAGGATGGAAGTGTTCAAAATGCTCAATAGTTCTTGCAGTGTTCAGAGATTCAGGTCCATGCCGGTCTGGATGAAGGACTATGTGTCATAAGTGTTAGTTTTTGTTTTAATTTTCATACATTTACCTCAGCGTGCCATTCCTATATTTTCTCAGGCATGCATGTTTTGTTTTATTCATTTAGTGCTAAAGTTATTAGTGTTCAATTTTATCGCTCTTTATTTGTATGCTACACTTAATGTATAGATATTTTAGTATTGTTATTTCAAATTTCATATTTGGGGTTGGAGAAAAATATGCTTGTTTTATTTTAAGGAGGAAGATATGTAGAGATGCATCCTGTGACATATTCGGAATGTTAGGCACGCAAACCATTCTCTTGATATTCCTTTGGAGTTTGGTTTGCGTGACTAGGAGAGAGCCGTTGGGAGAGTTGTTGTGTGGATGGGCAAGGCGGGCCCTGTTGTAATAAACTTAAATTACTTACTCTTCATGTGCCTCCCCTCTTTCTTCACATATACTTTATATACGGGGATGGGTTGTGATTGGTTATCTATGATCAGGTGGACAACTCATGCCCACCCCTAGTGCAAGTCATCTTCAACAATTATTAGGAACATGGTTCATCATTGGCTCTTGAACTATAAGCCCTTCGTTATATGGCCCTCTACAATTGGTTGGCATGCTCATGCCAGTCTGGAACATTCGGCTCACTAGCAGCTCATACCTCAGGTGCCAGGAGGTGGACTTGACCTCCCCACCCAATTAGCCTAAAATCTCTCATCACCCATGCCTTCTGCCATGGAGATTGTCTTTGAACTTGGCCTTGCAAAGTATCCTCGTCTCTGGGAATATAAGGGAGTGCGGGAACACGCTATTATTAGTTCTAGAACTGCATGCCCAATGCTATTTTCATCCTCGGATCACGTGACAACAGACCGTACTTCGGCCTGGTTTGCAGAATTTAATTGTCTTGAATGAATATAACTTGGCACTCATGGTGTTCTTTCTTGCACCTTGATAGAGAGTGTTTCAGCTTCTCATGTATTCTGCCTTCAAGAATAGATAACCAGTCTTGGCTGCCTTCAGTCTTGACACCAGACCAGACAGTCCTACTCCACTCTTCAATGCTCCCAGGTAATTCACTGCTGTGACACAGCTTTCAACCCTTCTCTTCATTAGTTTGAACTTACTAAAATTGTGACACTGATGTCCAGCTTCTATAAAATGGCGGCTCCATCTGCAGTCTATTCACTACGTATAGCTAGCTTCTATGATTACTTGATTGACTTTTGTTGCTGCATCTGTACAGTTATTGAACAGCTTGCATTTCCTGCAGTGCTCTTCACACGTGCAATCTTCTTTCTGCATATGAACGCTTACTCGATTCCTTATTCCGTCATCAGTTTCTATAAGGCCCATAGACTCTCTTCTTCAACCAGTCTTCTCTGTGCGTCACGCTCATCCTTTCGTGACATCACCAGCTTTTCGTTCTCTCCTTTTCATATTCCTTTGGTGACTGCTTCCAAGAGATTGTCATGTCTTCGGGATACATCAGGTATGGTTTTCACAGTCTATACCTTTTCTCAAAGATTCAATGCGCAATAGGCACAACTGCTGGTTTCAAACATGGCACAATTTCAGGCTTCCAACATACAGGTGACGGGGGAGCGAGACTTCCTGCAGAGGCACTCGGCTTATCCTCTACATTCACATCAAATCATGCAGTGAATAATTGAATATTGTGTCCTTATAAACCTGCTTGTGTTATTTCTATATATTGACGCAGAAATAGTTCTATGGAGGGAACCACTGCCCAAGCAGAATCTACTTTTCAGAATAACCAAACAGCACTGCCAGACTCAGAACACACTGTAAGAAAACATAATTTTCTGATGATTCTGACCTTGGTCAAAACAGGCCCAGTGAACATAATGCATTGCTTGTTGCAATATTTTAAGCTACCCATCCTGACACGTTTGCGATACTGTGAGATACTACTGAGATAGGGAAGATATGTTCGGTGACTGGCAGGAGCGGACTGGGAACCAGGAGAGGCACTGGAGATGTTTTGCAAAGTAGCCTTCTTTTACACTGCGACCAATGGGTGACTGGTACGGAGAGAGGGCAAGAAAAACAGAACACCAGGGTAACCATACAAAAGAGGCCCATAAACACCCCCCCAGGAATTCTCCAGACGTTGCTGTTGACCAGTCCACCATTGTAGCCTGGGGGAGATTGTAATCTACCCTGATTTAGAGGTGCATATTCGCCTTTGAGGTAGGGGCGGCTGTGTTGGGTGAGCAGAGGGCCGTTCTCTCTGGTAACAGTCGCTGCAGAGTTTAAAACACAGTCCCAAGCAAGTTTTAAGTGGAATAGAGGTAGACAGAGGGAGTATTAGAAACACAGGATTCCAGTCCAAGCAGCCTGTATATCGTTCTGTGCTATACCACTGTAGAGCTGTCTAGTCGCTTCCACCGCTATGATCATCCCTCCCTATGTTATGTTTCCAATCCCATTTTTAAAATGATTTTACCTGTGTCTATTCAACGACAAGTACTGAATGGATCTAAGTATTCCCAAGCCAGTTCCCTTTTCTATAATCCTCAGCAGGACCGTCCAGTGCATTCTAGAGAAAGGTTTGTTCTCACCTTGCATGCTGTGGGTCTATCATCAGAAGACGTGACATAGAATAGCCAGAGCCTTAGCCTGCAAAGTACAAGGCGTAATGATAGAGCTTGTATGTCTATGTCTCAGGTTTGAGGTCGCTCTGAAAAAGGCTGCGTTTTGCCACTTTAGAGCGGCCACAAATAGACATATCTCTTTGATTAGGAGGTTTCATCCCCTACCCACCCCACCATACGCATCCTCCCTCTCTTTCCTTTATCTTCATCCTCCTTATATTTCTGCATTTTTCACATCTACCTGCTTTTTGCCCTACTTTGCACACCTTTTTCGAATCTTCAACCTGTCTGCTCACATGCTCTCCTTTCCATGTCCTAGCCCGCTCGGCCAGGCTTCTTTTGACACCCTCTCCTCTTCTAAATCATGTGCTCTCAGCCACAGCTCTAAAGAGGAAAGTGAGGGAGCAAAAGGACACAAACAGATATTCACAAAGGGGAGAGGAAGGCTCTTGCAGCCCTGCTGGGCATGTCAGATCACGTGGTGCACAGGGGGCTTAGCTTTGCAGGCCAATACCAACAGTTATGGTCGGGACGGTTTATAGTGATTACATCGAGAGAAAAAAACGACGACAAACCAAAGCATTTAATAAAAAGGATGGAATGCCAAAGCATCGACAGACTATCTTTTACATGTAAATGTGCCTTTCCATCTAAACCAGTCCATCAAAAATATAAATAGACTGGTTTAAATGGAAATGCACTGGCCAGCTCCTTGTAACGTTTTAATTTTTTTTGTATATTGGAGGGGCTCCCACCCTAGGCCCTTCAACCCCCACGTCCACCATCCCCCCAACCCTAACCGTAACATAATCCTTAATCTAACCCTAGCCCCAACCCTAGCCCCAACCCCAACCCTAATGTAACCCTTAATCTTACCCTAACCCTATCCCTAGCCCCATCCCTAACCTTAGCCCCAAACCTAACCCATATGTAACCCTTAATCTAACCCTAACCCTAGCCCCGACCCTAACCCTAATGTAACCCTAGCCCCAACCCCAACCCTAACCCAACTCTAATCTTAATGTAACCCTTAATCTAACCCTAGCCCCAACCCTAACGTAACCCTTAATCTAACCCATTTTAGCCCTAACCCAACCCTAACACTAGCCCCAACCCTAATCCCACTAATTTCGATGGATCCATCAAATTATGTACAAAGAAATGGCTATTTGATGGAATGGAATTTCGTTGCATATAATTCGATGGTATGGCTGTCGATGCTTTGGTTGTCAATGGATTGACCAGATCCCGGCCGGGGACTGCAACTAAGCCTTATTATATGTGTGCAGATAGCAGCATCTATTTGGGGGAACATGATAATTGTACAATTGTATTGCAGCTTGTTCAGGCCAGCATCCTCCCTCTCGTTGGCAATAATTTCAATAGTTAATAGGAACATTTACCTGGACCAGCACTAGGGCGGACCATAAACCTACAAAGGAGCAAGAGTCAAAAATGTTAAAAAAATGTTACCATACATGTCTGACAATAACATCATTTTGTATTTTCCCTTAATTTAACAGAAGGGTCGGTTTGGAATGATTTAAGAACCGAGGACCCATACATTGAACATTAAATGTAAATTAGAACAGAGCGTCTGGATTCATATTTGCATTGGATGTTGCGAGAGGAAGGGGAGTTTTCTATAGCCCACCCCTTGCGTATCCACATGCGCCTCTCATCCACATGCACACATTTCCAATATGTCACCATGACATGCCCCACTGATTTCCTGTGCTCCTCCTCGCCCACTCTCGCCATCAGTCAGCAATCCTTGCACAATGTCACCCTCAGTCATGATTAACATCTACACTAGAAGATATTCGATATTCGTGCTGATTGACGATTTTTTAAAAAGTGTTTCGTATTTGAGAAGAAAACATGTCTTTATGTATTACTGAATGCCCCAACAACAATGTCATCATATACTCTGACTACACACCCACCCCATATTTTGATATTTTGGATGTATGGTGCTGAATGAGGCCCCAAACTCTCAATACATATTTCACCTTATCAAAAAGTTCAACATGCAAACACGTTGTTTATGGCGAGGTGGAGCCACTGATAAGTGTACCGCTATGGTTGAACGCACAGGCGCTGAGCCACTTTGTCGGGACACTGCGGGCGCTTCATTGGCATGACTAACTGATCTCATACCATGTCAACCTTTTTATTAGTTTTGGTTAGAGTGACACCTATAAGCTGAAACTATTGCATTAGGGTACAGCTAGGGAGAAATATCATATGAGGAGGGACACAAAGCCTGTAGGTGGTGTTTGGTTATTTACCCACCCGTTGACTGCCCATGGCCATGCTAATCCTGATGGCAATTTCCACCCGCTTCGGCTCCTCTCCACCTAAAGCACGTCTTCCTGGGATCTCTTTGAGCTAGCTTTATTAAGCCTTACCATCAAACTTTGTGCTCAAAGAGCATATCAGAGTTTTCTCAAAGCAGTCTTCTGAGAGTTACTGACTTAATTGGAACTGTTAAAGTGCTACTGGTGTAATATAAATGTCAACCAGGTCTGCCTTCAGCCCCTCAATTTATAAGTACTATGTCTGTCCTTCACTGAAGCCCTGTTAAAAACAGGCTTTCACAAAGTCAACAGTTTAAGCTTGTGTGTTAATATTAGGCATTCACCAGGCACTACTATTATATGCCGAGGCACTCTCACCACTTTAGCAGCTGCTACAATCCAGTTAATACCATCACGGTAGTGCCTGGCAAATTACTTTCCCAAGCCTACGCAAAGCCAAAACTGTTGGCATTGACAATGCTCAATTTAAGAATGCCTTCTATTTGTTTGCCCTTCCCAGCATGGCAACATGATAAAATGAATTAAGGATGCAGGTTGTCTGAGCACCTTTACTACTGGATGAACTCGTTTTTCTCAGCTGCAAAATGTGTAACGTCCCAGGTCCCTCTGTCATTTAAGATCTACTTTGGGAGATCATGAATTTATATAAAACATGACTTTTGAATCCATATATGTTTAAAACATGCTTTAAATGCACTCATTATAACTAATTGTATTAAACATTTTCTTGGGGGATACTCCCAGTCCCCTCATAGAAGGGTTGTGCTCACACGCTGTGCTCGCTCGTTCAGTGGAATAGGGGGCCACTTTGGAAAATAAATTCCAATGCCACTTTTGGTTCCCAGTCCGGCCCTGGTAACAAGCAAGGTTATACATCTGAAGTAAAAGCAAGAAGAGAAAGAGACGATTGTTCAGAAGCGATACAAGTTAGCAGAGTGGGCCTGCGCAATGCAGAAAGTCTCTGTGAATCATAAAAGTATTTCCCAGAGAAGAGTAGTGTTTATGAACTTTAAAGAGAACGTGATGAAAGTAAATCAAAGTGGGAGGTTACAAGAAAGTGAACCGTGATCCCGAAAAGCTTATTAAGTGTTTCTGACTCGTGAGAAAAGCAAAGCAAAGCTGAAGGTTCCCAGAAAGTGAAACTACAATACCCGAAAAGGCATTTCACGAGATATGCTTGTACCCGGCAGAGGGAAGCCTACAGTTGCAACTGGGTTGGTCGAAGTGGTCATGCAGAGGTGTAGCAAAATCCTCTGCAGTTTCTAAAGTCTTCGACTGATGTGCCACTGAACAGACTCGAGTCTGACTGAGGGAAGTCTGATGGTGTGTTTTGTGTAAAAGCGTGGGGTTCAAGTCCAGCAGAGGGAAGCCTGTAATTCAGCCCTGATATTTCAGATAGGTTCAAGCCCGGGAAAGGGAAACTGTATACCGGATTTGTGTAAAAACTTGGGGAAGGGAACCCCAAGAAAGAGCCTTCATTGTAAACTGTGTTGCAAGACCTAAAGGCTGTGATGTTTAAAAAAAAGGACAGACTTGAACTCGACTGAGGAGTGATTGTGAAAGAAGGAGGAGACCCGGACTTGATTGCAAGAAAACCAAGGGATCTAATTGAACTGTAAACTGTTGAAAAACCTGACACTCGCTCCTAACACGTACCTGCAAGCTAAAGTGTGACACCCTGAAAGAACTGTGTTGCTCCCCTATCCTTACCACAAATCCCGAGACCCTATGGGGAAGGGAGATGCAGCCAGTTCATATAAGCCATTCTGACATTTATTTTTGAAACACAATTTTCCTTTACAAACATCCCTTTTCACATTTGTATATTAAGAGTGAGAGAAAGGTTAGGTTTCTTTAGTATAGGCCCCTTTTTATTTTGACAAGACTGACTAGGGCTGTTCTCTTTTAGTTGATGGTCGAGATTACTGCGATCTTAGCTATAGGGCCAGGCAGGAAGTCTGCAACCCTTTCTGACGATATTAATAAAGGTTTTCTGAAACTTACATCACTTGTGTCTGTCTAACTGTTGATACCATGCTTTCCTGACAATTGGAAGAATAATTGTGACATGCTAATGTTTACTATGAATCCTGAGAAAGATATTGGGCCTCATTAGAAGTTTGGCGGTAGCCTTGCCGGTAAAAACCAGCAGGCTGCAACCAAACTTCTGAAACTTTCCGGCACCCGCGAGTGGGCAATTACCTGGTCATTATGGCCCTGCCGGACCCGATAATTGCCCTTTTTGCAGGCGCCGGAACGTAATGCTCCCCATTCCCACTGAGCCCAAAAGGACTCAATGAGAATGGGGAGGTTGGATGCACTGGCACTGTTATAAACGTTATAAACGGTGCCGGTGCATCCGACAAGCTGTGCTCGTTGATGCCTTTCTGCCCGCCAGGCCAGACCTGGCGGGCAGAAAGTGCACCCGCGAGCACAACTCGTAGTTTGACGGTCCAGGAATTACAGTACCGGCAAGCTTACCGGTACCGTAGTTCCCGGACCAGCAAACTTATAATGAGGTCCATTGTATGGAGGGAAGCAATTGCCCTGGTTTATAAACTAGTGTTTTGTGAAAGCGACATTTGCCTTATCAGGAAGAATACTGTGGAGGAAACTATTGCTTTGGTTTGTAAACAAGTGTTTGTGAAAGAGACATTTACTTTACCAAGTGGAAGGACGCAGTGGATGGAAAAGATATTTTGCGTTGAACTGAAAAGAATTTCGTTGAAACAGAACTCTCCCAAGTGTATTCTTGAATTGATCCAGAGGAAGGGAGCCCAACCCTAGTAACAAGGAGTACTTTCTAAAAAACTATAAGTTTAAACTTTTGCATTGTTTTGTTGAACTGAAGACAGCCAAAGATTCTTTGTACACTTTTTTCTATATGTTCTTAAATATGGGGCATTTTAATTGGGGATTGCTAACATTTTACATTTGTGTCACTATCCCCTTAACTGCTGTGAGGGTGTAGAAGAAGGAGACTGACGAGGAGGGGTCATGTTTGGTGCTACAAATGTTTATTCCGAAAGAAGAAGGAAACCCTATCTCTCACTAGTTCTAAGGGGCTTGCCCTGCCTCAATCTAGTAAACTTTAGTGACCTGTCAGAATGCCTGTCCAAAAATGACATGTTCTCTGTCCTCTGTCAGAAACCTAGTAATCTAACCCTAACACTTATACCAAAAGTCTATAACAAAAGTAAAGTTCCTTGACCAGGATAATGACTCTTTTCTCCTGGTGTCTTGCTTCAGTGTTCTTGTCATAGTAACTCTTTCAGCGTCCCTTCAAAACAGGGCCAGGGGAATAACTCCTTTCCCTTGGTTCCTTTATCAAAGTTCTCCACAGTGACTTTTCAGTACTTTACAGAAAGCCTGTACCAGTCCCTTCAACTCTTTCCAGGAAGTAGAAAAGCTGAACCTTTATTTGGCTTCCCTTTAACGTCACAATGATAAATATCTTTTCCAGGCTGCTCTATATCTTTCTTAAAAACCTTTTGCAAGTCTGCTTGAGCAGTGGTAATTGTTGGGCCACTGCGGCGAGGGAGATGTCCCCCGTTGCATTCTGCTGGAGCAGTGGTATTGGCTTTGCCACTGTGACAAGGGAGATGACTTGCGTTACACTCTGCTAGAGCAATGGTATTGGTTTGGCCACTGCAATGAGGGAGATGACTCCAATTGCACTCGGCTGGAGCAGTGGTATTGGCTTGACCACTGCGACGAGGATGATGTCTCGTGTTGCACTCTGCTGGAGCAGTGATATTGGTTTGGCAACTGCGACAAGGGAGATGACTCCTGTTGCACTCTAGGGAGTCGACTCCCGAGGTACTCTGCTTGAGCAGTGGTATGGATTTGGCCACTGCAACGAGGGAGAAGATTGCCGCTGCACTCAGAGTGAGCTGGGCCTCTTCCCAGACACCACCCAGTCTTCCTGCCATTCCCGTTACATGTAGTGCCTTGGGGAGATGGCTCAGGTTCTTCCCGTGGCCCTTTCCTTCTCGCTTCCTGCTCAATCCCGCAAGAGGCTCGTGGTCTCAGCATAATTTCTGGACCAGACGGTTCACCTTGCAGCAGTCACACCACCACCAAGTGAGACGGCTCTATGCCGGCTCTCAGGACCCTCTGGTAACGTCCTGCCTTCCTCTCTCGCTCCTGGAGAGATGCGAATGCTCCGCTGCAACGTTCTGACTTTAAACTTCCCAGACTTCATTCACGTATGCCTGGCTTCCGCGATGAGATCTTTTATTTGTTCTCCTGTTTATACTGTTGACACAACCCTTGCGTAACATCAAGACTGTCTATGAAATTCCCTTTTGCCCTTGTCATGCCTCCAATGAGCCACCTTGTTACAGTATTTGGCTGACTCTTCCTCTGGTTATTCCATATGCCTCTCATGTTCTTATTCGTATCCGTCGGTCTTATACTTGTCACAGTCATGGGGTTTACAGTAGCACATGGTTTTACTATCAAGGGTGGATGAAAAGAGTGACCCTGACGGTAGGGTTTTATGTGCTGTGGTGGTGGTATGGAGGCTTTTCCCCAGGTGGATGTCCTTATCCCCAGGAGGGGAGTCCTCCTGCATATTACCAACTCTAGGCGGACTATTGAGTAGCAGCCTCACCTCCCTATCCTCATAGGAAAGGGCTCCCCCCCCCCTGTGGAGGAGTGACGAGACCTGGTGAATAATCACACTGCTAAGGGTGAGTATGCTTGTTCTGAATTACCACAAGGAAACATTTTAAGCTCCACCCACTCCCACACTTAAGTGGTTAAAGAACAGATTGATATGAAGCAATACTGACAATGGTATGCAATATAGGGTGACATGACATTATCTACTTATTGCAAAATGTTCCTTTTTCTAATCTGCTAGAGAAATGTTGAAATAAGTATTATTTCTAGACGAAAATAGGATAACAAGAGTTGCAGGTGTATTTTAAGTGTAGACATGTTTGTTGTAAAAGTAATTGTGTGTATGATGTTTTGGTTGAATTGGTCAGAGGTTGCTGTCACGGTGACCGAGCCAGGCACAGAGTCCCAAGAGTACGAGGGCTCTTTGCGGCCCAGGCGCCGCAGCCACACACAGGGAAGGAGCTCCTGCTTCCCGCTAGCTTCCCTCCTTACCTGTTCCTTTGCTTTCGCACCATGCTCGGTATACTGTGAGGGTCTGCCTGCTGACGCACAGGATTCAGTGTTTTGCAGCTCCGCAGAGACCAGTGAGGTGCATGATTGGTTCAACATATAGGGTGAAAGGGCCATGGAAACAAAGGATGTATTCAGTCCTTTCAGTACATACATTCCAGAATCTTTTAGTGAGCAGGGGATAACGCATGGAAACCAGTCCCTAAAAGAAAGGGTAGTGCCTCACAAGTAGTCAGTTGCATCTAATGTTCCATCACACTTGTCTGTTCTTTCTCCACTTTTTTCACGTTCTCCTAGCTTCACACAGTTTTATGACTCCACTCCAAGATGGCCACCCCATTATACCTATAGCACCCATTATCCATCAAGGTGGGTGGAGGCTCGATAAAAGGAAGTACAAGGGTGGAGAGTTTCCTGTTTATATGCTATTTAAGGAGATGGAACCATAGCCTGGTGCATCTCAGTTGCGCTTCACTGTAATTCTTGCGTGACTTTTGTTTTTTCCCTTGTTCACACTGCAGAGGTTTTTTGTCCATGGGACTTTCATACCTCTGCAAGGTTTTCCTATGCCCTGAACTAATTTGGTTCCTATCTATAGTCCTTAAGCCTA
This sequence comes from Ambystoma mexicanum, assembly GCF_040938575.1. Taxonomy (NCBI): domain Eukaryota; kingdom Metazoa; phylum Chordata; class Amphibia; order Caudata; family Ambystomatidae; genus Ambystoma; species Ambystoma mexicanum. The sequence continues at coordinate 679,854,488 of NC_090931.1, read as the reverse complement.
GACCTTAGTCTGGTCTTGCATACATATCCATCTGAAGCCTGGCTGCAGCTGGCCCAATTAAATATTGCAAAGAGGACAATGAAGTAATGGGAGAACCGGGATGACCTCTAACTGGTAGATCAACAGGACGAGGACCAGTAAGACTCACACTTGAGTTGCTAGTACATACTATATGGGTTTGGAAGAAATTGTTTGATTACAATAATGAGAAATTACATTTTTAACAGCCTTAAAAGATAATATACAAATAACATCATTGAAGCACTGTTGTCATGTTAAGTAATGTATAGTAGATGCTTGTTTAAGTACGTGAACATTTACTATTTGTGATAAATGTCTTTACTTTGACATTAATAATTGATTTAAGGTTGGAACAATTGTATAATTTCAGAATTGAAACAAATACAATTTTCTAATGAAGTACTTTCAATATAGTTGTCTTTCTATTTGCTGGTGAATGTTTTTTGCTACAGGAATGGTTGTGGTACAACATATTTTTTGAAGGTGATATGTTTATAAGTATTTTTAACAAATATAAAGATAAACTTTATTTTAAAAAATACAATTACAGTTTTGTAAGTAAGAGTTCCCTTTTCATTTGAAGTACATTCATTGGAATATCTCAAGATATTCATTACCAAAGTGCAGCTACAAAGAACTAAAATTGCGAAACACATTTCCTGAAAATATTTTGGGCATTCTTTTCAATTTCTTTTTCAAGCCATAAGACCAATTTATAAATTTGGTTCACTTTTACAAATATGTTTTTTTAAACATAACCTTGCCCTAGATAGATGTCCTCCTACATCCCAAAATTCACTCATTTTTAAAATGAGGATTCACTGTCCTTCGGATGATTGTGCCACCTTTCTTTGTCTATCATCATCAACAACAGGTTTTTAGTAAGTATAAAAAGTCCCCCTTATTTTACAGCTCTTACAATGCTTAAGATATATATTATGGGCTAATAAAAAGAAAGTTGTCAACCTTAATTTCAGAAGGTACAGATTTTAGGTATTAGAATATCAATTATTATAATTGAAATAATAGCATATATCTTTTGTCTTCTGGAAAGACCTGTTTTATAAACCATGATAATGAACCACAGAATGTACTGATAGGTTTACGTTTAATTTATCATTTCTTAAACAAAGTATCACCATTACCAGGTTTGTCGCTAAGTATAAAAGGTAAATGTTGTATTGGTAGTACATTGAGCACAAGGCTTTAAGAGATATGTTATGGCCTATTATTAGGTTGTATATTGCCACAGGAAGTCCTAATTTTCAGTGTGTTACACATTGGGTTTAATTACACATACAACTCAAAAAAATAGAGGTTGTTGTATTTAGCACTTCTTTACATGTAGTAATTAAAATAATTAAAAACTAACATTGTAAAGCACATTTTCCTGAAATTGATTTTATTTTTTAATTTAGTGACTAATCTGTTCTTTTATTGAAGTGGTGCAAAGAAATATTTTATACATACATTCAGCCCAAATGGAAGACTTTGTCGTGCTGAAATGTGAATTTTGTTTTTCAAGTAATAAGATGTAAGTTTGTTTTATATAGATTGTACAGAGAAATCTTCCTCACATAGCTTTTCTACAAGTCTTTATACATCTGAATTACTTACCTGAAATGTGGTTATGTTTAACATAAAGATTTTGTAGTCTTTGGATAATTGAGTCACTATTCTTTATCAATCCTCAATAGCAGGTTTTTTTAGTAAGTATAATAAGACTATTTTAAAGCTGCTATAATGTTGTGGTATATACTGTCTGAGCAATTAAGAACTGCTCATATTTGCTACCTAATTTCAAAGTGGTTCATGTTGTGGTTTTTGGATATGCCAAAAATACAAGTTGAGATTATAGTATATTATTTTTTTGTGCTCTGAAAATCAATGTTTTACAGACTATAATAGTGAACAAATGAATTTACTAATGTTTTAAACAAACACTGTACCAACATTAAAAGCTCTCTGTAACTGTAAAGGGTAAATGTTTTATTTTAAGTCCATGTATTGCACCGATGTACTGTATACATTATGCCCTATTCAGATGATGTCTCTCACAACAGAGAATGCTCATTTTCAGAATAACTCATAGTGTGCTTTTTCTGTATGCTAAGTATTTAAGTGTAAGTTGTCGTATTCATGCCTTCCTCCATGTCGGAATGAACGTTTTGAAGAACTAAAATTGCAAAACACATGTGCCAAAATTGGTTTTTATTTGTTAACTGTTTTTATTTCAATCAATAACCTGTTTATTTTATTTAAGAAGGTTGTACAAAGAAATGTTTTACACAAACCTTTATCCCAAACGGACGTTTTTGCATTGCTGAAATGGGCATGTATTGCAACTTTTTTTTTTTTTACATTAAGTTTTGCATTTTTAACACAAACTGCAAAACGATAGCATTGTTGTTGAAAGTTATGTATGAATGTTGTGAAGCAAATCTTCATAATGAGCTTCATTGAACTATATGTGTAAACAATCATAAAAATGAAAAATAATACAAAACTCAAACAAGAAGATCAATGCTATATATGTATTTCTTTATATATTTTTGAAAGAGCAAATAGAAATGATATATACAATAACTATAGTGTAATAAAGAACCTACCTACCGCCCTTTACATCAACACCCAAAAACATTACCTGCGGTGTGCCTCAAAACTCCAGCCTCTGCCCTCTGCTTTTCAACCTTTACATGTCCTCCTTGATGAAAATCATCTGGAACCACGGACTAAACACCTACAACTATTCAGATGATACACAACAGATCATCAAGATAGCAACAACTCAAGGCCCAAGCAAAACACTCAACAAGTGACTCACAGACACATGAAGATGGTGACAACTAACATCAGAAATTAAACCCAGACAAAATGGAAATAATGATCTCTCCCCAAGAGAATACCACAACCATCTCACAGCTGGTCTGACCACCAGGCATGGGAACTCAACCGGAGACATCAACTGTGGTAAAAATCTGTGAATACTAATGGGCAACGGACTCTCACTAGAACTACAAGTCAATGCCATTGCAAAGAAATGCTTCTATCTCCTAAGATTGATTAGAGAGATGCTGCCTTATCTCTCCTTCCCACGCAGAACCCTTGCAATTATCTTCCTGGTTTTATCAAGAATCCACTATCCAAACAGCCTCTACCTTGGAATGCCACAACCACTTACCCAAAAACTCCTGTGCATCCAAAACACTGAAGCAAGGATACTCCTGAGACTAAACAGAAGAGACTAAATCACACCAGCGCTAAGAAGCCTACACTGACTTCCAGTGAAAACATGAATTAAGTTGAAAACCCTCTGCATTGCCCCCAAATCACTACACGGACAAGGAGCCAAATTCCTATAGGCCAAAGTTATCTGCTACCATCCAGGAAGAGACATACAATCTTGCGACGATCTCCTAATCGAAAGGAAACTATATGAAAATAGGAAATTCATAGGAACAGCATTATCATGCCAAATTGACAATCTATGGAACACAATGCTGAAGGAATTCAGGACAATGGAAGACCATCTCACATTCAGAAAACAACTAAAAACGTGGCTGATCAATTCCCAATGACCAGCATAAGTAGACATCCCAATGACACAACAGGGACTGAAACGCTTCCGACTCCTCTCCAGGATAATGTGAGGAGGACAGAAATGTGAAAAGGACAACTTTGTCAAGGTTTTCCATAAAATGCCATTTTATTAACTTAAAAGGAATCTGTCCCTCATACTTATACATACAACAAACATATGTGGGAAATGTATGGCAATTTGAAGTATAACAAAATCACAGTTATTTCAAACATATAATTAATAACAGTTTCGACTTTCTAGACTGGGCAATGTTCCCTTCCCCAGATTCAAAGCAGGAATTTTGTATCCAAAGTTCAAAATAAGAAAGTTCTGTTTTATAAGACAGCTCTGGAAAACAGTGCTCTTCTTGATCCAACAAGTCTCGCAATGGGTTTTCCCAATGGCTTCAACATAAATAACAAATCTGTGTTTTCCACTGATAACAAAGTTCAACACAACGTCTTCCTTAGAGCCATAATACTTCCACGGTTCCTTAATGGCAACAGAAGTAGTTTGTCAGGATGATGCAACAATTATTCACAATATAAGGTAGTGGCTTTGCCACTTCTTCTTCTCCACAGTCTTTAACCACAACACAGTACCTTAATATCTTGCAAATGGTCCACTCACCTACCTGGTCTAACACTACAGGGATCTTTCCCTGGTATACTCACCTGCAGGACCATAAACCTCTAACTCTGTTGCAAGTACTTCAGTGGTAAAGTTAATTTGGCAACGCCTTAATAAAGTTGTTGGCCTTTCAGCAACTTCAGTAACAACAACTTTGTAAAGTATTTTGGCTTTCACCATCTTCAGAGATAAACACTTCTTCTGCAAACACGAACCACATTGGGGCTGTTTATGCCACCTGTATTGCAGACTGTTTCTCTCTTTCTGTGTGCTGGCTATCAGGAGGGCAGCTCTTCTGCTACAACAAAGTCTTTTATTTTCACCAAAATCATTAACACCAACTCCAGTCTGGGCTACTTTTACTGGGTGAACATAAAACACTTTGATGTTGCTGGTTTCACCCTTGATATTGACACTTATGATGCAGATTCCACTCCTCCTCCTGCATACTGACTATCAGGGGGGCCGCTCTTCTGCCACTCTTGCTTCCCCACTTTTACATCAATTAAATACTGACAATGGCCTTTTATCACCCTCGCTCTTCCTGGATCTGGGCAATGCTTATTTGGTTCTTTCTTAATTATTGCCTCTTCCTCTTGGTGACAATAGAATCTACAACTGATCTTCTTAACAGCCCTATTTGGGTTGGGGCAATATTGGTTGCTGTAAATGTCTTTTCCTGTTGCGGCTTTGGCAATGGCGGTTTTTGTCATCTTCAGAATTACAATTGCCCCCAATATTCTAATTCTGCCACCTTAGCTGACAAGCCTTATTTTGGTATGCAAGGTTAGGCCCAATCCTCCACTTCTTCCTCTTAAAATTAGTTCGGAATTATAAATTAGAAGCACGGGCCAGCTGGTGATCATCGACTGTTCCGGGGTCACATTCAACTAGTGAACTCTCTCGGTGCTGCATGCGGTCCGCTCGCTCCGCTGCCTTCGTGTCATCTGCTTTCTCTGCTTTACGCTCCCAGGTAGGTTACTTTATCCTGCTCCCTGCACTTGTCAGGTTAAGAGCTGTCCTCGCTCCAGAAGTGCTTCTGTGCTCGTCTGCTACGGGAGCACACTTCACTTTGGGGAATGCTTCCCACCACGCAGCCTCTGCATATGAGATCTTCAGGCGGAAAGCCTTCAGTAACACCGATTCCCTCCGCAAGACACAGTGCTTGAGGTGTGAAGGCATCATGAAGAAAGACATGGACAACAGATTCAAATTAGTACTCAAAGTAGATTTATTTAACCTAAAAGGCAGGGTGGAGTAAGGCCTAACCTACCCTATGCTAAGGTGGGATTCTCCCCCCCCACCCCCTAATGAAAACCAAGGATAGTCTGTGTCAGGATGTCCAACTTAAGTGTCTGTCTGTGTCCAAAACCTATACTTGCCCTCATAACAAATTGTACACAATGTATAGGGATGTCAGTCACAAAGGAATAGTGTTCAAAAGGAAGTTCAGAGCTTCTTCCCACTCCTAGCTTAGAACCAACCTCCCCTTCAAAATAGTTCTCACAGTATTGGGATTCCCTTCCAAAAGAGTTCAAACCTTCTTGCTTCCAAAATAACACAGTTCCTTGGGACACCTCCAAAGTCGAGGTTTCCTCTCCCCAAGATTTCAAACTTCCAATTTGTTAAAGCAACACAGTTCTATTTCTCAATTTCAGTTTCTCAAACCAAGGTGTAGCAACACATAAACTTGACTTCAAATATACTTTCATTAGCTTTTCACGTAAAGGGCACTTGGTCTAGACGCAGTTGTCGGACCCCACGGTCTACCCATTACAGGTCACGCAACTGATACCCTGTCATCCTGCTTTAAACAACATTTAGCCACTGGTTCAAATTGACAGTGATACTTAGTTGATTTATCACTGTCACAAGCTCCAGAAACTCTCCTGTGACTGCTTTAGCCACCAAGCACTTAATTGTTCTTGGTTGTATTTTTCTGGTCCTTGCCAACACAACTCTGGCTGACCCACTCTTATGTTTTTATCTTTGTACCGCCATAGTACTTTCTTGACTTTGCCTTTACTTGTTCCCTTGTTTCACACACTGTACTTCTTGACTCTTGCTTCATTCACTAATTTACTTTAGCTCCATTCATGAGCATTCCACTAGCTTTGTGCAGCACTCGCAAGTATTTTCAATGCTTTATACTCTGTGCGATATTTGCAATTGTTTTCTGTACTTTTCCACTCTTTGCGGTATTCACAAGTGCTTTCCATTGTTTTTTACTCTGTTCGGTATTCACAAGTGTTTTTATTCAATTGCACTTATTTCAATATTTCAATAATGTTTGTGCCGGTATTCAACAGTACTTTTAATCATGTTGCTTTCCACTCTGCAAAGAATTCTGTTAAACATTACGGGAGCGCCCCGGTCAGAGTGTAGATTCATTTTACACTCACCGGTTGTATATGGCATTGTTCTTTCTCCTGGCATCCTTCACAATAGGCTTCTCCAGTCTTCAGCTGCTTCCCGGCTTCTCCCGACTCCGCCTTCCACTCACGGTCTGCACCGCACGTACCGCCTGCTTTCCTGACTTCTCCCAGCGGCGGCTGCAGTCACAGGGAGCTCCACTGCTTCTCCTCTCCAGACAGCTTCAGCAGATGGCAGGACCCCTGGGCCCTTGCACAGTCGACCATGGCTACAGCATCCTCTACTCATGTGCGGCACTGCTCCAGCCTTTTGGATCTCCAGCTTTCTTTTCTCCAGTCCTTTCCTCTTCTTTTTGATTGGTGGGCATTTTTATATAGTTCAGGTGTGTTAAGTGATCCCAGGTGTGGGTTGTTAAGTTCTCTTGCCTGTCTTCGGAGGACTCCATTGTGCAGACATGCCTGTTTGTTTCTTTGGTATCCCTCAATAATCCTCTTCCTCGTCTCAGTACCAGAGTGGGGTTTGAAATTGTCTGATTTCATAAACAAAGCTTTTTCGTCTCTGATGTATGTGTGTGTCCATGAAATGAGGATGTGTCCTCCTAACTGGTCTCTTCCTCGTCCCAGTCCTAAGATGTTGTTTCTGGGGAACAGATTGAAAGGAGGATAATGGAAGGGGTTGACAATATCACACAAAGGCTTTTCGGATAGAGGGCTCACTGTGAAAGGGAAAGGGGGGTAGCGTGGCTCACGTAAGGACATCCTCTTCCCATTCCCCAAGTTCCCTCCACTCAGGTGATCCTCCCTCACATATCCACCCCCAGGGTCGGGATCCAAAAGCGATGACCTTTCCCCGGCCACCTGAGAGGACGGGTTCTGGGAAAAAGAGGGGAGGACACCCTCAGGTTCCACACAGAGGGCCGAGACACTCTCAAAACCGGAATCAGCTTTCCAGTACATGGTGGCTTTGGTGTCTCTGCTGCCACTCAATCTTGGCTGCTGCCGCAACGTGGAGTCACAAACAGTACTCCACCCTCTGCTCTTCCTGCTACTACTACTGCAACAACCGCAACCACCACAACAACTGATGCCCTGCACCTGAGGGGGCTATTATACTCCTTCCCTCTCAGGAGTGGGTCATTGAAATCATTAGACTGCACATTGCAGTGTATTGCCTCCAGATCCCTCTTCCTCATCCCAGTACATTGGGCATTGTGGGACTTGAAGCCTCCAATGTTACCATTAGCTTATTTTCCCTTCATATCACTTTTAAATGAATTAACTTCACTTCTATCATTAATCATGTTTTCAGGAGGACCTTTAAAAGGAGTCAATTACTGTTTTGAAATCAAAGGACTGCTAGTTCTATCAAAACCTAATATAGACATGTTCTGACATTCGCATTTAATGTCCTCTTGTTGACTGTAGGAGTTCTTACCATTTTAAATGTGGCCAACTTTATGAGGGGGAGCTTTCTGTCTAATAAATAACTGATTAAGAAAATCCTCACCACCCCCGGGTTGAATAACTTTAGAACAAGAAATCTCACTCTGACAACAAGCCATTACATATTATGGCATCACTGACATCTCTTCCTTCAAGGGCGACAAATACTGCATCTCACCCAATGGAGTCCTCCCATTCCCTTGGGGCCCTTCTCCTCCCAGGTGATCTTCCCGGCTAATACCACCCCAGGGTTAGGACCAGGTAGCGGTGGCCTTCCCCTGGGCACCTGGAAGGAGACTCTGCAGGATTCATCACAATACCCACACCTACCTCACATGATCCTCTGGATCTGCCTAGTCTCCACAGAAACACACAACCCATCAGTGGGCCACGAAACAACTGGCACTGGCAGACACCCAGTCACTCGATGCTGTCCACCTGGATGTGGTGGCCCTAGTGCCCACAGCCCAAGCCAGCCATGGGGCCTGGCCCGCATTAGGTACTGGTTTCTCCTGGTTCTGTGGGTTCCAGCAGAGAAGCTCAGTTACTGTCCCACTCCCTCTGCTCCCGTTGACCTACCCAACCGTATTTCTCGCGGGAGCGCATGGTGGCCTTGCTGGTTTTGGCGGTGCACGGTACGAGACTAGTTAACACAACATAACATAACTTTGTGGGAGTGGCCATTGTAGAACCATGAGGGGTTGTAATGCACTTGGAAGAATTACACACCCTATGGGCTAGCCAAGCTACACGCAAACTGATACCCAACATAACTAACATTTGCATGTAACAATCAAGGAGCCGAGTCCCAGTCTGCCCCAGTCTCCCTGTTCGGCTGAGAGGAGCTGCACGTCTTGTCCTGTTTCTACCTCTATTGCTTTAGTGTTTAAAAACACCTACAGAGCGCGGGGTGCGGCGCGGAGTCAAGGAGCTGAGTCCCCGTCTGCCCCAGTCCACTCCTAGTCCGCTCCCCCGCTCCTTCCCGCTCTCTCTGCCTGACCGCGCACCCTCTGGCGGCGGTGCAATGACTTTGTTAGCATACGGCCCCTTGACCCGGAAAGAATTTTCACAGCAACGGCGCACAACAAATCCTTGGTCCATGTTGAAAGCAGCCGTTGGACCCAAGGTAAGCAAAGCAACCGGACGTGCGCTTTTGGCTGCGAATGGCTCGTTAACAACTGTGGCTACCTGCTCTCCACCACATCCAGCTTCGTCGTCTTTCGATGAGCGATGCGTGTCACCGGATGTCTTAATTCCATCCGTTCTGTCAACTGTTCCTTCTGGCTCTTCAGCAGTCCAGCTTGGAAATTCCTGCTCCTCGAGTATCCCCGCTTCTGATCTTGACTGTAATCCTGCCTTCAACTGTGATAAACTCGTAAGCATGTTTGCCGATGAAACAGCCTCGTTGGCATACAGAGCGGATAAGGTGGACTCACTGAGCATATCCAGCTCTCCAGTCGCCATTCCGGCGCTTCGGTCTGATGTCAAGGCGTCTGTTACACCACAAATGACGCAATCGGTCTTATTGGCCAGGGCGCCTTCACAGAACAATAACTCTACAAAGAATGTCGGTTCTCCTATAGATAAAGGTCTTTCATCACATCTAGTAACTGATGAAGAACTGCTAAAGATTCCGAAAGAAGTGGAAAATCTTTGAGCGACCATACTGCCTCTTATTCAAGCTCCGAAGGAGAAACGACTACTCATGCCTACCCCGGGGTCCACTCGTCCCCTTAATGCCAAGACATTTTGCTACAGGAGAAAACCTCTTGCTGCCTTCCTGCCCAGTCGCATGACCCACAGATTGGCTCGGCTGATGCCAAAAATGGAGTGAGGCCTTGTGTTACTATTCCAGGCCCTCTGTCTACAACCAATTCAATTTGTTCCTTAATCGACCTTACCGGACCAAAAATAACAGGTCGAGCTGCTCTAGGAGCAGTATTTGAAAGTACTGAACTTGATAATGACAGTGCTTTAGCATGCCAAGCACCAGATGTTGGTCGCTCTTCCACGTTAAGTGCAAATGAACAGTTCATTGACGCCAATCCATCTGACACCCCTGGACCTCGGGTGCCCAAATCCAATCCACTACCTATTCATCGTGAGCGGAGTGCGATTGCGCGTGCTAGTCGCCTGCAAAGAGTTGCCAAGCTTAAGGCAAGACTTACTTCTACCATACCTCCTCTGCGTGACAACTCCATGCTAAATGCAAGCACTCCGCATCCCATGTTGTCTCAGTTTGGTGAAGAAGTTCATCCTACAAATTTTGCCAAAAATATCGCCTCCTTCAATCCGCAATATAATTTGGACAATTCAGCCTGCTCTTCGTCACTTCACGATTTTGCACCTCCATCGCTCAGCATTTCATCTGAAGCAATTTCTCAGATACATAACAATGTCCTAGCTGCTTCTGCTGTTGCCTTAGCACCATTCACAAAAATGTTTGAATCCTTGATAGGGACTATCTGTGATCAAGGTGTTGCAATTTCCAACTTAATGACAAAAATTGACAAACTTGAACACTTTTCAAGTTTCTTGCAAGTTCAAATGGCATCCAATGCTGAAAATGCAGTGAGATGGCAAGACAGGCTGAGCGATCTAGCTGCTCGTCATCATTGCCAGAACGACTCCCTAATGGAGGGTCTGTTGGACTTTGTGAAATCGATGCGAAAAAATGCAACTATCCCCTCGAGGGGAGACTCTAATACTCGCGACAATTCACCTGGATCCCCCCATACTCAAGCCTTGGTTGCATCCGCGACAGCTGCCAAAGAACCATTACAGCCTGTCCCAACAGTGAGCTCTTTGGTTCCCTCTCATGAGGCTCTCGATCCAAATTCGAATATGCAGGGTCTAGTCCCTAATGTGAGTAGTTTGGCAACAAATGCGATCCCGATCCAAGGAAGTGCATCTGCTCAAACTTTAACCTCAGCAAATTCATTCAACAAATTTAAAGGTCCGGCAAAAACCATTACTACAAGTCTTGAAATTAAACTGAAAAAGATATCTGGGAAACGAGCACAGCAATCCAAAAAAAAATGTATTCCGCCGAAACAAACACAATAGAAGGTAAAAAAATTCATAAGAAACATAAAGACCAAAAAGAAAACAAGTTTGTTTATCCGACCTGCTCACGCAACAATCTCTGTAAGCTGTGCATCACAAGCCAGTGTGCACAATCTTAATTGCTAGCCAAATGACACAAGAAAGAAACTAAACACACCTAACATCACAAAGACTCAAGTACAACAAACAACCCGGGCACTGGACCTTTCCCTTGTGCATTCAACAAGCCAGTAGACGCAATCAACTCATCAGCAATCCAACATGCACAGAGGCCAGTCTCTCCTGGGTCTGGCCCTATCCTCTCACTCTTCCCTCACTAATCCACCCTCACACTCTTTCTTGCAGAGCCACTTGAGCGGCAGGAGACCATACCAATGGTAACCACGCGCAGTATAAGACAAGATAACATAACACGACATAACTATAAATATAATGTCAAATAATATATGCAATAAGAAAAAATAATATGAGCAAAAGAAAAATTGAAAAACAGTAATGCTGAGGAGTTACATTTTGGGCAAGTTTTAATACTACCTAATTTTTTGGGATTCAGGTGTTGGCATTGGCTTTTCCCACTGCTAGATATTGTCCACACTATTTGCATGTAATGCTGTTATGGGGATATATTGGTCCATCATTTTTTCTATGAGCAGAAGGGTGGGTCGTCAGGGATTTTGGCCTCCTTCCTTTCCCTGGCTAGAGGTTGGTACTTGAGGATTTTAGCCTCCCTTCTTCGGGACAGGGAAGTGGTAGATCCCCTGCGATTTAGACAGTCTGACTTCACAGCAGTTTTTTTTGTTTTGGTAGGGGTAGGCTGTTCTGCTGTAGCTGTAACAGAAGGGATTTTTTGCAGGAATGTTGTCGATGTTGGGTGCATGTTTGGGTTTTTAATTTCCAGTCTGTGCAAGTTGTATCACCTTAGAATGCACCGCGAAGCACGGCGGAAAGCCGTCGATAGCGCCATGGGGGTTGGCGGATTTACCACCCCATGCCGACCTTGGCGGAGCGGTAAATCCCCAATCCCCATTCTGCCCTTCCCCATTCCCATTCTTGCCCCATAGGGTATAATGGGAGTGGGGAAGGAGTTAATTACGCCACCGTAAAATACGGTGGCGTAATTAACAACGAGGTCCCGTAGCGCCATGGTTTTCTCCGCCTGGTAAAACCAGGCGGAAAACGGCGCCATGGCGCTACGGGAACTCGTAGTAGGGCGGACGGGTCCGCCGCGATTAGCGCTGGCGGAAACCCACTCCGCCAGGGTCCTAATGAGGGCCATCGTGTTAAAAGGGCTCGACGTTAGTGTTTTATATGTGCTAACATGGAACTACTTAATACCCAGGTGGCACTTTCGGGGATTACCTTAACTAACAGAGCATACGCAATATGTACAAATTACTTTTGAAGCAGTCAAATGTCTTCTCAGTGTGGCACATCAAAGTAATCCCACACCAAGGGACGCAGGTTCCCAGAAGGCATCTACCGGGTAATAATTGCAGGTAGGCCTGCTGTGAATTTGAGGGATGGGGTTGGGCAAGTGTATTTGCCCACAGGGTGTTGGTCAGGGGTATTTACTTTACATAGAAGAGTTGTAGAAATAATACTGTCTTTAAAAGTTCGTCTGGATTGGAAATGGATATAAATGTTTAAATGAGTTTGCTAATGCTTTCGGGAGTATTTTAGGATGTAGGTGTAGATGGAAACGTACCAAAATGTCACCAAGATTATGGTGACATTACAAATGCTGCACGCTTGCGCAGAACAACAATACAGACCCTCATTTTGCCGACTAAGGGAAATGGGGGTCGCAGGGGTGTCCCCCACCTGCCTTAGTCAGTGTAATGGGGCCTGGGGTTGCGGGGGCGTCTCCCGCTTCCATTAGATGGTAGCGGGGGACAATAAAGGAAAACAAGGTAAAAAAGAATAACATTTACAAAAGGAGCCTGCGTCGCCAGTTCTGCCTCACGCTAGTGGGAGAGAACTGATGTTGCAGGGATAAAGGAGAAACAGCGGCACACACAGAAGTGTGCCGCTGAAAAGGTAAGTGGGTAGGGCCGGACATGGGGGAATGCGGGGCACTGTGATCTAAGTGATCACTGCACAGCACCATAATGGAAGTCAGCATTTTGAAAGTGGACATCATGGGTGGTGCAGTGATCACATAGATCCAGTGTAGATGACCAAGGGGCTCATTATGAGTTGGGTGGTATTCCGGTGGTAAATCCACTGGAATACCACCCTAGGAATTACTGTTACTGCCAATTGTTCAGGCGGAATAACCCCCAGATTACAAGTGGTGGTGGCAGAGTTAATCCCCATTTTTTCAGAGTACATTTGGCTCAATGGGTCATTTGTGGAAGAATTAACCGCTGGTGGAATTACTGTTGCAGTGATTCCTCCGCTTTTGGCAATTTTCAGCAGAAGATGGAAGGATTTACCTCCAGCATGATGCTGGTGGTAAATCCCCACTCCAGTGCCATACTCGCAGTATGCCAGAGTGGGAAAGGTGGCACTAATTCCATTACTGCACATTTTCCCCTGCACCGCCATACTCGCATGATGGTGTGACAGTCATTTTGACAGTTGAATAAGTGGGCCAAGTTTCACATGATGGTGGTATGGTTATAAGTAGGATAGTTCTTGGTACCAATTTTATGTGTAATAGGAGTGCTAGTAAGTCGAGGTGTATAAGTAAAGTAAGTACGCTTGTTTACTGACTGTCTGAAAATGTTTGTGTGGAATAGTCAGCTGTGAGAGGGAAATTAAACAGATAAATGTTTCTTTTCATGCTTTATTTGTATTTCGTTACTGGTTGCCCATGACCATCTCCACCTGCATAGGCCACCTTCCCATCCCCCCTGCCTGCCCACAAAGGGCCTGATTGGTCTCTACCCAACAGCACGTGACCCAAACTTCTCCCGCCTCTTCCGGCTACACTGCACTCTTGCTGCTCATTTGCGTCAAAAATGAGACCGTAACCTCCCTAATTCAGAGACGTGTCCAGGGCAGCCTGGCGAAGGGCCAGAGACAAAGGGCAGCTCGGTTGGGCAGCTCCCATCCCCTGTTTGCCCTGTTCACACTGTGAGATCCAGCCAGGCCCTAGAAGCTACAGCAACACTAAGGTAAGAGATTACCTCCATTTGCATAGCCCCGCTTTAACAGTGATGCCTTCTTGTTGAAGTCTCAGGGGGATAGCTCAGGGGCAACCTGTTCGCCTTGGAAGCAAAATGACACGGAGCAACGCAGGTTCAATCCCCAGGTCTGTGCTTAGAAACCTCTGGGTATTAAGTGTGTTATAAATAATAACCAATTACAATTACAAAACTTGCCTAATTTCTTTCTCCTTACGTTGTATTGCTTCTCATTGTGAGCCCTTTTCACCCCTGATTTGCAATTTGCTTCCCTGTGAGTAGGCTAAAAATTGCTTACGCAGCTTTTCTTGTCACTGACTAATCAAAACCGCCCCTCCACTTTATACTGTACCACACGGCAAGTATAGCCACTGTACCAATCACTGGTACTTGAATATATCTAATCTTCACTCTTAGGTGCACCCAGAACATACACTGATGTGGTCAACAATCCCAACTGTAGTACATGCCATTGAATCAAGCTGCATTTTTGGTACAACTAATGTTTTGAACTTAGTTGCAACTTAGGTGTATTAACATTTTTTAATCTAGCTGCATTTTAGGTACAATAAATGTCTTAAATCTAGCTGCATCTTAGGTGTACTAAACATTTTGATTCTAGCCGTATTTTAGGTGTAGTAAATGTTTTTTATCTAGCTCCATCTCAGGTATAGTAAAGGTTTTGAATCTAGCTCATTTTAGGTACAACAAATGTATGATTTAACTTTCGTTTTAGGTATGATATGATATTATATTTTATTTATATCGAGCTCATACACAGGTGTTTCAGAGTGCAACCAGGCAAAGGGAGGGGGAGCAGGGGAGAAAACAAAAACAAACGATCTTAGTAGGCCCAGTGACATTGAGAAAGCGCAAGTGCATGGGGAAGGGAAGGGGGAAAATGCAAGGAAAAAGGGGGGGTGGAAAGTGCGAAGCATAGAAGAAACGAGATAAATAATAAGTTAGTGGATACATAAATTTATAAATAAGGGTGATCAAGAGCAGTGATAGTGCAGCTAGTGAAGGGTAATGTGCAGGGCAAGTCAGACAGGGTTAATCTGATAAGTGCAGAAGAGGAGTGGGGGTAACTGTATGGGTGCAGATACAGGCCCCAGTGCAGGGATGGCCGGGAGGCAGTGCAAGAGGGTGTCCGGGTTGGCAGGTAACTGAGCCCGAAGGGCCTAGTTGGAAGATGAGGCAGTGCCGAGAGAGAAAGCAGATCAACAGGGGAGGAGAGTGGCAAAGGCAGAGGTGAAGAGGAAGGTCTTGAGGAGCTTCCGGAACTGTAGATGGTTCTCATGTTTCAGGGTGGCAGGGAGGCAGTTCCAAAGGGAGGCCCTGGCCGAAGACAGAGATCTGCCCTCAGCTCATTTCTTTGAAAAACGGCTGACCCTGGGGGAGTTAGAGGAAGAGGAGCGAAGGGCTCGAGAGGGGAGGTATTTACGGAGGGATAGTTGAAGGTATTTTGGACCCAGGCCCCAGAAAGCCTTTTGGACAATGCAAAGGGTTTTAAATGTAATCCTTGCATCCACTGGGAGCCAGTGGAGGGATTTCAGAGCTGGAGAGATACAATCCCAGGGCTTGAGGCTGAGGACAAGTCTTGTAGTCCTGTTCTGGATTAGTTGTAGAGGGCAGAGAGTGGATGCAGGTAGATTTAGAAAGAGGCTGTTACAGTATTCCAGCTTAGAGAGAATCAGAGCTTAGAATACCGTGAGATTTAGGAGAGGAAGGGAAAGGTACCTCTGAGGAGGTGCAGTAAGAAGTTGGATTTTTTAGAGACTTCGGAGATGTGTGAGGAGAAGGATAGTGTGGAGTCAAATATGACCCTGAGGTTCTTTGGGTGCAGTTACGGTTTGAATCTAGTTGCATCAAAAGTGTAGCCTCTGTTTTAAAACTAGCTGGAATCTGAGTTTTACGATTGTCTTGAATTAAGTGCTACTCGTGTAATTACGAAACTACACCTACTTACACCAGTCCCGCACACTCCTACCTGCAGTCATCCCTCGCCTCTGTTGTGGCTTTTCAACCGCTGACTCCCGATATCCCTCTCCAGGCCTGAGTGGACAGACAGGGCCAACAGCCCTAGGCTTGCCCCCACTCCTTCAGAACATAGACAACTACTTTCCAACATACCTAATGTAAGAGAGGCACTATGGCGTTCCAGAAACCAGACCGCTGCCCCTCACTGACCCGTCCCCTCCTCCCTCCCACTTTCCCCCTTAGAACCAGCCTGTGGCAGCCCCCCCTCTTCTCCATTTCTAACTCCAGAGGCCCCCTCAGCATGCACACTCCTCACCACCATCTTGCCTAACCCTGCCAGCACTCCCCGCTCTCCCTCTTACAACCTCCACCCACCCCTTCCCCCACTCCTCCACATACCCTTTCCATCCCTAAGTGCAGTTTGGGTTGCCTTGGCAAACACTGTGCCTTTGACAGCCTCACCAACATTCACACACACACACACACCATTGGCACCCGCACATCCTTCAAAACACAGAAGACACAACCACCATAGGCTAAGATCCCATCTGTCCTCACCTCCTCTCCCCCTCAGATCCCAGTCTGCAACTCTCTCGTATACCATCATGTCCTCCTCTCCTTCTCCCAACCCATTCCACCCACTATTCTCCTCCCCTGTCAACTCTCCCAGCTCCACCCCCCCAACCCACCTTACTCACCACTGACCATCAACTCCCTTCCCTTCCCTTCTACCTCCTCCTCCTTTCTTCTTCCTCTAGTCCCATCTAGTGCCCCCTCTTCTCCAGCTACTCCCCCTTCACCACTCCCTCCACGCGACACTAGTTCGCTCCTCCTCCCCCTCAGATAGACCTTCACCCCCCTTTCCACCTCTGACTCCCTCCTAAGAACTTTTCTTTCACTGGCACTGTTCCCTCTCAACATTAGCCCACTCCCAGCATCCTCTTCATACCGCTACTAAGAAACGGCCCCTTCCCTGTCACCTCGAAACCCCCCACCTCCACCTTGCATACCCCTTCTCACTCAAACCTCTCCACTGGTATTCCACCTAGAAGCTACCCTCCCCGCCACACACTCTCTCCCTCCTCCAGTCCCCTCACTCCCTACTCTTCAAGACCTACCCCCACCAACCTTACCCATTCACCTACATCCTTTTTAACATCAGATCTGTCGCCAGAAACAAACACATGATATTCAACTTTACACCCGCCAAAAGCCCAGATATCCTCTTTAGCACTGAAACCTGGTTCTGTGACGACTTCTAACCTGTCGCGGTCAAGGCTTTCCCCGCTGGCTATTCCCTGATCGTGCAGGACAGATCCAGCAGAACAGGGGGTTAGCCATCCTCCACAAACTACACCACAGTCTTACACTCTGAGAAACAACCCTGCAACGCTGACTGCGAATCATTGCTAATTAAATTCAAAATCCTCCCCTCCCTCACTCACAGCTTCATACTCCTTTACAGACCTCCAGGCTACAATAGTAACTTCTCAGGCACCCTTAGTGACTCCTTAGCAGCCATCCTGATCTTTTACCCCTCCCTCACCACGCTAGAGGGTTTCAACATCTGGTTTGATGCCCATACCAACCCCATAACCCGTCCTCTAATGGATAACATGGAAGCCCTCAACATGACCCAACTGATATCAAGCCCAACTCACATAGCAGGACACACCCATGACGCAATATTCAGTTCTACAAATTTGATCTCCATGCTCCCTCCCCATCCTCTTATCTAAACGGATCACTCTGCCATCTTCTCTCTTATGCCTATCACCTCCATCTTCTCTCGCTTCACCAGCTCCACCCTTTCTTCCTGTCTACCTCTTTGGAACAAGGTAATTGTGAACCCTGACCTGGCTGACTCCCTGCTTTTCTCCCTTCCCAACCTCCCTCTCTATGGAGGAATACCCTCTATCAATCACTTTGATCAATGCCTCTCTATGCCATCATCCCTCTCACCCTGACTAGATCTGCCTCTCACAGTCTAGGCCCTACTCCCAAGTGGTTCACTCCCTCCCTCAAATCCCTTAACCACTGCCTGGAGTGCAAACGGCAGTCCAACCCAATCCCCAACCCCCAGAACACAGCCACTTATTCCAGGCAGATCTGGGCCTACAGGACAGAAATTAGGAAAGCCAAAAGATCCTTCTATGGAAACCGGATTGCTAACGGCCTTAACTCCAGCAGGGATCTCCACATAATTCAAGTCCCCCCTCTGCTTTAACCTCCACCCCTCACCCTCAAGCACTCTGCGAATCCCTGTCAGATCACTTTTGCAACATCGCCATCGAAATACATCACACCATCAGCACCAAACAAGCAAAATTTGCCCCTCTCTCTTGTCGCCTCCTTCTCCTGAATCTGTGCTGGTTCCCCCTCCTTTTCTGCCATTTCCCATCCAGAATTCCAAAATCTATTAACCAGTAGCCGCTCCATTTGCGATCCTCTGGATCCCCTGGATATGTTGCCCCCACTCTCCCTCCTAAAGAGCATACTTTCCTCTACCTGTGTGGGCAGCGTCGCAAGATTGATAATTAACCATTCACTGACATCAGGCATCTTCCTTGCAGCTTTCAAAACCTCTCACGCCAAACCCTTATTCAAAAAGCCCTCCTTTGACCCCCTCCCTCCACCCAACTACTGCCCAATCTCAAATACCTGCTTCATTGCCAAACTCCTAGACCGTATGGCATACTCCGAGCTCTGCCTCTTGACAGAATCCAATTGCGTACTCGACCCTGCCCAATCCAGATTCAGGCCCAACCGAGGAACTGAAACCTCCCTATTCTCCATCTGGGATGACATGAAAATAACAGCAGACTCAGAAGGCTGTACTGCACTTATCCTCCTTGACCTATCGGCAGCATTTGACACCATCAATCACACCATCCTCACAGACAGACTCCACTCTCTAGTTGGATCTCCTCTTTTCTCTCCAACGGCTCACAAATCACCCTCTTCCAACCCATCTCATCTCCCCCTGCCCTATCTCCAATGGGGTCCCACATGGGGCCTCCCTTTTCCCTGCCTCTTCAACCTCTACCTAAGCCTCCTCCCTGTGCTCATTTGCACACATGACCTAACCTGCTACAATTACTCTGATAACACACAGGTCATTTTCAAGATTCCCAAACCCCGACCTCCCCACACCCTGACCTTGTCTCCTGCCTCACAAAGATCACCCATTTGACAACGGCTAACCACGTTCGCCTTAATCCTGGTGAAACTGAAATTCTGATTTGTGGTAAGACAGCACTCTTCCCCCAACCCACCCCCTGGCTGTCCTCGCTAGGCCCCCAGTTCCCAGCATCCAGCTCAATGAAGAACCTGAGATGCACCTTGGACTCGGATCGGACATTCACCACATCAGTACCGTCTCTAGATTGTGTCACTTCCACCTCTGCATGCGCAGATGAATTTCCCCTTATCTGTTCTATGCTAACAGAGTAAACAGAGCAATTTTGGCTATCATCCTCTCCTACCTACACTACGCCAATTCCCTCTTTCTGGGCACCCCTGCCTATCAGCTCAGAAAGCTCCAACTGATCCAAAACTTTGAAGATAGGCTCCTCTTTGCACTCTCTCACAGGGAACACATTACTCCTGCCCTTAGGGTGCTCCACTGGTTACCTATCACTTTCAAGGCCATTTGCTTTATCCAACATGCCCTCCACAAGTCAGGCCCTGAATTCCTCCAACACAAACGTACACACTGCCAAATCAGAAACCTTAGGTCCTGCTATACACTCCTCCTTGAGATCCCCCTTTTCAATTCCACAAGAATGGGAGGATCCTCTTTCTCTGTGCAAGCTCCCACTCTCTGGAACTCCTTGCCACTCAGCATCCACGGTTTAGAGGACCACCTCTCCTTCAGGAAGGCCATCAAAACCTGGCTGCTAGCTGACGAACCCTCCACCACCACACGCGTACCCTCCATTACACCTAGGCCGTGAAACTATTTGCCTTCCCAAGTTGTCTACGAGCAAGGTAAAGTATAATTTGGAGCAGACCAGACTAACAGATTCCATGGCTACATCGAAATCAAAGTGCCAACTGAGGCCCAAGGGTATGTATTATGCACCACTTTGTTGGAATCCAGCTGCTGGCACGGCCGCCCACCATGCATTTGCATCCTTACACCAATCTATACCCAATGCACAACATCTCTGCCTACGGAATGCAGCTAAATCACGTGACAAAAATTTGGTCTAGCTGGACACACAACGAATCTCCTGCACTTGTACACTCTCCTGACCACATCAAAGCACCCATCCACATGCCTGACCAACATGGGTATTTGACTGGGACCTGACCATCCCACCCAACTTCCTTTTGGCCAAATGCACACACGCATGGATTTTGGTGCCCTGAGGGAATTCCCCCACAAGCGTTTTGAGGCCATACCAATGGCATAAAGGCACTTTATAAATGACAAACTACTACTACTATACTAACTTTTGTTCATGAGTTTGGTATTTCCCCTTGTGTTCTGTAAACAAAAAAAAAGAGGTAAACATTTTTAGTGTGTATGTCTCAATGTACCACTTTCTGGTTAACTGTCAGATCTAAAACCTACCACAATTTCCAGTAACCAGTCATGATTCACTTCTGCCTACAGTTTTTTTTAATGGGACTGTATTGTAGTTCTGGAGGCTTTAGTTGTGAAACCTGTGAGTATGTGTGCATAGGTATTTGTACATATGAACTTTAATAATAGCACACACACTTTTAGAAGTACATACTGTACTTTTATTTTTAAACAAGAATCTAAAAATTGAGCACCACTTTTGTTTGGTCTGTTCATCTCTAATCTGTAAATATTTGGACCTGGTCATTTGTAGATATGACAACTAACTTTAAGTAATAGTAGGCATACTTTTAGTTAAATTATATATCGATATATTTACTAACTTTACCAACATACATATTTGTAAATTAGATGCAAAAAATTAAGTACCTCTGCTTTTGTTTTACGCACGTTTGTGATGGAAATGGTTGCGTTTGAGGTGTTAGTGTGTTCTTGGCTTCTTTGGTGCGTTGGTGGTTACTTTTCAAACACAATGGGCCTCATTATAAGTATGCCAGTCCAGTAACAACGGGGCGGGAAGCTACTGGCACTGTTGTTACCGGACCGGCATACTCCGAGTTCTGTGAGTGGGTCCCTTTCCACCTGCCAGGTCTGACCTGACGGGCGCAACGGCACTCGTTCGCAGACCCTGACGGATGCACCAGCACCATTCATCAATGGAGCTGGTGCATCTGTCTTCCCCATTCCCATGGGACTCGAATGGGAATGGGGAGTAATTTTTTCGGGCGCCCGGCAAATTGGAAAATTCCGGTAAAGCCAGTGCTGTAATGCCCCGGTTAGTCCCCATTGCCGGGCGCCGTTAAATAAAATTACTCCGGTGGCAGCCGTGACATTTTTATCAGCACGGCTACTGCCGGAGTCATAATGAGGCCCAATGACCTGGGACGGTGGTTAGTAGTTGTGATATCACTATCTGAAGGGTAAAGTAAAAGTTTAGTATATCATCTACATATGTATACATTTCCTTAAATATTAAATTCATTAGAAACAGTGACCGTTAGGTTGCAATTTATGGCATTTTCTGTGGAAAAGGTTTGGCTATTTGCAGGGCAATCTAAAAATGTATTGTTTACACTATCTGCCGGTAAATTAACGTTGAATGTTACCAGAGAATGTACTGAATATATATCATTAAACAGTGTGCATTTTCATGTACTTTAAAAACCTTTCTGTTCACAGATTAATACGATTTGCTTTATAGCCTTAACATGGCTGTTGACAATAGATCAACGGTTTCTTTTCTAGCTTTCAGGGGGAACCGTAAGAATTCAAATTGACAGTACCTCTGTATACATTATTCTCAAAGGACACCAGAGAATGTCGATCTAATGAGTGTATGGAGAGAGGCTGTGCCTCCCAATGGATTGTAAGAACTTTGGAATAGAAAGACTTTTAAGATTTCTCTTGCAGCCTTCACGGGACAACATACAAACTAATTGTGCACACCACATGTCTGTAAACGTATTTATTTATGTCCCCCTTTTTTTAATTTCAGAAATGTAATACCACCGGAATGTACATGCATATGACATAATTCAATCTTCACATTTGACACATGAGTAATGATCTGAAAGCCATCAGTGATAACAGGAACAGGCATCGTGACCATGCTGAGTGTCTCCAGAGGCAAGATGAATACAGGTGAGCAGCAGAGACCACAATATTCAAGCGTTTGAGAACCATCGTAAGGAGGAGGGTTTACATGCGATTCCTGGCACCTGGTTGTCATATTCCAGGAATGGCGACCAAATGGAGTTACATTTTCCCAATAATCCAAGATTCAGGGTTGTCATTTTCTCTGATACCGCAGTTTCCCAACATTTTATCCACCATTGTCATCAGAGGACCCTCTGGATTTTTCCACAAGTGAGAAATTGTTATTTTCGCAGCAGTGAGTAGGTGGGTTGTGAGTATCGTGATTGACCCCAATTTTGGGATTTCACCATCCCCCATGTCTCCGAGCAAAATAACCCCTGGACCCAATGGGAGTGCCAGTCCTGTGATGTTCTTTAATTGAGCTAGCACCTCCTTCCAAAACGGCTGGGATTTATTGCACACCCATAACAAGTGGAGGAGGGAGCCCGCTGTTGAACAACCTCACCAGCATAATGGGGAGTAGGTGGGGATCCATTGTGTATGGTTTTTCTGGGGTTATGGACCACCTATAACATACTTTTACTGTGCTTTCCTTATTGGTTCCACATCTGGAATTTCCAAATGTACACGTCCAAATGTGGCACCATCTTTAAGGTTCCAGTTCTTTCCCAATATCATCTTCCCATTTTTTCATGAAGCCTTCTTTAATTGATGGATCAAATTTATCTTAAAGCTTATAAAGGGTTGACATTTTCCCTGCATCTATGTTGGATTCCAGTGTTAATTCTAACGCAGTGGGTTCTCTGGCCCCATGCTTTCTGGTGTCAGGGTGATATAGCCAATGTCTCATTCAGTTGAGTGTATTGAAACCTGTCTGATTTTTGTATTTGTATTTGGAATTTGGGAATTCCATTTACATAGAAGTCAGATAGGCGCGTAAGGCCACTTTCCACTTCTTAAATCTACCACAATCAAACCCTGGGAGAAAGTCCGGATTGCCCCAGACTTGCAAGAAAGGACCAAGAGTGAGGTATATTACCCATCTACATGGCGCCCTTCTCCAGTAATAAATGGAGTTTGCTGTAGGGGTTAGCAGATTGGTCTCATGTGACCGTCGGGAATTCTCATTTGAGAGAGATGGGGCAGAGTCGTTGAGGACCAGTCTTCCTCTTATTGCTTCCATTTGGGCACCTCCTCAATGATACGACAGGGGAATATATAAGAGATTTGAGCCACCAAATCATACCTCAACGCACCCGGGATGCACAAATCTCAATTTTTACGTCCACCGAGCATCACTTTATTTGAAACACAGGGCCTTTTCTTTTCACCCACATAGGCCATGACTCTTTGAAGTTTTGTCAGTTCTGCGTCAGGATTTTTTAACAGTCGGGGGCGAGACATTGATATAGGAGTCTGGTGACCAGATTAATTTTTATTGCTGTAATCCTCCCAAACCAGGACATTTCCTGTTTACCCCAGTGCTCTAGATCCTCATAAAGGTCCTTAAATAATTGCGGGAAATTACATTGGTACATGTGCAAAATTATCCCCGGAATCTGGACCCCCAAATAATTTAGCAGAGATTTTACCCAGACAATTGGGCATATATTAGTCAATTTATTCTGGCGCTTTGTCAAGAGTAGGAGTACATTTATTTTAAATGCGTTGAAAGAATATTGATCTAATGATTCTAATACCAAATGGTTCACATTTTGATGTATTTTTTAAAATAACTTAACAGTGGAAAGTGTTGTACGATTTGTTTTTTAGTCCAATGTAATGTAAGATTTAATATTTCATTTTACACAATACCTTGTAGACTTATTAACTCAATACAGTATTTACATGTTAATGTTGAGTGCAGCTGGGTGGTGATTTTTCTACCCTTTAGAAGTGAAAATAAACGCATTTTTTCAAAGTTCACCGGACAGTGATAAACAACACCATGCTTAATACTTGAAGAACTCATTAGGTGGACAATTGTGTGACTGTTAAGTGAGACTAAGGACAAACCAGCACTAAAAGTTACCCTAACCATTGAATTTGCCAGATTTTTTTAAAATACACATTTTCAAAGATTGTCTTAGTTTTTGTCATCCACTGTTGTTTATTTGATGTGACCATGAAAAGGGTAGCTTTTGAGGAAATTACGAACTATTGTGCAATGTTAAATTTTCACGTAAAATAAAAGAACAAATATTATTTTAGCCTAGTTGTGTAGCATAGCCATATTTGCATTTAGCCTAATTGTGTAAGGTAGCCGTATTCTGCATTTGGCATAATTGTGTAAGACAGCCTTAATCTGCTCCTGGCCCAATTCTGTAGAATAGGCTTACTCTGAATTTAGCCTAGTTGTGTAAGGTAGCCATTTCTGCATTTAGCCTAGGTGTGTAAGGTAGCCATATTCTGCATTTAGCCTAATCGTGTAAGGTAGCAACATATTGCGTACAGTGTTTCTAAAATCAATAACTCAACGTCTGTTCTGCACATTTTAGGCCCTGCTCCCCATTTAAATCTACGTGTTTCCTAATTGTGTTCATAGTACGTCTTTCTCCGCATTTTAGGGCCTTCTCTCCTTTTGAATCTAGGTGATATGTAGCAAAGGCTCTTTGTACATAGATGGAACCCATGATATAAACATTGTTGTTTGTAGAGCTAACCCATTTTCTTCCCTGCACCTCGTAACTTAGCGGAAAGCACAGGCTCATTTCACACGCCTTGCACTCACATATAAAACAAACACTACTGCACAACACCTCTGCCATTATAATGAAGCTACCTTTAACAACAAAAATATGACTTTCAGCTTCCCACATAATTCTCGATCTCCTGAAACACAATCCACCTCAGTTTATTTCAGCGTCTACCTCCACTGCGACCATCCACACGCCATTCAGACATGGATAACTAACAGGGTCTTGGCCACCCTCACAAAACTGTAATGGCCAAAATGCAGACACGGATAATAGCACCTCACAAATGTGGACTCCGGTGCATCAGAGGGCGTGCAACCAAACAGCGCTTTGGGACCATAATTTTGGTGAAAGGCGCTATACAAATGACAAAAACGGATGTATGGATGAACTAAGTAATTATTAAGACAAACTCACGAGGGCCTCTGTTATACGGGTTCTATGCTAGAACAACAATTTTTTCGACCGAATGTAAAAATGTTGAATTATTTTGTTGCCAAATGTTTTAATGCAGGGGGATAGCCCCGCAGCTCTCTCTCCTACCCCCACACCTCCTTACTATATACTCACCCTAAACCCACTATCTACTTGTTTGTGGAAAAAATATGCCATAAAAAATGCGGCAATATCAATTTCGACCATTTTACTTTCGGTCAAAAAGGTGACTACGTGTTATACACATTAGGTGACGAAAAATTGAATATGTTTCTTAATGAATTGAATTGAGAGAGTGGAAGTGGGTGTGGGTAAGGAGTTGGTTCTTCGAGTAGAAGTGGAAAAATATTTCTGGAATCTTCTGCAAGCGTTCCATTTTCGGGAAAACAATAAGGTGAACAAAGTGAGCTACATGGAGTGTTCGTCAAAATACAAGTTAAACAAAATTATGTTACGAACACTTGCAAACTGTCACTTTCGGGGACTTCTGGTGTATCTTATCTGTATCACTTAAGTGGGACTAACTGGAAAATGGAACAAAGGGCGCGTGACCTAAACACATAGGCATGAGTCCGCTAATGCAAATGCACGCGACGGCACCTTTATGTGAATTAATTTCAAAGTATGCGCATGTGCGCAGCGTGCTTACATTTGCCCATTAAGTATATACACTGCTGAAACGTTCACGCAAACCTTGACATCACCTTGGGGGACGGAACTCTGGAAGAACATTGCCTGCAAATCGCAGTTTAAGAGAACCTCAGAAGAGTTTCATCTTGAAAGAGTACTGCTTCGGAAAAGTTATGCTTTGAGATTAAATTCCAATGTTATCTTTGCAATGCCTTCAAGCGTAAGTGTTTATGGAGGTTAATAGGTGTTTGTTTATTGATATTCGCAATTATATATGCATACAAAACAGTACAGTGGTGCTTTCATAGATATGCATAGATGTTTGTTCAAATATGTTCATAATTATGTGCATATAAATAGTGCTTAATTTGCAAATAGGTGGCAGGCACCGGATATTTTCTAGCATGCCTGTGCCCATGGGCGTTGCTCGGGGGGGGGGATAAGGGGGCTATAATTCCTGATCTTTTGGTTGTAGCCCCGGATAGAATCTCAGGAGCTACAGCCAAAACACTAGCTAGCCCCCAGTCCCAACAGTTCCGACATCAGCTTAGCCCCGGGTCTTTTCCAGACCTAGCAACTCCCCTGCCATTTCAGGGCGGCATCTCGCCACCCACTGCGGCTTCCCAGAGTATCAACATGCTTGGGGTTGCAGCTGCAACTCCCACCAGCCCATTGTGGGTGATGTGTGTACGACCAATGGCGCGCTTCCCAGAGTATCAACATGCTTGGGGTTGCAGCTGCAAGTCCCACCAGCCCATTGTGGGTGATGTGTGTACGACCAATGGCGCGTGTGGGATTAACAAATAACAATCTGACTTTACACAGTAGCTGTAGCTAGAATTGAGACACCAGATGTGTAAGTGTTTCTTTAAACATATCATCCTTGTTATCAATTCCCTCTGATTCTATAAGTGGCAGGTTTAACATTTTCACCCGGTGGCCACAGACACAAGAGGAAAGGTGGGTTCTTTATATAGTAAAGTGATGGACAAATTCAGGCAAAAGCATTACTGAACTGATTAACTTGCAATGTCAACTTCTATTGGTTGCCACTCACCCCTTGGCAGTGGCCTTTTCCCTGACCTTTCAGGTGTTGCTGTTGGCTGGTGACTGTCCTGGCGCGTTCCGGCCTGTGCCAGTAGTCCCTCTGCCTCTCTAATGGCATTGGCTACTGTGAGGCACCAACTGCAGTCATGTGTGGGAAGAGACCCTCTTGGAAGATTTGAGGTATCCACAAAGGTGTTTTTTAGAGATGCCCTTTCTGCAAAGAAAGTAATTCTGAGGGACTGGAAAAGCGCTGTCTTTCCATTCAGGTCCGCTTGGATTGAGGACTTGCGCAAAATGTCTCTGAAGGAGATGGTGATTTTAAGTAAAGAAAAGAAATTGAATTTGTATGAAGGACTTGGGAGAGGTTTTTGGAATTGGTATTACCTCTGGACTTGTGCTTCGCCATCCCAGCCTGTTTGTCTGTAAGACTTTTTGTATTATTGTAAATAAGTTAATAAACATGAAAATACAAAAAAAATTCAGTGAGTTGGTGGCCAGTCATGCGCCTGTGTATTGGTGCACCGCGTAATGGTGCATCCCAGACGAAAAATGGAAAGTGCCATCTGCTCTTATTTCCCGTTTGCTTTCTTCTTGTACCTCCCTTCCATCCAGCATCAAATTGTGTCCAACCCCATTAATTTCCTTCGTCTTTGTGTATCAGATGTCTCGAGTCCTGATTGATTGGGCCTCATTACACGGTAGGCGGTAGCCATGGTGCTATTAGCGCCATGGCTACCCCCTACTGCCGGGAGTCCGGGTAGGCGGTATGGGGACTTACCGGGTCATTCCGACCCTGGAGGACCCGGTAAATCCCCATGCTAATTACCATTCCCCATTCCCATTTGAGCCCCCAAAGGAGTTTAAGGTGCAGCATGAATGATGGGCTATGCACAAGGTTTTGAAATTAACCCTTTTTTGAAGGGTGGGCGGTGGAGAATACGTAATGCCGACGTGATATGTTCAAATCGCTTCATTCAGAGAAGTAGCCTTGCTGCTGAAATTTGAATTCCTTGAAGTTTCCTCATTAGGTAACATGAGAGTCTGAGAAAGAGGCTGTTTGCATAGTCTAGTTTGGTGAATATTAGAGAAATGATGGCCATGGCCGTCTGGGTGAATGCTAAGTAAGGTAAATTCTGGTGTAGCATGCGCAGATGGGAGAAACCGCGTCTGACGGTGTCTTTGACCTGTGGCTACAGAGTGAGGGTGTTGCCCATTGTTGCTCCAAGATTCCTTACTGTGGTTGATGGGTTTGGACAGGGACACATCTTAACAGGGCAAAGGATTGTGGTGGAGTTAGAACCTGTCGAATTACAGCTCATCTGTTCTATTTTGCTAGGGTTGAGTTTTAGTCTGTTTGCTGTCATCCATGCGCCCACCTATGCAAGACAGTGTTTAATGTCAGGGGCATTTGGTGATGGGTGGTTCACTAATTTGTAGATTATTTTTGTGTCATCCACGTAGTTGTAGCAGGAGATAACAGACGTAATGATGATGTCTAATAGCAGTGTCATGTAGATGTTGAAAAGTAGAGATGTGAGTGTGGATCTTTGGGGTACTCAGTAGGTAAGTAGGCAGGCTGGGAATTGTAGGGGCCCAAAGTAGTGGTTTTTTTCTACCCATAATGAAGGACGAGATCCATTGTAGAGATTTTTCTTTAAAAATCTATGCAAAAATTACGAGCATCCATGTCCTTGGCACTTAAGGGGTTAAACCAGTATCTTCCAGTCTTTTTAGGAAGATCTCGTGACTGATGGTTTCATAAACGGCTGAGATGACTAGCAGGATGAGTGTGCACTCTGAGTTTTCATAGGCATTGTTTTTAAGTCTATCCGAGATGGAGCACAGACCAGATTCTGAACTTCGAGACGGTCTTAATCCGTGCTGTGCCTCATTCAGGAATAGGTTCATTTCGATGAGTTGACGATATATTGTTGCATGAGACAAAAGGGCAAGGATCTTTAAGGAGGAGAGAGGAGCCTGGGAGAGGGAGGGAACCAGAAGGGAGAGGGGGATGAGGGAGGAGGGAGAAGAAGGACGGCAGTTAACGGTTTGTAAAGAATAAAGAAGGTTATACGATTACATGGGCTCCGAGTATTTGTGCATGCATAGGTGCGCAGAGCGGGAGCTGTGCAGCATGTTAACAACTGGCGACGAGGCCGACACAAGCCCTCGCTCTGCGGCGGCAACGGAGGGCCCGTGAGCCCAGCAGTGGAGGTATCAGGTGGGAGGGCCCGTGTGCGCAACAGAATACGTGGGCCGTGTGCCCGGCAGAACATTTAGTGGGAGGGCCCGTGTGCTCAGCAGGATACGTGGGCCTGGGTGCCCTGCAACATACGTGGGCCCGTGTGCCCTGCAACATACGTGGGCCCGTTTGCCTAAATACGTGGGCCCGAGTGCCCCAGACATGGGCCCATGTGCCCAGTCGAAAATGCGAGCTGGTGAGCCCTGCTGCCGATGTGGGCCCGTGAGCCCGGCCGAGAAGGCACCTGGTGAGGGGCCCATGTGCCCGGCGACAGCCGCAGACCCCCCTGTGCTCAGCTGGGGAGGAGCCCAGCGACTGTAGTGCTGCAGCGACAGGAGCACGTTGACCGCTGCTCCAGGAAGGGAGGAGCAGTCAACTGCAGCGACACAGACCCGAGGAGGCCGCCAACCACAGTACGTCGCTGCGAGCAGTGATGAGGTGTACAGCTGCCCGACCTGCGTTCCGCCGGCCCGGCGGGAGGAGCGGAAGGGCGGAACACCACAGACACCTCTGCCATCAAGTAAGGAGTCCCGGCGGGGGCGAAGGGAGAGGAGAAAGTGAGCAACGGCCATACATTGAAGCCACGCGTCTCCTGCATAGTGACACTGCAAATACAAAGCAAAATTGTACGAAAAAACAGCATACAACACAAAGGCCACCTGGGGTACGCTACTACAGCACCCCACCTCCAACCACAATAGCTCCGGTGCTCGGGACATGCACCAGCTCACACAGGACACCACAAGCCACCGCATCCACAGGCAGCGGTAAAGAGCACCCCCACACGTGCCCTGCCCGGTTTGTGCCACGGTGCCCACGCACCACACCCACGTTACCACCTCATCATCCACTGAAATCCAGGAAACGCAAACTCCCTACGCTTCAGCGCCCACCAAGGATTCCTCGCCGCACCCAACAGCATCATCATGTCTGCTCCAGCTGCAGCCGACGCAGATGCCTTGCCACCACTACCATGGGGCCTCCCCTCGCATGCCAGCTTAATGAGAAGGCCCATGCCATTTGCACTCAACCCACACCATGACCAGGGCCAACGGTGGGAGGAATGGGTAGAAGAGTTTGAAGATTTTGTGGGTGCCATCGGGCCGCAACAACCGCCCAACAAACTCAGCATTTTCATGAACCTGGCCGGCAAAGAAATCAAAAGTATAATCAAAACTGTGCCTCAACCTCAACGTGATTCATACAACACGCTGCTCACTGCCATCAACAGCAAACTCATTGTGGCGCCAAATCGCAACTATGAGCGCTACACATTCAACAGATGTGTCCAACTGGCCCACGAGTCAATCGGCGAATTTGTCATACGACTCCAAAAGAAGATACTATGCTGTGAATTCAACAACATCAGCGACGATGAAGCCATAGGCCTCCGCAGCATCGAAGGCTGCATATCATCCCTGTTCAGGAAACGCCTCCTCAAAAAACCACTGACGCTGCAGGAAATCCTAGACCTTGCCAGAGTCTACAAACGCGTCGATGTGCAAGCAGCAGCCATCGAAAACCCCAGCAGGAACGATACCGTTGCCGCCATCACATTCGCCTCACCATACTCAAGATCACAGGCCCCCGCTGGACGTCAGTCTGCAAGAAATCCCATACAGAGGATGCAAGGCGAACGACAGTGCTATAGATGCGGGTTCGAATACCCGCACCGCGGTCCATGCACCGCCATCGGGCAGAGATGCATGCGCTACGGACTGGAAAACCATTTCCAGGCAATGTGCAGAGAGAAATTACCGGACCTGCACCAACAACGACCCTCACCAGCTCCAGCCTGGGTACACACACAAGACCACTCCAAGCCCTATCATGAGCGGCGACAACCGGAGAGGACCCCAGCCCACCCGACGCCTGGACCTCCGCATGCAGATGCTGTCAGAGCCCTTGACAGCCTCCTCATAGAACCTTGCAGATCTCAACAGGAAACCTATGACTTCTGCCCTCTGGCGGACCCCTACCTCTACCCCACAGAACCTAGCCCATATGCCAGATACACGACACGCTTTGACCAGGAGGTCGGGCCTCACTCCCAGACTCTCACCACATATGATCCCTATGAGAACTCGCCGCCCCAATCCCCTAGGCCCACGGCCAATCAAGCCTTCCACAACAAGATTAATTTGAGAGGGAATATGTGTGACTCTTGGACGCCTCGACGGATAACTCCACTGCACCCAGAGTCACCATACGAATGGGAAATACCCAGAAGCAATTTGTCGTGGACACAGGAGCCACCGTCGACGTCATGAATGAGGAACTATACAAGGCCATTGCCAAAATATACCCCCCTACAAGAGTCCCGCACTCCCATTTTCCAATGGGGAGCAACACAACCACTAAACTCGGCTGGCCAATTCAGATGCAGCCTTTCTCACAAAGGACTCACTTACCTCACAGTGGTGCACGTCATTCAGAGCCCGGCTGTAGGCAGATGCGTCCTCAGCTACAAAACAGCCTAAGGCACTCGCCATCATTGACTTTCAATGCGACCCCTCAGAGATTATCAGGGTTTCACCACCCATAGACCCCGTTGCCTATTCCATCACGCATCGCGTGATTGACTTTGACCACCTCAAAACTCCATTTCACAAACTGTTTGAAGGAGTGGGTCTATTAAAAGACTCGGTTGTCCACCTCCACATTGATCCGACCATCCGACCCACACCGCAACATCCCAGGAAAATTGGATTCCATCTACAGGCACAAGTTACGAAGGAACTCCAACTGCTGATCCAAAATGACATCGTAGAACGAGTTGAGGGTCCCACACCCTGGGTATCACCCCTAGTTGTTGTTCCAAAGGACAATGGTCATCTGCGCTTATGCGTTGACATGCGTATCCCGAACATGGCTATACAGCGAGAACGTCATCCCGGTCCTAGCATAGACGACATGCTCATAAGACTAAACCAAGCCACAAGATTCTCGAAGCTTGACCTGAACCAGGGCTATCATCAGCTCATGATCGACTCGGCCTCACGCCCAATCACCACCTTTGCCACCCATGAAGGCCTCTTCCGCTATAAGTGATTGAACTTTGGCATTTCCTCCGCTGCAGAAATATTTCAGGAGACAATCAGACGGCTCATCTCCCCCGAGACGAGTGCACTAAATTACAGTGACGACATTCTTATTTTCGGGAAGTCACAAGAACAACACGACGCGGCCCTACTCAAGGTCTGCACCATACTGCAGGACGCAGGACTCACCCTTAATGGCCGCAAGTGTGACATTAACAAATCGAGCCTTCGATTCTTTGGCCATATCTTTTCGGACCAGGGCATTACAGCCGATCCAGACATAATCAAAGCCATCACCACCCTGCTAGCCCCGACAAATGTGCCCGAGCTGCGGTCGTTCTTAGGCATGGTAAGGTACTGTGCCAGGTACCTTCCTAACTACGCCACCATTACTGATCCCCTAAGACGCCTCCTCAAAAAAGACGAACCATTCTAATGGGATCATCATTGCCAGGAAGCCTTCCGCACCATTAAAGCCGACCTTACCAACTACAAACAGCTTGCATACTTTAATCCCGAATGGGATTCCACCATCACTGTTGATGCCAGCCCTGTCGGCCTCTGTGCTATTCTCGCACAAGTCAACCCCAGCGACTCAGGCAGATACTCCATTGCCTATGCCAGCAGGTCCCTGTCTCCCACCGAGAGGGGGTACTCACAAGCCGAGAGGGAAAGTCTTGCTGCAGTATGGGCGTGTGAGAAGTTGCACCACTTTGTTATTGCCCATCACTTCACCCTTGTCACTGATCACCAAGCCTTGCTCTCCATATTCGGCAACCCCAAAACCAAGCTGCCCCCTCGCATTGAAAGATGGGGCATTCGTCTACAAGAATATAACTACACAATCATCCACAAATTTGGGGGTGATGCGAACCCATCCGAATACCTGTCGCGGTACCCTGAAGGAAAGACTGATGATACCCTTGTCAAACCGGCGACCCAATACATCGCTTACTTGTCAGACATTGCCTTACCGCCCACCATCACACCTGCACTGTTTGCAACCACATCCAAGTCGGACCCCACCATTCAAGCAGCCATACGGGTCACGAACGGGAACAAATGGAAACACGCCCGAGATGATTCTGTGGCGGGGGAAGGGAGTCGACAAAAATGATCTACTCAGGATAGCCAAAATCCACGGGGATTTAGCCACCACAGAGGACGGTGTCCTACCACGAGGCAACAGGCTGTTAGTGCCCAAAATGCTGAGGAAGAAGCTAGTATCAGTAGCCCATGAAGGCCACGGTGGAATAGACAGCACCAAGAAGGTCCTAAGGAACTATGTATGGTTTCCTTACATGGATACCATAGTGGAAGAAGTCCTAAAGCACTGCGAGTCCTGCCAAGGCACCGCACCAAAAGCGAACCCAAGTCTGATGCAAACCATGTCACTTCCGGACAAACCCTGGCAGAGAGTCGCAATCGACTTCTACGGACCTCTTGAAGAAGGAGGGCACCTATTCGTAGTCATCGACGAGTACCCTCACTTCCCATTCATAAAACAAGCCTCCTCACATCCTTTCAGAGCATGGCACCCATACTGGATGAACTCTTTAGTGAATGGGGCATACCGGAAATTGTAAAGACAGACAATGGATCCCCTTTCCAAAGTAACGACTTCAAGAGACTAGCCGATCACCTTATACCAGCCGCCCAAATATACGGTTTTTCTTTTAAAATCTTACCTTCTGTGGGGCCGCTGCGCCGTGCACCTATTTTTGTCACACCACTATGGCCCCAAGCCAATGGGATGGTGGAACGGTTCATGGCCAATATAAAAAATACTCGACAAAAGGCCATCCTTGACCACAAGCCCCATACCCAAGCAATATGTTGTCTGTTCAGAAACTACAGGAATACACCCCATGAAGCCACGGGACGAACACCAGCCGAGATAGTGCTAAAATACAAGCCGAGGACACGACTTCCCCAATGGGATGACTACACTCCTGAGCAAGAAGCAGAAGAAAGACGCTGAGAAGAAGAGGAAAGCCAAAGTCTGGGCCGACCGAAAAAGAAAAGCCAAAGACAACAAAGGAAGACAGACAGCCGCTACAATCCTGAACCACACGTTGTCACAGCTATAAAAGGACCCATGGTAAAAGCTACCGGACAAGGAGACATTACAAGAAATGCATCATTCTTCAGAAGGTTCTACTTTGAAGAAACAGAACCACCTGAGAAACCACCGGAAGAAGAGAAAATGGAGACTCACGAAGAACCGCCAGAGGAACCATCCGGAGAGACACGGGAGTCATCAGGACGTACCCCAGCGGGCCATCAAGAAGCCAGACCGGCTAATTGAACACATGTAGCCCCCTTGCCCTCATTATAAAGTGCTGGGGAGGTGTTGCATGAAACAAAAGGGCGAGGCCCCTTTGAGGAGAAGAGAGGAGCCTGGGAGAGGGAGGGAACCAGAAGGGAGGGGGGATGAGGGAGGAGGGAGAAGAAGGAAGGCAGTTAACGGTTCGTAAAGAATAAAGAAGGTTATATGAATACATGGGCTCCGAGTATTTGTGCATGCATAGGTGCGCAGAGCGGGAGCTGCGCAGCAGGCTAACATATATGAATTTCTCCATAAGTTTTGCGATGCAAGGCATGTGTGAGATGGGCTGATAGCTGGCTGGGTCATATGGGTCAGTTCTGGGCTTAAAGCTGCCTGTGCTAGGGAGGAGGTTTGTGGGGAGACGAGAGAGAGATAGCCATAGGCTCTACAAAGACTTCAATAAAAACCATTGAACTGTACTTGGATCTTGGAGAGTTTTCTGTGCCATCTGCGACCATTACTTATTGCATCATTCTTAGTATGTAAGAGTTAGTCAGT
Source organism: Ambystoma mexicanum (assembly GCF_040938575.1). Taxonomy (NCBI): domain Eukaryota; kingdom Metazoa; phylum Chordata; class Amphibia; order Caudata; family Ambystomatidae; genus Ambystoma; species Ambystoma mexicanum. Next base: position 679,819,163 of record NC_090931.1, on the reverse strand, counting down.
GTCATATGTGTGCCTGTGTGATTCACATACCATTATAATTCAGCCATCCCTATATGACTGCAGTAAAACTGGTTGATTTATGTGTATGCTAAAATTCCAGATTCCATTACGGTTATCGTACTGTAATCCCTTTTTAGTAGTCATTGAGTGTCCGATCTGCAATTCACATAAAGTTCTAGTACTATCTAAATAGAGACTAATAGAAATGTGTAACATGCTGATTATACTATTGAAGCGCATTCATATGCCTATTCATAATATTCTAATTTACAAATGTCCTGCTTATTCATAAGATTATGCTGGTAGCATTATACGTGTGCTGCTTTTCTTATCCCTTTGTTTGCAGGTAATATTGCACATTTTGAGGATTCTGCACATGTGAACAATATACTCGTTTTTCAACTTAATATTCCAAGTCTGGCTGGTGCGCTTTTCAAAATCTTGAAAGTATAAAAAAGTCACAGTAAAGAATATACGTGCCAAAAATCGGGAAAGGGGAAGTTGCCAATTTTGAGAATTGGGCTCTGGACTTTCCATTACCTGGTGGAGATCCCCGTTCTAAGAAAGTGAACATATCCATTTTAGTAACGCATGCTCAATTGGATCTGTCAGGCCAGTAGCTTGCTAGATCTGGTGAAGCTCCATCCATGGGTCCAAACATGGAAGGGAAAATGATTTTTCAATTTTAACACGGAACAACATGCAATGTACTCTTAACTATAGCGTTGTGAACTAGAATGTATAGTACTTTTAAAAAATTACCTTTCCTCAGCTGTCGTAGTGGGCAGAACCAGTGCACCTTTACCTTTTTTTTAATACAATTTTACAGTTCCTATATGTTTATTTTAAAAAGAAACCGTTACGGACTCATTTTGTTTTAAAATGAAACTGTAGGAAGATGCAGAAACTTACACTTCACTGAAGTAGTTCTGTTAAATGGCAAGAAGGTTGTATTGAATCCCCTTTCTCTGAGGATTCGAACCTGGGACTCTCCAGACCAGCTTCAACCTCTCTTCACCGTGAGCTATTGTGGAGCTGTTGTATTGTTGTTTTCTTGTCAGTGGCCTACCTGGGACAAAGCCCATTGCCAAGCCCGATCATAGCCCCTTTGCCATAGCCAGAAAGTTTATTTTGCATGTAAGAAACTTAACGTGGAACTACTGCAGGCACTGCTTTAAGTGCAGTTAATGGGTAGGCGGTAAAGGTGGCATTAATCTTTAGCCTGCCCCGAATGGTGGGTGATTAGAAAGGGGAGGGTGTGTAAAGCTGAAGGCTCTGGGGGGACAATTAAAGGCAATGGGGTCGTTTAAAATGCATTTTCTTTCACTGTGTTTCTTTACACAGTGGTGGGGTGGAATGGAGGAAAGGTATGCGTTTTGTATTGCGTGTGGGAGGGGGCTTTGCGATGGGGTGTGTGGTGAGCGGGGTGCAGGCCAGCAGAGAACATGGTTCCACCACTTCTTTTCGTACACTCAGCCACTGCCTTTGCCATCTAAAGCTAGTTGATTTACTTTGCACATGTTTGCAGCATTCAGGCAGTAATGATCACGCAAGCTTGCCTTCTTACCCTGAATGTACATATTTCAGTACAGATACAGGTGTATCCAGCACCATCCAACCCCCAAGCAGCAACCAGAACTCACGCAGACCACTTACCAGCATAATCATGCATTCACAGACAAAGCAGGAAACGACACCTCCCTCCTTCCCAGACAAAAACAGGGAAGACACCTCGCCACAAAACATGAGACCACCAAGGCCTTACCCTTACTCATAACTAGAAGCATTGGGAAAAGATGAATTAGACTTGTAGGGTTGGCCAACTCCAGTCTTTGAGGGCTGCAGACATAGCGGATTTTCAGGATACTCCTCATTAATATTCATGAGATAAATTTGCATACAATTATTCTAAATGTATGCACATTGTTTCTCATGAATATTAATGAGGGATATCCTGAAATCCCATCAGGATTCCGGCCCTCGAGGCCTGGCGTTGGACAACCCTGACTGAGGATAAATTACCAAGGAAGGGCAACGTCAGTACATGCCAGTGCACCTCCACGCCATGGGTCCTTTTCAACAGAGTAGGCAACCCAAAATCCGCGATCCATACCACTCCCTCAACAGCCAACCATACCACTCCCTCAACAGCCAACCATACCACTCCCTCAACAGCCAACCATACCACTCCCTCAACAGCCAACCATACCACTCCCTCAACAGCCAACCATACCACTCCCTCAACAGCCAACCATACCACTCCCTCAACAGCAAACCATACCACTCCCTCAACAGCAAACCATACCACTCCCTCAACAGCAAACCATACCACTCCCTCAACAGCAAACCATACCACTCCCTCAACAGCAAACCATACCACTCCCTCAACAGCCAACCGTACCACTCCCTCAACAGCAAACCGTACCACTCCCTCAACAGCAAACCGTACCACTCCCTCAACAGCAGGACCACACGGTGGCTACAGACGCACCCTCCCTGCTGGCAGTAACATAAAGAAAACAAGAGCATTTAGAACATGTCGAAAAATTAGAAACTGCTGCATTTGTTTGCTTTGTGTATGTTTTCTGTACATTAGTAGCACCCTTGCATAAACGACAGCACAACGTGAGCATTTGCCTGTGTCTGCAGAATATTAATGCATATTGCATGCGTGGTGGCATTGCGGGTATCGAAACCGCACATTATTTCTTTGGTTCATTTGTGTAGCGCACTAAGCCCGGAGGCATCTAGGCGCTGGTTACAGGCATTCGATTTATGATCATAAGAAATAGTACAGTAGCGTGTACATCCGTTATGCAAAGGGTCACTGGCTGACACTTGTAAGTGCAACTGGCGTGAGTTGTGCAGTGGCACACAGGGCCTAATTCACATAACGTTTTCCTATTGTATTGCGCCATTCTAAAACGCTTCCATGAATCGGGCCCACCGTGTTTTTAGTTCTGCTAGGAAGTTCTGTGTTGCTGCATTCCTGGCTGGCAGTGTATTTATAGTGTGCTTGAGCTGCTGGGAGTAGGAGAGACATTGCAGCACGGCTTGTGTCGCGGAGTGGGCGGAGGTGTATGGCTGAATGCACAACGCATTGGGTACACAATAGACGCACGGCATAGGGTTAGTGCAGGGCAGGCGGTGCAGCCCAGAACGCGTTCCCTTCTCACTGAGCGAAGAGTGAGGTTCGTGCCTGAGGCCATGCAGCATTTTCATATTCACAATACACGTTCTTCTGTCTTGGCAGAGGGGTTCGTGGAATGAAAGGGATGGGCCGTTGTGCAGGCGACTTCTCGCGAGGCTGTTTTTTTTTTTTACGGTGGTTGTGCATGATTTCGTAATGGAGGGTATTTTGCCCGAGGAGGATGGACAGGGCACGGAGATGCTTTCGCCTTTTCCTTCATAAAGTGTTGCACCTCTGCAAGGGACCCTTGCCTGTTTGCATATGTTCCCACTGCTCTCTTTGGCAGTGGCGTAACATAAAATGTGGGGGCCCCCCTGCGAGCCATGCTGAAGGGGGCCCCCATCTCGGCAACAAATCACGGTCATGCCACACTCTGGGCCGGCCTAGATTATCACGCTTGCACAATACCATGAACATGCTGCTGAAGGGGTATGCCGCACACTGTACTAGGAGAAAGATTATGGGCCTCATTACACGGTAGTTGGTATGGGTTTACCGGTACCAGTATTTTACCGGTACCGGTAAACCCTTACCGCCTTACTACGAGGTCCCTTTGCGGATTGGGGAATTTAACGCCTGCTTTTTGCAGGCGTTAAAAAACAACCCGCAAAGGGACCAGGGAGCTAATTACGGTGCCGCAATTTGCGGTGCCGTAATTAGCACCTTCCCCATTCCCATTATGCCCTATGGGGCAAAAATGGGAATGGGGAAGGGCAATGGGGGAAGGGGGAATTACCGCCCCACCAACCTTGGAACAGGGCGGTAATTCCCCTTTCCACCAAGGCGGTGCCAGTATTTTACTGGCATGGACCAAGGTGCTAATAGCACCTTGGTCCACCGCCATCCGTGTAATGAGGCCCAATGTGTTTTAATGCAATATACAGCACACTCTGAAAATAATTGGCTAAAAAGCCAGAGTCTTTGCAATTGTTTTGCAATTGTTTTGTAGGGTGACACCAATCCAATATATCCAAGTCACCAACAGTGCACAGGAACATTAATGCTTTGCTATTAAAAATGTCATGCCACATTGAAAACATGTGCCACTGTTTGCACAATGTAGACCAGTGTAGACGCGTTATAACATTACAGTAAAGCTTGCAAGGCCACATTTAGACAGACCTACACTGGTTGCACAAAAATGCCAGTCGAAGCAATAATACTCATCAAGAAGAGAGCACATATTGAAGCCCGGGTCTCTGCTGCCTCTAACAACACGGCCAAACTCTTTAAAATCTGAATGGAACTGGTCAATCCTGTTGCGGTCTCCACCTCTCCTGTTCCCTCCCTGGCCTCTCACTTCTCAGCTAAAACTCAGGACATCCTGTCCACTATCTTCTCTTCCTCTCCCTCGTCCTCTCTCAGCCCCCCTTTGGTCATCTCTACCTCTCCTCCTTCTTTCTCCTCTTTCTCTCTGACAACACCTGACAAGGTTTCTAGACAAGTCCGATCCATTAAAGCTTTGTTCAAACAGGTGCTCCCTGCTCCTCCAGAACCATCAAGGGCAATATTGAAACCCTCGCTGCACCTTGGCCAATTTCTGTAATCACTCTTTCACCACTGGGACGTTCCCCTCTTTCCTTAAGCACTCCCTTGTGCACCCACTCCTCAAGAAGCCGTCTGCCGATTCTACCTGTCCGGCAAACTATCGCCCAATCTCCATCACACCTTTCCTGGGCAAACTCTTGGAAAAAAGCTGGCCATCTCCCAGATTACTCTCCACATTGAATCTGTTGGTTGTCTCCATGACCATAAGTATGGCTCCAGAGCTGCCAGAGGCACAGAAACATCTCTCCTGAATACCTCTGATGATCTGCTCTCTAGCATTGTTTCCAGCATTCCTTCTGTCCTAATCCTCCTAGATCTTTCCTCAACTTTCGACACAGTCAACCACGCCATCCTGATCAATCGACTACGTGAGCCCACGTAGTAAATAATTGCTTTATATTATATATAAGCAACGTTGACATGCTGTCTCTTTGCCTGCATTCCTGGCTTTGTACAACATGTATCTAAGTGTACTAGCCCAGGCATGCACTAGGGTGCAGTATACTTTCTATCCGCTATGTCGCCATTCCCTAAATGTGGATAACAAGGCCGCGCTATGTCTCCATGGTAATCGACACTTCCTGGGAGGAGACTTGGTGCTGAGCTCTATCACAGTACCGGGGAGTTGGTATACACGATGAAGTAAGTCTTCTCCATTAGATTCTGCTACATACTGGATCCAATTGCCCATAGGGACATATTTATTGATTTCCTGTCCCTTTTTCCAGCTTACAGTTGCGATTGTAATAATTTGGATTATGCCCACGGTTGAGGCAAACGCATTTATGCGTCCCAAACTGCAATGATTGCCAGCAGCTCAGTTCTACAGCCTGCCCCCCGCCATCGTACACGTTGGGAACGTTCCACTTGTTACAGGTACAGGTTGGGATATACATTGTGTTTATCTGGCTTTGTTTGTTTGTTTGTTTCTCTGAGTACTATGTTGCTAATATTCAGACTTATTGGTGGATGTAGGTTTTAGCCCCAAATCTTCACATTGACTTGTTTTATAATAGGACACAAGGTCCCTGTGTTCTCTTCTACAACAAAAGACTACGGCTCGAGTTCTTTCTCTCATTGATTTGAGAGTGATGGTCCACACATTTTCGATCTAGACGCATCATGGCTTATTCCTGGGCCCGGCAGAATTAGGAGCCGTAAGTTAACTGCCACTCCTTTTCACTTGGGAATCATTTACACTCAGGTCTTATCACTGGCTACTTTTCCTAGTCACTACTTTATGAATTTGTCTAAGTGTACTTTGGGAATATAAATCACCTAATCCTTGTTCTTGCAGGCAGACTGCACAGTTGCATGCAGCCTTTTCTTTCGTCCTTTGTTTCATCTTTTCATCCTTTGGACTGCTTTTGTCCTAATGTGCAATGGTGTATAGTATGTACGATCTCTATTGACACGCTATTATATTTCTTCACTTTGAGGTGGATTAGAGTTTATATTACCATCATCACTTGGGGAGCACTGGCTTTAGCACAGACGGTGTGATCCACCTGAGGCTCTATACAGTAGCTATTTGTTCCTATTTTTAACTGTTTTTTACACAATTCTTATGTTTTTTAGTTTTTATTTCTATTCCTCAGGGGTCACCTTTTTGTGTATCTGACTCTGGTCCTGAGGAAGGCGTTATATACATCTATCAACGCTGAAACGTAGGATACACCTGCTTTTGCAATACCTTACCAAGCGGGTGGTAGTCGGCTGGGTTTTAATCTATACAGCCACTAGTCGGCTGGGTTTTAATCTATACAGCCACTCTACGTATTGTCTTCCCAAAAAAACTCCTTTTTTGTTTGTCTATTTGTTGAATTGTTCTAATAAATTGTGATACAAATTTTGTTCTAGATTATTAAGTTGTACATGCTTCTTAATACAATATGATGTATGAATCAATGTACCTTTGGTTATGAAAACACAGAATGGATGATTGTTAAAACTAAGAATATACATCACTCGCCTATTTAGGAGTGTGGTTGGAGGGATTTGCTCATATAGAGAGACAGAATACAGTTAATTGGTTGGACTGATATTCTTTAAATCCTTTTCCTGTTGGGACACACACCTTTTGTTTACGTGAGAACCTGGGCATGACGGATCAGGCCCTGGAGTGGCTGACCTCCTTCCTCTTGGACTGCCCCTCCCAGGTCCAACTTGGTCCCTTTCTTTTACGTCACCTCTGTGTCTTCCTGTGGCATTCCCCAGGGCTCTATCCTCTCACCCTAGTTTTTCAACCTCTACTTGGCCCCTTTGGCCCACCTGATTTCTACCTTCTCCTCTAACTTTCAGAGTTATGCGAATGACACTCAGCTTTCCTTCAGGCTCCTCATCACTTGCTCATTCCTGACTGTCTATCCATGATTCAGGATTGATGGACCTCCAACGATATCGATGTTAGTGCCATTAAGATGGAGATCCTTCTCATTGGGACCCCTGGCCCTGCTTTCTTTCTCACTCTGGCCACCCACCTTGGGCCCTCTTCCTTCGCCTTCCTGCGAGGCAAAAAACCTTTTGTGTCATCTTCGACTCTACTCTCTCTTTCTCTCCTCGCATCTCGGACATTGCCAAGAGGTCCCACTACCTACCAGCTGCTCCTCCTCAAAGGGACTCTTCCCTTTCTCACTTTTCCCCCAGAAGCTCACTGTCTCCAGAGCCCTGTTTCTCTCTAGGCTGGACTACTGCAACAGCCTCTTTCTCAAGCTGCCCTCCTCTACTCTCCGCCCTCTGCAACTAATCCAGAACAGGACAGCGAGACTTGTCCTTGGCCACAAGCCCAGGAATCTTATCTCTACAGCCCTGACATCTCTCCACTGGCTCCTGGTGGTTGCAAGAATAAAGTTCAAGGCCCTTTGCATTGTCCTCAAGGCTTTCTGGGGTCGGGCCCACACTACAACCAACGCTCTCTTCCAAAAAACCTTTTTTCTCTATCCCTTCCCCCAGCTACCTCCAACTCTCTAAGGGCTAGATGCTTCTTCAGGCAGAGAGTGGGGGGTAGATCTCTCTCCCCCCTGGAATGGCCTCCCTGCCCCTCTCAAACTTTAGCGGACCACCTGATGTCCGGAAGCAGCTCAAAACTTTCCTCTTCTCTTCTGCTTTCGCTCTCTCCCTCTGCTGCTGACCTACCTGACCTACCTGTCTGCTGTACCGACTGGCTGCTTGGCTACCCTCAGAGTCTCACTGAGTCCAGGCTCTTTCTTGATCAATCACCCTTTCACTGCTGATGGCCCACCACGCAGTTAGGGACTGTAACTGTAACCCTGTAGTCCCTTGTTCTCCTTGCACTACCCAGACCCACACTGTCCTGGCTGCACTTACTCAGAGCATTACAGACCTGTTTTCCCCTCCCTTCTTCTTTGCACCCCCCTCCCTTTCCCCTTGCATTTCTCTTTCTCGCTCTTGCACAATTTGAATGACACAAGCCCTAGTAAGATCATTTCTCTTGTCCACCCTATATCTTCACTCCATTGCTTGTCGCACCAAGAATCACTTGTGTACAGGTGTGTTATAATAGGCTTCCATCATATTATTTTATCACAGATGCTCAAAAAAATATACAATTCTGCAGTAGGAAATGGCTAGACTGGCAGCACCCAAATGCCAATCTAGCCAGGTAATTACACTTAGCAGGATTGCTTTATCAGAAATGCGCAGTTAAAAAAAAGTCATACCAAATTGAGGAATAACTAGACTGGCTGCACCAAAATGCCCCTCTAGCCACTAATACCACATATCATGCCTGCTTAGCCTGGACATGGACAACCATTATGATTTATCGCACAATCCCACCTCCCACACATCCCCTCTGCCTCCCATGCCCTACCCCAACCTCCAAAATCAGCTCCTTGGCCCAAAATTACCTTCACGTCCCTCTTCCTTGTCCTAGAGCTTACGTTTGAGGCTCCTGGCCTCATAGGTAAGTACTGGGATGAGGAAGAGTGGGATTAGGAGTAATGAAGATACAGGTAGCTAAGTCAGGCATTACCTCCATGTACCCCTACCTCATCCCACTGCTTGTGTATGAGGCATATTGCCTCATACACAAGTAGTGCCTCATACACAATTACAGGAACAAGGAAGAATAGGTCTAGGAGTAATGACGATTACCAATAAGTAATTAAGGCATTAAACACAAGTAGGGGATTAACAATATTCAGTTGACTGGGCTGCAGCACGCGCCCCCAGAAATTATGGGCTATGTTGACTCAACCTGCCTGACCTTCAGAGCAGTTGCCGGACAGAACAGGACTCAGATGTTAAACGGCACCTGGGTTTTGCTGTTAACAAGGGCCAAGCAGTTACAACGTAAAGCATTTCACTGTTAGTACCTGCATTCAAATGTCACATTTTTTAGGCAATTGAAATTGTGATATGTGTTTAGCATTTCATAACAGGGAAGTGATTGGAAGTTTAGAAAGGGAACAGGAGGCCGTTCATTCTCACAACAGTTCATAAGTGGGTGCTTTCACACTTAAAGGAGAGAGTTAACTGCTTGTAACATTGAAGCTGCACTAGAATAGTCTCTTGAAAATGTGTAAAGAAGTTAGATGCCCCCACACGAATAAGTTTGCCTACCCCACCATCCGTTAAGTTAACGCCTCCCCCAACATTTGAAGGATCAGCCCCCCAAAATGTAGGTTTTGTTGCACCCCTGAATACAAGCACAAACACCATCCACCATATACACACATGCACACCAGCCATCCTTTCACCATGCAGGCACACCCAGGCAGCCACCCATTCATTTAAGTGTGCACCCTTTCACCGTACACGCAGTCACCCATACATTTGTGTGCACCCTTTCACCATACACACACACACACGTCATGGGGTTGAGGGGAGCCCTATTACTTCAAAAAGAAATTGGGCCTCAGTATAAGTTTGCCGGTCCGGTAACCAAGGTACCGGTAAACTTGCCGGTACTGTTACCAGACCGGCAAACTACGAGTTCTGCTCGAGGGTTCCTTCCCGCCCGCCAGGTCTGACCTGGTGGGCGTACCGGCACCCGTGAGCAGAGCATGTCGGATGCACAGCACCATTTTGAATGGTGCCGGTGCATCCGATCTCCCCGTTCCCATTGAACCCTATGTGGATTACCAGGTCTGGCAGGGCAGTAATGACCCGGTAATTGCCCATTCGTCGAAAAAAAAGGGCAAGTTTGGCGGCAGCCTGCAGTTTTACCGGCAAGGCTACCGCCAAACTTGTAATAAGGCTGATTGTTTGTTTTTGAAGTCACTCTGACTTCATAAAGACATTATTTCTGTTACAGAAATATTTTCTTTATGTAGGCAAAGTGATTTAAAAAAGAAATTAAAAAAAAATGTAAAAAAAAAAATTCATTTTGTTTCCAAGTGGGCCCCCTTCCCAGGACATGTGCTAGCGGGGGCCCCCGCACCACAGGGGCTGCGGGGGCCCGTGTTACGCCAGTGCTCTTTGGTTAGTGATTGTCGAGTCTTGTCTGGTGTGGCGTTTACGTGTTGGGAGCGCCAGGGGACCACTCTGCTGGTGATAGCGCGCAGTATAAATATCCTTTCACATTAACATTAGGCGGATGTTTCTGCGGTAGTTGTCGGCGTACAGCTGTGTCTCTGTTGGCTGCGCCTGAAGTGAGGAACTGGCATGTCCTAAACCGCTTTTAGTGATGGTGAAATTGCTGTGATCTAGTGAGAGAATCTTTGGAGTGAGTGTGGTGTTCACTAAGTCACTCTTGGCTCAGGCGTGGCAGCCACAGAATTACCATTCTGGAGTTTGACTTGGGGTACAGAAGATAGAGATGTCCTTGCAAATAAGCCAATAAACGGCCAGGGTTGCCTGAGCACGATCTTGCTCCCAGTATGCATCAAACATTACATGGTGTACAAACAATTCTCCAACTATTCATTGGAAACACAACTGAATTATCTTAACCCTCCAGGACACATCTTCCTCCTCTCCTTGGCAGAACTATGGTCCTGGAAAACGGGACTGGCATACACCCCAGCTATTGCAAAACATTCCTCCCCCCGGTATTACCCAAATTGTTCGAACACAATTGTTCGAATGACCGAATTGACCGAAAGTCAAGGGTCCGGATTGACCAATACAATTGACCATGTATGTATGTATGTATGTATGTGTATATATATATATATATATATATATATATATATATATAATATGGGGGTTGCGGGGTGTAGCAATTAACCTTCACAATTCGGTCAATTGTGCAAAGGTCAATTGTAATTCCAACAATTGTAGTTCGAACAATTCATATACAACCCCTCCCCCGCTTCTTTCCCTCCCACCATTTGCCCGTAGTGTCTATTTTCTGCTTTTCCATTCTCTTATCGCCCCCTGGCTCATATTCTTTCCTGGCGCAGAATGGGGTCCGGATGCCCCTGGCGGGGTCACCGTAGGCCACTCCACAGACAAGCCTAGGCACTCTGAAACTATCACAGTGGTGATTGGGTGCAGTCTAACCGCCTATCATAGGGGCTACTGGTGAATTCATTCTGGTCGAAGAACCTAGAGACTTCCTCCGTTGACCTAGTTCAGATACAAAAACTCATTTATTCAGGAGTATTTAAAAGTGCCCAAAACTCCACTGACTGAAAATACTATGTGATGAATGGTAGTCGTAGACAAAACTTGGCAAAACACATCTATGCCCTGCTCACTCTGACATTAAAGGGATTCACCAACCCTGGGACCAAGGGGGGAGGCCTCGCTCGCTCCAGAGCAAAGTACAGCTCATAGAATAGGACACATGCGCTTCTGAGTGAACATGATACACACTGATGAGCTAATTCTTCAAAGATACCGTCACAATGGAAGGGCATGGTCCCCTTCTCTCTCAACAGGGTACATCCCAATTAACTCTTTGCAGGGCCTGTGATTACTTTGTTTCTTCATCTTCCTAACCCCCAACATAGACGTTTATCGGAAGGCTAACTTGAGAGCCACTGGTATGGGAGGTAGGTAAAGTCCCCCCTTCAGTCACAATAGTTCATCCAATTACACATTATCTTGCCATGTGGGCCAGGCAATTGTTCTCCTCTGGCTAAACTTTATTGTTTGAAGCTGCAGGATTTAAGATGAGAAAGGGAGCCATGGTGAGATTATCAGGCTTTACACATGTAAACAAATCTGATGAGAACTGTGCCACAGAGCAAGTTTCTTCACATGTGCTTGAGGCCTTGTAAAGGAGCAGCACGCACCCAGTGAGCATGCTTAGTGTTGAGTGTCGCGCATGTTCTGAACAGGAACTCTGATTTCAGTTAACATGCTTCCTGGTGACTGACCCAAGAAAAGAGGAGCTTGTGGGCTCGTTCGTGGCCTTGCAGGGTGAACTGTGCTCTCTCGTTCAAACACCTCGGCGAATGACACTGCAGAACTCGGTAAGCTGCCTGCTGTACCATTCTGGTAGTAGAACACTTAACTGCAGAAAACATTACGACATATGAAGATACCACATGCAAGGAGTGTTCAGGGGCTCTCTTTGGCTGCTGACATATAGCCATCTGTCTCCAACCCCACAAGAAGCACAGGCACTTTCTTCTCGATTTAATTATAGATTGGTGCATTGCTTGATTTATAGGGAGAGCACAGTGAGTAATCTTTTGTTTTAGTTTTTGTAGAGAAGTTCCGCGGATCGCGGCCCCAACATCATTAGTCAAGGCTCCGCCATCTAAGTAATTAATTAATCTTTTATTACGCACTTAACACCAGAGACCAGTCTCTAAGCATCAGACCGGGTTGTTGCTTTTTGTTGTCTTGCTACCAGGACAAACGCGTTGCCCCTGAGCTATCCTGCCGGCCTATCGCACATGGGAGTTGTGACCAGTCCATGGAGTTTGTCACCTCTTTCGAAGGGTGAGCCACGCCCTGTGGGACAGAGTAGGAGAGATCCCTCTGGAGTTTACTCCCCCTTAGGGGACAAGAAACCTCCAGAGAGGGACTTAATCCAACATCCCCACCCACAAACACTAAGACCCTTATGGGGTATATGGGAAGTAAGGTATATGGTAACCCTTCGACCCCTCTAATGGCTAGCCTGACTTCTGACCCACATGATATTCAATCCTTATGGGAAACTACAGGAGGCATGTCAGCGAAAGAATCAATCAAATCAGGGAATCTGCAAAGCCTGCCCAGTTCAAGGAGGCCGGGCCGCAGAGCACACCAGCGGTGAGGCCGGCAGGAGAGTGCGAACACTAGATGAGGCATTGCAGGCTGCTGTGCGCACCTGGCAGCGAGTGCAGTAGGTTCTTGCAGATGAGTGACCAGAGACGGACCGTATCACAAAAACAGCAAGAGCAGAGTGCACTGGAATCCCCAGAGTGGGCAGAGTGAGTGAGAGAAGCCCCAGAGCTGGGAGAGACCCAAGTGTAATGCTTATGCGCTTAAATAACATTGCTTTGGCGCACAGCCATCTTGGACATTCATCTTCCATCACTGTAATAAAGCCTATGTTTTTCGTAAGGTTTGCGAGCTCAGCAGAGTAGACATGCAGCTTGGTAGCGAAGGCAGAGCAAGGTCACGTAAATATTGTTGCCGAATGAACTTACTGTGGAGAATAGTTATGGTATTGTCCTCTGAAGGACAAACTGAAAAGGGAGTCGCAGCTCAATGCAGGTGCAGTGATAAGGGGTCCTGGGAATGAATGCAAGGAAAAGAGAGCTGGGGTTATCCACTTTTGGCTGTTTTTTTCCACTCTTTGCCACTTTTATTGTGATCTGCTCTTCAGCCTAGGGCAGCCATAACTGAAAGAGGCAGGGAAAGGCCCCCATAAAAGAGAAGAGGCTTGTAAGCTGAAAAAGAGAGTCAGAACTTGGATCCCCGGGTGATGTAGTCTCACTCGATGGGAAGACGCTCCACTCCAGATCCCGTTATTGCGTGATCTCTTTGCCTACCTGCTCTGGGACTAAGTAGTGTCGTACTGGCCGAGATGACGATGTCTTCGGCAGCAGCTTTGATGGTGATGATATTTCTTATCTATGTTCTTGGATAACCAATTGTAGGCTTATTGGGTGTTTTTCTATTTATATATATATATATATACAGATAACAATAGATGTCTACACCTGTGTATGGAAAATAAACGATCTATAACAAGCCTTTTATAATCACAGTTATTGGCTGTTATGTGTCTTATTTTTGCCTGTCTGAGTCCAACAGTTCATTCGGTAAGGTAATTCAGAGGTGTTCTCCAACAGGGCCAGGTAAAAGCACAACATTTTGGTGCTGTGAGCAGGGTTCTTGTGCTGATTTCTGATGCCAAGGAATCTGATTAAGCAACATTTTAAAGGTTGTTTGGACTTGGAAAGGCAAAAATATTTTTTTTTGGTTCATATATAAAACCAAGTGTGTGTGTGTGTTAAAGGATTGTTCATAGGGGAAGTGAAACATCCATGTGAGACTATGAGTTCCCTATTTAGGAAAAAGGGAAGTTCCGCAGGTGGAAACTGTCCCGAGGTGACTATTTCAGGATGGACTAAGAGCCCATATGATAAAGTCGCAAAAATGTGTGCATGTGGTGCAGGGTTGAGTGAGACCTGGGATATTAGCATAGGAGAGGCAAGTCCGGATGAAGTAATAAAGTGCTTATTACAAGTGCCAGTGGAAAAAGGGAAGGAGTGCTCACCTCTGGGAAGAAGGAGTTGGATTTTGTTGCATGCTTTTCCAAAAAAAAAATCAGCAGAGTGTAGAGCTGCAAGCAGAAGTTGACAGATTAGAAAAGGGAGGTGGTGGCTGAGAAGCAGATTGCGCTGATGCAGCAACTTCAAATTAAATTGTATCATGATAAAGCAGATAAATATTAGCCAGTGGCTATGCGGGCGGTGGTCAGGGTTGCCCGTTATAAATATCAGAAAAAAGATGAGGAAGGGTGAATTCACGGAAGGTGGCAATAGTGATCGCCTCAGCAGGAATGGATTGGGATCCAGATAGATGGGACGCAGATGTATTTGACAGTACTAGTACAGATAGTAGTTCTGAACCCGAGTTTGTTCCCGCAGCAGATCCTAACCGAAAGGATATAGCGGCTAAACCATTAGTGCGTAGAAGGATGGGTCGTCATCCAATGGTTCCGGGAGGAGGCGTGGTAGATCTGACCGCGCTCAAGGATTACTCACAAGAGGTTGGGGAGATTATCACTCGATTAAAACAGAAAGCTGGTGAATCTCTGTTAGCATGGATGGTCCGATTGTTTGATGGGGAGGCAGCAGGTATTTTGGTAGACGCGACAGATTCTCCTAGGTTTCTATCCTTAACCCAGGAGGTACAGATACAGGAAATCCTACGTTTAGGTATGCCTAGTGAGGCCAATGGAGATGAGGGGCAAATGTCCCTCCTGCAATTAGCGGCTCAGGGTTGTAATCACAAATATCCAATTACATCAGATTGGCCAACTGAGGAAAGAAAGTGGTATACGTTAAAAGAGGCCATTCAACGGGCAAGGGAACATGATATGAAAGAAGCCATTCATGTAGAGACTCCAGAACATATGGGGTTAGTAAACCTATCAGTTTCCGCTAGAAATACCCTTATCTGAACTGCCCCCAGCATATAAAAATATTATGATGACTCTGTTAGTGGCAAAGTAACGGATGAGGTGGTGGATGCTATAGGCAATTGGCAGACCTAGGCGAATGCAAAAAAACAGAGGAACGGCTAAGGGAGCAAGAAAGGGAGGGGCGTAGTGAAAAGTGCACTTCTGGCAAGCGGTTTGATAGCCAAGATTCTCGCGTATCCAGAAAAGATATGTTTCTAGCCCTTTTGAAAGATGGAGATGGTAAATCGATGAGATTGAAACGTGGAAAATGCATCAATTGTATAAAAAAAGGGGGCTAGATGGGAAAGAATTTACAAACAAGTAAAACAACAGGAAATATTGAAAGTGAAGAAGGAAGAGGATCCGTTTGGACCACCTCCAGAGAGGGGAAATGAGGAGAGTACGGCTGAATCCACCACCTCTCAACCGACCTATGCACATTTAAGGAAGATGGTGAGTATGATCGTGGAAAGTGAATCCAAATACATGCACTTCAAGTACGAACAGGATGGGGGCAAACTATGGTAACACCAGCCCATATTAAGGTGGACAGACGACCTCATGTAAAAGTGAAATTATTTTAGCAACCAGGAAATATTCAAGAGGTCTGAGCCTTAATTGATACCTGGGCGGAGGCCTCCTTGATGGGAATCGCTCTACATTCAAGGGAAGATATTTCATGATTACCGGATTAGGAGGCAAGGAGACTGACTCCTTTGGCAGTCCAAACCAAAGTCAATATGAAAATAGGTCATTTAGAAAAAGACACCTATCAAGTATTGATTGTTCTACTTCACAAATACATTATTGGATTCGATATTCTGGAAGGGTTAACCATAGGTTTAGGAGGTAAATTATACCAATTTGGGGTAATTTACGCCCGTAATAGTTGGACAGCTAGATATGCCCCCAGTGCAGGT
This sequence comes from Ambystoma mexicanum, assembly GCF_040938575.1. Taxonomy (NCBI): domain Eukaryota; kingdom Metazoa; phylum Chordata; class Amphibia; order Caudata; family Ambystomatidae; genus Ambystoma; species Ambystoma mexicanum. The sequence goes on along the minus strand of NC_090931.1, from coordinate 679,802,965 downwards.
CCCGAAAGCTACTAAGAGAGTGTCCATGAAACAGTACCGGATTTCTGGGGACCAAAAAGAAATCTCTGAAACAATTAAAGGATATGTGGAAGCCGGTGTGTTATGTCCGGTAACCACGGCTTGGAACAATCCGATTTGACCTATCAAAAAACCAGATGGTAGCTACAGGATGACAGTGGATTATCGCGAATTGAATAAACACACCCCTCTGCTAGTACCGGCAGTACCGGATGCAGTAACTTTGGTGGAAAATGTATAGAAATTTGAAGGCACGTGGTATGCAGTATTAGATTTGGCGAATGCTTTCTTCATCGTACCTATTGCGGATGAATGCCAGGAACAGTTTGCATTTTCCTGGAATGAGAGGCAGTATACGTTCAAACGTCTACCAATGGGCTACATGCATAGTCCAACGATCTGTCACCAGCTGGTGGCAGAGCATTTAGATCAAATTCCATGCAAACCGTATGTACACATTGTGCATTACATTGGTGATATTCTGATTCAAGGCAAGGATGAAAACAGTGTGCGAGTACACTTGGAACTTATCAGAGGCAGTCTACGTAAAGATGGGTGGGAGATTAATGACGCCAAAACACAAGGTCTGGCAGAAATGGTGATTTTTCTGGGAATACAATGGCATAATGGATACTGTGAAATTGTGCCAAAAGTCAAGCAAAGGATTCTTGAGTTCACAACTCCGACAACGGAAAACCAGGCTCAACAGTTTATTGGACTGTTTGGATTCTAGAGACAACATATCCCACATTTGGGACATATTTTGGCGCCTCTTTACAAAGTGACGTGTAAAAAATTCAATTTTGAATGGGGTAAGGAGCAAGAAAAAGCGTTCCAACTGGACAAAGATACCATCCAAAAAGTACTTGATTCATGGCCATTAAGGGACGGAAAAGTGGAGTTGAATGTATCTGTACAAGATGCATATGCCACCTGGAGCTTATGGCAGAAACAGGACAGAAAACGTGTGCCTTTGGGATTTTGGAGTCAAAAGTTGCCTGATGCTGGTAACCGATATACTCCATTTGAGAAACGGCTATTAGCCTGCTATTAGGCACTGACTAATACTGAACAGATGACGGTGGTTCATGATATACTGACTCGACCTGAAACACCAATCATACAATGGGTATTAAGTTCCTCTAAAACTCATCGAATAGGTCATGCCCAAGAGGCCAGTATTGTTACATGGAAATGGTACATACAAAACTGTGCGAAAACTGGGAAGAGTGGTGTGGCACAACTACACGAGCAGGTGGCAGGAGGGCCCCTCATAGACTTTGAGCCAGAGGGAGAGTTAACTATTGAAGAATCTCAGATTAAATGGGGGATCCCATACAGTGAATTAACTAATGATCAAATCAAATATGCATGGTTAATTGATGGTTCGGCTAAATATGTGGTCGTAGAACGACATTGAAAAGCAGTCGTGTACAATCCCAAATTGAAAAAGGTATTGACAACTTCGGGCAAAGGGAAGAGTAGTCAATTTGCAGAGCTCTATGCTATCTATCAAGCTTTAAAGCAGGAGACACCTGGTAGATGTTACCTTTAAACAGATTCCTGATCAGTAACAAATGAGTTGGTGGTGTGGTTGCCTACTTGGCAAAAGAATGGGTGGAAAATCCAGGCTAAAGAAGTATGGGGAAAAGAATTGTGGCAAGACATTGTACAACAGTACTGTATATTGGAATGATGGTTCAATTCTGTTGCAGACGAACATGCAATAATTGCAAGCCTGGACACGAGGGCTGAGGAGGATGATTTGGAAGGGATTGCAAAATGGGCCCAGCAGAAGAGTGGACATCTTGGAGAGAAGGCTGCTATCAGGTGGGTGCAAGACAGAGGAATTGGTATTCCTTTAGAAATTGTGAAGACAGTTATCCTACAATGTCCAATGTGTCAACACCAAAAAGAGAGTGCTATTCCACACATCATTCATGGCACGTTGAAGAGAGGGAAATTACATGGACACATTTGGCAAATTGATTATATTGGACCCATGCCCATTAGTAGGGGATGTCAATAAGCGTGCACCATTGTAGATACCTACTCGGATTACTTGATGGTATTGTAAAAGGGCTAATCAATTGAATACGATTAAATTGTTGGATCAAGTAACCATGTACTATGGTGTTCCATTACAAATTCAGAGCGATAATGGATCCCATTGTAAAGGGAAGGTGGTGCTAGATTATTGTCAGGAAAAAGGAATTGAATGGATTTTTCATGTCCCCTGCCACCCTGAGGCTTCAGGGTTGATGGTGCAAATGAATGGTTTGTTGAAAACACAGTTACGCAAAACAGGTGATGGTACTTTGAAGGGATGGCGAGAATGTGTGCAAGAAGTAGTACAAATTCTCAATAACCGTCCCATTGCGAATGGTGAAACTCCACTAATGTGCATGTTGACTCCAGCCCTCCAAATAAGACCAAATAGGTCAATGGAAATGTGGCTATACTGGGAAATATCTCCTGGTGCTTTAGCTCCTTACTGTGCCACTCCTGAGTCTGCTGGGATGGATTTGCATGCAAGGGAAGAGATTCGTCTTGAACCAAGAGGCATTGCTGTGATTGATACGGGCATTGGGGTACAAATTCCATCTGAACACATGGGATTAATTGCCCCTAGATCGGGATTGGCCCTCAAAGCCATTCAGTTATTAGGTGGAATTGTGGATGCCGACTATCAAGGAGAGATTAAGGTTAGTCTCATGAACAGTGGTGAAAACATTCTACCTATACAGAAAGGTGACTGAGTGGCCCAATTAATACTGGTACCTGTCAAATTACCTATATTACAGAACGGAGAGCCTTCCACGATATTAACTATCCGTGGGGATACACTTTTTGGCTCATCAGATGCAATGATCCCAGGTGCTAAAGTATGGATTGTAAAGCCTAATGGCCCCCCTTCACCGGCGGACGTAATTGCTGCCGGTGATGATCAGGTGGTGCTTGTATTAGAACCAGAGAAAAGGAAATGGTCTCATGTCCCCACTGACAAGTGTGATCTGCCTGAGTAATATACCCCTCTGATACTCTGTTTTTTTTAATTATGTTGTTCTAGATCCTGAGTATGCTAAGTGCCTGTGTGCAGCACGGTGGAGTGTTTTTGGGAGGGCCCGCGAACATTTCGAAGGATGTGGCAGATGTCTCTATTCTCCTGCTGACTGCAGGGATATGGAGGAGAACTGAAATACTTGCTACAAGTCTCGCGCCAGACGATGCATCTGTGGCAGTTTATCGTAGCATCTTGAGGAAACGACGGGGGCATTGACAAACTACCCTACTCTTGCTCCCTTCTAGAATGTTGACATCCTTTTCACATCATGGCTATTCAACTTTTGTTAAGCAACCGGAAAACGTCTGGGTGTATTTGGCCTGGCATGTTTTGAACATTTTGCATTTTTGCTTGGCAGACGTGCATAATTCTGCGAACTTAATTACAACCTTTCTGATATCTATTCCAACACCCGCCCCGGTCTTAGAAGTGTTTTTCGGGGTGTTACATAAAGATTCTTTGGTGGAGCATTCCGATATCAGGAATCCTTTTTCTGTATATGAATACTGTGAATTCTGTGTGGAAACATCCCACAGATGGAAAAACATGACTCGTATCCTTACTCATGTCATTGCTCCTGCGGATGTTTGTTATCAAATGACTTGTGATCCGGCACATATTGGAAAATGCCAGCAACAAACTTTGGACAAGGATGACAATCTGACAATATTTGAACAATGTTTGTGTGCGAGATCAATGAGTCTTTGTATGGATGTATCCAACGAGATATTGTGTAATTTTACTGTATTAACTGCTAGTCGCCTGAAGCATGTAAAACTTCATTCGGGTTGGTTATTTTCCTGTGGTAACTTTACGTACTCCTATATTTCTGCTAACATTTCTAGTGGCGCTTGTGCTTTAACCCGTCTCGATTTAATGATGTTTCCTTTGCAACCTGCAGTTAGGCGATCTATATGTGCTGCCTCCTATACTGCTCTTTCGCCCGACTGTAATTCAGAAGTGCATTTGCTTTCTGAGGCTGGGGTGTTAGCATTAGCAATTTCTATAATCGGAATTTGGGGGTTAGCTGCTGGGGGTTATAAAACTATGATTAAGCTAGCGTGCCTTGTAGTTAAGGGTCTTAATGAGACTTCACAGGTTTTAACTGAACTATTATTAGATAATAGAAACTTTTGGAAAGCTATTTTGCAAAACAGAGCAGCAATAGATTACTTGTTTTTGAAACATAAGCGATGGATGGCATGTGTTGTTTTGATCTGGGGGACCATTCTAGATCGATTGAAAATCCTTTTAAATCATTGCAAGAACTGGCAGCCCAAGTCGCACAAAGTAGGGCTGGAAGTTGGTAGGGGGAGGTGTTGGCATGGATTCTTGAAGCCCTGCAGGTGGCGCTTGCCTGGATTTATGGTGCCTCTACATTAATAGTGGGTCTTTGTTGTTGCGCTTCTTGCATCCCGCATTTGTGGAGTGTGGTCCGACGATTATGGGTGCCTCCAATTCTTCCTTCTTATAATTATGTAAGCTGATTGTCCAAGGGGTGGAGTGTAATGCTTATGCGCTAAAATAACATGGCGTCGGTGCGCGGCCATCTTGGACATTCATCTTCCATCACTGTAATAAAGCCTACATTTTTCGTAAGCTTTGTGAGCTCAGCAGAGTAAACATGCAGTTTTGTAGTGAAGGCAGAGCATGGTCAAATAAATATTGTTGCCGAATCAACTTACTGTGGACAATAGTTATGGTATTGTCGGCTGAAGCACGAACTGAAAATGGAGTCAGAGTGCAATGCATGTGCAGTGATAAGGGGTCCTGGGAATGAATGCAAGAAGAAGAGCGCTGTTTTTTTTTTTTTTTTACTTCTGGCTGTTTTTTTCCACTCTTTGCCACTTTTACTTGTGATCTGCTCTTCGGCCAAGGGCAGCCATAACTGAAAGAGGTGGGGGAAAGCCCCCATAGAAGAGAAGAGGCTTGTAAGCCGAAAAAGGGAGTCAGAACTCGGATCCCCAGATGATGTAGTCTCGCTGGATGGGAGGACGCTCCACTCCAGATCCCGTTATTGCATCATCTCTTTGCCTACCTGTTCTGGGACTAAGCAGTGTCATACTGGCCAAGATGAAGATGTCTTCGGTAGCAGCAGCTTTGACGGTGATGATATTTCTTTTCTATGTTCTTGTATAACCAATTGTATGTTTATTGGGTGTTTTTATATATATATATATATATATATATATATATGTTCAAAAGAATGTCAGGAAAAGATGCAGGATGGCGGATACACAATACCTCCAACTTTAGCCAAAACTTTGCCCAAGCACTCACGACCATTTACTGAGTTTAAAAGTTCCTTTATTTATCAAAAGTAGTGCAAATATTCATTAAAAAGCATACATAACAATGTCTGGTCAGACCAGGCATGAAGCAGCACTCGCCCCAACGGGTGGAAAAACGCCACACGTTCCGCTCGACTTGCGAGCTTCCTCAGGCTTGTAGTTGTTTCCAACTAGTGTATTCTCATTTTTAAATAGCCTCGCAGGCCGAGTGTTGGGCTCCTCCCAATTGCTATTCACGTGTCATGTGATTACTGGTTTAATTTTTACTAAGAAAGAACTCTATGGTTCAGTATGGTGGTAAATCCGCCATCTTGAAGTGTCCAATTGTTTAAAGCAGCATAAGTGTATATGCTGCTTAAATCAAATATTTGTAAGCTGACTGAGTAGTTAGCTGCTACGCACGAACAGCAAGTGTAAGAGGAGTCCAGACCCCATGCCATTGCGATGATATGATATAACAACTTGATTACGAGATTTCGCGCAAGTGCGCAACTATAGTATTTGTTGCCTCACTTTGAGAGAAAAAATTCTCCGCGGTGTGGCAAACAATCCGCATAATGGAGTGAGTGCACAAAAACGGCTGCAGCTACCGCCGCCAAGTTTCAGCAGTGTCTGATTGCACAATATTTCAATTTCTGTAGAGAGTGAGAAGAGAGTGTAGAGAGTGAGAAGAGAACCCCACTGGGACGTAACAGCAACATCTCCATATACTCTAGGGCTATACGCAGTGCATGTTGGTCCTACTAGTCCCAAACTCACCAAAAAGTGCATGTGCTTTTTGGGAGATAAAGTACACAAATATTGACAGAAAGTGCAAATGCAAATCGTCCTATGTGGGGTAATACAGTACTAATATTGATCATAATCTCAGTGCATGTATAAAGTGCTAGTGCAGTGTTAAAAAGGCCTAGGTGGCTCCTTTGGACCAGTGTCCTAAAACTCTCCCAACATTGTGCGACGAGCACGCTAAAACTTGACAACCTAATCCTGAATGAACAAATCTATAGACACCAAGTTCCAATAAGCGCCCAACCTAACATGTGAAATATCACAATTAGTTAGTTCATTCTTAAAGTGCACAATAGTACATATGTAAGGTGTATAAAAGGATACATCAAAGCGAGACAAAAGGTTGGAGATTTCTTTAAATCTTTAAAGACACTTGGCATCTAATGCAGAATGGTGTTAGGCGTTTGTGGCTAGGTTAAAAGGTACAGACAACAGAGGTGACTTGAATTACTAAGATTTCACAGAGACAGAAACAGGAAGGAGAGAGGTGGCTGATGAGGATAACTGAGAATGCATAATTAGTCATATAAAAAGACATATAACTCAGAATCCACATTTAGGCCATTCAATTTTAAGGTGTCAAATCTACAAATTAGCTTGGCTTCTAGTTGACGTAACTTCAGTTCTTTATTGCCAAGCCTATTGTGTAGTGGTATGTGTGCTAATCCCAAAAAGCTCATTCTGATACATTCCTGTTGTGCTTTTCACCAAAGTGTACCGCCAGTGCGTATGTCAGATCTCCATTTTTAATAGCTCTGTAGTGTTGCAGAATTCGCAGTTTGAGTGGGCCTATGGTGGATCCTATATAGTGTAACCCACAACTACATGTAATTGCATAGACTACAAACTTAGTAAGGCACGTTATTTTCTGCTTATATTTCCAATGTTTCCCATTGGCATTAATTGGAGAATCTTGGGAGACATGTTTACACATTTTACATTTGCCACATTTCTTGAAAACCACAGTTTCACGGTTACCAGGAAACCAGCTAGATGGTGTTGCATCGGTTATCACAGTGCTTGGTACCAAAATATTTTTCAATGTCAGAGCTCTGCGAAAGGTCACACTAGGTTTAAGCTCCAATACTTTGCATAGATCTCTGTCGGTTGTTAATATATTCCAATGTCTATGCATGATCGCTCTGATATGTTTGGCTTGCTGGTTGTAGCCTGTTATACATCTTATCGTTTCATTTTTGGGTTTCGGTTTTGGTTTGAACAGATCTCTCCTACATTGTTTGTCAGCTTCATCAAAGCATTCTGTCACTGTACTTTTCAAATATCCTCTGTTCACAAATCTGTTACCTATGTTTTTGGCTTCTTTTTGAAAATCTGCCTCTTTACTGCATACTCTTTTTGCCCTAAGGAATTCTCCATAGGGTATAGATTTTTAAGAGCTATCGGGTGGTGGCTGCGAGCATGGAGCATGGAGTTAGAGCTAGTTTCTTTTCTATACAAAGTGGTTGTTAATTCATTCTGATCAATGCATAATGAAATATCCAAAAATACCAGTGCTTTTTTACTAACGGTACTGGTTAGTTTCAGGTTAAATGCATTGGAATTTAAGATAGTAATGTACTTTTCTAATTCTTTCTCAGTACCATCCCATATTAGGAACAGGTCATCAATAAATCGATGCCACATTACTATATGCTTAGTAAATGCTTCTAGCTCCTCACTCCATGCCACTGTCGTTTCCCACCATCCCATATAGAGGTTGGCATAGGTTGGCGCCATGCAGGACCCCATTGCTGTGCCCTGAGTCTGTCTGTATATTGCATCATTGTATAGGAAGAAATTGTGTTCCAGCCAGAATTTTGGCATTTCTAGCAGCATCTTGTTATGCTGGCGGTAACTCATAGATCTGCTATCCAGAAAGTAACGACATGCATTCAATCCATGTTGGTGTTGTATGGATGTGTACAGGGACACCACGTCTAGGGAGACAAGAAAGTAGTTAGGCTCCCAGTTGACCTCATTCTATTTTAGTAGAAGATCTGATGTGTCTCGGATATATGAGTTTAGACTTAACACAAATGGCTGGAGAAAATAATCAAAAAATGTGGAGGTGTTTTCCAAAAGACTGCCTATTGACGATACTATTGGGCGTCCTGGAGGGTCTATCAGAGTATGTTTGGATTAAAGTAGATCAACGGGGTGATGGGATGTGCATTTTTAAGGAAGTGATATTCATCTTCATTCAACAGATCTTCTTCACACAAATGGAACAGTAGTTCATAATATTCATTGTTGGTGATTCCTAAGATCGATTTGTCCGCTGGTTCCTAACATGAAGTGTCGTCAAGTTGTCTTTTTGCTTCTTTAACATAGCTGGTACTGTCCATGACAACTATACTTCCTCCCTTGTCTGAGGGTCGACTGACTATGTTATGATCATTTTTCAATGTGTCCAGCGCACATATTTGTGTAGGATTAAGGTTTTTAGATCCCATGTTGATAGAACTTGATAGGCTTTTAGGATCTCTCATCACCAGTTTTTCAAAAATGTCAATGGGGATGCATTCAATGTTGGGGCAGAAAGCTGATTTAGGCTTGAATTTGCTGAAACAGCTCATATTGGTGTTAATACCTTAACGTTCTGCCAGCATATTGTCATCCATTGCTCTGTGTACATGTTTTCAGAATTGGAATTAGAGTACAGTTCATCTATACAGAATAAGGTGGCTAGATCTTTTTCTGATAAAATGAAGGCAATTTCTGTGTCTGAATCTTTCTTCTTTGTCTTGTGCCCAACCTGAGTTGAGAAAAACTTGGTGAGCTTCAATTTTCGCGTAAATTTAAAGAGATCTATTCTGGCAGACGTATAATCGTAGGCATGGGTTGGGCTGTATGATAGTCCTAATGATAGGACTGATGTTTCCATCTGGGTGAGGCTTCTCGCTGAAATATTGAATATTTTTAACTGTTCATGGTCTTGCCCCTCGGTTTCACCTTCTGTTTGTTCCCAGATCTTGTTGCACTTCCAATTTGATCTTCCTCGTTTTGCCCAGCTGCCCCGCCTGGTTGTCCTATTCCCGTTTTTCCTCTTGGTCCTCTTCCTCGACCGGCTGATTGGCCTCGTCCTCTTTTGTCCATTCTGCTGTCCATATGGAGCAGCTTGAACTCGTCTAAAAAATGCAACTTTTTTGTTGATTGGGCTCCATCAGAATCTGAAAGGTCAACTTCTGAACTGCTAGGATCCTCTACAGATGCTTTATTTTGTGTCATTTGGGGATCCTTTTGTTCCATTCTTGCTTTTATGGGCTCATCAAATCTCTTGGCGAAGGTGTATATTCTGTCTTGCTCATAATCCAGCCTACCTCTTTTAAATTTGAGCTGTTTTCTTGTACGTAATTCTCCCTCGAATCTTTCCAGATTCTCTTCTAATCTTGTCATACACTTTTTGCATTCATCACCATCTTCTGAAGCAAATAGCAGTTCTTCCATGGATTCTATTTCTTTCAATAATTTGTTTCTATCCAATTTAGCGTATTTGATAAGGCTGTCCATCATTTGAAATGAGCATGTGTTTGTGTGGGTTGTCCATTCATATATTAGTAGCGGATCCATATCTTCAAACGTGGGTATTGTAAGAATTCTTAATCCCCTTGGTATGCGCTGTGTTTCCAGATACATTTGTAGGGTCATGGCCTCCCACCATTTAGAAGTCTCCTTTTTCTTTATTCTTTCCAATTTGTCAAGCTTATGTTGCACCATAAGACTTGCTGGTAGACTATTATCAGTAGTAGTACTAGTAGTTGTTTTATTATGATCAAACAGGATCAATGCTCCTGCCATCCGCTTTGCTTCTACCTGGGCTGCCAATGACTTGGGTTACACTGTAGATTAGTGATTTCCAAGGTGTATGCTGTGGGTTTGCACTAAAAACTCAGTAAGTGACTGGGCGATTGGACAGATAATTAAATGGATAAATATCTTTTGTCTTATCCGGCTCTACACACCGACCTCTGTGGTGGCTCTCCCAGGTGGTCTGCCCCTAAATAATGCAACAGAGGTGAGCAGTGAATAGCTCTCTCTTGGTAATTACCGCATTAGAGGGAGGCTCAACCGTGATTATGATGGTGCTGGAAATGTCACTGTCTCTCTACAATAGTTTATCACGGGAGGCGGCAGCAGTATACTAGTATCTTAGGAAAACAGTTGTTAGCCCCTAGACTGTGCTCTGCCTCATTAGTGAGCTGGTGCTGTTTGGCTAGAGCGGGCTAGGCTCTAAAGATTCAAAAGAATGTCAGGAAAGGATGCAGGATGGCGAATACACAATACCTCCAACTTTAGCCAAATATTTGCCCAAGAACTCACGACCATTTACTGAGTTTAAAAGTTCCTTTATTTATCAAAAGTATTGCAAATATTCATTAAAAAGCATACATAACAATGTCTGGTCAGACCAGGCATGAAGCAGCACTCACCCCAACGGGTGGAGAAACGCCACGCGTTCCGCTCGACTCGCAAGCTTCCTCAGGCTTGTAGTTGTTTCCAACTAGTGTATTCTCCTTTTTAAATAGCCTCGCAGGCCGAGTGTTGGGCTCCTCTCAATTGCTATTCACGCGTCACGTGATTACTGGTTTAATTTTTGCTAAGAAAGAACTCTATGGTTCAGTATGGTGGTAAATCCGCCATCTTGAAGTGTCCAATTGTTTAAAGCAGCATAAGTGTATATGCTGCTTAAATCAAATATTTGTAAGCTGACTGAGTAGTTAGCTGCTACGCATGAACAGCAAGTGTAAAAGGAGTCCAGACCCCATGCCATTGCGATGATATGATATAACAACTTCATTACGAGATTTCGCGCAAGTGCGCAACTATAGTATTCGTTGCCTCACTTTGAGAGAAAAAATTCTCCGCGGTGTGGCAAACAATCCGCATGATGGAGTGAGCCTATCACCGCGCCTGCCCATGTTGCATACATTTGAGGCAGAATCAAGCAGGCAGCAACCCAGAAGAGACACACAAAATCACCCTGGGGCAAAAACCAACACGGCAGAACCATGCACAAAGTCCAGCCAAGATACCCGGGCGGGCCCGCACCCCAGTGGGCTAAGAGGGAGACATCATTGAGCTAGTGGATTCATCCTGCAGAGGGCCTGCACTCAGAGTGCATACCCAATGCTGGGAAATAAGGGAAAAAGCACTATGAGCAAGCGCACTTCCTCAATGACAGGCCACGACAGCCCTATTCAACTAGACAACCACAGCAAAGCACAGGACCTCCCGAGCATCCCAGAAAGTGAAGCCGGCAACCCACCCCCCAAAATGGCCTCCTCAAAAGGAAACAGAGGCATATTTCCTAGATTTTCAAGACAAGCTCACTACCATGTTCCAAACACAATTTGCAACATTCATGGGGGAGATGAAGCAATCAATCTCAGACATCCGAAAAGACATCACAGCCTTGGACGAGAAGACAGACACTACGGAGAGGGCCTTGCAGGAAATAGTGGAGGACACATGCTCAATAGACGTGGCACTGGAAGACCTGGCTAGGGTGATCCAAAATATGGAACTACAATGCGAGGACCTGGAAAACAGGTCATGCAGATCAAACATCTGCATTCGAAACCTGCCGGAAGCAATAGGAGACGCAGATCTGAAAAACCCTGCCTCACAGATTTTTGTGGATCTCCTGGGAGCGGAGGTGTCTGGGGACATCCCAATCGATAGATTTCACAGGAGGTGCCCCAAACGACAGGAACCTGGGTTGCGAGCAAGGGATGGGGTAGTCGCACTAGCAAGATACCCCCAGAAAGAAGCTATACTCAGAGCAGCCCGCCCGGCAGAACCCATAACATTCAACGGAGCCGAAATCTGTCTGTACTAGGACTTGACACAGTCAACCCTCCAGAAGATAAAGGAAATGGCAGCGATAGTAAAACGCCTCCAGGCCAAGCAAATTAAATACAAATGTACGTTCCCCTTCAGACTTCTCTTCCAGTGGGAAGGACGTCAGCAAAAGATAACAAGTGAGGAAGGGGTGCATCTCCTGCACATCGAGGAAGAAGATGACAGACCAGAAGTGAAGAATTCGCTGCAGCCCTCCCAACGCCCCAGACCATGGGAATGGTCTCAAGTAAAGTCAAACCGTAGGCGACCCCATATACAGGGCTCACAGTACCTAGACTTTCATAAAGACAAGCGAGCGCAGCACAGAGAATGGCTCCTAACCAACTGCAGGGGACGCATGGTCTCATGGTCTCCCTCTAGTGACATAAATTGCCATACTCGTTGGTACTCGGGGACGGAGGCTGCAGCTGGTCGAAGACTTGGAATCACAAAAGGGGCTTTAGGACGCCCCACAAGTTGGCCCTGGCAAGACTGCGAGTCCAACTAGCGGGCACTGGGCTTGGGAGCCACATAGGTAATGTGACACGCACCAGGACAAGGGGGGGAAAGTGGGGTTGTGTGGGTTTGTAGAGGGCGGGAGGGGTAGGGGTAAGTTCAGGGAAGGGTTTGGAGGCCCATGTTGGGGTGGGACCTCCAATTCAGTTCAGAGATTGGCTAAATACACTCGACACAAGGGTCAAACTTCTATCACTTAATATAAAGGGGCTAAATACCCTGGTGAAGAGAAACAAACTGGAAAGGCAAATCGCACATCACACACCAGACATGGTGGCCCTCCAAGAAACCCACATTAAAAGAGCCGATAAACACTGCCTAAAGCTCAGGCGATACCCGCGCATCCTACAAGCAAACACACAGGGCAAAGTGGCAGGGGCACTTATAGCAATCAAGCAAGGGCTGGCATCGCAGATAGTTGCCACAAAGGCCGATAAAGAGGGGAGATTCCTATTTATCACGCTCCACATAGACACATAAACTCTGACACTGGCAACGATATATGCTCCAAACACTGGTCAGAGCTTTTTCTTGTAGAGCTGGAAGCATTCTGCCAAGGGGAGATCCTGGTAATGGGGGATTTCAAACTAGCTTGGGACCCCCAGAGGGATAGAAGTGCAAGATAAGCACAACACCACGCCCCATCATCAGTTACCCTAAAAACAAAAATGGAACACTTAGCTCTTCAGAATGCCTGGATAGCGACAAAGGGGTCAGAGTCAGGCTTCACCTTTTATTCCCACGTTCACCTCTCCTTCTCCTGCATAGATTATATATGGGCCTCCACCACACTTTTAGGCAAGATCACCCAGATGAACCTCCACACTATAGCTCTTTCGGATCACGCCCCTATAACCATGAAACTTGATATCTGGCAGTGTGAACGGGAACCCTGGAGCTGGTGCTTCCCCAGGGAGGTGCTGACAGATGCCAGGTTGAGGGGGAAAGTAGAGGGCAAAATCAGGGAATACTTTGAGAGTAATGCAGACAAGGGGGTATCGGAGGAGGTGGTCTGGGATGTCGTCAAAGACTCGCTCAGGGGGGAATTGATAGCCATCCGGGCGCGGCAGCTCAAGCAACAGAGGGTTCTGGAATCAGAATTAGAAAAGGACCTCCAAGGGATAGTGGGGAAAATGGCCCACGATCCAAGTCGAAAGCTTCGGAAGGCATATCAGAATGTTAGGGGACAGCTACACCATCTCCAGATGAAAAAGGCAGAATGGGGTCTCCTTGCGCTGAAGCAGAAATGCTACATTCAGACCAATAAGGCCGACAGGCTCCCAGCGAGACAACTGAAGGAAAAAGACACCTCCCAAATAATACGGGGGATACTGGACCCACAGGGCGACAGAGTCCACCCCCCTGAAATTACTAAACAATTTGTCAACTTCTACACTGCGCTCTATAAGTCAGATGATCCAATAGAAACACACGAAAAGCCTGCCTAGAGTCACTCACACTGCCCAAAATCGCCCTAGAAGACAGCACAGCCCTGGAGGCTGAGATAACAAAAGAGGAAGTTGACCAAGCGATTAAACTCGCCCCCAGACAAAGCCCTGCGTCCGGGTGGGTACCCAGCCGGATTCTACAAAACATATTACCACCTGATGGCACCCAGATTAACAACACTTTTCAACTCATTCAGCAGGTCAGGTTGCATCACCCCCACGATGGAAGAGGCCAAAATGATCTTATTCCACAAACCTGCCAAAGATTCGGGACAACTGAAAAAAGACCCAGCCGAATCATCTCGCTAGATGCCGAGATGGCATTCAACGGGGTAGAGTGGTCATTCCTATTCAGTACCCTGGGGAAGAGGGGCTTTGGGTCAGGGTTCATAAACATGATTCAAGCAAATTATCGCGACCCAATGGCCCGGCTCCAAATCAGCAGAGACTTCTCCCATACATTCAAGCTAGAAAGAGGGACCAAACAAGGCTGTTCCTCTCCCCTCTCCTCTATACCATACACTTGGAACCCTTCCTCACCATGCTACAGGCTTCCCCATTGATCCGGGAAATCCCATTCGGGAGGGCTGAACACACAGTCATGGCCTAGGCACACCATGCTCCTCACCCTCACAGACCCAGAGGTGTCTCTCCAAGAAGTGGTAAGGGAAATAGAAAGCTTCTGAGCCGTAGTAGGCCTAAAAGTGAATATAACGAAATACTGAATCTCACACTGACAGGGGAGAAACTCAGGCGGACTCAAAACACGTCCCAATTCCAGTGGGTGCAAGAAGGTATCAAGCCCCTGGGAGTCACCATCACACAGACACTGCACAGGCTTTATGGGGCGAATTACCAGCCCCTTCTAACACATCTCAAGCAACAACTGCACAAATGGGACCCCCTATCAGTATCCTGGCTTGGCCGGCTTAATGTTCTCAAAATGGTAACCCTCCCCAGGCTTCCATATCTATTACAGGCACTCCCAACCCCAGTTCCTGGAATCCTTTTTCCGGGCGTTGCATAAACTGATAACTCTATACACATGAAATAACAAACCTTCCCACATAGCGCTGAAAACCCTGATGGCCCCAACCAAGAGAGGTGGGCTAGGCCTACCAAACTTCTTTATGTAGTACTGGGCCACCCAGATACGGGTGATTAAAGACTGGATCGCGGCCGACTCTGAAAAAAGATTGATTCAGATGGTCAGGGCGGTGGAGGGGGGGGACCTCCTGAGTGAAGTGCTCTGGCTACACAACTCAGACCGCCCACGGAATATGCTCATATCCAAAATAACAAAATTGGCCAGAACCGAGTGGGATACCCTAGCAAGGCACAGACAGTTCACCATCTTCCCCTCCCCACTATTTGGAAATCCTCAGTTTTCCCCAGGCATGGAGAAGGGGGCCTTCAGAATTAGAGACATGTTCCAAGGTACCGACATTAAATCATTTGCCCAATGAAAAGTAGAGCTAGGTCTAGTGGAGAATGACAGGATGCAGTACTTCCAACTACGTCACTGGCTAATGAACCCAACCGTGCGGAAGGCCGCAATCCGCCCATTTACACCTTTTGAGAAATACATTACCATTGACGTAGGGGACAATCAGCTCATCTCAAACATATACCAACTGGGGCAGGATGTCAACCCGAACACGAACCTAAAATATATGGCCAAATAGGGAGACACACTGGGGGGACCAATCCCAGAGGGGGACTGGGAACAATTATGGAAAGACATCCCCAAACTCACCCAAGCCATCCAGATAAGGGAATTCTGGTACAAGATAATGATCCACTGGCACAACACCCCGGCATGTCTGCGACAGATATATCCTTCGAGTTCCCAGGAATGCTGGCAGGAAAGTGGAGGCGAGGGAGACTGGCTCCACATCTGGTGGGGATGCCCAAAGCTGGGGGACTACTGGGAAACAATTAATCAACACATGAAAGCATTGTTTGGGGTACAGGAGTGCAGAGGCCCTAAGGAAAGCTTATTATGCATGGATGGACAGATCAACAGATCATGGGCGAAACAGAAACGAAAAGCATATGTGATTCTATCAATGGCAGCCATTCTGGCCATAGCAAAAAAATGGAAAACCAAAGAACCCCCGACAGAACAGGGCTGGTTAGCCAAAGTGTGGAACTTTGTGTCCCTGGCGTGGATAACATACTCATACAGGGGAGACAAGCCAGGTTCACCACGGATTGGGAGACAGTGCTGGGCTTCCTGCACAATGATTTCAGAGAAGCGTATTGCCCCGGAAAACTCTGCATATTGGCGATAGAGTGAAGAGCTCACAGAGGAATGACTGCCATGGCAGGAGGGGAAGTGAGAGGGGGGAAGCAGTTTACAGTTCTTTGTTTGGTATTGTGATCTTATTGTAACCGGAAATCCTAACAAAAAGAAGTTAGAAGAAAATCTTTCTAAAATAACACTAGGCTGGCCAGATTTCCAGAGAATGTGAAGAGGGGTAACCCTATGGACTTTTTGGGGAAAACCCTAATCTCTCTGCTTGGTTTGGATCCAAAAATGCCCTTAGATAAGGAAAGGGCTCACAGATCCTTGGGCCAGAAACCTGCCCTTGTTCATAGACCTAGGCACTTCATTGTGAAGTTTTTAAGATTCCTCATTGATGCTTTTGCCTCATTAATTCCCATCCTGAAGATCAGCTGAGTGTCATTAACCTAGCTATATGCTGAAACATCTTAGGAGTTAACTGATATATTTGTTAAAAAGCAGCTGAGACAGAGTTGAAGCCAGCACGAGGCCCTGTCCCAGTGGCATCTGCCTTGCAGAGAAGAGGGGGAGGAGAACAATTGGCTGTTTATGACTTGTCAAAAAGGACTCCATACCCATACCATTTCTCTGCAACTTAATTATATTTGGCGAGTCAACAAGATCCCATATGCCACTGTATCAGCACTACTGTCAGATCCAGGAGCACTGGTGCACCTATGCCTCCTTGATCTACCTGAAGTAGTAGGTCATCCAAGACTGAGGCGACAAGAGGCTCTGCTTCGTGCAATGGTCTAAAGCCTGCCTGGTGTGGATCCAAAATGTTAATGGACTTATTGGAGGTGGTTTGGGGAAAGTGATCGGCGAGAGCTAGAGAATTATTGAAGTAAGAGCTGAGTGAAAGGTAGAAGTAGACAGACAGAGTCCAAAAGGAGGTAAAGGAAGAGCTAGGAGCGAACGAAGAGGGAGGCAGTGGCAAGGAAAAGGTTAAGGAGGAGGTTGGAAAGAACAAGAAAAAAGTGATGAAGGAACAGAAGACAAAGATACAGACCTATTGCCCCAACATAGACACCCCCGATTTTTTTGACAACATTGTATCTATTTTGAT
This sequence comes from Ambystoma mexicanum, assembly GCF_040938575.1. NCBI lineage: Eukaryota > Metazoa > Chordata > Amphibia > Caudata > Ambystomatidae > Ambystoma > Ambystoma mexicanum. The sequence goes on along the minus strand of NC_090931.1, from coordinate 679,785,645 downwards.
GGTGTCCATTGGGATTCCGATTATATGGTGGGCGATATGAAATTGATAATTGACATTATTTGGGATGGAACTGGGACGACCCCTAGATCCCACTGACGCACAGCTCGCAGACTTCTAACACACATTGGGCGTCATTACGAGTCTGGCGGAAACCTGCTGGTTTTTCCGGCTCGGTTACCTCCAGACTCGTATTACCATTCCGCCACCGTGATTCCCGGAATTACCGGGGCATTACAACCTCGGTGACCCGGGAATTCGGTAAATCCCCATTCCCATTGAGTCCCATAGGACTCACTGGGAATGGGGACCATGGAAACACCGGCATCATCTTGTGATGGTGCCAGTGTTTCCACGTCCGCCTGCAGGTCAGACCTGGCGGGAATGACACCTCCGCCTGCAGGACTCGAGATCACCCGGTATGGAAACAACGGTGGCGGCGGGTGTACCGCCACCGTTATTTCCATACCGGGTGACTTGCAATGAGGCCCATTGATTCCCTAGAGCTAAAAGATGCATGGCAGACACTCCATCCACAAGAGAGACAATATACATAATACTCCTCAGTCCATGACGAATAGGTTCTTAATCTCGAGCACGCTAATGGGCAGAGTGAAGATTGCTGGGATACAGACCTGCACCCTATCAGACCGCTCCCCAGTGACACTGTCCTTAGTTATAGGAACACTTCCCGGACCCCGAAACACCTGGCGTTTTAAGTCAGAAGCACTCTGCGACATTGTATTTAAGGCAGTAATTCGGTTGGATATAGAAACATACTTCGCCTGTAATGAGCCGGATGCTACCTCCGCAGGGTTATGGTGGGAGCCTTTCAGGATCTATATCCGAGGTATGTCCATATGTGGTGAAGCAGGAGTATTAAAAACAATAAGAAGAGATCTCCACTGCTCTGAAACTAAACTTAAATGGCTAGAACAGGAATACTCCAATCAGCCGAATCCAAAAATCCTAGTGAAGATACGCTCTGAGTTGGAACTCTTCGAGGCGCATGCTCTTAGGGAAATACGATCCTTCACATGCCCAAAGGCAGCCAGGAGATACAGGCAGGGGGAAAGGCTGGGTGGATCACTAGCTAGACTAACTAGACTAACTAAACTAGAGGGCGGATGCACCCAAGTGAACTGCATCATTGATGAGTTGGGGAACCCACAATGGTCGGACCAAGAGATCCTAAATGCCTTCTCGGGCTTCTACGGGTCCTTGTACACTGCCGGGCAGCAACAGGATGTGCATGCTGTTCATTCCTTCCTTGAGGGGATCCCCCTGTCGTGCCTAAATCCCCATGCCAGGGAGGAGCTCGAAACCCCTGTGTCACTGGAGGAGATACTGACGGCGATAACGGAACTCCCAAAGGGTAAGGCCTGGGCCCGGATGGTCTCACCCATGAGTTTTATCAAGAACATGCAGCCCTACTCTCCCGCGCCTACTTGAGGTATGGAATGAATCACTTTGTGACTCTATCCTTCCAGCAACCCTGCGGGATGCCATTATAACCGTTCTCCTTAAACCTGATAAACCAAGTAATGATTGCGGGTCCTAGAGACCCTTGTCCCTCATGAAATTAGATACCAGAATGTTTGCTAGGGTATTGGCAAACCGACTTCTCCCGCTCATGCCCTACATCATACATGACGATCAGGGGGGCTTTGTCCCCAGTAGGTCCACGTCCTTGAATATCAGGAGGCTCTTCGATATTATGGCCAGAAATGACCCTATGGTGGAGGTGGTGGCAGTGGCACTTTATGCTCAGAAAGCCTTTGACATGGTCTCCTGGGAATACCTGTGGGTGGTCCTAGAGAAAACGGGATTTGGGCCTGAAATTATTAGATACATTAAACTCCTCTACAAGTGACCCACAGCTAGCATATTAGTCAACTCTCACAGGTCACCACCTTTCAGCCTAAGCAGGGGCACTCGACAGGGATGCCCCCTCTCTCCAATCCTTTTTGCTCTGGCCATTGAGCCCATGGTCGACATGATTCAATCCCGTCATGCTCTCCGGGGTATTCGCCTCAAGGAGCGACCAGAGATAATATCACTATATGCAGACAATGTCCTGCTGTACATCAGGGACCCCCAGGTAAACCTTGACCCTATTCTGCATAACTTGACCCACATAGGTGGCTTTTCTGGGTTCACAATCAACTACAACAAATCCGAAATATTTCCAGAGAAACAAGAGGGGGTGCTCCCCTTCCGCTGGTCCCCTGGTGGAATCAAGTACTTGCGGGTAAAGTTATCGAGGTTGAGGCCGACCAACAGGGTCTTGGACAATTATGCAGCTATGGAAGCCTTCTTTGAGAACAAATTGACCAGATGGCGGGCACTTCCTATCACTATGGCCAGTAGACTATCCTTGGTGAAGATGGTGTTAGTTCCAAAATTACTATACATATTTGCCAATGTCCCCGTCTCCGGGGAAACCGTACTTCTCTAAAATACATGGACTATGTGCACGATTCCTGTGGCATACTGGGGATGTGCGGAAAAAATGGTCGGACATGACTCTGCCTTATGATAGGGGAGGCTTCACGGCCCCCGACCTTGAGCTATCTTGGATAGCAGCGCAAGCCCAGTATGCATCATTCTGGTATGGCGATACCTGACAACCGCCTCACGACAAGCTGGATTGCCTAGCAGTCGGCAGCTCCGACCTTAAAAAACGTATTTTGAATAACACATACAAATATGACTGCCCATTTGACCCAATATCTACCACTCTACTAGCCTGGCGCCATATACTACCACCAAGCACAGAAACATGCCCATATTGCAGATGGCCTCCCTTGTGGCGGTTCCGCTATATTGGATAGCAGCGCAAGCCCAGTATGCATCATTCTGGTATGGCGATACCTGACAACCGCCTCACGACAAGCTGGAATGCCTAGCAGTCGGCAGCTCCGACCTTAAAAAACGTATCTTGAATAACACATACAAATATGACTGCCCATTTGACCCAATATCTACCACTCTACTAGCCTGGCGCCATATACTACCACCAAGCACAGAAACATGCCCATATTGCAGATGGCCTCCCTTGTGGCGGTTCCCGGGACTGGAACCCATGTGGGAATCTGCACTAATGGCCCACTGGGGGGGAGGGGAAGGGTACAGAGCACTTGCGGGCCTATTCCCGAACGGGAAGCTCATTACGCCCCAACCCTGGCGAGGGGAACACACTGTCTCTGGACTGGAAACACGGCAATACTACAGACTGCACGCAGCAGTATGCTCACTATGGTCATCCCTTCCGTCAGAACCCCCTGAAACTCAAGAGGTATAATATATAGCCAATGCATATAGCGCCCGTAGGATAGGGTCCACCCTACACAACATTTAATTGGACAAGCATCCTGACCTGGCAGCTGGAACACGGGCTAAGTGGTCAGATAATCTGGGGATAGATCTAACTGAACTGATACCCAATGTAAATGCATGTGCTCACATACACGTTGGGTCTCCCTTAATATCAGGTTCCGATCTATGCCGTATAAACTACTGAACAGACTGTATTACACTCCCCAAAAACCTAATCGAATCATTTGAAATACACACCACTCTTGTGCCAGATGCCAGTCGGGTTCAGCTGACCATTTACACATGTTTTGGTCATGTGTCCAACTGCAGATCTTTTGGGATAAAGTTCTCCAAACGCTTGCTGACATAGTAGGAGTTCCTCTTGAACGTGCTCCACTGGGTGCCCAGTTTGGTATATGGGACAATATCCCGTTCAAAAAAATGCTAGCATTTGTCAATGTAAACTGTATGATTGCCAAGAGATGTGTGCTCTGGAAATGGAAACAGCTCTCCCAGCCCAATTTTAAAACATAGTTGGCAGCACTAACCTGGACCCAGGACTGTGAGGAGTATTATGTGAATGAATTGCCCCTGCTCTCTCGACCCAAATATATATGGTCTGAATTTTAAGAATACTTCTCCAACCTCCAGACTAATTTCTAACTACTGCAATTAGACTCCATTGTTTACCCACCCTGTGAGAATGTAATGTATTATGATATCTGGTCATTGCGTCGAATGCAATAGCATCGAATGCCATACCAGAGAAAAAAAAGCATTGAAAAAAAAGCATTGAATGCATTTTTTTTCATATAAAGGGTTTTTGTGTAATTAAAATGGGTTTTAAAGGTTAAAAAAGGGGGTTTGAGGGGATCCCCCCTATTAAAAAAAATGAAAAAAAATGAATTAATGCTTTTTTTTCGATGCTTTTATTTCTCTGGTATGGCATTCGATGCTATGGCATTCGACGCAATGACTATAAACCATGTATTATATATGTGCTGTTTCTCTCCTGACCAGAGTTATAGTAATGTAACTCAACTGTCTGAACCTATGCTAAGAAGTTGACATGTAACCTACTGTACTCTATGCTTGCCAATAAATACAAGGTTAAAAAAAAAGAAACTGAGCTAAACCTATTAATTATAGGTTTAGCCTACCTATCCCATGAGCACCAGCAAGAAGGCAGAGCGCTACATATGTCAGCTAACCTGTTTATTTTTACCATATATTATGTGTGTATATATATATATATATATATATATTCAGTAAATAAACTTTAGTTAAGATGATCAGATTGAATGCAACAAAACCCTTGAAATTCAGCATGTGTGGGAAGTGGCGACCTTCTTGTTTTATATTTTGGAACATCAAGAACTTATTGCATGGCTGTATGTGCCTCAAGTCTAAAATGTAGTTACTGCAGTTAAGAAAACCTCTTTTCAAAATAGCAACACTTCCTGTCCGATTCATGGAATGTTTTGCACGGTTCAAAGTGGCTTTGCACTGCTGAAAAATGTGTCAGTGCAAAGTCAGTACAAAGTAATTTTTGCAACACAAAAATGACTTTGCAATGCAAAAATAGACTTTGCACAGTTCCAGGAATCAGGGTTTGGGTCGGCAGTGCAAAGTCACTTTTCAGCAGAGCAAATGCACTTTGAACCGTGCAAAAATTCCATGAATTATGCCCTTCATCCCTTATATATCTCGACTGACCAACGCTGAGCCACTGTACTTTTACCTTTTGCAATATCTTGCCCTCGGTGAACCTACCTACATGGCTTCTCATTCTCTCTATGAGCTTTTGTACCTCTTTTTTTGCTGAATCAGAACTGATAGCTCAGGGAGTTATTACATTCCCCACAAACTCGCGGCCTGCTCGCAACTCGACCCTTCATCGTTCATGAGTTGTTAAATTGAAGTGTAATTTTTACAAAGTGTAATAATCATAACTATTATTGCAGCTCTAAAGGGTGGAGGAATCGGGAATGCAGCGCAACACAAAAAAATATAGTTTTTTTGGTCTAGAGTCCAGGTTTTCTTTCCTTCATTTTAAATCTGTGCGAACGCTGATAATTTGTTCAGCGTCATACGCCGCACAGGACTTCAGAGGGCTCGCGAGATTCTGCTCAGAAGATACTGTTCAGAGAAATAAATCTGGAGAAAGGCAGCGTGCATCGACTTTAAAAAGATGCTCTTTAAAGAAGTTTGCCGGCCTTGGAAAAACGCGTGAAGGTGTCAATCTAATCTGACATTTAAACATGAGATCACGTCCCCTGCCTAAAACCAGCAGGATGAAGACAGTGGCATTTGTAAAGCCGCCTTTCAAACCACCTTTTCAAAGGAAATGTGTGTTCCTGGCATTTACCCACTGAGCAGCAAACTCCAGCCTGCCTAGTGCCGACCAACGGCACCCAGTGAAACCCATACGCACCCAGTCTCTGCTCAGGCAAAAGCAATTGCTAACCCGCCCCACCTCCGCTCATAATAACTCGCATAGAGAGAGACACAAAACCCCTACATCACTGTAGAATTGGGTGTAAAATGCCCCAGTTTAGGCCAGGATCAGTAGACTGCCCAACTCTGCATTAGGCTGGGCCTGAATCTGCCGATAACTCTAATCCATAGTCTGATTCATGTCACGCTTTAATTAAAATGCTGCGTCACACTGCGGCCACGCACTGTGTCGTGCTATGCGGCACTGGATTGCTGTGTAGTGTGGACAGGATCTCTGGCCCATGATTGGTGCATAATGTGATGTAGGCGGTCTAGGCAGTCTCATGCAAGAAAAGCTACTTTACTATCTACCATCCACACTCTCAACTCTCCTACGCTAATCACGCTCAAAGGTAGCACCAGGGCTTTAAGTGGGTTAAGAAATCGAGGTGGGGGGGGGGGGCTCATTTGAAGGCGTGGCCTATGGAAATATATAAATGCTTACATTTATATATTTGTTTGCTTGCCTTACTATGTTTTGTGTACTTCAAGATGGCTTGAAAAGTACACAAGCCACAGTAAGGAACGGACACAAATATATAACATTTATATATTTGTGTGCATACCTTATGGTTTGCATACTTTTCAAGCCATCTTTTTAAAACATTTCTATGTTTATAAAAGATGGCTTGAAAAGTGCACAATTCAAACCATCTTTTATAAAGCTTTGACGACGGACAAAGCCCGAGGCGTCATTGTCCGTCAGCAAAGCTTTATAAAAGATGGCTTGAACTGTGTACTTGAACTGTGTACTTTTCAAGTCATCTTTTATAAACCTCGAAATACTTAATGGAATCCCCAGGTTCGCAGGGTTAAAGATGCCTCCGTGACTTGGGGGAACAAAAAATGGACAGTAACTTCCTCTGGTGACCCCTCACACAAGGGGTCACCAGAGGAAGTTACTTATACTGACAGAAGTGCCAGCCAGCTACAGCAACGCTGTGGCTGGCTGGCACTTCAGTCAGCTCGCCTCACTTAATGGCGGGCGCATCTCCCGTTGCGGCTACGGCTGTGTCGGATAATGCGTCCCACCAAAATTGTGATGGGACTGGGGGGCCCCGGCAGGGCCCCGGCTCAGCCCCACTTTTTGAAGACTGTCGGGGTCCAGCCCCGTCTGGCCCAGGCCCACTTACAGCACTGGGTACCACCCTCACACATATTCCTGTCTTCATTCAACATACGTGCATCACACAAATCAAGCACTGATTACGTCTCCCAGCTCTCTCACCAGCTCTTTCCACCTCAGCATAACCTTACACTAAAATACATGTAGGTCGTTGGCTCTGCTTTTCTAAACGCAATCCCCCTTTCACACAGAACTGGTGATAATTCTCGGCCTGTGGAGCTGCCCAAGCTGAGCATCTGTTCAACTTACTCGCCACCTGACTCGCTAGATGCCGCCGGATCCTCTCCTCCCCGCCACCTGGTACAGCTGTACCCCTCCTCTCTGCCCCTCTGTATCCGACCCCCTGCTGTATATCTTTTCTGTTACCTCGGAAAAGCGCTCTGTTATATGTTATGCATCTGTACTGTTGTATACCTCTGTAAAGCACTCTGTTATGCATCTGTACTGTTGTATACCTCTGTAAAGCGCTCCGTTATGCATCTGCACTGTTGTATACCTCTCTAAAGCGCTCCGTTATGTATCTGTATTGTTGTATACCTCTGTAAAGCGCTTACTGCTTCTCGAAGCCAGGTCCGCGCTCAATAAATACCATAATAATACTCTACTACCGTTAACCCATGTGATGAAGCCTGCTTGGCAAAGGCTACAGAGTTCTACCATCATGGCCCCCTAACTTTATGCTATCAATAGGCATACAATGCTAGCCCTCTAGTTCTATAGTAGAACTCTGTATCTGTGAAGCACATTGCACGCCTGTGGTGATCTGAAAGCCAGAACAACAAAAGTCTTCCACTTGCTTTGAGTTAAAACGCACAATGCATCACGTGTACCTGTGAGGATCTGGAAGCCGGTCCCAGCTGGGAAATGTCAGCCAGAAACAAGATCACGCGAGCCTGCTGCCCGAGAGCCTAGATTCTGAGGTGTTCTGCCAGAGAACCGACGGTCTGTGGTATGAGCGCTTTGAAACGCTTGTTTAAATGCATAGGCACTATATAAATGACCAATAAATTAATAAAATAATATGTCTGAGACCAAAACCTTTTCTAGCAAGGAGCGGGAAGACTGACACCATCCCCTCTAAAAAGACCAGGCTGTAACGCTCACCTTGTTTCCACCGGGACGCCTCACGATAAACCGGTAAGCTCTTCGGGACCTCTCACCTTTCCAGGAGTTCAGGCTGTTGAGGATCGGCTCTGGAAGATAGGAGGTGAAGTTTAACTGCTGTTCCTTCCGTTGCAACCCACCTCCCAAGTTCCCTTTGCAGTTCCCCCCCAGGAGACATCCCTCACCTTATGTTCTATAAGGATGCGCTCTCCGTCCTGCCGCGCTGGGCAGGGGCGCGTCGTTAATGGCACCGTACCGCTGAGTTTCTTCACTGGTGAGGGCCGGAGTCCAGACCGGCTGCAACTCCTTCTTTTCAGGTAAGTCTTTATTGGTGAAAGCAATGTCTTTATTTGGATTTGCACGGAACCTTCTCGCTTCTTCTTGCAGGTGTTGGAAGCTGTGGTGGAAGCCGGAGCAGGGTTTGAGAAGGTAAGATGGAACGCCAAGCGGCGCTGAGAGCGTCCTTGCAAATGGCTAACCTGCGCTATTGTTTGTCTTGCAGGTCGAGAAGATCTGAAGATGAATGGTCCCGAGGAATCCAAGGGGACGAAAGATGTCTTGAAGGTGGTGGAGGAGGACAACGAGCGTTGGACGACTTCGATCGCCAGAGGATGCTGCAGAGCAGGTAAGGATGGTGATGGTTCTTGCCTTGGACAACTTCGATTGTCAGAAGATGCTGCAGAGCAGGTAAGGATGGTGATGGTTCTTGCCTCTTCACGACCCGGTAGGCCAGGATGCAGAGCAGGACCCGGTGAACGTCACGCTGCTAAAGCAGAATAACGCGAAGCGCGTGCCTCTGATCGGGCATGGTTTAAATAGCCAGGTGGTATCCCAGGTGCCTTCGGGGCGGGCCCCGCCCCTGGATGCTAGACAGCTGAATGCAGTTTCCCAGTATTCCACATGGGGGCAGCCATGCTTGTCCATTGCCCATTGAAACCCCGTTGTAATGCTCACCTGACTCCCACGGAGGCGCTGGCCTGGTTCGCGCTGCTGTGACCTCTTCTAAGGTGATGCGCAGGGTTCGGAAGACGGACTGGACCGGGCCCCCAAATCTGGCTTGTCTGGCTCGCAGAAGTATCCTTCTGTAGGCGAAAATAGGGGATTAACTGTCTGCGGGGTAATGCAATCGGTCTCCCACTTTCCCCTCTCACCCTCCTCGAAACCCTTCTGTGATTCCCCGTAGCGTCTCACCTTAGGGTCTGGAAGGACGAGCTCTCCATCCTGCTTCTGATGCAGGGGCGCATTGGTATCCAGTTACTTCACTGGATTTTCGGATTGGTGAGAACCAAACTTGCTTGGCTTCCAGGTAAGTTTTTTTGATAAGAGGTTCCCCTTGTGTTCATGCATTAATGTACTAATGCTAGTGTCTTTTTCCCCATAGGGGCCGGGGTACGGAATGCCGGGGAACAGGCACCGACCCGAGATGAGAGGTGAAATCCTTGTAGAAATCAGGTAAGTCTTTAATGAGCGTTTTTTGGTAATGTCTTTTCATTCGCTCATTAACGCTGATGTCCTTTTTTCCCCTTAGGGGCCGGGGTCTGGAAATGCCAGGAAGCGGCTCGGACCCGAAATGAAGAGGGAATGAATCAACAGGTAAGTCTTAACATGGAGATTTAGCTTTCCTTATTCCCTTCTCTCTCTCACCTTTTGTTCTTGCCTTTTTCTCCCTAGGCGCTGGGGCGTGACTGCGAATCCGGATGATCGCTGCTGAACATAGAGGCGCCCTGTAAAGGTGAGTGGAATGCGGCGCTGCAGCGATCGACGCAATGAGCTTTTAAATAAAAGTCTTCCTTTTCAGGATTGTCGGCGAGATGTCTCCGGGATGCGGATTTAGCAGGTAAGGACTTTTCCTTCTTCTGTTCTCTTCTTCTCTTCCTTTGCAGGTGATCCAGGATGCTGGCAGGCGTGGCAGAAGTCAGGATGCAGGAGCAGACACGGTGAGCGTCCAGCTGCTAGATGCAGAACAACGCGAAGCACGTGTGGCTGTTCGGGTGGGGTTTAAATAGCCTTGGAAGAAGTTCCAGGTATGTATCCTTCCTCCAATCAGGTATGTATCCTTCCCCGACCACGCCCGGATGGTAAATTAGTCCCACAGGTAAAGTAGTTCCTTTCAGGCCTCAAGGAGGCCGGGATCCTGCAGCATGGTCTGCATCAGGTAAGTGCACCCAAGCACTCCCATAATGAGCCTGGCGCCTATGGCGCCAGGACTGATGTCTTTTATGAGCCTGGCGCCATAGGCGCCAGGACACTGTCCAAAGGGCCCCCATATGGGGTTGCTGGGTCTTTCCTTGGGGACTGGATGTCCGCTTTCGGGGACGCAGGGCTTGAACCGGCTCCCCGGGAGCGGGCATCATGACAGCACTCCCCCCCAAGGCCCCTCCCAAGGTTGTTCCCTCCGGGGGTTTTGGTTTGTCTGGGAAGAGTCGGTGGAATTTCCTGACTAATCGAGGTGCATGCACATGGTCGCTGGGTTCCCACAACCTCTCCTGAGGTCCGTACCCCTTCCAATCAATTAGGTAGAACAGTTTTGACCTAAACATTTTTGAGTCTAAAATGTTCTTCACTTCGAATTCGGGCTCCCCATCTATTAGAATAGGTTCTGGAGGTTTGAGTAGTCTGGTTCCGGGTACCACTGGTTTCAGAAGTGACACATGAAAAACAGGGTGAATTTGCATACTAGCTGGTAAATCAAGTTTAACAGCCACTGGGTTAATTATTGCCGTAATAGAATAAGGTCCCAGATATTTTGGGTTAAAAGTTCGAGGCCCTTTGAGTGGTAAATGTCTGGTAGCTAACCACACTTGATCCACAATCTGATACTGAGGTGCTTCACTCCGATGTAGATCAGCATTCTCCTTGTATTTTCTCTTGGCTTGTTGTAAATGCGTAGTTGCCTCTTTGAAGGCTTGGGTAATTGTAGAATGCAGATGTTCTACTGCAGGCATTCCGAGGTTCTGAGGTGAGTCAAGGTTTGAGGTTCGAGGGTGATGCCAAAACAAAGTATAAAAAGGACTGTGGCCAGTTCCAGAGTGTACCGAATTATTATATGCGTATTCGGCTATCCAAAGAATGTCTTTCCAGTTGCTTTCAGATTTCTGTAACATACACCGTAAGTACTGCTCATGGGTCTGATTTGTCCTCTCGGTCTGACCATCGGTCTGAGGGTGGTGACTGGTTGATAATCTTATGTCGATCTGTGCCATTTGACAACATTTGCGCCAGAAGTGGGAAATGAATTAATTGGCTTCCCCGGTCAGAGATTAGTATAGATGGGAATCCATGTAGCCGAACAATATTTTCGAGGAATTCTTTGGCTAGGACAGAAGCTGAAGGTAAACCTTTCAAAGGAATAAAGTGGGCCATTTTGGAAAACAAATCCACAATTACCAGAATAGTATTGTACCCCGAACAAGGAGGCAGGTCCGTAATAAAATCCATTGATAGGGTGTGCCAGGGTGCTGGCGGTATGTCTAGAGGTTGAAGGAGACCGGCTGGTCTTTTCTTTTGACTTTTCTTTTGGGCGCAAACACCACAGGACATCACAAAAGATTAAACATCTTTTCACCAGGAGGGCCACCAAAATTGTCGTTTCACCTTTTCCTCTGTCTTGGCAATACCGGGGTGTCCCTCTATTAATGTATCATGATAACCGGAAATAACTAGTTAGTGTAATTCCTTATGTGGCAGGAATAAGCAACCTCGGAAATAAGGTAAACCTTTATCTATGGTAAGGTCTGATCCCTTTTGTATCCAATCCTGTAAGGTTGTAAGGTCCAGGAGTTGTTTCACTCTGGCTTGAAAGTCTTCTAGCCTCTGTAACAAGTCATGCCTAGAATCCTCTGTTCGGGAATTATTGGTACTGGTTCTGAGTTTGTATCAGATTCTCCCATTCCAATTCGGGATAAGGCGTCTGCTTTGCCATTCTTGCAGCCAGGTCGATAGGTAATCACGAAATCAAATTCAGCGAAAAACAAAGCCCATCAGAGCTGCCGTGATGACTGAGCCTTGGCAGTTTTCAAATACTGTAAATTCCGGTGATCAGTGATCACTGTGATGGTATGTCGAGCGCCAAGCAAATAATGCCACCAGGCTTTAAAAGCGGACTTAATGGCTAACAGTTCTTTGTCAGTGATTGCAAAATTAACCTCGGGTGCCGAGAATTTTCTGGACCAAAATGGTACGGGATGCAGTTGGTTGGTTTCGGGATCTCTTTGGGACAGGACAGCTCCCATGGCTAGGCTGGATGCGTCAGTCTCAACGACATAAGGGAGACCTGGACGCGGGTGTTTCAATATAGGTGCGGAGGTAAACTTAGCTTTTAAATCCTGAAAGGCCTGCTCGGCTTCTTCAGACCATTCAAAACGTTTATTTTTCCTCAAGAGTGCAGTAATGGGTTGCACCACGCGTGAAAATTCCGGGATAAACCTGCGATAGAAATTGGCAAAGCCGAGCATACTTTGAACCCCTTTTACAGAGCTAGGTGATGGCCATTTGAGGATGGCATCCACTTTTCTTGAGTCCATTCGGACTCCTTTGGGTGTCAGGATGAAACCTAGAAACTCGACTTCTGTGGTATGGAAAACACATTTCTCCAATTTAGCAAATAGTTTGTGTTGGCGCAGTTTTTCAAGTACTGCCCTGACGTGTTTTCTGTGATCAGATTCCGAAGAGGAGTACACCAGAATGTCATCGATATATACGACAACACAAACATCGATGAGTTCCTGAAGGACATCATTCATGAAGTATTGGAAGGCAGCCGGCGCGTTACACAATCCGGAAGGCATCACCTGGTACTCGAATAATCCGTATTTAGTACGGAAGGCAGTTTTCCATTCGTCGCCTTCTTTAACTCGTACCAGATAAGCCCCCCGGAGAACTAACTTGGTGTATATGCAAGCGTCCTTCACCTGGTCAAGGAGTTCAGGGATCAGAGGCAGAGGGTAACGGTTTTTAACCGTTATCTGGTTCAATGCGCGGTAATCGATACAAGTTCTAAGGTCGCCTTCTTTTTTGGGCACGAATAACAAAGCCGAGGATGCCGGGGACTTTGACGGGCGAATAAAACCATTAGCTAGGTATTGATCCAAATATTGTCTCAAATGCAGGTTCTCAGGTTCGGTAAGGGCATAAATCCTGCTACAAGGGGGTTGTGCACCGGGCACTAGGTCGATTTGGCAATCGTACGATCTGTGAGGAGGCAGCGTGTTGGCCTGTTCCTTTTGGAAGACGTCCTGAAAGTCTTGGTATTCCAGAGGTAGTTGCATGGAGGCAGAGGTTACAGATGCTAGATTAATCTTCAGGTTTTCTGGGTAGCAGGTTTGTGTACAATCCGGGAAGGTTATTCTCTTAGCTCGCCAATCAATTCGAGGATTATGTGTCTCTAACCAAGGGATTCCAAGAATAACCTGAAACTGTGGAGCCTTGATTACATCAAACACAACACCCTCCCGATGGCCGTCGGGACCAATAAGAGTCACCTCAGTAGTGGAATGTGTTACTGGTCCAGAGGCAATTTCAGTTCCATCGACTGTGGTGATGACATCTTTGCTGGTTTTAGGACGGAGAGGGAGGTTAATCCTAGAGACCAATTCACGATCCACATAGTTTCCAATAGCCCCACTATCGATGTATGCCTTTATTGCATGCAACCGCTTAGGCTGTTCTGGATCTACGAGAACCATTGGCACAATGAAATGCGAGTTCTGAGAGTTACTTTTCAAGCTCGGCAAGCGGACCCCTACTCTTGTCGGGCGGAGTCGTTTCCCGAAACAGAGTCTTCATGGTTTTTATCAGCGGCTCCTACCGCCTTTCGGGGCGGTTTAGCCGGGCAATCTCGTAGAAAGTGTCCAGAATTCCCACAATAAAGACATCATTTTAACTGCTGCCTCCTTTCACGTTCCTTTTGAGTTAAGGGTCCTTTAACCCCTCCAATTTGCATAGGCTCAGAGACATCAACTCCCTTGGGTTTAGCATGGGTCTTGACCAACACCCGGGTCTCAAACCTGGACCGATCTGCTTTTCTGTTTTGAAGTCTGTGATCCAATTGGACCACTAAGTCTATATACTCTGTGCATTCTTGGGGCGGATTTACAACTTGGGCCAAGACATCTTTAAGTTCTCCGCGTAGGCCTCGATAAAACAACGTGACTCTTTTATCCTCTGGCCATCCCGTTTCCACAATTAGTCTATTAAAGGTTGCAATATAGGATAGGAGGTCCTGATTGTCCTGTCGCAGGGATAGACGTTCATCATCCAGAGCTTGCCCCTGAGAGTGTCGAGCAAATAACCTTTCCATGCTTGCTTGAAACCCTTGAAAATCACGGAGAATCGGGTCATCTTGAGTAACCAATGGAACTGACCAATCGGCAGCGCAGCCGCTGAGATATGACAATACAAAGGCTACCTTGGTCTGATCATTAGGGAAGGCCCCAGGTCTGCATAGGAAGTGCAAACGACACTGATTCATGAATACAGCGAATCGTTTGGGGTCCCCAGCAAAGCGTTTGGGTGGGGCCAGCAGCATGTTTCCGGGTAGATTAATCTGCACAGGGTTACTGGAAACCACAGGAGCGGGGTTCCCTCCGGAACCGGGTAGAGGAGTTTGCCCAGCTTGACCTTGCAAAAGCTGTCTGGCCAGGTGATCAGTTCTTTCCTTTGATATTATTAATTCCCTCCTGAGGGCATTAGTCTCTTGACCAGCGGCATGTACTTCGGCCCGTAATTCCCCCAGTAATTGGGCCAACTGATCAGTCTCAGAACTTTCCATAGCGCCTGGGTGGGAATTTGTAGGAAGGCTTCGCGTTCTGTAACGCTCACCTGACTCCCACGCAGGCGCTGGCCTGGTTCGCGCTGCTGTGACCTCTTCTAAGGTGATGTGCAGGGTTCGGAAGATGGACTGGACCGGGCCTCCAAATCTGGCTTGTCTGGCTCGCAGAAGTATCCTTCTGTAGGCGAAAATAGGGGATTAACTGTCTGCGGGGTAATGCAATCGGTCTCCCACTTTCCCCTCTCACCCTCCTCGAAACCCTTCTGTGATTCCCCGTAGCGTCTCACGGGTCTGGAAGGACGAGCTCTCCATCCTGCTTCTGATGCAGGGGCGTGTTGGTATGCAGTTACTTCACTGGATTTTCAGATTGGTGAGAACCAAACTTGCTTGGCTTCCAGGTAAGTTTTTTTGATAAGAGGTTCCCCTTGTGTTCATGCATTAATGTACTAATGCTAGTGTCTTTTTCCCCATAGGGGCCGGGGTACGGAATGCCGGGGAACAGGCACCGACCCGAGATGAGAGGTGAAATCCTTGTAGAAATCAGGTAAGTCTTTAATGAGCGTTTTTTGGTAATGTCTTTTCATTCGCTCATTAACACTGATGTCCTTTATTCCCCTTAGGGGCCGGGGTCCGGAAATGCCAGGATGCGGCACGGACCCGAAATGAAGAGGGAATGAATCAACAGGTAAGTCTTAACATGGAGATTTAGCTTTCCTTATTCCCTTCTCTCTCTCACCTTTTGTTCTTGCCTTTTTCTCCCTAGGCGCTGGGGCGTGACTGCGAATCCGGATGATCGCTGCTGAACATGGAGGTGCCCTGTAAAGGTGAGTGGAATGTGGCGCTGCAGCGATCGACGTGATGAGCTTTTAAAAAAAAGTCTTCCTTTTCAGGATTGTCGGCGAGATGTCTCCGGGATGCGGATTTAGCAGGTAAGGACTTTTCCTTCTTCTGTTCTCTTCTTCTCTTCCTTTGCAGGTGATCCAAGATGCTGGCAGGCGTGGCAGAAGTCAGGATGCAGGAGCAGACACGGTGAGCGTCCAGCTGCTAGATGCAGAACAACGCGAAGCACGTGTGGCTGTTTGGGTGGGGTTTAAATAGCCTTGGAAGAAGTTCCAGGTATGTATCCTTCCTCCAATCAGGTATGTATCCTTCCCCGACCACGCCCGGATGGTAAATTAGTCCCACAGGTAAAGTAGTTCCTTTCAGGCCTCAAGGAGGCCGGGATCCTGCAGCATGGTCTGCATCAGGTAAGTGCACCCAAGCACTCCCATAATGAGCCTGGCGCCTATGGCGCCAGGACTGATGTCTTTTATGAGCCTGGCGCCATAGGCGCCAGGACACTGTCCAAAGGGCCCCTATATGGGGTTGCTGGGTCTTTCCTTGGGGACTGGATGTCCGCTTTTGGGGACGCAGGGCTTGAACCGGCTCCCCGGGAGCGGGCATCATGACACCCGTCCCAGCATGTGTCTCAGGTGCCAACAGCACTAGGACTGGCTCCAAGGAATCTGAGGGGGACCGAATAAGGTTTTTAGGGCCCCGTGAGCCCTCTGTGGGGATGAGATTGTGACAGCACTCCCCCGAAGGCCCCTCTCAAAGTGGTTGTCCGGCCTGGTCCTGGTTTGGAGGGAAATGTTTGATGGAAATGCTGGAGTAAGCGCGGAGCATGGACATACTCGCTGGGTTCCCACGTTCTATCCTGGGGCCCGTATCCTTTCCAATCTACTAGGTAGTAGAGTCTAGACCTCACATATTTGGAGTCCAGAATGTCTTTTACCTCGTATTCCGGTTCTCCCTGAATGATGATCAGTTTGGGTGGAGTAGTTACACGGGTACCTGGCTTGACGGGTTTCAAGAGCGATACATGGAATACTGGATGTATTTGCATGTGGGCTGGCAGAGTTAGTTTCACAGCTGCTGGGTTAGTGATGATTTCCACTGGGTATGGTCCCAGGAACCGTGGGGGAAACGTTTGCGTTCCTTTTATTGGTATATGCTTGGAGGCAAGCCACACCATATCTCCCACCTGGTAGACAGGGGCTTTGGAGCGGAGCTGATCCGCGCATCTTTTCTGACGTGCCTTAGCTTGTTGTAGGTGTTCTTGAGCTTTTGTGAAGGCCTGGGTGATGGTTGTGTGCAGGGTCTCGACTGCCGGCATTTCCAGGGTTGTGGGGACGTCTAATTCAGAAGTGCGTGGGTGCCTTCCATACACCGTAAAGAATGGGGTTTGTCCTGTGCTGCTATCTAGCTAATTATTATAGGCGTACTCTGTGATCCATAGGAGTTCTTTCCAATTCCCTTCACCCTGGTGCAGCATGCAGCGCAGATATTGCTCGAGAGTCTGATTCGTTCTCTCCGTTTGGCCATCGGTCTGAGGGTGGTGACTAGTGGACAGACGGATGTCTAACTGAGACAATGAGCAGCATTTCTTCCAGAAGGTAGATACAAATTGTGTCCCACAGTCTAATATTAGAACTGAAGGGAATCCATGCAGGCGCACTACGTGTTCCAGGAAGATTTTGGCAAGGCCGGATGCAGACGGTAGACCCTTAGACTGGAAGAAATGAGCCATTTTAGAGAATAGGTCCACGATCACCAGGATGGTATTGTAGCCTTGACACGGAGGAAGATCGGTGATGAAATCTAGCGACAGGGTGTGCCATGGGGCTGATGGAATGTCCAACGGCTGTAAAAGCCCGGCGGGTCTTTGCTTGACAGACTTATTTTGGGCACAGATACTGCAAGATGACACAAACTCGACTACATCCTTATGCCAAGTTGGCCACCAGTAGTTCCTTTTTGTCTTGGCCAGGGTTTTGGCGATTTCTGGATATCCTTCCATGATGGAGTCATGGTGCTTGGAGATGACCTGTCCTTGTAATTCCGTCACTGGTACGAATAACCGGTTTCGGTAATACAGCAGTTGATTCTTGATACAGTAATGCTCCCCTCTGGAACCCCACTCTTGTAGCTGCTCCTGGGTGAACACCTGTCGAATTTCATATAGGAGTTCACTCTGGGTCATGGTGATTGTGATATCTAGGATTCTATTCTCTGGAATGATGGCCACCGGGTCCGGCGGCATGTGTGCCATTTCGTCTGTGCCCATGCGGGAGAGTGCGTCAGCTTTGCCGTTTTTAACTCCGGGTCGGTACGTAATTACAAACTCATATTCTGCGAAGAAAATGGCCCAGCGCAGCTGCTGTGACGATTGAGCCTTCGCTCCCTTTAAGTACTGGAGGTTTCTGTGGTCCGTTATCACGGTGACGGTGTGCCTGGCTCCCAGCAGGTAGTGTCGCCAGGCCTTGAAGGCAGCTTTAATGGCCAGTAAATCTTTGTCGGTGATGGCGTAATTGAGTTCTGCTGGAGTGAACTTTCATGACCAAAAGGCCACTGGATGCAGTTGGCCTGTTAGTGGGTCTTTTTGGGACAAAACCGCCCCCATTGTCAGACTGGACGCATCCGTTTCAACAATGTAAGGTAGGACTGGTCGTGGATGTCACAAAATGGGGGCGGTGGTGAACCTTGTCTTGAGTTCTTGAAAGGCCTTCTCAGCTTCCTCAGTCCAGTTAAACGTCTTGTTGCATTTTCTGAGCAATGAGGAAATCGGGTGTACAACTTGGGAGAATCCAGGGATGAATCGACATTAGAAATTTGCAAACCCCAACATGCTCTGGACTCCTTTGATTGAAGTGGGGGCTGGCCAATTGAGGACTGCGCCCACCTTATGAGCGTCCATTCGTATGCCTTTGGGGGAAAGGATAAAGCCCAGAAACTCCACTTCAATCAGGTAAGGATGGTGATGGTTCTTGCCTTGGACGACTTCGATTGCCAGAAGACGCTGCAGAGCAGGTAAGGATGGTGATGGTTCTTGCCTCTTCTCGCCCCGGTAGGCCAGGATGCAGAGCAGGACCAGGTGAACGTCACGCTGCTAAAGCAGAATAACGCGAAGCACGTGCCTCTGATCGGGCATGTTTTAAATAGCCAGGTGGTATCCCAGGTGCCTTCGGGGTGGGCCCCGCCCTGGATGCTAGACCGCTGAATGCAGTTTCCCAGTATTCCACATGGGGGCGGCCATGCTTGTCCATTGCCCATGGAAACCCCGTCCCAGTATGTGTCTCCGATGCCAACAGCGCCAGGAGTGGCTCCAAGGAATCCGAGGGGGACCGAATAAGGTCTTTAGGGCCCCGTGAGCCCTTGGTGGGGATGAGATCGTGACACAGGCCAAAGCATATGGATGCCAAAAGATATGAGCCTTACGAGATGGTCAGCAGAGATGATGATATGACATTTATAACGCGCTTAATATCCAGAGGTTTCTAAGCGCGAACCCAGAGATCGAACCTGTCGTTCTCTGTGTCGTCTTGCTTGCAAGGCGAGCGCGTTGCCCCTGAGCTATCCGCCCGAGACCAAATGACCGTGTGAAACAAATCCAACATTTGCCACTGTGGGGACGCACAAGAAGCAGTGCCTTATAAGCATAGCATGGCCAACCCCTACCATGTCCCCCCTACTCAGTAATACATCCTATACATAGTCCACACATAATGGGATGAGACCGAGACCTTTTCTGATTTGGAAAAACATATTTACACTTTATCGGAAAAACACATGGTCGTTTTCTTAGAGTCATCCTAACGTGCGGTCCCAGCCGTGCTCAGGCCACAAGTATGTCTGGCCCAAAAACATCCTTTCCCGGATGGCTCTGCCAATCCCGTGTTACATAGTCCCATTCAAAACCGGTGAGCCCGTCTCACTTTGGTTTTCCGCTTTTGCGAGAACGGCCCGCCCTGGTATCCGACTGCCTGTTAAGTCGCTCCCATTTTAGTCAATGGAGCGAACAAGGCCACTGCATAAGTTGTTGAGGAGTCCCAACCGACCCTAGTGGCATCTCAGCCCAGGCTATTTAAGTGCCTCCCCAGGCCCGGCTGTTTCCAAACAGACCCTAGGTGGGCACGCACTTCCGCCCCCTCAGCAAGGAGAGGTGAGTCGAACAGAAGGGTTGGGGGCACAGGATTGGGCCGCGAAATGCCAGCTGCCATCTGCTGAGGTGTTGCTCTGGGCTTCTGGGAGAGCTGTAGCCCCAGGTCTTTTGGTTGTAGCCTTGGATAGAAGGTCAATGGCTACAAGTAAAATGTTAGCTAGCCTAGAGTCCTGACAGTGCCGACATTAGCCTAGCCCCAGATCTTTTCCAGACCTAGCAACACCCCTGCTTATAAGTCTAACTTGAGCCCAAAGGGGAAAGTTCCCAGATCTTCAAACGCTTTCAGTGAAAAGGAAAGTGAGAAGAGACAACGACAGAGAAGCTTACACAACAAAAAAGAGCAATGCCAGCCAAAGTGGCCAGAAGCACCTTGGCCGGTAGCATTAGGAGATCATCATCCTCCTTTTAAGTGCGACGGAGTGGGAAATAAAGATCCATTTCCCACCCTGCCCCATTTTTCTGCTGACACATAGTTTAGAGAAGACAAGGCGTAAGAAGGTTACGGAGCAAAGATAAGATCTCTGCTGTGTGTGGGAGCCCTTCGTTTTACACCTGCATGGGGTTTTCATGCAGGCGTAAAACGACTCCTTAGGAATCCCTTTCTAAACACCCACTTTCAAAGCCTATAGTCAGTTAGTGTTTACTTTTCCATGATGCAGAGAGGAAAATGGAAGAGTAAATGCCAGTTTGCCTCGCTTTTACTCACTCCTTGCCCACCCGCCCCTTGGATCTTTAAAATTGCATGCAGGTTGGCACAGGTCTGGTGGCAAGATCTAAAGAAAAAGGCGAATGGCGAAACAACGGTATGGCACGAAGCAGCAGCCAGAGGAGGGGAGGCGGAAGCAGACACGTTGGTCGCCTGGAGACAACTAATAGCGACACTGTCCGTGGCTGACCGGGGAAGCCTGGGAGAATATGGCCCTACAGGAGAGGAGTAGCAGTGGAAACGTTGGTAGAAGCGGTCGGGTGTAGATCGAAGGGTGCTGAGCCTGAAGGGGGGATTTTGAAGGGGGGGGGAGAAAATGCAACATGAAACCGTTCGTGAAGGTTCATATGTACAATGGTTTATTGAGCTGTATGGTTGTCATGTTGGAAAAATAATACAAATTGTTTCAAAAAAGAAAAATTTGCATGCAGGGGGCCCCCACAGCACCTAACCGTCTGTTGTAAAATGAGGTGGTGTGTGTCTAAAAAAAGGGCTCATGTTGGGAAGCTGAGTCTCAGGACCCAAAACAAACTAGAAGACTGCAGAGCAGATTCTCAAAAATTAACGCAAACGAAAAAGCACAGAGGATGCTCTTATTTCATGTGTTTTAGAAATTGTCTTGGGGTCTGTGCTGGGGCACAACACATGCACTGGCCACCCTCCTTGCATAGATTTGTGGCTGGAGCACTCCCAGCACTAATGTATGACAGGCTTCCATCACCCACATGGGTGCCTCGAGCACTTCGCCTCTAAGCTGGTGACTGACACGGGGTATCGAACCTGTGCTGGTCAGTGCAGTCTTGTTTCTAAGATGAGCGTGTTGCCCCTGAGCTATCCTCCAGGCATAGAAGAGAACCGAGTCTCGAGATTGGATGTTGGAAGATGGGGTCTCGATGCCCATAACGTAAAAAGAAAACATTTGAGAAGTGAAACGCATGCCTCCAGCAAATTGAGAGAGAAATGCAGAATTTAAATGCGGCATGTCCATACCGAATTAAGAAAGCATTTGAGAATTGTGTCACTGCATATTGCAATTATGAGGCTCAAAGCCTAGAATGCAATGAAAAAACGATTCAATATTGAATACATTGCATATTGATATGATCTGATATTTTATTTATATCGCGCTCGTACACAAATGTTTCAGAGCGCGATATTGGTAATCTGAGTCTCCACTCCTAAACAGCCAAAGGCTGGGGGAACTGGTAACACTATTGAACTCAACGACCAGCCCAAGGCAACATCGTGACCCCGCCCCCCTTTGTACATATCCTCATTAAGGTATTTTTCAACATCAAGCACTCTGTGCTTGCCCAGGCAGTGAACACGTCTTGTGCTGAATGTTCAGTTCCGTCTGCCTTAAAAGAAGCACTCGTAGTGCCTCTATTAAAAGAAACATCCCTGGACCTCACAATGCCAGCCAATTTTCATCCTATTTCGCGCCTATTTTATGAAACTCACAGAGTCTCTCATCTCTCTGCTATTGAGCTCCTTTCTTGACAATTCTCTTTTCTTTGATTAATTTCAGTCTGGATTAGGCCTGGACACGGTACAGAGAGTGTCTGTGTGTCTACTCTGGATGACCTGATGCAGATAGTGGACCGAGGTGGAGTTGGCGGCTTGATTCTGTTTGATCTGTCAGCCGCCTTCGACACTGTCGATCATCACACCTTATTGGGCATCCTATCCGTGGCAGGTCTCTCAGGCCCAGTTCTCGCCTGGTTTTCAACTTTTCTGTCTGGCAGAACCCAAACTCTTTCCGCCTTGTCTCCGAATCTGTTCAATATCTACATTCGGCCTCTGGTCAGTCTCATCTACTCCCACGGCTTTCGCTGTTACTCCTATGCTGGTGATACTCAGATTGTGGTTGAGCTTAATCTGAGGTATTCTAGATATTCATCTATGTTTAAGGGGTTGCCTGGAGGCCATTGGGTGTTGGATGGGTGACAATTGGTTTAAGTTGAATGGAGACAAGACGGAAATCCTTGTGGTTGGGTCTCCTGTCGCTTCTCTGTGGTCCCCTGTTATCTGGCCCCCAACACTTGGTCCTCTCCCTGTTCCTGTGGTTAAGGATCTTGGGGTAAATATGGCCTCTTCCCTCAAAATTGAGGCACTGTTTAGCGCTGCCTGCCCATCTGGTCATTTTTATCTTAAAATTCAGAGGAAAGTTCTGCCCTTCCTTTCGGAAGCATTACATGCTCCGGTGGTGGCGACACTGGTACTGAGCAGAATTGAGTACTTTAACTCACTGTACCTCGCTCAGCCCAAATACCTGTTACGCCATCTGCAGCTTATGCAAAATCTGGCATGTAGGGTCGCTACTGGCACTTCTTTTGGGTGCAATATTTCTCCTGTTCTCTGTCAACACCATTGGCTCACCGTTGAGAAACGGGTTGCCTTCAAATCACTATGTATCGTGCATTGAGCTTTTTATGGGCAAGGTGCAGAGTATTTGCAGTCCAAATTTTTACATTATGTTCTTGTAGGTGTCTCCACTCTCAAGACAAATGTCTGGTTCACGTTCCTCGTTTTATATTATTGAGAACCAGTGGTCGAGAGTTTTCCATCGTAGCTGCTAAATTATGGAATTCTATTCCGTATGTGTTAAGATCTATAGATAATCATTTAGAGTTCAGACATGCTCTAAAACAGTTTTGTTTTAACTCTTGTTCAAGCTTTTTGTTCTAGTCTTTCTGGTTAGTTTTGCTTATCCTCTTGGCGCCAAGATACCTTTGGTGATAGCGCGCTTTCTAAGTACGATTAACATAACACAACAGTGTGTCATCTATGTCCATTGTCATGGGTCACACCCAGCTATAATCCTGCATTTTGACTTGCAGGGCTTGACGCGCAATGAGGGCATGCCAATGTCAAAAGCCAAGTAATAGCAAGAATCAGTAACATGACATGTTTCTGCCATGAAACTGACATACATAACTTTGTCAGAGAGCTAAAGGCTAGCTTATACTCTGCAGCCTATGGATACAAACTCTCGGACCTCTGTCCCACCTTTTGTTCTTCCTTTCCCACTCAGTGACAGGGCCGGGTGGAGTTAAGGAGGGGCTTATTTCGAAAGGATGCATGCCCCCCTTCCCAGCCACCGCCTATACCCATGATCAAATTTGCAGGTTGAAAACACGCACACACTTTCTTTGCATGCATTGCCACTGTTACTCATATTGGTACTTTGATTTGAGTAATAGCTATACCTTTTATTCAAGCATAAAGAGAAAATTAAATGTGTGGCATGCACTAATTACTTAGCCAGTATTGTTCTGTTTTGTCATGTTATTAAAAATATTCTCATTCACTTCACTTTTTCTGTGAGCAGAGCACCATGGCTCTCAAGGGACGTTCCCATGAGGGAACTAAAACAATTCAGGTTGTGGTGTGACTAGCTAAATGGACAGTAGCATTCTGGTAAATCCCTTATAAAATAATGTATGACGAAACCCCTGTATTCTGGGATTTTCCTACAGCCCAAGCTGGACGGACTCATTGCTGGTAGATCCCAGTTTTGGCTGTTAGACAAACAAGGCACAGTAAGATTGTGATTTGTTGAGGATCACACAGTATGGCCAAGCGGCGCAGCCCAGATTTCATCCCAGGTTCCCCGCCTCCCTGGCTTGTAATTGAACAAGTAGACCAGATCTCCTCCCATATAATATTGGTCTTAAACCAACAGGAAGTGCTTACTGCAGAGCTGTTTCTCAACTCCTAAAATAGTACTGTGTAGGTAAATTAATACTAAATGCAAATGGCATGCAGGAGACCACAAATGCTTGCATGTATGTGCTATTGGGTCCCCTGCATACAATTTTAAACCGGCATAAAAAGAAGGGCACCAACCAGAAAGGAGGAGTTCTACATGAAAATCTCATACTGGCATGAAAGGAAGTGCACCACGGAAGTGCACTGACAAGACAGAGGAGGTCTGCATGAAAATCTCATACTGGCATAAAAGGAAGTGCACCACAGAAGTGCACCAACAAGTGCACCAACAAGACAGAGGAGGTCTGCATGGAAATCTCATACTGGCATAAAAGGAAGTGCACCACGGAAGTGCACCGAAAAGACAGAGGAAGTTACATGGAAATCTCATACCGGCATAAAGGAGGTCTGCATGTAAATCTCGTAATGGCATTCAAGGAAGTGCACCAGCAAGACAGAGGAGGTCTACATGGAAATCTCATACTAGCATAAAAGGAAGTTCACCAACAAGACAGAGGAGGTGGAAATCTCTTACTGGCATAAAATTAAATGCACCAACCAGACAGAGGAGGTCTACATGTAAATCGCATACCGGCATCAAAGGAAGTGCATCAACACGACAGAGGAGGTCTACATGTAAATATCATACTGGCATAAAAGGAAGTGCACCACGCAAGTGCACCCACAAGACAGAGGAAGTCTACATGGAAATCTCATACCGGCATAAAGGAGGTCTACATGGCATACAAGGAAGTGCACCAACAAGACAGAGGAGGTCTACATGGAAATTCCTTACCGGTATAAAAGTAAGTGCACCAACAAGACAGAGGAGGTCTGCATGGAAATCTCAAACTGGCATAAAAGGAAGTGCACCACGGAAGTGCACCGACAAGACAGAGGAGGCCTGCATGGAAATCTCATACCGGCATAAAAGGAAGTGCCCCAACAAGACAGAGGAGGTGTAAATCTCATCCCGGCATAAAAGGAAGTGCACCAACAAGACAGAGGAGGTGGAAATCTCTTACTGGCATAAAAGGAATTGCACCAACAAGACACAGGAGGTGGAAATCTCATACCGGCATAAAAGGAAGTGCAGCAGCAAGACAGAGGAGGTCTTCATGGAAATCTCATACCAGCATAAGAGGAAGTGCACCAACAAGACAGAGGAGGTGGAAATCTCTTACTGTCATAAAAGAAAGTGCACCAACAAGACAGAGGAGGTCTACATGGAAATCTCGTACCGGCATAAAAGGAAGCGCAGCAACAAGACAGAGGAGGTGGAAATTTCTTACTGGCATAAAAGGAAACGCACCAACAAGACAGAGGAGGTCTACATGGAAATCTCAAAACAACATAGAAGGAAGTGCACCAACAAGACAGAGGAGGTGGAAATCTCATACTGGCATAAAAGGAAGTGCACCAACAAGACAGAGGAGGTCTACATGGAAATCTCATACTGGCATAAAAGGAAGTGCACCAACAAGACACAGGAGCCCAGCATGGAAATCTCATACTGGCATAAAAGGAAGTGCACCAAAAGGACAGAGGAGGTCTACATGAAAATCTCATACTGGCATAAAAGGAAGTGCACCGACAAGACAGAGGAAGTCTGCATGTAAATCTCATACCAGCATAAAGGAGGTCTACATGTAAATCTCGTAATGGCATAAAAGGAAGTGCACCAACAAGACAGAGGAGGTCTGCATGGAAATCTCATACCGGCATAAAAGGAAGTGCACCAACAAGACAGGGGAGGTCTACATGGAAATCTCATACCGGCATAAAAGGAAGTCCCCCAACAAGACAGAGGAGGTGGAAATCTCATACCGGCATAAAAGGAAGTGGACCAACAAGACAGAAGAGGTCTACATGGAAATCTCATACCGGCATAAAAGGAAGTGCCCCAACAAGACAGAAGAGGTCTACATGGAAATCTCATACCGGCATAAAAGGAAGTGGACCAACAAGACAGAGGAAGTCTGTATGGAAATCTCATACCAGCATAAAGGAGGTCTACATGTAAATCTCGTAATGGCATAAAAGGAAGTGCACCAACAAGACAGAGGAGGTCTGCATGGAAATCTCATACCGGCATAAAAGGAAGTGCACCAACAAGATAGGGGAGGTCTACATGGAAATCTCATACCGGCATAAAAGGAAGTCCCCCAACAAGACAGAGGAGGTGGAAATCTCATACCGGCATAAAAGGAAGTGGACCAACAAGACAGAAGAGGTCTACATCGAAATCTCATACCGGCATAAAAGGAAGTGCCCCAACAAGACAGAAGAGGTCTACATGGAAATCTCATACCGGCATAAAAGGATGTGCACCAACAAGACAGAAGGTCTACATGGAAATCTCATACCGGCATAAAAGGAAGTGCACCAACAAGACAGAAGAGGTCTACATGGAAATCTCATACCGGCATAAAAGGAAGTGCACCAACAAGACAGGGGAGGTCTACATGGAAATCTCATACCGGCATAAAAGGAAGTGCCCCAACAAGACAGAGGAGGTGGAAATCTCATACCGGCATAAAAGGAAGTGCACCAACAAGACAGAAGAGGTCTACATGAAAATCTCATACCGGCATAAAAGGAAGTGCACCAAAAAGACAGAGGAGGTCTACATGAAACTCTCATACTGGCATAAAAGGAAGTGCACCGACAAGACAGAGGAAGTCTGCATGGAAATCTCATACCAGCATAAAGCAGGTCTACATGTAAATCTCGTAATGGCATAAAAGGAAGTGCACCAACAAGACAGGGGAGGTCTACATGGAAATCTCATACCGGCATAAAAGGAAGTGCCCCAACAAGACAGAGGAGGTGGAAATCTCTTACTGGAATAAAATGAAATGCACCAACAAGACAGAGGAGGTCTACATGGAAATCCCATACCGGCATAAAAGGAAGTGCACCAACAAGACAAAGGCGGTCTGCATGGAAATCTCAAACCAGCATAAAAGGATGTGCACCAACAAGACAGAAGGTCTACATGGAAATCTCATACCGGTATAAAAGGAAGTGCACCAACAAGACAGAGGAGGTCTACATGGCAATCTCATACCAGCATGAAAGGAAGCCCACCAATAAGACAGAGGAGGTCTACGTGAAAATATCATACTGGCATAAAAGGAAGTGCACACAGGAAGTGCACCGACAAGACAGAGGAAGTCTGTATGGAAATCTCATACCAGCATAAAGGAGGTCTACATGTAAATCTCGTAATGGCATAAAAGGAAGTGCACCAAAAGGACAGAGGAGGTCTACATGAAAATCTCATACTGGCATAAAAGGAAGTGCACCGACAAGACAGAGGAAGTCTGCATGTAAATCTCATACCAGCATAAAGGAGGTCTACATGTAAATCTCGTAATGGCATAAAAGGAAGTGCACCAACAAGACAGAGGAGGTCTGCATGGAAATCTCATACCGGCATAAAAGGAAGTGCACCAACAAGACAGGGGAGGTCTACATGGAAATCTCATACCGGCATAAAAGGAAGTCCCCCAACAAGACAGAGGAGGTGGAAATCTCATACCGGCATAAAAGGAAGTGGACCAACAAGACAGAAGAGGTCTACATGGAAATCTCATACCGGCATAAAAGGAAGTGCCCCAACAAGACAGAAGAGGTCTACATGGAAATCTCATACCGGCATAAAAGGAAGTGGACCAACAAGACAGAGGAAGTCTGTATGGAAATCTCATACCAGCATAAAGGAGGTCTACATGTAAATCTCGTAATGGCATAAAAGGAAGTGCACCAACAAGACAGAGGAGGTCTGCATGGAAATCTCATACCGGCATAAAAGGAAGTGCACCAACAAGATAGGGGAGGTCTACATGGAAATCTCATACCGGCATAAAAGGAAGTCCCCCAACAAGACAGAGGAGGTGGAAATCTCATACCGGCATAAAAGGAAGTGGACCAACAAGACAGAAGAGGTCTACATCGAAATCTCATACCGGCATAAAAGGAAGTGCCCCAACAAGACAGAAGAGGTCTACATGGAAATCTCATACCGGCATAAAAGGATGTGCACCAACAAGACAGAAGGTCTACATGGAAATCTCATACCGGCATAAAAGGAAGTGCACCAACAAGACAGAAGAGGTCTACATGGAAATCTCATACCGGCATAAAAGGAAGTGCACCAACAAGACAGGGGAGGTCTACATGGAAATCTCATACCGGCATAAAAGGAAGTGCCCCAACAAGACAGAGGAGGTGGAAATCTCATACCGGCATAAAAGGAAGTGCACCAACAAGACAGAAGAGGTCTACATGAAAATCTCATACCGGCATAAAAGGAAGTGCACCAAAAAGACAGAGGAGGTCTACATGAAACTCTCATACTGGCATAAAAGGAAGTGCACCGACAAGACAGAGGAAGTCTGCATGGAAATCTCATACCAGCATAAAGCAGGTCTACATGTAAATCTCGTAATGGCATAAAAGGAAGTGCACCAACAAGACAGGGGAGGTCTACATGGAAATCTCATACCGGCATAAAAGGAAGTGCCCCAACAAGACAGAGGAGGTGGAAATCTCTTACTGGAATAAAATGAAATGCACCAACAAGACAGAGGAGGTCTACATGGAAATCCCATACCGGCATAAAAGGAAGTGCACCAACAAGACAAAGGCGGTCTGCATGGAAATCTCAAACCAGCATAAAAGGATGTGCACCAACAAGACAGAAGGTCTACATGGAAATCTCATACCGGTATAAAAGGAAGTGCACCAACAAGACAGAGGAGGTCTACATGGCAATCTCATACCAGCATGAAAGGAAGCCCACCAATAAGACAGAGGAGGTCTACGTGAAAATATCATACTGGCATAAAAGGAAGTGCACACAGGAAGTGCACCGACAAGACAGAGGAAGTCTGTATGGAAATCTCATACCAGCATAAAGGAGGTCTACATGTAAATCTTGTAATGGCATAAAAGGACGTGCACCAACAAGACAGAGGAGGTCTACATGGAAATCTCATACCGGCATAAAAGGAAGTGCACCAACAAGACAGGAGGTCTACATGGAAATCTCATACCGGCATAAAAGGAAGTCCCCCAACAAGACAGAGGAGGTGGAAATCTCATACCGGCATAAAAGGAAGTGGACCAACAAGACAGAAGAGGTCTACATGGAAATCTCATACCGGCATAAAAGGAAGTGCCCCAACAAGACAGAAGAGGTCTACATGGAAATCTCATACCGGCATAAAAGGATGTGCACCAACAAGACAGAAGGTCTACATGGAAATCTCATACCGGCATAAAAGGAAGTGCACCAACAAGACAGAAGAGGTCTACATGGAAATCTCATACCGGCATAAAAGGAAGTGCACCAACAAGACAGGGGAGGTCTACATGGAAATCTCATACCGGCATAAAAGGAAGTGCCCCAACAAGACAGAGGAGGTGGAAATCTCATACCGGCATAAAAGGAAGTGCACCAACAAGACAGAAGAGGTCTACATGAAAATCTCATACCGGCATAAAAGGAAGTGCACCAAAAAGACAGAGGAGGTCTACATGAAACTCTCATACTGGCATAAAAGGAAGTGCACCGACAAGACAGAGGAAGTCTGCATGGAAATCTCATACCAGCATAAAGCAGGTCTACATGTAAATCTCGTAATGGCATAAAAGGAAGTGCACCAACAAGACAGGGGAGGTCTACATGGAAATCTCATACCGGCATAAAAGGAAGTGCCCCAACAAGACAGAGGAGGTGGAAATCTCTTACTGGAATAAAATGAAATGCACCAACAAGACAGAGGAGGTCTACATGGAAATCCCATACCGGCATAAAAGGAAGTGCACCAACAAGACAAAGGCGGTCTGCATGGAAATCTCAAACCAGCATAAAAGGATGTGCACCAACAAGACAGAAGGTCTACATGGAAATCTCATACCGGTATAAAAGGAAGTGCACCAACAAGACAGAGGAGGTCTACATGGCAATCTCATACCAGCATGAAAGGAAGCCCACCAATAAGACAGAGGAGGTCTACGTGAAAATATCATACTGGCATAAAAGGAAGTGCACACAGGAAGTGCACCGACAAGACAGAGGAAGTCTGTATGGAAATCTCATACCAGCATAAAGGAGGTCTACATGTAAATCTTGTAATGGCATAAAAGGACGTGCACCAACAAGACAGAGGAGGTCTACATGGAAATCTCATACCGGCATAAAAGGAAGTGCACCAACAAGACAGAGGAGGTCTACATGGCAATCTCATACCAGCATGAAAGGAAACCCACCAATAAGACAGAGGAGGTGGAAATCTCACACCGGCATAAAAGGAAGTGGACCAACAAGACAGAGGAAGTCTGTATGGAAATCTCATACCAGCATAAAGGAGGTCTACATGTAAATCTCGTAATGGCATAAAAGGACGTGCACCAACAAGACAGAGGAGGTCTACGTGGAACTCTCAAACCAGCATAAAAGGAAGTGCACCAACAAGACAGGAGGTCTACATGGAAATCTCATACCGGCATAAAAGGAAGTGCACCAACATGAGAGAGGAGGTCTACATGGCAATCTCATACCGGCATAAAAGGAAGTGCACCAATAAGACACAGGAGGTCTACATGTAAATCTCATACCGGCACAAAAGGAATTGCACCAACAACTGGGCTGCCCCTTCAACTTGTTACTGCTGGAAAATGTGGCAGCATGGTAAATGGAGGCGTAACGCCATTACACCTTGCGTTTACATGTCCTTTGCCTGCTCCGCCCTATTGGTGCAATATACACAGAGGTGATGGCCAACCCTGTCGGTACCAGCCCACCGCCCCCAAGTTAAGTTAATAAAGGTAATCAGACCAAGAGGTAATAAATGGTTTCATTAAAAAACAATGATTGCATATACAATGGACTTGCCTCACTTTACACATGAACATCTGTTTGGTGGTGGGAGGGCGATGAGGCCCAAGGTGTCTGCAACCTGTTGCTGTCCAGATGATTTGGACTGTATCTCCCATGATCCCTCCCCACTGGCAATGCTGGTTAGGGCTTGTAGGAGTTGTATTCCAAAACATCTGGAGAGCCAAAGGTTGCAGACCCCTGTTTAACTGTGCAGCGCTGGCTTATTCAAGATTCTGAAGGAGACCCGGTCTCCGTAATGACGTTATTACGTCTGGATTGTGGGCTTCATAGTGAGGTCCCGTTTAGATG
The DNA here is from genome assembly GCF_040938575.1 of Ambystoma mexicanum. Lineage (NCBI taxonomy): Eukaryota > Metazoa > Chordata > Amphibia > Caudata > Ambystomatidae > Ambystoma > Ambystoma mexicanum. Next base: position 679,754,239 of record NC_090931.1, on the reverse strand, counting down.
AAAAAGTTGAAAGGCCCTGGTGCCGTGCCAGCCCAAAGACACGTTTCTTATATAAAAACATTATACAATAAATGAATAATTACTATTATTTGCACATTGAGCAGCAGTGCAAATTGCATCCTGAAGATAAATGGATCTCTTAGAGTAAATCGACCTAAGACCCTCACATGCACAAAGTACTTCCCCATTTGCCACTTGCATGCCAGGCTTTAATTTAAGTGTACCCTTATCGCAATAAATGGGAAAATGCTGCAGCTTTTAGAGTAGATGCTGTATTTTACATTTCAAGGACAGCATGTATGAAACGTGTGGTTCATCACAAATGCGCGTGTATGGCTATAGAGTGAGGGGTGGGGGATATAAGAGGGCAGGCTGAGCCGCCTGGCTGTCAGGAGATCTACAGAGGGCAATGTCTATTTATTTATTTATTGCATTTGTTGACAGCGCCCAAACCCATAATTATCACGGTGCTGGTAAACTTAACAAACAGAACACAGGATGAATATGGCACATACACATGACAGTAAATGTTGCAGAGAGACAGGTAGGGACCAAGGGAGATGCCACAAAATGGGGTTAGTCGTATTTGTCAAACATGTCACTATTACACTAACACCTCAAAAGCACCTACCGAAAATATATTGATAAAATTGCAGTTTTGAAAAAATAGTAGCTGTATTGCATAGAACAAAAACATCATTTTCAGACTAATGTTTTCAAAATTGAGCCTTCAAACTTTAGTATTTCAGATTAAGGGCCTTTAACCGGAGAGCAGGGCTCTGAGCCAACTCTTCACTGCAAAAACAGCACATGACCCATATCTGATGTTCTATGCTGCTTTAATGGTTTTCTTTAATACTGTGCCAGTCGCCACCGTAATGTTAGGAAAGACTGGCAGCGCCTATTGGGAATAAGCCCACATAGAATAAAGTTATGTTGGCAATAGACTCACTTTGATGCCAGAATGCATTCAATAACATTTCGGATAAACCAGAAAACTGCACATATTGTATATAGTCAATGGAGTCTGTCAACATTTCAAATAGAGAAAGTGGTCACCACTATGTAGCTTAACAATATTGTCTGACTCTATGCAATTTATGTGAAATGCTTGGCAAACACCAGGCATACAATTAAGATAGCCTTCGGCCAACTTTACTTGACTTTGTGTGTGTTGGCGCATCATAAATAACAAAGGCCTCAGGGTGCAACAAACAAGAGGTCAAGAAGGGAAGATGATCAAAGTATCTAATCCGCTCCTTGCTTGTGGTGCCGAAGATTAAATATCAGTGGTGGGGTGGTACATTTATTAGCATTCTTCAAGACCGGAGGCGAGCATTATGCTTAACTTCTTTATTAACTGCCTCCCACAGCATTTAAAATGTTGACTTTTTCTCTCCTTCTCAGGAGCTGTAAACAAAAAACCAGAACAAACAAACTGGAAAAGAGTGGCCTCCAAAACCACCAGTCCCATGAGCCCTTGCTACTCGGTAGTCCAAGCCTCTATCCCAATGTCCAATCCTGACTCGTCCCTCGGTACAAATGCGTGCTCTCCTAGGTCATTTCCTCTTCTTTTTGCTGCGCTTAGTGTATTGCATTGTTTTTTGTTAGATGCATCGAAGTGGTGAGAGATAGTTTATTTAAATATATATCTCCTGTCAGCGCGTGTAGCTGCCATCACGTGTGTGTTACTTTATGCATGCATTACACAGCTTTTGAACCGAGCGTTGAGTCTTTTTCAGCCGCTTCTGGGAGTGCGCTTCGCAGCACGAGTGCAGTAAATATTTTGTAATTAGAAGCGGACCGGTCCCGCAAGCGACCACGCTTGCCTCAGGGCTCCGGTTCGCATATTAGCAGCATCCAGAGTACAGCAGCGTTTCCCCTCACTCGCATTACGCTCACGTGGGCGTGACGCACTAGGCAAGAAGAGAGACACTGTTCTGGACGAACGCACAGTTTAAGATTCCCTAAATTCCTCCGCGCTCCAGTCCCATTTAACTACGTAATTAATACACGCTACAATAGCGTGGTCTCAGTCGGGCAGAGCTAGAAGCATAAAAAGAAAAAAATGTTTAAGAAGAAAAAAAGGCTTTCTGCACTGAACAGGCTCCTTACACATTTGCCTCAAGACTCTGAGACAGCTTCTACCATAGCCTATGATGGAGGTGGGGAAGCTTGGAGCGAGGACCAAGGAGAGGAAGAGATAGACCTCTCGCAGAGTTTTTAAAACGTATTAGGGGACTCCCTTGTACAGGCGATGGTCCAGGAAGTACAGCCCCTTCAGGACAGGCTACAAGTCCTAGATGAAATATTGGGCAAAAGAGCTGGCACTCAAGAAAATCCTGGGGAGGGAACCTCCACTCATAGACCCTACAAAGAGGGCAACTTGGGGAAGATATCAGCCCAGAAGAGGAGGGCCTCTTCTACTCCACCCGGCACAGAGATCAGGACAAAAAAATAAGCCACAGGAGGCAGCAGACGCCTTAAATAAATAGGCTGAAGAATGCTTTCTTGTCAAAATCGGCCATGCCCAGCCTCCCACCCCCAACCCCAGGGGTGAAAAACACAGGGGACGCTCTCTCTTCTGCAGAAGAATATGATGAGTACGAACAAGAGGAAGACCATGTGAGCATAGGAGAGGAGAGCATAAGTACTCAGTGCAGACCTTGCTGCGAGCCTAAAACCAGCAAGAAGGAGGTTACTCAGGAAGAAGATGATATATCCGATATATTTGAGCTCGATACCATCAGACACCCTAGATCCACAGAGTGGGTACCTTCTCCAAGAGTAGCAGTATATATGGCGTAGGAGATGTGCAAGCCACTGCGGAAGGAGACTAGGTTCCGTCTGAAGGCGGAATGCCCTAGGCCGGAGCTGGCCGGAAAAGTTGCGGACACGCCAGAGCTTGATCCTAAGATACTTTCATGACGAAAGCAGGGAAAGATGCCAGAAAGGTAATTGATCGCGCCTGGAGATCTTTCCAGGACAAGATACTTGACCTAGCCGGGCCTATTGCGAAAATTATAACCTGGCTAAGAGAGCCAGAGACACAGGAGAGCCGGACAACCCAGAGATGCTAGTAGGCTGGGCACAACAAGCAGTCTGCATTGGGGCGGAGGAGGGTTGAGGGGGGTTTGGGTATTTTCATTATTATAATCTATTATTGTTCTGGTTGTTATTTGTTGAAATTGTGTGATTATATGCTTATTTGTAATTCGAATAAACTAGTCGCAAAAAAACAACAAAAAAAAACCGGTCTGCATGCTAGCTAATGCCAACTGCGCCATATCAGCAGAGTGGCGCAGACCTATGCTCTTGAAGATTGACAACAAGCTGGGAGACCTGGCCTCCTATAAAGCGGGTGAGGGCATGCAAAGCTTGCTCTTCGGGGAAGCCTTCGTTAAGGAGATGAATACTTTCGTAGGAACTTTCACAGCATTAGAAAAGGCGCAAGCTTCCATCAGGAAAGTCTTTCCCGGAAGGGTTTTTGCAGGGGCCGGCCGAAACAGGAGCTGTTTCGACTGGCCGCCTCAACGCTCACAGAAGGCCCCAAGATCCCAGAGCACAATACTGGGAAGCGAAGCAGCAAGACACATTCTTCCTAGAAGTTACAGAGGTTGCAGAGGTCGAGGCTACTTAAGACAACCTGGAAGTACCACAGGTGAGAGCGCAAAAAGTAACATATCCCCCAGTAGGAGGGAGGATGACAAATGTTATAAGCAACTGGCACATGCTGTCTTCCGACGCATGGGTCTTGCAGACCATTCAAGGGTTCGAGCTAGAGTTTCTAGAGATCCCCGAGCAGTGCAAGCCGCCCCGTCCATGCATATCACTCTAGCGGAAAGGTTTCTCTTAGACAAAGAGATCCAAGTGTTAGCGCAGAAGAATGCCATAGAGAGCGCGAACCCTCGAACTACCCGTTTCTTAAACAACATGTTTTTAGTGCATCACAAAGGCAAGGTACGGCCAGTCATAAACTTAAGGGAGCTAAACAGTTGGCTAGTGTACAGGCATTCCAAGATGGAGGGAATCCATCTTCTAGGCGACATGCTCAGGAAGGACAATTGGCTGGCCCGACTAAATCTAAAGGATGCGTTTCTGACAGTACCAGTAGCTGAGGAATTCCATCCATTTTTAAGGTTTACATGGAGGATAGAGATCTGGCAATTCAAGTGCATCCCGTTCGGCCTAGCATCAGCACCGTGGGCCTTCACCAAACTGATGAGGCCTCTAGCAGCAGCCCTCAGGGAGCAAGGTATAAGAATGATCATATACTTAGATGACATCCTATTCATGGCAAGCGACAGACAAAGGCTATTAAGACAGGTGCACTGGGCGATAACGAAGATCACAGGTTTGGGATTCCTTGTGAATGAGCGATAAAGAAAGATCTGAGAACAGCTCTCAGGAAGCCAGTTATATCGCTTCGGAATCTAGCCAGAGTGGTGGGTCTGCATGCAGCTTCCATCCAGCCAATCTTTCCTGGGCCCTTACATTAGTGAGCTCTCCAACGCCTAAAGATAAGATATCTTCAGAAGGGGTGGAGGTACCATCAGCTGGTACCTCTAGACGAAGACAGCAGGACAGAGCTACTCTGGTGGCTTCACAATATGGAGGCCTGGAATGACAGAGCCATCTTCGGAGACGTTCCAGAGCTCATCGTAGAATCAGACGCCAGCAGATCAGGCTGGGATGCCAGATGAGGCAGACAGAAACAGGAGGAAAATGGTCAAAGGAGGAACTGGAGCTCCATATCAACTGTCTAGAACTCCTAGCAGGTTCCTTTGCAGTGAAGGCATTTACCAGAGACAAAGCGCAGTGCTGTATTCTGCTGCGAAAGGACAATATCTCCACAGTGGGATACATAAACAAGTTAGGAGGCACGGAATCGAAGATGCTAGGACTTCTGGCACTTCTGCCTAGAGGAGAATATTACAATTACGGCAGAGTATCTTCCAGGAGCTCAGAACTCAATAGCAGACGGGAACTCCCACTATCTAATATACTCAAACAATTGGAAGCTTCACAGAGCAATCTTCGAGCAGTTAGAGCCGGTGTGGGGCCCATTCCACACGGACGTGTTCACCTCCAGAGTGAACACGCAGCTACAGAACTACTTCAGCTGGAGGTTAGATCTAGAGGCCCAAGGGATGGATGCATTTCTTCACAGATGGGAGAAGCAAGTCCACTATACATTCAGTCCGTTTGCAATGCTGGTGAGGGCACTAGCAAAGGTATGCAGGGACAAGGCGGAATTAGTGATAGTGACGCCAGAATGGAAATCGCAAGCTTGGTTTCCAGTTCTGATGGAACATTCTTCAGATTTCCCCCAGAGGATTCCTCAACGAGCTGACCTTCTGTCAGATCCATCAGGAGCCCCATATCCGTTACTGTTAGACCAGGCAATGACTCTGTTGGCTTGCAGAGTTTCATGCGCAAGTGGTGCTTGCCAGGGTTTTCAGAACTCATCGGAATTTCATGGGCCCCTTCCACAGTGCAGATCTATAATTCCGCTTGGCAGGCCTTGGAAATATGGTGCAGGGGGAGGAGTGTTCCTCCCGTTTTGACCCCTATAGTACAT